>NC_060268.1:40229633-40829633 GCF_021613505.1 Equus quagga
ATAGTATCAGATATAAGAGCTAATCTTAAAAAATATGGCCTCTAACTTCAAAGAAGTCTAGTTAAGGGAGATAAAAATCGTTTAGGGAACAATTAGAAAAGAACAGGAAGGAATGGCTCATGAAATGCTGGATTATTTGGTATACATGATGATCACTCTGAGAAATCAAAAACCAGAGGTCAGCATGGGGTAGACATAGAAGAGACTTAAATATTTTTTTTGCTGAGGAAGATTCGCCTTGAGCTAACATCTGTGCCAATTTCCTCTATTTTGTATGTGGGATGCTGCCACAGGATGGCCGCTGACAAGTGGTGTAGATCCATGCCCAGGAATGGAACCCAGGCCGCCGAAGTGGAGTGTGATGATGTTAACCACTGGGCCACAGGGCTGGCCCCTAAAAATTCTTTTTAATTGAGATAGAATTGATGTATAACATTATATAAGTTTAAGGTGTACAGTGTCTTCATGTGATACATTTATATATTGCAATATGATTATCACTGTAGCATTAGCTAAATCTCTATCATAAACATAATTATCATTTCTTTTTTGTCATGAGAACTATTAAGATCTAGTTTCTTAGCAGCTTTGAAGTCTATGATACAGTATTGTTGCAGTAATTACTGTGCTGTGCATTAGATCTCTAGAACTTGTATATCTACTAGTTGCAAGTTAGAGAAGACTTTATTAAAAGAAGTGAAAATTGTGTCCAGTCTTAGAAAATGGGTAGCATTTGGAAAAGTAAGAAATTCTGAGGGGTAGATTATAGGCAAAAATTCAGAGCATTAAAAGCTAAAATGAGCTTTGGGGGCAGTAAGGAAACTGGTATCACCAGAATATAGGTTCATATTGAGGACTAGTATGACACTGGATAGGTAGCTTGGGGCCAATTTATGAAGTCTTAAGTGACAAGCATAGAAATTTAGATGTGATGAGTAATAGTTCATAATCCAGTATAGATTCCTAAGGAGACAAGTAACATAATGGAAACAGTATTTTATAAAGGGCAATCACATAACAAGAAAGAAAAAAAATAGGGATAAAAAGGAAAACAGAGGGAGAGATTGGAGTTATGCAGACCAAGTAAGAGAGTCCTGCAATAGTCCAGTCCTCATATGGAAGGGGCCTGAAATGAATAGAGGTCATACCTATCTGAACAAAGTTCATGGACATAGGGACAGTGACATCAATTTGAGGATGACAGGTCAAAAAGCATTGGTTAATTAACATTAATTTATAATTAGAGTTATCATAACTTGGGAGAGGAGGTTTTCCTTTTGTTAATATGAGACAGGAAAAGGACAGAGAGAAAAATCTTTCATTTCCTATTATCTGTATCTTTAATGGTGATTATGGGAATGGAGTTAAGGAACATTTTCAAAGAAGAATTAACAGGACATAGGGTCTGACTGGTTATTGAGAAAGTAAAGTTATTAGTCACTTTAAAGTTTCATATTTTTATATTTTTGTTTCTAACCACCTAAATTTTATCTGAATTTAATAAATGGCATTTTTCTAGAGATCAGACATTACAGAAATATCAACCTGTAGGAAGAAACTCTTAAAGTTAAATCTTGATCTTAAGAATACCAAAATCCTGGGGCTGGCCCTGTTGCTGAGTGGTTAAGTTTGCACACTCTGCTTTGGTGGCCCAGGGTTCACCAATTCAGATCCTGGGAGTGGACTTACACACTTCACATCAAGCCATGCTGTGGCGGTGTCCCACATAGAAGAACTAGAGGGACCTACAACTAGGATATACAACTGTGTACTGGGGCTTTGGGGAGGGGGGAAAAAACCAGAGGAAGATTGGCACCAGATGTTAGCTCAGGGCCAATCTTCCTTAACAAAAAAACCCCCAAAAAACAAAGCAAAAAAACCCATAAGAAAAAAAAGAATGCCAAAATCCAGAATTCAAGAAATGTTATTAACTATTGTATATTTTAACCTTTGCTTTCAAATAGTTGGATTTATTTTTAAATAGCTGAATTTTAATGTGTCAAAAATGTACAAAAGTGAGCAACATTTGAGATGATAAATTCTGAAGAATAACTCTGAAATTAAGCAGGACAAATATAAAAATTTTAATGAGGAAAAAACCTGAAATAGAAATTTTAACAATACCAAGAAGAGAGACAGTGGAACGAATTGACTATTAATTGTAATATCTATGATATATTTATTTTAGGATTTATTTGATGGCTGTTGTGTCTTAAATATAGCTCCCTGATGGCACACTGTTTCAGAAGTTTATTTGTATTTTTTCATTTATGCTCTTAGGTAAAACATCACATGAGACACTTAGATATTTTCTTATAATGTTCTGATACTTGAATAATATGGGTATGCCCCCAATATAATCTGTACCTTTCTTCACATTTATTCAACAAGTAGTTAATGAGTGCCCTCTCTGTGTACTATGCTACCCGTCCTTTCTCTCTGCTCTTCACCCTCCAACTTTATGGACCCCTGAACACCATTGATACTTAAGGTGGTGAGGACTTTCATTAGTGGGTGTTGACCTGTGTATGTTATCAACATATTTTTAGGAACTGAAAAAGATTTACTGACCTCGACCTAACTTGAACGTTTTTCTCCTGGCTCGATGACTTCATCTTTGCCAGGCTTTATTGTGAGTTAAGCCTCTGTAGTCCTGTTTCAAGAAGTAAACACCTTTTGTATCTCACTACACCAAGAATTCTGCTGGAGACTTAGTAGGTCCTCACTAAAGTTTTTAATGATCGATAAGTACCATTTCACCGGCTTCTGACTGACCTCTTTTTAAGTGTTTATTGGACTGCCTAAAACAATGCCTGCTTCTCTGCTTTGCGTGGTGACCTTGTGTTTGGTTACTAATGAATTAGTTTGTCTGAGCCTTCAGAGACAGTGGGAGAAAAGTCTTTAAAATTTCTTTTAATCGTTTATCCATTCTAGATCTAGTTTATTGTATTTCTCTGTCAGATTAGGAAACCTCCTTTTCAAAGGGCGGCAAAATATAGTGTGATATTACGGAAAGAATTTAAACTCATTCTGTCCTATTACGGTTGCACTAAAACTTTCCTGTCTTATTTTTTAGGAAATATTCTGCCGTATGTAGGGATGGCTCTTTCCATTATGTCCACAGTACTCCGTTTGGCAACTATTCTTTCATTGCTTTGGATGCCAGTCAAACTCCAGGGCCTAAGAGACCCTATAATTTCTTTGGAATTCTAGATGAGGTACCGTAAAAACTCACTTCCCTTTGTAGCTAACCTGTATTATTTTTTCTTGGATACATGTGGCTCACTTAAAGTTATTCTAGGTAAAGTTCTTATCTAGAAATGCTTGAGAAAAAGTTTACTGTGGTTACAGTTATGGCTAGAAGAAATTACTGGCTACTTTAGCACTATTATTGTTCTTCCTGTTCTTGTCCCAAAAATCTGGGAAAGAAGTACCTCGCATTTGATATTTATTTAGTAAATGTTAATTAAATATGTACTAAGTGCAGCATGCCAGAGCATACAGCTTTGTATACTCTATGGTATATTCCTAACTCTCCACAGTTGCCATTTCTAACTAATGGTCTGTGTGTATGTATATGTATATTATTTTTTTTTAAGAGAAGGGCAACCACTGAAGTAAATAAGTTTCTTTTAAAGTATTTTTTGTAAGCTGGGGAAAAGTGTTGTTGGATTAAAACTGTCTAGAAAGTCACATCTGAGAACCTCTCATTATTTCTTGGAACAACAAGTCTCAACTCATTAATGAGCTCATGCCCATATGCACGATATATGTGCGCATATATAGGAATACAGAAGCGATAAGATGAAGTCCCTAGCCTCTTAGAATATTTAATCTAGTGGTGGGGCATAAAACCAGTACAGAAATAACTATAATAAAAGGCAGAATTTGCTAAGTGCTGAAAGAGATTCAAAGTGATTTGAGGGTTCAGAGGAATCAAGGAAACAGAATATTGTCAAATTCATTCTATTATATTAGGCATTTTATTTCATGGAGATATATTTTGTTTCCTATCTACCAAGTGTCTTTAGATAGAGTTGATTAACTTATTATTTTAAAGCCTGCTGCATAGAATAATGTTTTTTAAGGTATGCTTCAAGGATCATCTGCATGAAAGTCAGCTGGGGTCTTGTAAAATGCAGATTCCCAGGCTTTACCCTTGCCTTACCAAATTAGAAACCCTGACGATAGGGCCCAGGAATTCATTGCTATAAGTACTTTACAGATAATATTAATGTATATGTGTATATGTACAAATTATTATTATTTTTAAGATTGGCACCTGAGCTAACAACTGATGCCAGTCTTTTTTTTTATTCTTCTCCCCAAAGCACCCCAGTACATAGTTGTAACTTCTAGTTGTGAGTGCCTCTGGTTGTCCTTTGTGGGGCACCGCCTCAGCATGGTTTGATGAGCGGTGCCATGTCCATGCCCAGGATCCAAACTGGTGAAACCCTGGACAACTGAAGTGGAGCACGTGAACTTAACCACTCGGCCGCAGGGCTGGCCCCTGTACAAATTATTTTTGAAGTCAACTTTATGAGGGATGATTTACATACAATAAAATGCACTCATTTTAAATATTTGAAGAGTTTTGACAAATGTATATACTGGTATAACTGTCACCACCATCAAGACAGAGCATTTCCATCACCCCAGACTGTTCTCTTGTGCAGTCAGTCTTCACCTTAAGTTCCAGGAATCCACTGACTGGTTTTCTATCAGTACAGATTAGTTTTGTTTGTTCTGGAATTTTTTTTCTTGAGGAAGATTGGCCCTGAGCTAACATCTGTGCTCATGTTCGTCTGCTTTATATGTGGGGTGCTGCCACAGCATGGCTTGATAAGGGGTGTGTAGGTCTGCACCCGGGATCCAAACTGGTGAACCCCAGGCTGCTGAAGCAGAGCTCATGAACTTAACCACTGCACCACCAGGCCAGCCCCATGTCCTGGAATTTTTTATAAGGGAAATGACACAGTATGCACTCTTGTGTCTGGTTTCTTTTGCTCAGTATAATGTTTCTGAGATTCATCCATATTTTTGTGTGTATCAGTAGTTCTTTTTTTATTGCTGAGTAGTATTCCATTGTATGGATATACTGCACTTGATTGATAGTTTCTAGTTTTTGGCAATTATGAGTAGAGGTGTTAGGAACATTCAGGTACAAGGCTTTCCGTGGACATACATATATCTTCTTTTAGAAGTTTAGTTTCAAGATCCTCTTTATTAATTGTGATGTAGTGTACTAGGCTGAAAATATTAGTGGTTCTTTATTTCTATAAAGAAATTTATATAATTTAAAGATTATTTTTTATTTCTCAGTTTACTTATCTCTCAAATGGAATAATACTTGCCCTGCTTAGCACAGGAGTTATTTTTAGGATCAAATGGATTATAATGCATGTGAAACAGTTTGAAACTTACAGAGGTCCATACAGGTCATTAATTAGTAGAGTTTAAGCCCTAGACATAATATACTTATTATAAAATTTCAAAGGAGTTGTTTAATTTGTTGACATTAGATTTCAGCCTGAGCTCTAATTAAAGCTCTTTCTCTTTTTCTTCCATTTCAGAAACGGATGGAGGAGCTTGAATTACTGGCTAAGGAAAGTAGTCGGAGCAACCACAGTATTTGGTTTGGACACTTTACAACGTCCACTATCCTTTCTCCATCACCGGGAATTCGGTCAATAATGAGGTGAGGCAGCCTTCCAAAATCAAAATAAATTGTGTTTAATTCTTTTATGTTGTTCTACCCATCTTGCTTTCCTGAAGAGACAGTTCCATTAGTTTGGCCTCACAAGTTACCTTTGTTCATTTATTCCATTTATTTTTCATTGGTTAGTTCGGCTACAGCTTATTTGTGTGGGCACCTCCATACGCTTGGTGGACTGATGCCTGTTTTGCACACTCGTCACTTCCAGGGCACTTTGGAACTTGAGTTGGGAGACTGGAAGGATAACAGAAGGTAAGGAACTACCCTAAAAAATAAAACGTATACGTGTAAGTTTTGCTAACGCAGTGATAGTTTTCTTACTGCTATCATGGGTGATAAGTTAAGAAAAAACATGTGATGTCTCTGTATTTTTAAAGTAATATATGTATCTGGCAGTCTTTCTCATTATGCAAAAACCTTGTTGCAACAGTTATGTTTGCCATCACTATGTTATGTTGAATTTTCAAGATGCATCCCTGAGGAAATAATTCTCAAACTCTAGTGTGCACAAGAATTATGGAGGAGCTTATTAAAAATAAAAATTTCCAGGCCCTAGCTCTAGAGATTTTGATTGTGTTGGTCTGGGTTAGAAGACAAGAAACTACATTTTTTAAAAAGCTCACCAGGTGCTCTATGGACCACACTTTGAGAAATATTAGGAGAAATGTGTCATTTTTTCTCCTGAATTTTATATCTACCTTTCTAGTTACTGCTACAAGATGTTAGTGATTTAAGTTCTTCAATTAGATGATAGTTGGTTTTTTTAAAGTTAAAGTCTTTTAAGAGAAAACATAACATATTTATGAAAAACATACACTATAGTAAAATAGAAATATATTGAGAAGAACTTAATATATATTTTGAGAGTAACTAAGTGCAGTATAAGTATAGGTATCATCTCATTATGTATATTTTTTTGAGAATAACTAAGTGAAAGAGTTTGTCTAGATGAGTATCATCTCATTGTTTATTATCAATTGCTGTTTAATTTATTCAAACCCAGTCTCTGAAGATATCAACAATAAATATTTGTTTAGCTGAACATGTTGTCTTTCTATTTTTAATGACTTTGATTAATTAAAAAACAGCTTTCCATCTTGGAAGGTACTTACTCATTTCAGTTGGCTTTTCTAGAAACTGTATAAGAACTACGCTTGAAGCCTGTAATTAGTTGGCAACTGTAATTACTTTGAGTTAAGACCTGTCCATCATGACTGTGAGGCTGTGGGCTGGGCTGGGATTGCCTTTTACCAGATAGTCTTCATAAACTTTGATCAGCTTCTTATAAATGCTACAGTTACAAATTAAGTGATGTAAATTATGAAACCATTTCCTTTCTTTCTCTTCTGCCTGCTGTTCTGTGTTCCAACTCTGGGGTTTTATCTGGAGTTTTACTGAAAGGACCTAACATTTACCTGCCCTTAGAAACATTTAAGTTTTATTAGTACAATAGAAGCGTTTTTAAAAATAGTCTACTAGTAATATTAGGCTAGGCTTTATTGTGGATGCAAATAAATCTAGAAATATCAGTGGCTTAACCGAACAGATGTTTATTTTTCATTTATAAGTCAGGGCAACTCTTTTCCAGAAGATGACTCAAGGATTCAGACTTCCTCCACTATTTCAACACCTCAATTCCAGGGCAGGGAAGAGAGCTCAAACTCACACTCACTCTTAACTACCCTGGACCAGAAGTGTGATACATGTCACTTCTGTTCACAGCCCATTGGCCAGAACTAGTCACATGGTCCCCGCCTAATACCAGGGAGACTGGGAAAAGCAGGGGAGCATGTGGAATGTTTGGTGAGCACTATTGTTTCTCCCATAGTTCATCATTTCTTCTCTCAGTTCTAAAAGTTAGGAAATACAAAACTTTGGTTACTCTTTAAAGAATAGTTATACCTTTCATCGTGCATTTAGAAAATCAAAGCAACTTAACTTTCGTTAATTTCTTTGAAATTATAGAAATAAAGGTTTAAAAGAAGAATGAAAGGTTTCTAATAGTGTTCATTTTAATATTATGTAGCAGAATGAAAGGTTTCTAATTGTGTCCATTTTAATATTATGTAGCATTGTTGATGGGAATGAAGAATGTCAGGTGTTAGGCTTATGATGAATGTCTTAGGTTTAAAATAGTCTTAAAGTATAGAAATCAAATTCAACAAGGATTTATTTAAAAATTAAAGAGTGCCTGCTATGTAGCAGGCATTGTTCAAGGGCACAGTTAAGTTCATCGCTTCAATCAGATCTCAGTTGTGAAAAATGTGAAGTGTGAAGTGATGGGGTAAGGGAAGAAAGAGAGACGATATTATTTACTCTGCATTCAAACTCATGATCTCAGAACGTAGGCTTTTCTATTTTTACATTTGTACTGATATAACCTTCATGCCCTCTTATAATATCAAGTGGCTAAATTACCGTATTGTCCTCTGGTCTCTAGGTACCGGCTCTTCTCTTTTGATCATGACCTCTTTAGCTTTGCAGATTTGATCTTTGGCGAGTGGCCTGTGGTTCTTATCACCAATCCTAAGTCACTCCTCTATAGTTGTGCTAACCATGAACCACTAGAAAGACTCCTTCACTCAACACACATCAGGTATGTAGTAATTGTTCAGAATTTACCTTCAATGGGATGTTGATGGAGATTAAGTCATTGTGACTACATTCCCATGTGAAAGCTATGAGATGCCCCACTTTAGTTTTCTCAACAATCTAAATATCATATAAAGATAAATTGCTTACTGTTTCATTCCCATTCAGTTAAAAAATGTGTAATTTTTTTAAGTGGCTGAAATTTTAAAAACCGTCCAGAAATTCATACTCCTACCATTACTATTTTTGTGTATTTTATTCCGGCCTTTTTATTTGCATGTTTTTACATTGCTATAGTCAAAATATATGTAATTCTTTGGTATCCTACTTTTAAAAATTCATATTATATATCAGAAATATTTTTTTCATTTTGCTATATAGCCTTCCAAAAAAGCAAAAGCTATATAACCCTTATGGAATTGAAAATTCAGTTGGGATATGAATTTAACAATGTGAATTAGAGAGAGTTACAACCTTTTTCAAACATAAGGGCACCCTTTTTTAATATATATGCTCTTTTAAATTTTATTTATTTATTTATTTATTTAATTATTTATTTCATGAGGAAGATTGGCCCTGAGCTAACATCTGTTGTCAATCTTCCTCTTTTTGCTTGAGGAAAATTGTCACTGAACTAACATCTGTGCCAGTCTTCCTCTATTTTATGTGAGATGCCACCACAGCCTGACTTGAGGAGCGGTGCTAGGTCCGTGCCCAGGATCCAAACCTGTAAACCCCAGGCTGCTGAAGCTAAGCGTGCAAAATTAACCAGTATGCCACTGGGCTGGCCCCTATACTGTTAAATTTTATTTTGAAAAGTAATACAACATAACCTTTCATTTCTGAGTTTTCCTTCTCAGGCATTCTCTTTTAGGTGTGTTTTTACATAGTATAATCATAGAGCACAGTCTTCTAATTCCTACTTTTTTCCTCTCAACAGAGAGAATGTACCACAATTTAACCATTTTCCTATCTTACTGGTGAACTTGTAGATTTTTTTCTCATTTGGGGATGAGCATCTGATGCATATAGAGTCTTCTTTCATTTGAATAATTTCTTTAGATAGAGTTTTAGAAGTGGGATTCTACATGAAAGTGTTTGAATTCCTTAATGACGATTGATGAAGATTGCCCAATTACTTTTTTTCTTGTAACTACAATCACTATCTTTTTTAAAAAATTGCAGTAAAATATAGATAACGTAAAATTTATCATTTTAACTATTTTTAGGAGTGCAGTTCAGTGGCATTAATACTGTGCAACCATCACCACCATCCATCACCAAAACTTCTTTCATCTTCCAAAACTGAAATCTGTACCCATTCAACAATAACTCCCGATTCCCCACTCTCCCTGGCACCTGGCGACCGCCGTTTTACTGTCTGTCTATATGAATTTGACTACTCTAGACATCTCATATAAGGGGAATCATACAGTATTTGTCCTTTTGTGACTGGCTTCTTTCATTTTGCATCATGTCCTCAAGGTTCATCCATGTTGTATATGTCAGAATTTCGTTCCTTTTTAAGGCTGAATAACATCCCATTGTATGTATATGCCATATTTTGTTTATCCAATTCATCTGTCAATAGACACTTTTGCTTCCACCTTTTAGCTACTGTGAATAATGCACATGGGTGTACAAATATCTGTTCAAATCCCTGCTTTCAATTCTTTTGGGTATATATATATATAGAAGTGGAATTTCTGGATCATACGGTAATTCTATGTTTAATTTTTTGAGGAACCGCCATACTGTTTTCCATACTGGCTTCACCATTTTACATTCCCACCAGCAGTGCACAAGGTACCCAATTACTTTCTAAAACAGATACTAATTTATATTACCAAGCAATATGAGTGCCAGTTTCATAGCACTTTTATCATTATTGGATATTTATACTTTTAAAAAGATTTACTAATTAATCTGGAAAAAATGGTACCAAGCTGTTTTAATTTATTTTTTTGATCACTAGTGAACTGGAACCTACATCTCTCAGTCAGGTTTTTTGTTAGGAGCTGGAGATCAGATTTAGACGTTATATTCTCTGAAAGGGTCGTAGCTTTAGCTCTATTTGTGACATTGCTTCATTGGGCAGATACGTTGGGAACCAAATGAATAGACGGTAGGGTTGACATTAGGTTAACAAAGTGAGATGTCTGACCTATATTCTTTTCCTATGAGAAAAACCAGGACTTCAGGAGTTTCTTAAGAAAGAACTTTGGATCTAATCCAGCTGGATTTGTCAAAAGAAAATTGATTTTCCTTTCTAAAAAATAAAAGAATAGTTTCTAATTTCTCACCAATTCGCATTTGCTGAATTATACAATTCCAAAAGCCACCCTTCAGAAAGAATCCAGATCATATGAATAGTGGTCATATGAACAGTTGTACAATGTGATGCTTCTGCCTATACTCATATCTTTTTAGGTTACAGTAGGGTTGTTCTCCTTTATAAAAACAATGACAAATACCTAAAACCATGCATTTATGTATGCTCTCATTTTAGAGTCTTGGCCTTTTCCTTATCCTCCATTACTTCTGTCACAGTTAAGATTGATGGAGTTCATTTAGGGCAAGCTATTCATTTGTCTGGTCCTATTTTCATACTGAAGTGGAACCCAAGAAACTATAGTAATAAGACACATAACATAGAAGTAACCGTCCAGGTAAGTTAGTAATTTCAACTTGCTATATAAATGATTAGGCTGTAACCACATTGAAATCTGATTTGGGTTCTTTTTCTTTTCAATCAATTGATAAAAATGAAACTAAGTTAATAAAAACTTTGAATACACTGGATTTAGTATATTCTGAAAATGGGCACTCAGGAGTAATTCTACTATTAGAGTAAAAATTGGGCAGAGGAGAAGAGTGTGCGACTACTGGCCACAGTCCCCGCTTTCTTAACCCCAGGGGATCAGTCTTCTGTTTTCTTCCAACTTTGGCCTTTTAATAATGGGAACAAATTCCCCAATATACCCAAAGATAATAGAATAAGTCAGAAAACATATATTTATATATCCATGTCTTCGATTACTGTCTCCAAGTAGAGGAAAATTGTGTCACTATTTTGAAAGCTCTAGGATAGAGAATTTTCATGGCATCAAAGGATTTTTTTGTTTGGGGAGTATGCATTGACAGCACATCAGTGACAGCCTGCCTGTCCTTATTCTGATTCAGCTTTTGGGGCATTTAATTCACTAGCACCTGCCAGAGTAGAAGTTGATCGTCATTACCAAAATAGAGCAGTTTCTCAACATTATGAAACTCTTTAGGGGATAAAGTGTGCTCAAAAATAAGTTTCTGAAAAAGAAATCTGTCAATTTCTACAACTTTATGATTTGATGAGAGTTTTTAACTGTTTAATCTTCCAACGTTAAGTCTTAGTTTGAAGATTACCAAGTGATCCTTCAGAAAACACATGTAATTATTTTCATTAACTTTTGTGTGTGTGTGTCACAGAGAAGGACTTTTAGCAGGAAAGAGCTATTTACTGAGCTCCTTCTAAGGAGATGCTAGACACTTAGAATTTTTTTACTTAATCCATATAACAATCCTATAGTGGTAGTTTTATCCCCACTTCATAGTTGAGGAAACAAGAGAAGGCACTTTGCAATGCCACCCATCTCTGACAAGTTCTGCCTAGGAGGAAGAAGAAACTCAGGGAGGATGTGGAAGGAGGAGGGCTGGGATGAACTCTTAAGGTCTTTCATAGTAGAAGTTGGATCATTTTACAAAGACTTCAAGGTATAGGGGCACCTAGAATAAATTATCCCCTAGCTTTACAGTCATGGTGAAGAAGTGGGAGCAATCATAGGAGACCTGCTCACTAGAGGAATGGGAACTCTCAAATCCTTGGATTGCTTCAGTACCCCAGCTTCTGGAGTTTTATGAGGAAGAAACCTCACATTCCTTGAAACACTTCTGGCCGCTTAGTTGAATCTTTAGTAAAAATGTGAAATCACATGTACTTTTTATATGTTTAACATTTCTTACAACATTGCTCAGGTATAATTTTCATCCAAAAGCTCTACATATTTAAAGAGCACAATTTGATGAGTTCTGACATACATATACATCCTTGAAACCGTTACTGCGATCAGTACGATACATCACCCTCAAAAGTTTTGTGCCCTTTTGCAGCTGCCTTCCTTCTACTCTCATTGCCAGGCAACCACTGATCTGTTTTCTGTCTATATGTATAACTTTAAAAAATTAGGCTACTGAGTATTGAATAGGGAACCTGGTCCCCTCATTCATCAGTGGAAAAGTTCTGTCCTCTTAAATATAGTACGCTATAGATAAGTCTGATTTGAAACTCAGAAACTGTGAGAGCAGACACCAATTTATTATCCTTTACCTACTCACTATGTTTATCGAATTTCTATAAGTTCCTGGCAGCCTAGGAGCAACTAGACCTTTAGATCAATTCTCAGTGTGGTTCCTGAACTAGCAGCATCAACATCACATGGGAACTTGTTAGAAATGCACATTCTCAGGTTCCATCCCAAACCTGTGAATCAGACACTCTGGAGATAGGGGACCCAGCAGTCTGTTTTAACAGTCCCTTCCGGTGATTCCAGCGTGCACTAAAGTTTGAGAACCAGTACTTTAGCTTATTTTGCTTACTTTGCCAATTTAAAGACTCTAGAAATCTCTGTATCTCAAAATTAAAGAAAATCTCTACTTTAAAATGATGGGAAATTTTTTAAAAAATGGAAGAGAGAATACCATAATGGATTCCCATGTATCCATCAGCCATCTTCACAGTTATCAACTCAAGACCCATCTTGTTTCATCTGTACCCCATCCACTTCTCTCCTCCCTGCACCGTGATGTCATTTCATCTGTAAATATGTCAGTATGAATCACTAAAAGATGAGGACTATTTTTTTAATTGAGGTCATAATAGTTTATAACATTGTGAAATTTTAGTTGTACATTATTTGTCAGTCACCATATAAATGTGCCCCTTCACCCCGTGTGCCCACCTCCCAACCCCCTTCCTCTCTAACAACCACTAAATCTGTTCTCTTTGTCCATGTGTTAGTTTATCTTCCACGTATGAGTGAAATCGTACAGTGTGTATCTTTGTCTGGCTTTTTTCGCTTAAGGTAATACCCTGAAGTTCCATCCGTGTTGTTGTGAATGGGATGATTTTGTCTTTTTTTTATGGCTGAGTAGTATTCCATTGTGTATGTGTGTGTGTGTTTGTGTGTATATATATATATATATATATACTCCACATCTTGTTTATCCAATCATCAGTTGATGGGCACTTGGGTTGCTTCCACATCTTGGCTATAGAGAATAATGCTGCAGTGAACATAGGGGTGCATAAGTCTCTTTGAATTACTGATTTCAAGTTCTTTGGATAAATACCCAGTAGTGGGATAGCTGGGTCCTATGGTATTTCTATTTTTAATTTTTTGAGAAATCTCCATACTGTTTTCCATGGTGGCTGCACCAGTTTGCATTCCCACCAGCAGTGTATGAGGGTTCCCTTTTCTCCACATCCTCTCCAACATTTGTAGTTGTTTGTCTTGGTGATTATAGCCATTCTAACAGATGTAAGGTGATATCTTAGTGTAGTTTTGATTTGCATTTCCCTGATGATTAGTGATGTTGAACATCTTTTCATGTGCTTATTGGCCATCTGTATATCTTCTTTGGAAAAATGTCTGTTCATATCTTCTGCCCATTTTTTTTTTAAAGATTTTATTTTTTCCTTTTTCTCCCCAAAGCCCCGCGGTACATAGTTGTATATTTTTAGTTGTGGGTCCTTCTAGTTGTGGCATGTGGGATGCTGCCTTAGCATGGCCTGATGAGCAGTGCCATGTCCGCGCCCAGGATCTGAACTGGCTAAACCCTGGGCCGCCGAAGTGGAGCACGCGAACTTAACCACTTGGCCACAGGGCTGGCCCCTTCTGCCCATTTTTTGATTGGGTTTTTTGTTGTTGTTGAGTTGTGTGAGTTCTTTATATATTTTGGAGATTAACCCCTTGTTGAATATATGATTTGTAAATATTTTCTCTCAGTTGGTGGGTTGTCTTTTCATTTTGTTCCTGGTTTCCTTTGCCTTGCAGAAGCTCTTTAATCTGATGAAGCCCCACTTGTTTATGTTTTCTTTTGTCTCCCTTGTTCAAGTAGACGTGGTATTCAAAAAGATCGTTTTAAGACCGCTGTCAAAAAGTGTACTGCCTGTATTTTCTTCTAGGAGTTTTATGGTTTCAGGTCTTACCTGCAAGTCTTTGATCCATTTTGAGTTAATTTTTGTGTATGGCAAAAGATAATGGTCTACTTTCATTCTTTTGCATGTAGCTGTCCAGTTTTCCCAATACCATTTACTGAAGAGACTTTCTTTTCTCCATTGTGTGTTCTTAGCTCCTTTGTCAAAGATTAGCTGTCTTATAGATGTGTGGTTTTATTTCTGGGGTTTCGATTCTGTTCCATTAATCTGTGTGTCTGTTTTTGTGCCAGTACCATGCTGTTTTGATTCCTATGGCTTTGTAGTATATTTTGAATTCAGGGATTGTGATGCCTCCAGCTTTGTTCTTGTTTCTCAGGATTGCTTTACCTATTCAGGGTCTTTGGTGGCCGGTATGAATTTTAGGATTCTTTGTTCTGTTTCTGTAAAGAATGTCACTGGGATTCTGATTGAGATTGTAGTGAATCTGTAGATTGCTTTAGGTAATATGGACATTTTAACTATATTTATTCTTCCAGTCTATGTGCATGGAATCTCTTTCCATTTCTTTTTGTCATCATTGATTTCTTCAATAATGTCTTGTAGTTTTCATCGTATAGGTCTTTCACCTCTTTGGTTAAATTTATTCCTAGATATTTTATTCTTTTTGTTGCAACTGTAAATGGAATTTTATTCTTGAGTTCTCTTTCTTTTTTTTCCTAAAGATTTTATTTTTTTCCTTTTTCTCTCCAAAGCCCCCCAGTACATAGTTGTGTATTTTTAGTTGTGGGCCCTTAGTTGTGGCATGTGGGACACCACCTCAGCATGGCCTGGTGAGTGGTGCCATGTCCTTGCCAGGATTTGAACTGGCAAAACCCCAGGCCACCAAAGCAGAGCACGCGAACTTAACCACTCAGCCACGGGGCTGGCCCCTTGAGTTCTCTTTCTGTTAGTTTGTTATCAGAGTATAGAAATGCAACTGATTTTTGTAAGTTGATTTTGTACCCTGCAACTTTGCTGTAGTTGTTGATTATTTCTAATAGTTTTCCGATGGATTCTTTAGGATTTTCTCTATATAAAATCATGTCATCTGCAAACAGTGACAGTTTCTCTTCTTCATTGCCTATTTGGACTCCTTTTATTTCTTTTTCCTGCCTAATTGCTCTGACCAAAACCTCCAGTACTATGTTGAATAAGAGTGGTGAAAGTGGGCACCCATGTCTTATTCCTATTCTCAGAGGGATGGCTTTCAGTTTTTCCCCATTGAGTGTGATGTTGGCTGTGGGTTTGTCATATATGGTCTTTATTATGTTGAGGTACTTTGATAAGGACTATTTTTTAAAATGTAACCATATCATAACTAAAAAATTAACTGTAATTCCTTACTATCAAACTATCCAGCTAGTGTTCAGTTTTCCCAGTCTGTCAGATCTAATGTCAGTAGATATATTGCATTTGGTTGGTTCAGATCAGAATCCAAACAAGGGTCAAATATTGCATTTAGCTGATTTATCTCTTCAGTCTCTTCATCTGTAGGTTCCTTCTCCCCTCCCTTTTCTTTTTCCTTGCAATTTATTTGCTTTGGAAACTGAATCTTTTATCCTGTGGAGTTTTCCGTATTCTGGACTTTTGCTGTTTATATACATGTGGTTTCATTTAGCATGTTTCTCCCCCCTCTAGTTTCTGTAACTGGTCGTTAGATTTAGAGGTTTGATCAGATTTGAGTCTGTTTGTTTTTTGGCAAGAATATGTCATTTGGTGTTTTATACTTTTATCAGAAGCCTATAAATCTGGCTTTCTCCCTTTTAGTCATGTTAAGATTGATCACTGTATTCAAGTATTGTTAACCTTACCCAGTGGTGTGCTGGTATTTAACAACCAGCGTGGGGCAAGTTTGAAGTGGGGGACTCTGATTTGTAGCATTTCCCTGATTTATACCAATTTCTATAGTATAAATATTCCTACCGTAGCTGGTTTTAAGCTACCAACATAACATCAACAAAATTTCTGAAAATTTAACACTTGGACTTTGTGAGCCAATCAAGCTAGCTCCAGTACACTGCTGGCTTCTCTCTCCGTTCATTGTGAAGTACCCTATCAGCTTTCACCAGAGGATCTCTAGCAGCTCTTGGTGATCTTTGCCTAGATCCATTATTGCATTAGAGATATAAAATGGTGATATTTAAATTGCCACTCCTTACTATAGAAATATAATTAGAATAGTCCTATAAAGGAAAAATTTCCCTCATCTATTTGGTACCCAGATATAGAGTTCATACAGGAAAGGCAGGATAAGTTCGTAATTCTCCCCCCACCCTCCCCTTTTCTAAAACCAATTTTCAGAATAAAGAGTTGCTTTTCTAGCATTTGTCAAAGGTAACCAAATGAGTCTTTTATTTTTAGTATCATTATGAATTCAAAGTTTTTAAAAAACCATATTTGATATGTTTCAATCCATTGCACTTATTCTTTTTGATGCTCAAATTGTTTAATCTTTGGCTAGTGGGGCCTCTCCAAGTTGGCCACTAAGTCCTTTGATACAATCCCTGTAGTCTTTGTTAGTTTCCTTCCTTTCTGATATGACAAGATATTCCAAGCTGTTCTCGTGCATTTCTCACTCAAGAACTGGAATCAGCCTTTTCTCTAAAGAGCACTAGTTCCTTGTAGTGAGAAATGGTATTTTGAGACAATCTGGACACTATCCCAGCTAGCCCATTGCTATTGGGTTTGTTATTTCTAGGCCTTTTCAGTGAACATAGGGAAATTCCGATTTTTTTTTTTAAGAGAAAATATATTGTGAGTACATGCTGGTATTTGCAATTCAAATCTAGAATTACAGGGTTTAAAAGAAGTTCTGTTTTAAGTGCTTATAGGAAGAATCAAAAGTAAGTGAAAAAAATTAGCTATTCAGAGATAACTGACAAAAAAGTTGTTGGAAACTTAATCTTGGGACATTATACATATTGAAACGTGCATGAGAAGTACTTCTCTGCTGTGCTTATAACTAGGATTCTGCTGGAAGAAGTAAGACTGTTCAGCACGTATTTTCTCTTCAAGAGGATATTCATCTCAGATTTGATCCCCTGGCATCATTTATTCTCCTTACTGACCACTACATCGTGGTGAGTAAATTCAACTAAATGTTATTTGTGTTTTTACTGGATTTGATAGGTCCAAAGTCATAAATAATATAATCCTGTGATGAGAAAGCTGAACTTTATACAATTAAAAGTTTAGTTATTTGTCTAGAAGAATAAAATGCTTTTAAGTTGATTTGAATTGAAAGAAGCAGAGAAAATGAACAAGTAATACCTGCTTCGGGACCTGGTTCTAATGCCGTAAAACCAGGATAACTAAGGGAGTTACAGGCACTCTGCTAAGTTGGATTAAAGATCTTTTAAAGATAATATTTTTTCCTACATAAATGATATATGCTTAATGGAGAAAACTTGGAAAATTTAGAAATAGATGAGTGAAATCAGCCCCACATCATTCTTTTATCACACTACCCATTATAACCATTGTATTTGTCTTTATGATACTCTGTATTTTTCCCTCATATACATTTGTGTATGAGTTTAATATAAAATGGTAATAATATACTTTTCATTCTTTTTTGTTCTCTGATTTTTTTCCACTGAGGAATTTGTTTTAACTATTTTCTCAGATAAATTTGTATTATTTTATATCATGATGTTTATTGGCTGCATTATATTGTTGTAGGTACACCTTAATTTATTTAACCACTTCCCTATTGTTAGACATTTGTTTCTAATTTTCCCTCTACTGTATAAATACTGCTTGCAACTAAATTTTTGCATATATTAGTTTTTTGAGATAAATTCCTAGAAGTGAATTGGTGCATTAAAGAGTGGACACACTATTCTATTTACTTAACTTATTTATTATATAATTACACATTATTTATTGTTTATTATATTGTTTTTGTCTGTCCTCCCTCATTAAAATATAAGCCCCATGAGGGCAGAGATCTTTGTTTGGTATACCTAACAGAAAACCCTCACTAAGTATTTCTTGAATGAATAAAGGGGTATTTTTTTTTTTTTCAGTTTTTAATATACACTGTCAAATTGTCTTCCAGAAAAGCTGTGGCAATTTATATTCTATTTCCCTTAGATCTTACCTATCCTTTGTATTAACATAAAATATACAAAAGATATGCACTATCATATTAGAAGAAAATTTAATCCTCCTTTACTTTCACCTCCCAGAGAGAGCTTTAGTGTAGAGCCTCACAGACTCAAAATGTGAATCGATTATTATTTTAATTTACTTTTATTACTTGTGTGATTGAGCTTTTTAAAAATATGACTAATGGGCATTTGTATCCTATTTTTACAAATTGTTTTTGTGTCACTTATTTATTTTTCTTTTGGGGATTTTTTAATAGTCACTTAGATCAGGCTTGGGAAACATTGACGTACTTATGAATTACCTGGGAGTATTAGTAAAAGGCAGATTCTGATGCAGCAGGGCTGAGATGGGGCCTGAGATTCTGCATTCCTAACAGGCTCAAGGTGATTCCAATGATGACTTGGGGACGATACTTTGGGAAACAGGGACGTAGATGACATGTTTCTTTACTGTGAGTTAATCTCCCAGTGAATGATTTCTTGATGGAGCAAGTAAAAGAAAATGCAGTCTCTGTTCACTCAGGCTGCAGTGTACTGTGTACTGTTGTTGTTTTTTTAAATTCTTATACAACTTTAAACAAAACAAAACAAATTGTACTTCTCCTGGTACAGTTGAAGTGGCATATTTTAATTTGATCACTTCATAACTGTATAAAATTACTTAGTTTCAACATTGGACCAAGTATCCAAATTCTGAAAGAGTAATGCTGAGGCAACTTATAATTTTCTTTTTTGGTGGATCAGATGTCTGATTCTCTTTGACCATATATTTTTCTTATATAGTGGTTTCTACTCATGGCGTCATTTCCTTTTTTGTTAATGGGGCCATTTAAAAAACCTTAACTGAAGCTGCACCCGTGTATCTATTTCACATTACCATCTATTTCTCTGCAGGCTCGGGTCCTTTTTGTAATGATTGTGCTGATCCAGCTCACCATTCTCATTACTTTTAGGCATCGAGGGTATCCAGAACATAAAGGTTAGTCATGGTTCCTTTTATTCTTAGAAGACTTCACTTTAAAGTATGACACATGTCCTCACTATTACCAAGTGATAAATGTCAATATAAATTGTCTTTGTCTGAGCTCCGTGAGGTGCATCCTTCAAACTATCATACTTTTCCCACAATACTCCATCTTTAAAAAAGAATTCAATTTTTGCTGCTACATGGCAATAAAATGAGGCTCAATCAAAATGGGGGTAAAGAGGAATCTCCATATAGCTCAAAATGACCAACATCTCTGCCAGGCATTAAAGATCCTCCACAGTCTGGTGTTATCTCACTAGCCATGTCTTAAACCAGTTACCTGTATTTCAGCCTAATTTTTCACTGTTTTCTACACATACTATGCTCATTCTTGCTTCTGTGCTTTTTTCTAGGCTATCACCTCTAATTTAAATTGTTTTTCTAAACTTATCTAAATCTTAGCCTCCTTTAAGGCTCACCTCAAACCCTCTTTTTCCGTACCATTTCCCCCAGCCCTTCCTGGTCATAATGAGCTCTTACTACTCTGAATCCCTATAGTCTTTTCTGACTATTAATTCCATACTTAATTAGCCATTCATTTTGCTTCTCTTAACCACTTCGAATGTATATACATTTTCTCCTCACCGAGACTATTAAGTTCCTCAATATAGGAGCTCTTCTTTTCTACTTCTTTTCTGTTTCCCATAGCACCTAGCACTGAGGTTGTGCATAACAGACAATAAATACTTGTTGAATTAAGTTTTCCTTATCCCTTCTAGGCTTGGATGAAATCCCTGGGATTAGGGACTGATTGTGGGGGAGTGGAGTACTGTAGTAATGATTAAACAGTAAAATGTTTAACTGAATAGGCAGTGTACAAAGCCTACTGAATGTTTTCCTCTTACATATATATATTTTAAAATTCTATGAAAAAGTTCAAGGAGCATTATTACACACATATATTTTCCTGCACATAATGTAAATAAATAAATGTTTGAGGGAGGGCCCCAGTCTCATTATGTGGGGATACCAATATCTTTGTGTAGTTATTTAAAATTTACAACATATTTTTACCTACATTATCTCACTTAATCCTTACAACAATCCTGTGAGGTAGGTATTATTGTGCCCATTTTAAAGATTAGAAAACTAAGGACTAGGGAGGTTATGTAGGTTGTCCAAAGTCTCATAGCTAATCAAAGACAGAGGAAAGACTCAAAACCTAAGTCTTCTGACCCCAGGTCAGTTCTTTTCTTTAAACAACACTTCTTAACTTTGGCTATACCTTAGAAACCCCTGGGAAACTTTTAAATTTCAGTGTCTACACAGCACCCTAGACCAATTACATCAGAATCTCTAGAGGTAGGACCTAAGCATCAGTATTTTTTAAAGCTCCCCAGATGATTCCAATGTGCAGTCCAGGCTGAGAAGCATGGCGCTGTCTAAAGCAGTATTTCTTAGTCCTGGCTGCTGAGAATCACCTGGGTTGCTGCCTCAGCTCCCCCTCACCCCCAGGCTATTTAAATCCCAATCTCTGGAGGGTGAGACCTGGGCATGAGTATTTTCTAAAAGTTCCCCCAGGTTGTTCTAATGTTCAGCCAAAGTAGAGAATCATTGCTTAAAGTTTAAAGCAGAGCTGCCTCTAAGGCTAAAGGATTATTTATTTATAATAAATAATAATTATTATAGGGGGATATGTAGCTTAATACTTTGAGAAGTACCAGACTAGAAAAGAAAGAAGCTGAGAGAGGACTGAAGTAGCAAGGATGTAACATACAAAGTGAGGAAGGTCATGCAGTATCAGGCTTTGATGAAATTAACTGTCAGCAGGCTGAACAATGTTCTGAGTATAAAATGGATATGCTGGCCTATTAGGAAGGACATACCATTTAACTTACATCAGGCTGTCTTTCACTGGGACCTATCCTTTAAAGAGTTTTTGCCTCTAGTGTTGCTCAGTGTGCACTGCGCTTCCTATCATGGTCTTCTGCTGACTGGCCTACTGTCAGCCATATACATGCCTGCAGCGGCTGGGGTGGAGGATCTGCGTACTTTCGTCTCTGGCCACAGAATGGAGCTTCTCTGTGCAAAGCCCATTTTCTTGGGCTTTTTGGTACTGTATTTTTAGAGCTGTTAATTTGGAGAGCTTTAGGAATCCCTTTCAAGTGGAGTAAGAGCATAGTTGTGAATTAAGAGCTATATCACACATGGGAAAGGAATATTTGGACAGGTGCTCATACTTAAGATTAGACTGGAGAAATTTCAATATTTCTTTGATATGCCTTTGGTATATTTTAATATGCCTTTTAGAAGTTTGTAGATTTGGATAACAAATCCCATAGAAAATAAATACTTGATTAACCTTTGAGCACAGCACTATATTTCAAACCTACACGAAGATGAAATAGTATAGTCCTCTGGCAGGTATTGCTCTATTGTTTTCAGTCATTTACACATGCATATATGTGTGTGTGTGTGTGCGTGTGCATGCACGTGCGTGCATGTCTCCCAACTACACCATTGCTTTGAACTTCCTACCCTCTACAATTGTAAGTGAATTGGCTCAACAGGTTTCCTGCCATCTTGGGAATTTAAAGTGGTATCATCTGTAGAGTTTATCACATAACAAAAGATTTGCTGAATATATAGTAGACAGCCCACAGAAGTCTTCTAGAAAATGTTATAAAGAAATTGAGCTTTGCATGTCTTACTGTATTTTTCAAATTTATTCTGTTTAGGACCTCCAGGATTTATAAATTTGACTTCATTTTCCCTTCATGTCTTGAGCAAAATAAACATCTTCTACTATTCTGTGTTGTTGCTGACCCTATATACAGTGCTTGGTAAGTGAATGAGGACACTTGAGATTGTGGAGGATCCTGCCCAAGAATATATTGAGAATTGTGACAACGGAGTCATTTAGGCCCTTGAGCGTATAACAAACAGCACATGGCTCCTTCATAAGTCATTTCCTGGGACATGGTCTTGGGAAATAAAGTTATTTCCTAACATGCTTAAAGGACATTTAGTCAACACCAAGTTAATTTAAGGGTGCTGAGAAGACCATTACAAAATTAGTATTTGTGTAGAAACCTAATAGAATGTAGAAGTTCAACTTAAAATCCATCTCCTCAGAGCAGCCTTCTTTGACTACTTTAGAGTTTTATCCTCTATTTCATCACACTTATTCCTTCATTACTTTATCAGAATTTATAATTATCTTCTCTGTTTATCATCTCTCCTCTTATTTGAATATCCATTGATGTCTTGTCTGTATTGTTCACCTCTATGCACAATGCCTGGTATGTAGTTCAGTGAATATTTACTAATGTGTTGCTCCTAAAAACTCAGCTTAAAAAAGGGAGAAACCAAAATGAGCAATGAGTTCAGGTGTATCTGAGCTCTTCTGTTACATTAATTATTATACCCAATACTTATAAAGACACTTAGCCACTTATGGAAGCAGAAAGCACTGAGTCTCTCTTTAAAGCTATTTACTAATATTCCTTAGTGACTGAGTCAGTTAGGAGTAGATTAGCCTATTTCTTGCTTAGTCTTTGTCTTACACTTTTATTCCACCTTTGGACTTTTCTTTGCCCATTAGTAACTCCCACCAGAGAACAGAAAGTAGTTAAATAAGAAATAGACTGCACAAGTCTATATAACAAGCTATGGCAGATTCCTCCTCAGAGGTCAGTTTCCTTGTTAGAAGATAGGTTGAAGCTGTTTTGGGCACTAGTCTTACACTAGAAGCCAAAGCAAGTGATCTGGTTCCTGGCTATAAAAGAAACATTAAAAGGGCAGAAGTTGTTCCATTTTTAAAAGTTGAAACCTGAAGGAAAAATAGTTTTGTAGGCTAATATGCGTCTAATGGAGTTTATATAATATATGTCTGAGAAAATTACCTATGACTTTTTTTTTTTTTGAGGAAGATTAGCCCTGAGCTGACATCCATGCCCATCTTCCTTTACTTTATATGTGGGTTGCCTGCCACAGCATGGCTTGATAAACGGTGCATAAGTTCACACCCGGGATCTGAACTGACGAACCCCGGGCCGCTGAAGTGGAGTGCGTGAACTTAACTGCTGTGCCACCAGGCCGGCCCCTATCTATGACTTTTTAAAGCTGAATTCTACTCTTACCAGCCAATGTTGGTATTTGCATTTTGCAAAAGGATGTCTGACTGCCCCTTAATCACTCTTGACAATATAGTAGTTCCAGAAACCTGCACACTGAGAAGTGGTAGTAAATAATAGTAGGGAGGAGAGAAAAGTCATTCTGGCACACTGAGAAGGGGTAGTAAATAATAGTAGGGAGGAGAGAAAAGTCATTCTGGCATTTTAGATGAAAAATTAAAGAAGCAAGTTACCATGTTAACCCTGAGTATATAGCTGACGTACAAAGTGATGACTGAGTCAGCAAGAAAAGGTCAAGATACATTCATTACTATTAATAAGAAAGAGACGAAGTGCATTTTAGAAAGATTAAAGTGGTTGAAGTTTTATTGCTTAAAGGAGTAAATCTCAGGGGCCGGCCCAGTGGCACAGCGGTTAAGTGTGCATGTTCCGCTTCAGCGGCCTGGGGTTCGCCGGTTCGGATCCCGGGTGTGGACATGGCACCGCTTGGCAAGCCATGCTGTGGTAGGCGTCCCACATATAAAGTAGAGGAAGATGGGCACGGTTGTTAGCTCAGGGCCAGTCTTCCTCAGCAAAAAAGAGGAGGATTGGCAGCAGTTAGCTCAGGGCTAATCTTCCTCAAAAAAAAAAGAATAAATATCAGTTATCTGGAAAATTATCTTTTGTGGAATACCTCTTTGCTTCTTAAAGGAAACGTTAATGCATTATATTGAGGTTATTACTGCAACAGAATCTTCTAAAATTTGTGAATGTACTCCAATCTGTTTCTGGAATCTATTCCAGGTATAGCATGTACTCAGATGATTTTATAATCCAGAGAAGCATGGAGCAAAGGAGCAAACAGTTGGTTAGCTAGGACATCGCATGCAACGTAGAGATTAGCAAATAAGAAAAGTTATGCGAATAAAATGTTAATAGATGACTAGTTTAATATTTCTTTGTTATTCCTACAAATGCATCTCATGATGTATGTAGTCAGAATCATAGTTATTTAATCTTCTCCTTTCCCGTCCATTGCCTTTTTCAGGACCATGGTTCGTTGGTGAAATCACTAAGGGCAAATTGGGTTGCTGCTTCTCCTTTGGGATCTTTGTTGATGGACATTTCCTACAAGGCAGCCTAACATTTATAGTTGGAATTCTCCAGGTAAGAAGTCAGAAATGCAGTTTAAGAACATCTTGGCCTTGTTGGACTAATTGCATAACAGTTACAAATTAAATCCAAAATCCCAAATTAAACACCACGGATCATGTTTCCTAATTTACTGGCAGGGCAATCTTTAATATCAGGTGTTTTGTTTCCTTTTAGAGTGCTTCCGAAGCTCCTTCTTCCACCACTCTCTTGTAAATATCTAAAATACAGTTTTGGCAGACGGGGTTTTCACAGGGAGAACCGGCCTCCATCTACATAATGGAAAACTGAACTGAACCCAGGACCTACTCACATATAAAATGCTGCTGTACAGAGAATGTTCTGGCTTCTAGTCAGTGTTTGCTAGGCAGAGGTCTTCCCTAATTTGTCTGTGTCTAATCTTGCTGATCACGTTTTACTGTCCTATTACGAGGCTGTGAACTCATTTTGAACAATGTTTTTGGATTTCTTCCAAAGCTTCATATCATTACTTCAGATTTTGGTCCTTTTGCCCCATTAGGTGAGTAAAATAAATAAATTGTTAGGTAAATAGTTTTCAGACCTATTTATAGAGATTTGCTACGGGTCAGAGTTTTTTTGTTTGTGTTTGTTTGTCTTAAAGGAATCTTAATCCAAATGTATACCTAACGTATGAGTGTTTCCCAAACAAATGCACTGCTAAGATATCGCTAGAAAGCCAGGTCTCCTTTCTGCCCAGGAGAGCTTCCAGTGGATAACTGACCCACTTTTCTTGTGTGTCTGTTTTTCCTTTCCTCCCTCTGAAACATTTTCCTTCTTCAGTATCATAATCAATTTTGGTTTACTCAGAAGTCTAGCATTTATTCTACCATTAGTCCCTTATTTCATTTTTTTCTCAATGAAAAAGCACAGTGAAACAAACAATAAAAACAAAAATCCCTTTCACAAAAAACCCCGTTTTTTTGTGAAAGAAGCTTTGGAAGAAATCCAAAAACATTGTTCAAAATGAGTTCACAGCCTCGTAATAGGACAGTAAAACGTGATCAGCAAGATTAGACACAGACAAATTAGGGAAGACCTCTGCCTAGCAAACACTGACTAGAAGCCAGAACATTCTCTGTACAGCAGCATTTTATATGTGAGTAGGTCCTGGGTTCAGTTCAGTTTTCCATTATGTAGATGGAGGCCGGTTCTCCCTGTGTGTGGAGCAGTCTTATATCAAGTAAAACCTGATCCTTACCAAAAGGTGGGTTTACATTCATATTTTAATAAAAGTACACTAATAATGGGTTTTATGTGTCAGGTAGGCCCATGACTCCCAAATCTATATCTCTGACCTAGACCTCTTCTCTGCATTTCAAGTGCCTATATATCCAACTGCCATTTCACATCTCCCCTTAGGTATCTAAAAGTCATCTCAACTTAATATTCTGTCTCTAATAAGGCCTTTAATGTCTACCCTCAAACCTGTTCCTCCCCCAGTTCTTTCCAATTTCAATAAATGGCTCCACCATTCTCTTAGTTTCTCCAGGATGTATCCTCAGTTCTTCCCCATTGCTCATACCCTATGTCTAGTTCATCAGCAAGTAGTTCCTTGTTTGAGCTACCTCCAGCACATATCTTGAATCCACCACTTCTCTCCATCTCTGTTACCACCACCCTAGTCTAAGCCATAATTATTTCTTGCCTGGACTCCTGCAGTAACCCCCTAACTGGTCTTCCCACTGCTGCTTTTGCCTCTCTACTGCCAGTTCAACACAGAGCATCCACTGTGGTCCTTTTAAAACCTTAATCAGCTACTTACCTCTCAGCTTAAAACCCTTTAAGCAGAGCAGTAACATGATCTGGGTCCTGCTGACTGCCCCACTTTCCACCTGGCTCATCCTGTTCCAGGCCCATTGGCCTTAAATAGGTCAAGATCGTTTTTCATTTGTTTCTCCTGCCTGAATTGTACTTCCTTTCACCTACTCATTCCTGTTACCCTCTCATGACCTAGTTATTTACTTTGTTGTATTTATCACAATCTGTA
Organism: Equus quagga; assembly: GCF_021613505.1. Classification (NCBI taxonomy): domain Eukaryota; kingdom Metazoa; phylum Chordata; class Mammalia; order Perissodactyla; family Equidae; genus Equus; species Equus quagga. Next base: position 40,256,528 of record NC_060268.1, read on the forward strand.
ATTATCTTTTTTGGTTTTTTTGTCTATTTTTTTGTTTCTCCTCTCCCTGTTGGAATGTAAGCTCTATGATGCATCTTTTCTGACTTGTTCACCAGTGTGTTCCTAGCCTAGAGCCTAGCACAGTGCCTGACACATAATGGGTGTTCACTAATTATTTAGTGAATGAATGAATGAATCATACAGCAGCTAAACTTGGATTATAACAACTCTTCTAATTTATATGCTAGCATTCATCAGGCTACTTCAAATAAAAAAAACAGAGATAAAAAAATATTGACACCTAAGTCCCTTCCTCGCTCTGCCAAAAAATACAAATATATATATTCACACACACACATGTTCAGTTCATTTCCACCTTAGACATTATTGAGGGCTTCAACATAAGTGAAATGATACCTGCCTTTAAGATGAACAGAAAGATACAGGCAAATACACAACTAACTACAGGTCAACTGTTGTGAGTATTATATGCAAGTGTGATTGAAGCTCAGAGAATCAGAGTTAACCCTCAAGAGAGAAAGCAACATATTCTTAGGAGCCACCAATGATGTATTAGTGAGACCCACACGCTTAAGGGCTTGCTAGTAAGTGAGTGGTTCTGTTGTGCTCCTCTTTCCAGCTGGTGTTTTTTAACATCCCCTTGATGGCTTACCTGTGTTGGAGCTTGCTGCAGCGGTGCTTTGGTCACAACTTCAGGTCTCACCTCCATCAAGGAAGATACTTGAAAATCATACCTGTTCACCTACTGATGTTGCTGCTGTACATCTGGCAGATGTGTTCCTGTTACTTTCTTCATATGACATATGGCACTTTAGCTTTTTTATTCTCCCCTTTGCGGACCTGGTTGACACTGCTGACACCTCTTCTCATTCGTTGTGTGTGGACACTGAACTCCACCGAACTTGGAGTCTTCATAGTGCAGTTAAAAAGTCACTTGAGCTCCTGAAGGCCGGGTCTCGCCAGCCGCCTCCAGAGCCCAGGCCTCTGCCCCAGCAGCAAGCGAAAGGCCAGTGTTGGTGGGCAAGCTTCAGGAAGCTGCTGCTCCTTGGACGCCTGGGAATTGGGGGGATTACCTACTACTGATTTCTGCACAGTGGACTGCAGAAAAGTCTAAATAATGCTATGATTCCTTCCTTCCCCAAGAAGGCAAAGGGTTGATTTATGTTTCTGAAGGGAAAGCCCTAATCTAGGAGATCCACAGGGCAGGGACTGGGTCTGTGTATGGGAGTATCTGAGGCCCAGTGTGTTTTAGGATTACCTCATGTAAAGTACCTAGCACAGTGTTGGAACTTAGCAGCCGTCAAGGGTGCCACCTTTAGGGGCGGAGAACCAGGGAGAACTTGGGCTCGACCCTAACTACCCTTAAGATATTAGGTCCCAGTCCTCTTTCCCCGCAGTGTTATGGGCTCTCTGCTTCCTTAGTGAGGGTGTTTTCAACTAATCAAATAAATGAATGATGAATAAGAAAGAACTCGGACAAGTTCCTTTACTTATGTCGCCCTGCATCGGAGGACGGGAGGAGGCGTGACCGGGCCTCTGCGGCGGAAGGAGGTGTGGCCGGGGCTCTGGGGCGGGAGAGGGCGTGGCCGGGGCTCTAGGGAGGGAGGAGGCGTGGCCGGGCCTCTGCGGCGGAAGGAGGTGTGGCCGGGGCTCTGGGGCGGGAGAGGGCGTGGCCGGGCCTCTGCGGCAGAAGGAGGCGTGGCCGGGGCTCTGCGGCGGGGGAGTCGGGGGGCGTGGCCGAGCCTTGGGGGGCGGGAAGGGGGCGTGGCCGAGCCTCTGGGGACGGGAGGGGCCGTGGCCGAGCCTTGGAGGGCGGGGAGGGGGCGTGGCCGGGACTCTGGGGCGGGAGGTGGTGTGGCCCGGGCTCTAGGGACGGGAGGGGGCGTGGCCGAGCTCTGGGGCGGAGGGGAGCGTGGGCGGGCCTTGGGGACGGGAGGAGGCGGGCCTGGCCCTCTGACTACAGGGAAAGACGTGGCTGGGCCTCTGGGGCGGGGCGGGGCGGGTTGTTGCCGGAAACGAACCCGGGCCTGTGACGTCCGGAAGTGGAGCAGCTACCGCAGCGTGGCTCTGGCAGCTGCCGAGGCGGCTTTTGTCTGCAAGCTCCAGGCGATCTACTGAGATGGCGAGCGCAGGTGCACCTGCAGCCGCAGTCCCCACCCTGGCTCCGCCTTTGGAGCAGCTCCGGCACTTAGCAAGGGAACTGCGGTTGCTCCTGCCTGGAGTGCGGGGTGAGCTGACGCAGTTGGGACGGGCGACGACAGGGGCGGGCTTGGGGTGGGGGAGAGGCCAGGTTGTGGCGGCGGCGGGGGCAGGGTCCCGAGCGGAGGAGGTGGGGGTCCGAGGTGACTCCGCTTATCTCTCTCTTCCTTTTGCCACCGCCTGCCCACACGCTACACCCACCAGTCGGCGAAGCCCGGGAGACCTCCAAAGAGTTTAATCGGGAGACGTTTTGGAGTAGACTCAGTGAGTGCGTCTCTTGTTGGGGACTCCCATCTGTCATCTCTTCCAGCGTTCCGACCCCTTCCCCTCCCGCTTTCCCCCGCCGGTCCTCTCTGTGGGGATACCTCACCTTACCCGTACATACTCGGCGTCTCAGAGGTTGATGGTGTTTTTGAGACGTCTCAGCCAGCAGGGGTGGAGAAGGGAACGCTTTATCTTCCAAGTCCGTGTAGCAGCTGCAGCATCATCCTTATGGCGCTACGTATTGACTCCTGCCTCCTCCTCTGTCACCCCCAGATGAGGCAGCCGTGAAAGTGTCCGGGGAAGCCACGACTCTGACTGAAGTCTTCTCTCGACTTCCACTGCCGTCTCCGCAGGTGGGCTTTATTTTCCTGGAATCATTGTGCTGCCTCCTTATTTCTTAGGAATCCTCTCATTTTCTTTTCACCTTTTACACTCAAACCAGGGGATTTATTTTTCTCGTCTGTCAAATAAGATTTCGGTTCTCATCTCACAGAATTGTTGTGAAGACCAAATTGCCAAGTGCAGTACCTGGCGTGGAGTGGGACAGTCTTCTAAATATTGGTTCAATTTGAAGTTCATCCTGGTTATTTCCTTCCTGATAATGTTTTTTAAGCACTTGCTATTTGCTGGGTGCTTTCACATACATCGCCATCTGGCAGATGAGTAAGCAGGCTCAGAAGCTCAGCTTAGGGTAAATAAGCAGCGGAGCTAGGATTTAAATTAGAGTCTATCTGATGTCTAGGCTACACTTTTTCTGTTATACTACGTAATACCCTTGTTATATTGAATTATTTTTTATATTTAATCAGTAACGTGTATACAGTATAAAATTCAAAAGATATCAAAGTTGTGTGCTAAAAAGTTTATATCTCCCCTCCCCAATTCCTTTTGTGTTACTCCATGTATATTCTATGCATATACACACTTATGTGTATGTGCCTGTTTCTTTTTACACAAATGATAGGATACCATGAACACTTCCCCTTCTGGACCTTCCTTTTTAAAAAGAATTATCAATCATAGGACATATTATTTTTATTTTTTGTGTGTGTGAAGAAGATTGGCCCTGAGCTAACATCTGTTGCCAGTCTTCCTCTTTTTGCTTGAGGAAGATTGTTCCTGAGCTGACATCTGTGCCAGTCTTCCTCTCTTTTATGTGGGATCCCACCACAGCACAGCTTGACAAATAGTGCTAGGTCCACGCCTGAGATCTGAACCTGCGAACCCTGGGCAGCAGAAGCCTAGCATGGGAATTTAACCACTATGCCACAGGGCTGGCCCCCTCATTAGCACATATAAATTGATTCTTAGAAGCACTTATAAAGTTGCACAGTTCTTTGTAATGGCTGCATGGTATTTAATAGAGTGGATATAACCATAATTTATTTAACCAATATTGTTAAGTAGACATTTAAGCTGTTTCCAACATGTAACTGTTATAAATAGTGCTGTGGTAAATTGTGTGATACAATCTTTGTTTATGTGTGTATATCTGTAAAAAAAATTCTCAGAAGTGAAATTGCTACAACAAAGAATTTATGCATTTTTAAGAGCGCTTTATTATAAAACTAATGAAAATAAACATGTCAGCTGTGACCAGTTTTTCTAGAGCTAGATATACTTAATTTGGGAGTAAGCTTATTTTAAAATGGCATATTCATTGCCTTATTTGATTTTCATAGTCAATAGTTTCATTCTCTTTTCCAATCTATATATCCAGATGTTTTGAAATGAAAAAATATTTTTTTGCTGCATCTACAATGGTAAAGTCTCTCCCACTACATACCTCAAAGATCTGTGATGAGGAAACAAGAGATGAATTGTATGAGAGCACTTTAAAAGCTTTGTGGAAGAAAGTCAATATTTATTTCAAAAGGAGTAGTAATATTACCTTATTTTTCTTATCTGCTGACTCCCTTCTTTCAAATACACTTAGGACTTGCTGCTAAAATTCACAACTAGTAAGATACCCTGAGGAGGTAGCATAGAGCTGTTTTTCTTTACACGTTCAGGACAATGGTTTCACTCAGATGAAAAATTAGAATTTGCTTTTATCTGAATTATGTGTATTTGAATCACAGTTGCTTTCTTAGAATCTCAGCACGTTAGTCCTACTGGAGAGTGGTTTTGTTTTTTTAATTGTGGTCCATCTGGACTCGTAGTTTTGTAAAATTATGTTTGGATATTGAAGCAGTGTCAGCTTGCTGCAAAAGTTTCTAAATACTCTCAATCACTGTACTTATCCATTCTAGACTGGTGATGAGCAGTTTACAGACTAGCACCAATCTGTGGACCAATTTTGCAAAGCACTGGCTTAGAATTTAGCAGAGAAGTGAGGACAAGGAAGATAGGAGAAAGCCAGTGACTGCTTAGAAGGAAGATAGTCAGCTTTGAGCATTGTAGAGTCCATGCTGATTATCTTTAGGTATACAGTTATGCCTTGCTTAATAATAGATACTTTCTGAGAAATGCATCATTAGGCAATTTTGTTGTTGTGGGAACATGATAGAGTATATTTACACAAACCTAGATGGTATAGCCTACTACACCCCTAAGCTTTATGGTACTAATCTTATGGGACCACTATTGTATATGCGGTCTATCATTGTTGGAAACATTGTTATGCAGCACTTGACTGTCTTGTGATTCTGTTAGAGAGACCAGACACCTGGTTATTGGTCTAAGATAGGGTTGGCAAACTTTTTCTGTAAAGGACCAGATAGTAAATATTTTATTAGGCTTTGCAGGCCAACTACTTAACCCTGCCCTTGTAGTGCGAATACAACTACAGATGGTCCCCGACTTACAATGGTTTGACTTACGATTTTTTGACTTTATGATGGCGCTGTGTGAAAGAAATACGCATTCAGTAGAAAGCAATACATATTCAGTAGAAACTGTACTTTGAATTTTCAGTTTTGATCATTTCCCCAGGCTGGTGGTGTGTAGTACTACTCTCTCATGATGGTGATGCTGGGCGGCAGCAGGTAGCCACAGCTCCCAGTCAGTCTTGCAATCACGAGGGTGAACAAGGGTACACTTAAAACCATTCCATTTTTCAGTTTCAGTATGGTATCCAATAAATTACATGAGATATTCAACACTTTATTATAAAATAGGCTTTGTGTTAGGTGATTTTGCCCAACCTTAGGCTAATGTAAGTGTTCTGAACACAGCTAAGGTACGTTAGGCTAAGCTCTGATGTTCGGTAAGTTAGGTGTCTTAAATGCATTTTCAACTTATGATATTTTCAACTTACAATGGGTTTATTGCGGTGTAACCCCATCATTAAGGAAGAGCTCTATAGATAATATGTAAATAAAAGAGTGTGGCTGTATCACAGTAACACTTTATTTATAAAAACTGGCAGTGGGCCTGATTTGGCTCATGGGCCATATTTGCTAACTCCTGGTCTAAGGTATGGTGAATACCTCACAGAAGATCATGAATGTCTTGGGATATAGACTATCAGGAATAAGTTTTTCCTGCCCTTTCTTAATGTTTTAATGAGTTGTCAGTTCAGGCTCTGGTGTCTGGCTGACTCCTCTCTGGTATGTGCTAAGAATAGCACAAGGCCTAACTCATACTAGGACTTCAGAAAATGTTTGATGATGCTGTATAGATGTCTGCTCTCTTCCACAGCAGATGGGTTGACCACATTAATATAATCCATTTCCTTTTTTCATTCTGAAATGGGTCCATGACCTCATAGGAAACCCAGAGGTTCTGTGAACAAGTCCATGCTGCCATCCAGGCAATTATTGCCATATACTATTCGCTTCCCAAGGATCAGGGTAAGCCACTATGTGCACATAAATGTTCAGTTTATAGAGTAGATCTTTGATAACATGACAGCTTGTGTCCTGAAACTTTTTACCGTTTCCTCAATTTGAGCATATAATGTAACTTTCTCCCATAAAATGCAGTCAAGGATAATTTTATAGCATCAGTAACCTCCATAAATAAGCCTTTATGCTAAGGTACAGATGCTGTGTTCCTATCTCCTCTGCCTTGCCGGACTCTGAGGTTTTTAATTCTTACTGGCTCCTCCATCTCTAACCCACAGATGCTGGCTTAATCTCAGCCCTATACCCAGGCCCAGGCCGTCCCCTGTCTCCTCTAGCCCTGTTACAGCACACACTGTTTCTGAGCTCCCTTATAGGTTAGCTGACCTCCAGCCCTGCCTGTAGATTAATGCCTTGATTATAATCATGCCAAAATTATAAATGAATACATCTCTCATGGATCTTCAGGGTTACTCGCGAATGGTTTAAACTCTTAAGTGGTTCATCCACACTTGTCAAGGTACCATACTGTTCTTTGTGCATGAATACATGCTGTCATGGAAAGATTTTATTCCAGATCTCTGGAGAAAAGCACTAAGGAATGGTGGGAGGAGCAAGAAAATGACATGGGATATAAACAAGACCTGAGTTTTGTGTCAGCATTCCAGTTAAAGCATGTGGGTTCTCATTACCTCAGGTTCTGTAGGGCTTAAACTCTCAGAAAAGCAGATAGTGACTTCTGGAAAGAAGACCAGGCTGCTGAATCTTTGCATTTGGCTACAGGAATCACCCTGAGGAAGCTGGTTCGGAGCGCCACTGTGGACATTGTGGATGGCATGGCTCAGCTTGTGGAAGTGCTTTTCATCACTCCAAGGTAGTGATGCCACAGTTGGGGTTATCAGTTAATGGGGTTCTTTGCTTCAGGGAGGGGAAAAGCTCATTTCAACAGCAAAGTTACCGATAGCTGAGAATGATGACCAGCAGGAAGGAGCTTTGTAGGAGACAGGAACCTAGGTTATTGATATATCCTTATTGATTCCTTTCCCCAGCCCCGAGAACAATGACCTTATTTCCTGCAACAATGTCTGGGTTGCGTGCCAGCAGGTGCCTCGGATACCAAGAGGTGGGTGAGAGTGGGAAGTGGGCCACTGACTCTGCTGGCCATAGCAGACAGACCTCTCAATCTGGTTTCCAGTTTTATAGCATGTATGTATTTTAACTTCTATAAAGAGGTTAGTGGAATTTATATTGTTTATCACCAACATCAAAAGATAGGCCTTAATACCTTTTGACAGTCTTTTTAGTTCTCACACTTCTGAATTCAAACTCCCCTCCCCCTCTGGCCTTCTTGTTAAATAAATGTGGTTTGTTCTCCTGGTCCTGCCCTAGGAGCAGTAAAATGGGACACACCGAAGCAGTTATAAGGTAGAGCCAGCTAGGCCAAAAGCAGTGGTCATCCAAGAGGACCATGGTGGGAAATATTATGTGACCATTTTATTTCTTCTTGTGGTGAATGAGGAAAAGCTTTTTAGCCCCCAGTCTGGGCACCCAGAGGATGTGGGTGGGAAGAGTTTTACATTAAACTGCCACCCTTATTTACTGTCCTTGGCACTCCCTTCAAATGGGAACACTGTTGGTTGCCCTTTGCAGATTTAAGAGAATTATTGGGTTTCTGCTGTAATCCCAGTGCTTCTGATTTTTCACTCGTAGATAACAAAGCTGCAGCCCTTTTAATGCTGACAAAGAGTGTGGATTTTGTGAAGGATGCACATGAGGAAATGGAGCGGGTGAGGCGACCTCTGTCTTTGTTGATCATTGGAAGGCAACTCTGTGACTAATAGATGAGAATTGATTATAGAGGCGATGTCCTGAGCATTGACCACATAGGTCCCATCCTCACTCCTGTCCCCCATCTCCCACCCCCCACCCCATGCCCATGTGTGATTTGGTGCCACACCCCTCTGTTCCATTGCTGGACTAAGAGAGTGAGAGCAGGGTTTATGAAGTGATTCACCTCTGTAGTCATTAGTGAAGTAGCTGGCTGAGGTTTGGGGACAACTCAGACATGATGCTGAAAGTATAATATGCTTTTTTTTTTTTGCGTTCAAATATATCATGGTATGTCTTAGGCTGTGGAGGAATATGACCCTTACTGTGGCCTTTTGAATGACACTGAGGAGGACAACTCTGACAACTACGGTGATGAAGGGGATGATGTGTTGGGATGTCCAAACAATCGGGACTTATATTGGTCAGAGGAAGACCAAGAACTTATAACCCCATGCCTTGCACTGGTGAGAGCATCCAAAGCCGGCTTGAAGAAAATCCGGATCTTAGTGGCAGAGAATGGGAAGAAGGATCAGGTGGCCCAACTGGATGACATTGTGGATATTTCTGATGAGATCAGCCCTAGGTGAGCATGATCCCCACTTGAATCTTCTGGGCAGCAGCATTCTGATCTCAGCTTGTGCTGTCACCCCAAGATTTTTCCCCAGTTTTCTATTTTGAAAATTTTCAAACCTACAGGAAAGTTGAAAAATTATTGCAGTGAACACCCATCGTTCATCTAGATTCCCCTGTTGTTCACATGTTTTTCTGTGTTGGTTTCTGTATAGATAGACGTGCCATTTTTTTTCCCTGAACCATTCGAGAGTAAGTTGCAGACGTCAATGACGTTTCACCCCTAAATACTTTGGCACGCATCTCCTAAGAACAGGCATTCTTATTCTTATTTGCATTATTACATCCAATAAATTTGACATTGAATATAATAATATTATCTAAGATTCAGATTTTCCCAGTTGTCTCTAAAATGTCCTTTATAGCTTTTTTGTTTTTTTTTTAATCCAGGGTTCCATCAAGGTGTCACCTTGCATTTGGTTGTCATCACTTTAGTCTCTTGCAACTAGAACAGTCTCTCTCCTTTTTAGTGTTGTTTTGAAATTAACATTTTAAAGAATCCAAGTTAGTTGTCTTGTAGAATATCCAACAATCTGAATTCATGTGATAGTTTTCTCATGATTATAGATTATATTCAGATTAAACATTTTTTGGCAAGAGTATCACATAGTTGAATGTTTTGTGTTTCTCATTGCATCATATTGGGGAGGCACATGATGTTAGTTTGTTTCATCATTGGTGGTACTAAATTTGATCTCTTGGTTAAAGTGGTACCCACTACAGTGGCGTTCCAGAGATGAACCCTGCCTATACCGGTTGTTAAATTGATGGTTTCAGATTCTCACATTTTTAACTGAATTAATCATGTCCCATCCTATTGGCCAAGGGAGTTTTTTTCTCCCAGCTTCCTAGTGAAATGGGATATGTCTGCGTTCAGTGAATACCAGTTCAATTGGTTCTATCTTGGTTGCCTGGTTGCCCAATTTAAGGAACTCATAGGCATTTCTGGGACAGTCATTTTCTTACTAGTCACATCCTTCGTTGTAGACTGGAAACCACCTAGCTGAGCTTTGTTCCTTTTTTGGTTTATGTTTATTTTTGCTTTCTGCCCTTAGTGTGGATGATTTGGCTCTGAGCATATATCCACCCATGTGCCACCTGACTGTGCGAATCAATGTAAGTACCAGCTTTGAGAGAATAGCTACAGAGCTAACTGGTAGAATTTCACCAATCACTAGTATTTCCTTTAAGCTATAGGGAATATCTTTATTTGTTGCGCTTGGATGCAAGTGCAACAGTAATGTCACAGTTCTTACAAGTGTTTGTCCTTGATAAATATTCGCTGAAGTTGAATTAGAATACCCATGAGCTCTGGTAGCCCTGTCTTCTATAACCACTTGAGTAATCATTTGGAAAAACCAGAAGACTTAGAAAATGCTGGGGCCAGCCCAGTGGCGCAGCAGTTAAGTGCGCACATTCTGCTTCGGCAGCGTGGGGTTCACCAGTTCGGATCCCGGGTGCAGACATGGCACTGCTTGTCAGGCCATGCTGTGGTAGGCATCTCACATATAAAGTGGAGGAAGATGGGCACTATGTTAGCTCAGGACCAGGCTTCCTCAGCAAAAAGAGGAGGATTGGCAGCAGTTAGCTCAGGGCTAATCTTCCTCAAAAAAAAAAATAGTAATGCTGCTTTGAAAAGAAAGTCTTCAGTAATTTAAGATCCTCTCAACCTGAAGTCACAAGTTTCTAATTTCTAGTATAGGCAGAAATAAGTGTTCCGGGGACATACTCTGTTCTAATATAAACACATCATGTGATTTAACCATGGAGGGTCAAGCTCTTTATAAAAATCTGATTTTATTGTATTCTTTCAAGTCCTGGTTCCTGTGGTAGAGAATGTTCTATTTTTAGAAACTCTGTTCTTATCTCTGATATTACTGGAAAAAGAAGTAAAACTTCTAAATGGCTTATATTTTATAACCAGATATATCAATCCTAATAATATTTGATAAATTAGATAGTGGCAATTAGATTCATCAAATGTATCTTCACAATGTGCAAAGACTTTGAAGTAGAATAGGATCCTTTTGGGCATTAAGTTTTTTTTCCCATTCACTTTTTAAAAATTGACTTCCTAAGAAGTAAACATCTTTAGCAATATCCCTCGTCAATTATCCTGAATAAAATTTAAAAATATGTACTATATATTGGTGGCATACATACATCATCATGTTATCTTGCTATTGGTTCTTAAAATTCTGTACATAGATTTTTTTTTTTTTTTTTTTTTTGGTGAGGAAGATTGTCCCTGAGCTAACATCTGTGCCAGTCTTCCTCTATTTTGTATATGGGATGCCACCACAGCCTGGCTTGATGAGTGGTCTGTGCCTGGGATCCAAACCCACAAACCCTGGGCCACCAAAGCGAAGCCCACGAACTTAACCACTACGCCACCAGGCTGGCTCTGACTTTCGTAAAAAGAAACATGAGTTGTTTCTGCTATATATTCTGAGCTGTCAGCAGCTGGGACAAATTCAGCTTATGTTCTTCCTTTTTCTGTTTTTTTTTTTAATTAAAAAATATTTTAAATTTAAAAAAATGTATAAAAATGTTATAGCAACGCTATTAATCAGACTTTGCTAATTAGAAAGGAGTCCATAATCCTACTATCCTAATGTAATCAGCATTTTTGTTTTTGTCTATTTCCTTCAAGATTCTTTATTTTACGGTTTTATTATTTGAGTCTTTTAAAATATTTTAGCTCTCTTTTCTTTTTTAGGGTAGGGCTCAGGGTGAGTAACTTCTGTTTCTTTTCTAGTCTGCGAAACTTGTATCCGTTTTAAAGAAGGCCCTTGAAATTACAAAGTGAGTATGAGGACTTCTCCACACATAGCTTTTTGAGAATAAGCTATCCAGCCATTCTCAACTCCCAAATCCCCATTTCAGGGAGTGGAGGAAGGTGGGTATGGTGTCTTCTTTCAACTTCGGCTGTGGAGCAGCTGAGTTTCTGCAAAGAAACTTGCCTTACTATAGTTCCCCCTGTGCCCCTGTTGAGGATAGATTTTTCCCTTGACAGTATAATAAATTTGACCTCTTTTTTCCCATTCCATTCACAGAGCGAGCCATGTGAACCCACAGCCAGAAGATAGTTGGATCCCTTTACTTGTTAATGCTGTTGATCATTGCATGAACAGAATCAAGGAGCTCACTCAGAGTGAACTTGAGTTATGAGTTTGCAGGCTCATTTGTGCTCTCCTCTTTCCCTTCCTTACTGTCACAGCCAGGCTCTGATGTCTGTGTTTAAAATGGGGCTAGACTGCTTTCTAGATAGAAAGGGAGTCCCTTTCTGTACTTACCCAGAGACTCTATCACCAAAGATTCTTGGTTAGGCCAGACTGGCAATTATTTATAAACCATACGAGTATGATTTATTTTTCTGTGCTAGATAAAAAAGTAATTGCATGAGTTTGGGTTCCTGAGAGGTCTCTCAGAGATTCCTGGGGAAACTGCCTTGTTTCCTATTTACAATAAAATGTGTCGTTTTATTGTTAAAGATGTTGGTAGTCTCAATAAAATGCTAACCTGCCAGTGGTTAAATGAGTACCCTTCAAAGTTTCTTTCTACCAGGAATACAGTCGGTTGAGACTAAAACATTGCTTTCATTTGAGTTTATAGGTCTAAAGAGCTGATTTGATCAGAAGTATATTTAGAACAAAAACATTTGATTTTAATTTATTTAGAGAAAATGACTCCAAAGGCCCTGTTAGTACTTCAGCATATTATATAAGATCAGTATTCTTAAGTCCTTCTGAATATTATTCCAGGTTACTCCATGCCTCTAAAATTATTTTTTGGTATTGAGCTCATTTGTTAGGTTTGTCCACCTTATTGAACAGATTTTTTTTTCTTGTACATACCTGTATTGTTGTTCTCTGTTATATGTTACATCTGTCTCAAATTTAGATACACAATTTTTATAAATCAAAAAATGGTAAATGTCTAAGAGAGTTTATATAATTTTTTTTAAAGATTTTATTTTTCTCCCAAAGCCCCCTGGTGCATAGTTGTGTATTTTTAGTTGTGGATCCTTCTGGTTGTGGTGTGTGGGATGCTGCCTCAGCATGGCTCGATGAGCAGTGCCATGTCCACACCCACGATCCCAACTGGCAAAACCCTGGGCCGCTGAAATGGAGCGCGCGAACTTAACCACTCAGCCACGGGGTCAGCTCCCAAGTTTATATAATTTTAAGGGCCTCTTCAGTTAATGCTTTTGTGAAACCATTGCCACTTCAGTATATTTTTGCATCAGTCTGGAAGATCACATATTGGAAAGCGAAGTACACCTGTATGATGTATATTCTGGTGACCTGAGTTGGGCCTTATGCATGGACTGCAGGTCTCCACAACCTCTCATGCCAGCCCTTGTCCTTGTTTAGGTGTCATTCATCACATCTGCCCTTCTCATGTCCCCACAGTCTCTTTAGATATAATCAGCAACAGCAGCCATTCTTTTGAGAGACTCGTGTGTACTTGGGGTTGAAATTCCTTAAGTCAAGAGTTTTAATTTACTTTTGTAAGGTGCCATTCGGTACTTTTAACAGGCGTCATAAAGAGAAGGAACTAAAATCAAACTGAGAGAGCGACAAAGCAAAACAATATTATAAACAAAAAAAATCACAACTTTGTACAAAAGGAGTCTAGTTCTTCTCTCTCTTCTTATAGGGCTTATTTTCTAAGTATTTAATAATTTTCCTATTTCTCTACTGGACCAAATGCATGTTATTAACATCAGACTTTAATTGTGGGATGCCTAATGAATACAGAACTCTAGTAAAGACTTATGTGAAGCTGAATCTAGAAGATCCTTCTGTCCTCAGGTTCTATGTTGTATATTTTATAACTTTGTTCTGTCATCTTTGGATCTTTAAGGATAATGGTTAGGGATAGCACCAATCAGTGTCATCTTAGGATTACCTAACTATTCCATTTTTAGCTATTATTGTCCCACTTCATCAGAAGTATAAGAATGATTTAAATGTTAGATTCTTTTCCTTACCTGTAAGTTAGTGAATGTGTTAGTGAGCAGTAAAATGGTTATGAAAAACCCCAAACCCCAAAAATCTGAATGTACTTATCTGAGTACCTTTTCAAAGGTTTCCTTTTGTCCCTCAAGCCCAGTAGTTTCTATTCTAAGATAACTAGTCTTCACGACTCCCTTAATCTGGGGTGACAGAAGCGAATGTCTTTCCAGTTGATTTCTGGGAATCTAGTTTTGTTCTTGGTCCATCTTCTGCTCAAACTGAATGGAGATTCATTTGTCTGATAAGCAAAGTTTCCCTTCCCAGCACGTTCGGTTTTAAATGGTAGATTCAAAGGGGTGGTTGGGGAGAGTGACAGTAGAGCTGGGAATTTCAGCTGGAAGTTCCGGGGCTACCACCTCGACACTTCTGTAGTTGGTTAGGTTCTGGAACACATCGCAGTCCATTTCCACAGTGAGCATCTGGAGCCCCACCTGCGTTGGTGTGAACCGGAATTGGGTGTACGAGGTATCTCCAGGCCACACCGCATCTAATCTGAAATATAGGAAAAGGCAGGTGGTAGTTCCGTCCTAGGTTCATTGCTTTGCTAGCCCCAGTGACTCGATCCTTCCCTACGTGAAGAGGCAGACTGTGAAGAAATAAACATACAAGTACCTTGCTGTTAAAACAGAGGCGGCTTTCAGGGGAAGACAGTAGCCCCCCTGCGGTGGGCAATTGCGTGGTTGAGAAGAGAAACATCCTATTCTAAGGGCTTCCAAGCTGCATCTCTTGTTTCTTTTATCACCTGTGACTTCAGTCTGGTCCCACCTAGGTAATAATACTGGGTATGTTTGCAAAAGCTATAGGTTTGGAACCCTCACATTGCAAAGTGCAGTGGTACAGCAGACATATTGGGAAGATGTCACTATGTCAATAGATGGTGTTCGGAGCCCTTTCAGCAACCCTTAGCCTGCCTGTGGACCTTCTTATGGTGACTGAGGGAATGGTGCAGATTTCCTTTGAGGAGCTTTGCCCCATAATTGATCTGGGAGACCACAAAAGTCTGGTTAAATGTTGGCAGTCCTTCCTCTTAACTTATTGACAAGAATGATGCATTGCATTTCATGAGTCTGAGGCAGTGGCTCAAAAACCAGACAACCTGTCAGGGACCTCGGGGATGGTAGGAATAGACATTGTGCACTCTAACCTGTACACTGTGTGTTCACCGAAGGATGCAGTGGACATGAGAGAAGGAGAGAGAATGAAAGAAGATACTTGCAACATCTAAAACCAACAAGGAACTAATACCTAGACTATACAGGGAACTCCTACCAATCAACAAGGAAAAAAGTCAGGAATACCGAAAGAAAAGTGGGTGAAGACAGGAACAAACTTTACAGAGAAGGAAATGGAAAAGGCTAATAAACATATGAAGATTTACAAATTAAAACACCAGTGAGATACTACCTTATGTCGTTTGGAAAAAAGAAAGAAAGCTGGGTATTGCCAAGAGTGGAGGAATGGAAGGAGCAAAGAAACTGTCATGAACTGCTGGAGGGAGTGCAGACTCCTGCAGCCATTCTGTAAACAAATCTGATAGTACCTGCTCAGACCTGGTCATGTCCTGTGACTCAGCAATTCTATTCCTGGACATATATATCCTCCCTCTCCCGCCAGAGTTTCAAACAAGTACATAAAGAGACATGTGTGAGGCTGTTCATTGCAACAGTATTTGTGGTGTCTGAAAGTTGGAGGCAATGTGGGTGCCCGTCACTGTGGAGTGGAGTGGTAGGAAGTGGGGGACGTGCACGGTGTAATATCATGTAGCAGAAGCAGTGGACTTGATATATGTGGATGAACCTTAAAAACAGTTCTGAATGAAAAGTAGGAAAAAGAATTAGACATAACATCATTTATATAAGTTAAAAATACAGCTCATGATGTAACAGTACACATCTTACTAATGAAAGGATACACTTACTAACGAGGATATGAAGGGTGGTGGTGGGAATGGGAGTAGGGAATAGGAATAAAAACGAATATTCAAACAAAATTCTGTATTGTAGTGGTCATTAGTAGAATGCAGCTCTCTGGCTGCACGGAGAGGCAGACCACACTCCCTGTGATAGTCTCCAGTCCCCAGCCCTAACCTCCTCGCCTGCAGTCACCAGCAATACCCACGATCTTCCTACATCACCAGGCCAGCAACCAGGGTCAGGTGGGTGCCCAAGGGGTACACAGCCTCCCTCACTCCCATACCCCTGTAGACATGGTGGCCCCAGGATGAGAGAGGCCCTAATCCTTTAGTTCAGCTTCGGGGGGTATTTGCTCTGTCTCTATGGACATGGCAAAAAGTCAGTCATTAATCTTGGGTCCCTGCCTTTCTGAGCAGTTGAGATGTTTCAGTGGGATGAGAGGCTTGTGGTCTCTTACCTGTAGCTCCTCTCTTTGTGAATGAGCCTCCTTCCATAGATGGAGACCACACAGTCCTTCATGGGAGCATGTAGGGTGTTATGGATGCTAACCAAGGCCGTAAGAGGTTGGTGCTGCTTTACTGTCTTTGGCATCTGTGGGAAGAGGCAAAACCTGGAGCAGATGCCAAGAGCACAGAGCCGCAGTCACTCCTCGCCCCGCCCCCCTGGCACCCTCCTTGTACCCTCCTCAGTTACTCTTCTACCTCTGCCATTCTCACCCAAACTCCACAGCTGACTTCTTTACCCCTCTACCTCATCTTCCTGCATTTACTCTCACCCTTGATCCACCACTGACCATCTCTGACTGTGCCTCTCCTCTGCTTAGAAACCTTGGAGGGTTTTAGCTTCACTTGGCATTCAGAGCCCTTCATGGTCTGACCCCACTATCTCTCCAGCCTCATCTGTTCTTCCCTTGTCCAAAAGACATCCCTGCCAGGTCAGGCACTTTCCCATCCCCAGCGTACCCCTCAGGCTCCTTTCCTTTCAGCCTCTTTGCTCAGTCTTCTGCCCACAATGGCCTTCCCCCAGCTTTGCACTGAAAACCTACCCCTTTTTCAAGGTCCAGCATAAATGCTACCTCCCCCATGAAGTCTTCCTCAAACCCGTCAGCTGGAATGAATCCTCTTTACTTCACTTATTGCATAGTGACTTTGTACCTCTGTTAAAGCACTTGTATAGAAGACCGAACGATGTGTCTCCTTTACCCGACTATAATCTCATTGAGGGCAGGGACCAGATTGCATTTATTTTGGTTGGGGTAGACACGTGGAAAGAGGACAGGACCAAGAGCTATAAGCCTCTAAAACATCCCGTTTTTATGATCTTGGGCATGTTGTTCTCTAGGACTGTTTCCTCATCTGAATAATGGAAAAAATTCCACCTCACAGAGCTTTTGTATTAAAACAAATAAATGAGGAGAAAATATGTTGGCATATGTATAAAGTGCTAAATAAACATAGGCTATTATTATTTTTATAAGTATGGAGGCAGTAACTTGGAAGGCCCTGATTTTAGAAAACTTTACTTAACCAACTAAAGAAGTTGGAAAATTTAAACCTTAATAGCATATGTAAGAAAGCTTCTCTTTTAAGAGAAGGAGCCCTTAACCTAGCATTTTCTGGTAATCCTGCAGCATGGTCACCTGCTCTGAAGCTTGAGGGGCTCTGATTCCTCCTGAAATGGGGACGTCGGTAGTAGCAAGCGAGAGCAGTTCCAGGAAGCACTGGTGCCTACCTCGATGGTAAGGTGTGGTCTCCGAACGAGAATGTCTTCCTGAGCAAAGCAGCTAAGGCTGGACTCGGAGTGCGTTGCTGTGGTGGTGAGTCTGAGAAAGCTGTTCCCCGGTGGTCTTCGCTCAAAATAGGAAGAGGACAGGCTGGTGCTGACTTTCTCAACTGAAACATATGACAGGTGGAGTCAGTGCAAAGGGGTGAGAGGGTGTGCCCTGGAAACAAGCAATAGTTACACACACAATGCAAAGGAGTCAGGATCTCACTGAAGCTAGAGAGATGCTTTATCTCTCAGCAATTTCAAATTTGAACTCACCCCTCACCACCATCACTGCCTCCACTAACACTCTTGACAGACCACCTCAGTGGGGTTGTGGAAAGGTCCCCCAGAACAAGTTAAGCTCTTTGGGCTTCAGTTTCTTTGTTGAATAATAACACCAACGTGGTGGGATGGCTTGGGTTAAATGAGATACTGCAAATGAAGTGCTTAACTCAGACCCTGCCAGACAGTCGTTGCTGAATATATGCTTACCTTATTTCTTCCCACTCTGTGCTTCTCTTTGCCTTTTACAGAGAAAATGAAGCCATCTTTCATCCTTGAGGAATCCTCTGAATCATGTTCCCATTCCAAACCTATAGATGTAGATTTCTACCCCTGCTGTCACTGTCCCTTCTCCCTGCCAGGAGGATGAGGTGTTCCTCCAGCTCAAGTTCAGTGCTCTCCTTTTTAAATCTGTGCCTCATCCTGACCCCACCACTGCCTAGCTGTGTACCTTTGGACAAATCATTTAACCTCTCTGTGTCTCGGTCTCCTTATCTGTAAACTGGGGATAATAGTGGTTCCTGCCTTATAAGGCTGTTGTGAAGATAATGAGATAATGCATACAGAACACTTAACTCCATTTTTGCCAAGAATAAGTGCTCAATAAATGTGAGCTGTAATTATTCTAGTTCATTCTCATTTCCTCAAGGGTTGTACCATCAGTTGTAACCCATCTCTCCTGAAGCTTCAGTCTTTATCTCTCTGCCGATTACAGATATTCCTTGACTTACGATGGGGTTACGTCCTGACAAACCCATCATAAGTTGACAATATCGTAAGTTGAAAATGCATTTAATACACCTAACCTACTGAACATCATAGCTTAACCTAGCTTCTCTTAAACATGCTCAGAACACTTACATCAGCCTACAGTCGGGCAAAATCATCTAACACACAGCCTATTTTCTAATAAAGCGTTGAATATCTCATGTAATTTATTGCATACTGTACTGAAAGTGAAAAACAGCATGGTTCTAAGTGTATCATTGTTTACCCTCGTGATCGCGAGGCTGGCTGGGAGCTGTGGCTCACTGCCACTGCCCAGCATCACCAGAGAGGATCAAACTGCATATCACTAGCCCAGGAAAAATCGCAATTCAAAATTGGAAGTGTGGTTTCTATTGACTGCATATTGCTTTTGCACTGCACCATAGTAAAGTCGAAAAATCTAAGCCAAACCATTGTAAGTCAGAGACTGCCTATATTTTCCTCTGCTTGTAAGCAGATTCCACTCTCTCTTACCTTAAAAGAAAAAAAACAAACACCCTCCCTCTACCCAATGATCCTGGCTAACTACCACACAGCCTCTCTTCTGTTTCCATCCATTCTTCCAGGAAGGACTGCACATCTTGTCTCACATCCTCAACCCTCAATCCATTTAAACCCCAGGAAGCTGGCATTTGCTATTGCTTCTCAGTAAGACCACTCTGTTAAAGGGAGCTTTTCAGCCTTGACATCTCCTGGCCTCGTTGCTGACCTTGCTGGCTGCCTTCTTCCTCTCTCTGACTTCTCCAACTCCCTTACTTCTGCTCTCTCCCCTACTGCCCCCTACATGCTGGTGCTGCCCTGGGTTCCCTCCTTACCCTCTGTCTTCTCACAGTCCTTCCCTCATCCCTGTGAGCTCATCAATGCTCTGAGCCTTGGCTGCCCACTCTCTGCTGGGATTCCCACGTTTGGTCTTCTGGCCAGCCTTTATCCTGAATATTAGGTTTAGGTTTCCAGCTGCCTACTGGCCATCTCTGCTTGGAAGTCTCACGGGCTTTCAAACCCAATATGTCACAAACAGAACTCATCTTTCTGCCACAACCTGCTCTTCCCCATTTTCCCTAGTCTAGAGGCTCACCCAAACTGGAAGCAACACCCTTCCCCCATATACATACTCACAAACCTAGTCTATCCCACCTCCTTAATATGTCTTCATTCGAAGGGCTGCTAGTTTAGTTTGTCCTTCATTTCTTGACTTGATTGTTACAAAACCTTCCAACCTCTAATCCAGTGGTTCTCAACCTTAGCTGCATATTAGAATAATATGGGGAGCTTTATGAAACAATCCCAGTGCCAGGCCATTCCCCAAATCAATTATATCAGACTCTGGTGGTGAGGCCCAGGCATCAGTATTTTTAAAGTTCTCCAGGTCATTCAATGTGCAGCGAAGGTTGAGAACCACTACTCTAATATGACCCCTTCCATTCCATTCCACCAAAAGTTCTTTTTTTAAAATGAATTTCTGATCACCTTGACTCCACTGGTTAAAACATTTCACCAGTTCCCCATTGCCCAGAGAATAAAGCTCAAACTCCTTAGCATTGTGTACAAGCCCCTTCATGATCTGACCCAGGCCAGCTCTCACACCACTCCCCCAACTCCATGCTTCCCGCCTTTGGAAAGGGAACATAGTGGAGAGCATGGAGGCGAGCGGCAGGTTAGGAGGTTGTTGCAACAATGTAGACAAGCTCTATTCCACTGATTCTTTCCTGCCAGCCCACTGGAATTACCCAAGGAATTTACAAATTTTTTGATGTTTGTGTCCAACTGTGGAGTTTCTGATTTAATTGGTCTGGGGTGCATCAAACTTCTCCAGGTGATTCTGATGTGCAGCAAAGTTTGAGAACAACTGCTTTAGTCCAGGGAATTTCAACCCTAGGATGGCATAAGGAGCTTTAAAAAACCCCAGTGCCTGGACCCCATCCCAGACTGATTAAATAAGAATCTCAGGGAGGAGGAGGAAGCTGTGCACATGTTGTTCCTGCTGCCTGGAAGGCCTGTGACTCACTTTTCTATCCATCGCTGTCCTGCTCATCGCTTAAGACCTAGTGCAGTCTGATTTACTTGGGGGCAGCCTGCTCCAGCCTGGGCAAGTGCTGCCCTGTCATTGTATGGTGTTTACCTTATCAAACACTTACACTGCTACCATGGTCTGTTTACTTATCTGACTGCAGTTGGACTTGGGAGAAGTTTTTCTGTGGGAAGCTCAATAAATATGACTGAGAGAAAGAGAACACCAGAGGCTAGAAGCTATCTCTTCAGACCTGCAGGGAGTGCTGTATAGGTGCTGCCTGCCCAGAGTGGGAGTTCGGTGTGTGGGGTGTCTGGTGGGGCCATAGACAGTTACCCGACTTGGCAGTGAGCGTAAGGAATTGCTTCTTCCTCCAGAGTTCAGCAGCAAGGATGCCGTTGTAGTACACCGCCTGCACCGCAACTGACAGCTGCACCGTCTTCTCCTGGTCACTGGGGTTAACCAGGGTCACAGAGAACACAGCATCCCCTCCCACAAGTAGGAAACTGGGTGCTTCCAAGAACAGGTACAAAGGATCGGCAGACTCAAGACTGGGAGGATGCATGCCATTGTCTTTCGCATGTTTCATTCTCTCTTTCTGGACTCTCTCCAGCACCTCTTTTTCTTGAGGAGACCCTGAAGAATGGAAGAAAGCAAGCAGGCCTCTTACCCAGCAGGGATAGACCCTTCTAATAAAAGCCCAGGATTAAAATGCATCTACTCACTGCTGCTCAAATCTCAAAATCACAAGAGCTTTGCACACCTCTAAGGCCATATTTAGCTAAAAAAAAGAGGCCTGTGTTAGGCAGATCCCTACAGATACAGCGTGTCTCTTCCAAGTCACTCAAGGACCAAGTTCTTCTTTAAGTGTTATGAATTTGTGCCTTGAACGGCAGGAGAGCAAGCTTTTGGACAAGTCACACTGTCTCTGAGGACAGTTTTGCAGGGACTTGAATCTTCCCAAGTGAAGGAGTTTGGACTTATTCCAAGGGCAATGGGGGCCATAGAATATTCTGGAGCGAGGGAGTAACATAATTACATTTGTGTCTTTGAGAGTTCATTCTGGAAACTGAAAGTTGGAAAGGGAATAATGATGAAGAGACTGGAGGCAGGGGGTCCAGTTAGGAGGCTGTTGCAATACGGCAGGAAGAGATGATGAGGCCCTGGGTCACCTGTGGGCAGTGGGGAAGGAGATGAGGAGACGGGTGTAAGAGTAATGTGGGGCTGTGATGGGGGACGACTCAAGGAGAGTGCAAGCCTTCTTGTTTGGACAAATAGGTGGACGGTGGTGCCATTAACTAATATGGAGAGAGGAACAGGTCGGAGGGCCTTGGACAAGAGGAGGAGAGGAAGAACAGCTTCTGGCAGCCGGGTTTGGTATTAAGTGTGTTGTTTTATAGCAGTGGTTCTCAAATGGGGGCAATTTTCCCTCCCAGGGGACATTCGGAAATGTCTGGAGACATTTTTGGTTGTCACAACTGGTGGTGGTGGTGTGGGGGTGGGTGCTGCATCTGGGAAATAGAGGCCAAGAATGCTGCTACGTGTCTTATAAGGCGCAGCTCCTCACAACAAAGAGTTATCTGGCCCTAAATGTCAATAGTGTCAAACGAGGTGGAGAAAGTCTGTTTTGTATGCTGGGGAAAGGACTGCAGCTCTCTGTGGCCTGCATCTGTCTGGCTCATCCCTTGCCCTCTTTTGCTGTTTCAGGTGCTGAGAAGCTGGGGCCCTCTGCTGCCCAGTACCTTCAGGATATTTGTAGTTCTGAGTGATGTCCTCACAGCGGTCAACGCCCACACCCTTGGTGCTGATGTTGTTCCCAACATACTTAGTGCTAGAGGCGGTCAGCTCCAGTGTCCCATCCTTACGGCACTTCCAGACCACGCACGAGGCGTTTACAGTGGCAAAAAGATCTGATACCGCAGGGGTCAGCTCCGGGGTCAGTTCCAGTGTCCCCTCCTTGACTGCTCTGATTGGGACCAGATCACAGGGCCCCAGGACTGAGGGAAAGATAGGTCATTGAGCAAGAGGAGGCACACCAAGACCTCTGCTTGGGTCAGAGCTGCACAACCTCAGTCCCCATCCTGTACCCTATTTTCCCTCCCCCTGGATCAAGGTCAGAGGTGGGCACCAGACAGTTTCTGAGAGGGTATTACAGATATTTAGTGACAATACTTTTTGGTCATGGTCTGTAGCAGAAGCTCTCTCAGGAAGTGGGCAGGTAGAACCTCAGAGGAACATAGTACACAGCTTGACTACAGATATGAAAGGAATAGGTTACCTTTACTGAGCACTGGTGATGTGCCAGGCTCTGTAAGACTGTTTTTTTGTTTTTGTTTTTTGAGGAAGATTAGCCCTGAGCTAACTACTGCCAATCCTCCTCTTTTTGCTGAGGAATACTGGTCCTAAGCTAAGATCCACGCCCATCTTCCTCTACTTTATATGTGGGATGCCTACCACAGCATGGCTTTTGCCAAGCAGTGCCATGTCCACACCTAGGATCCGAACCAGCAAACCCGGGGCCGCCAAAGCGGAATGTGTGCACTTAACCACTGCACCACCAGGCTGGCCCCATGTAAGACTGTTTTGTTTCTGGGAAGGGAAGAGCCATCCTTTTATGGCTCCTGAAGATTCCTTCTCTGAGCTTGAACCTATCCTGATACCTTCTTTATCCATATCCAGAACTTGAGGAGTCGCACCCTACAAGCCCCTGGACCCAGCACATCCACCAGCTATATCTTAAGACTATCTGCCCTTCATGGAGACTTAGCTCTCTTGCCTATTGCTTTGCAGTGGGGCTGGTCTCCCCACAGCCTTGTGGCCAAGATGGCTGACCTTTGTTCCCTTGAGCCTGCTGGCGTCAGGTCAGCATTCTGCTGGCCACTGTCATTCCTTCTGCTTCTCCCGTTTTAGGGGATGCAGACCCCCTTTGGACCACCTGCTCCTGTTTCCACTCTAAGGGACTCCTTCAGCTCATGCAGCTCTGTGCAGCCTAGGCCCACCCCCAGGCTTTACCTCCAACTTTATTAGGAGCTCTTGGGTACAGAATCTGCCATCCACCATAATCCTGGCCCAAAGCAGGCCGGGTCATCCAGCACTCCGTGGAAGTCTGGAAGATCCTGAAGGTAGCAAAGGGAATAATTCACGTGGGAAAAAAAGCAGTCCTGAAGAGGTTCTAGAAACGGTAGAGTCATTGTTGCCATGGGGATGGGAAAACACTGCATAATAGTGACTACAACAGTCCCAGGAAGGGGCATGCACACCACGGCCGACCACCAGTGTCCTGCCTCCAAGAATCTTGAAGGCCTACTGTCAGTGCCAGGGCCACTTGGAGTGTGGGGGTTCCCATGGTTCATACCACACCTGTCTGGAGCCCTTCCAGGTCTGAGGCCTCATCCCCCTTGGGCTTCTCACCAGATTCTGCCTCTCTGGCCTTCTCCGTTCTGAAACCCCTCCTCATTGTAGTATTCATCTATGAGCAGGCTCCCATGGGTGCCCTGGGCTGAGTTGAAAGTAGTAACGACGCGGGCAGGGATTCCCAGGCATCGCAGCACTGCGTGGAAGGGGGCAGAGTCAGAGGACGACAGAGAGGCCTGGGGTGGGGGGTATACAGCTAGCGTTTTCAGTGTCTCCTCTGGACAGGCACTGTCTTAAATACCCAGTGACTCTGTGGAAAGAGGTGGGGCATGGGCACCAGGAAGTTAGAAGTGACAGCCAGTCACAGCTCATATACAGGCCAAGAAATGAGGTACAAACAGGTTACACAGCAGGCAGAGCATCCAGCAGGGGCAGGCTTGCAGAATATACAACAGGGCACGGGGGCATTGCTCTACTGGGGCAGGGGCAGGGGCAGTTTTGGGGAGAAAGTGAGTTTGAGAGCAGAGTTTGCCAGATGGGCCCTACTTTGCTGAGAGAAAAAGGAGCAGAAGCTGGTGTGTGTGTTGAGGGGAGGGAGGTCTGCCTGCTTTTGGAGATGACCCTCCCACATGAGGGGCCATGGGGCAACCCAAGAGGCAGGGCAGACACTCTGTACAGTAGCCAAAGTGACCTGTGGGTACAGCAGGCAAGCTGGTGTTTACCTGTGCAAGCAACAGCGGCCAACACCCAGGCCTGACCATCATACACAGGCCGCCCTTGGCCCGTGAGCCACTGTCGCAGGATGGGCACGCTGCCCCGGCGCTTGTTCCTCAAGGCCTCTTCATGGGCATCCTGGGTCTGCGGGATGGGCAGCACACTCCTCTCCTTATGAGCATGCAGCTGTTTGGGGAAATGTGTGGATGTTATGTGCGTCCCAGGACAGGACAGCTCCTGGGGGTAGGTAAGGAGGGTTCATCACTGTTCTCTAACCTGGGGAGGGACCACCTGCATCAGAATCACCTGGAACTTGTTAAATCTGCATGTTCCTGTGCTCCACCCTAGGCCACTGGGTTATAATCTCTAGGGGTGGGGCTCAGGAATCCTCCTTTTAACAAGTCCTTCAGAAGCCAGGAGTTTGTAGACCCACTGGCAAAGAAAGTTTGAGCCACAAGCTGCCCCTCGCTGGGGGCTGGTTTCATTGCTCCTTTGCTGGCCTGGCCCTGATTCCTTTGAGGGTGTTTGCACCTGGGGCCTGAGGCCCGCTTAGCCCAAGCTTCCTCTTCTTCACAGTCTGGGCTTGTCTCTCACCACCTCTTCAGAGGGGAGTCCAGAAGAAATGGGGAACACATTATAAAGGACTTTTAGGGCCAACGGGAAAGCACCATGCTACCTGCATGGTCTGAGTAGTCTTAGGAATAATTTAGAAATAAAAACAAATCCGTATGACCACCTTTGCAGCAAACCCTGGGTCAGATGGACCCTCCTTCTCCTTCCCGGGGACTTAAGCCTCCAGGTTGGGCTGGGGGTGGGGGCTGGGAGGAGGCCGGGGAGGGAGGGGTGCTCTGAGGAAATCCAGGCCACTTTTAGTCCTCAGCTGGCTTGTGTCCTGAGAGACGATACCTGATTTTGCTTTTCCCTCCCCTGTGGATGCTATTGTCCTCCCCTCCTCACTCTGACCCTTCTCCAGGAACCGTCTCCCACGCCCTGGGAGGAGGGGCTCATTTGTGATTTGAAGATTTCCAGGGCATAGTGGTGGACACCTCTGTCAGAGGGTTCCCGTCTCCTCTCCTCCCACTCTGGACTCCCCTTCCCCTGCCTCTCACTCACCATGGAGCCCAAAATGCAGGCCACATGCACGGGGTTGCCCCACTGCTCCACTTGCTTGTCCTCACTCAGTAAGGCCAGGCTCAGGTCAAAGACATCCCTCTCGAACTGTAAGGACCACACAGGGATGGGTGAAGGGTCTCCATCCCACAAGACAGCCCCTGTCACCTCATCCTTCTCCCAGACTCAGGTTCCACTCCTTCCTCCCATGCCTCGTTGTCCCCCTACGCCCAGGCAGTCCAGTCCTTTGCCTGTGGTGTTGTCTGACTCTCCCGATAGGGTATAAGCTCTGGAGGACCAGGACTGTGCTGCTTCCTTCCATTTCCACCTTTTTCCAGTTAGAGCATTGCTACCGCTGCTGTCAGCGCTGCTCTGCGTGTGGAGGACACCAAGGCAGCTCTGCTCTTGAGGAGCGCACAGTTAGGATTGGTGTGGACATGCAGCTGCTTAGACTACAGATCCCAGCCATGGGGCCAGAGTTCTGGGAAAGGTACCAACCCAGAGCAGAGCGCACAGAGGAGAGAGCCACTCTGCCTTTGGGGGCTGAGGAAGGCTATCAGAGGGTCTTAAAATATGGGGAGGAGTTTTCCAGGGCATAAAGAGGGGAAGGTGTTCCTGGCAGAGGGAGCATTCAGCTTGTACGTGCAGGGGATGTTGAGGCACTGGAGCGTGGCTGGCTCTCGTGGAGAGGAAAGAAGTGGCCTGGCTGTGAAGGGCCTTGTGTGTCAAGCCAAGGGGTTTGGCCTTTATCTTGTAGACGGTGGGGATTTAACAGAGGTTTGGCTTGCATGGCCTTTAAGAAGATAACTCTGGAAGCTGTGGAGGATGGTCTGATGTGGTCCTGAGGAAAGAGAGGCACCATGTGGCTGGAATGGCCTAAAGAAATGGCCTCAAGACCAGGGGCTTTTGGACCTGCCAGCTCTGTCTAGCCTGAATACTGAAGGTTATGGGGTAACCACCGTCCCCTCTCCTTCCCTGGAGGCCCCCGTACCTGGCCAAAGTCCCAAGACTCTTCCTGGATGCAGTCAGCCGTGCCCAGGTAGATGAGGCCATTCTGGTTCAACAAGTACTCACTGCGTTGAGCCTCATTCTCCAGGAACACAGCGTCCTCTGGTGAGAAGCAGATAGGGCTGAGGGCGTGTGGGGTGCCAGGCCTGCCCTCCACATCCGGGCCTCTGCCCTCCCTGCTCAGGTCAGGTTTGGCTGGAGGCCTTCCCTTCAGCTCTGGGCCTGATGAGGACTGAGGAGGAACTCCCTCTTTTCACTGTCCCCACCAGGACCCAGCCTCCTCTCTGGTGGAGAGCAGGGAGAGGGGTCAGAGTTCCTTGGTCAGCCAAGGTTTGGCCTTCATGGTCAGCCGTGGCTATGGGAACAAGCCAATGTAAAAAGCCTACTGGTTGCCAATGACATGTGCAGCCAGAGTGTGATGTGCTCAAGAGAATTTGGCAACAGCCTAGGGAGCTTTCCAGCGGACCTGTCACGTCTCTCCCACAAGTTCACCTCCAAAAAAAAAAGGTGTTTCAGAAAAACCAATCAAATGTAGGTTGATAAGGGTGAGCAGAAGGGAAGAAGAGCGTTTGGCAAGACAGGGCCAGAAGGAGCAGTGGGGCTGCGCGAAGTAGGAGCTGGAACACTGGCTTTCCACCCTGGGGGCGTCCTGGTGGGCCTAGGACTTCCAGCCTCTCCTGCTGTCCTCATCCAAGGGTCAGGCTGGAGATCATGAGGAGGATAAGGGCGTTAAGGAGGCTGTCACCCACTCTGGGGAGCTGGGAGCAGTGGGGGGATCTACTCTGCTTGCCAAGTGTCTCTCTCTGCACCTGGTGCTGGGGGTGGACTAAGGGGTGGCTAGAGTGATTCCTGGGGACTAGAAAGAGAAAAGGACTTCCAAACCATCCCCCCAGGCATCCAGCTGGGAAGAGGGTACTCAGAGCAACAGAAGGATAGGATATTACAAATCAGAAAGTTCTGAAAAACCTGGGGCCTAAAATCACAGAATCCTGTGCCCAAGTTGCCCTCGACCCCTGCCCCTCCATCCTGAGTACCCTCTATGAAGTCAGCAGGACGTCACTTCTTTGGAAATCCCTTCAGACTGATGTGGTTGGCCCCACGTTCCGCACAACTCTGGGAAGCACTTCATCAGAGCACAGGTAGCACCAACTCCTCTTCTCCACTTGGGTACAGCCCCCTTTTATAAAGTTTCTGGCTTATGAATAGGACTCTGACTTTCATTATAGGACACAAAATTTCCTTTTGAGTCCAGGAGGGCCCCATCTCCAAGTATGCTGAGACAGAGTCCCAGATCATCTCTGAAAATCTCTTAATCGTCTCCTAGATGAGCAGAGCCAATAACTCACTCCTGCCCGGAAAGGCACCTCTACACACACTCCCGTGGAGAGGACTTCCCTAGGCAGGCGCCTAGAAGCCAAGCACAGAGCAGGAATCCCGGCATGGAGTCGAGACTGTGGGTTCCCTCTGAACCGACCACTGTCCCAGAACTGTCTTTGCTGTGTGTTTGCTCGGGCTGCCAGGGCCCAGCTCTGGATGCGGGCTCAGAGTCAGCAAAGAGGGGGGGGCACTAAAGCCTCAGCTTTGGAGGGAAATGGCTTGAGGGTCTTTCCGTCAGTGTGTGGAGAGTCATTGGGCCTCCTCCAGCTGAAGGGGCCTTGAATCCACGTGGGGCAGGGGCACCTGAGTGGACATTAGTTCCCATCTATTATTCCACCTGCCCACCCCCTTGGAGCAGGAAAGAAGGGCCTGAAGTGAAGACAGGCAGGGCCACCTGAAGGAGGGAGGATGGGAGAACGCCACTCTGGGCAAGAGAAATGGAGAGAAGGAGCCCTCTGGGGTTTGGGCACCACATAGAAAAGGAGTCAGGGATAGGGTCCAGGGACAGGGGCCCCAGGAAATGGGGCAGGTTTCTTCTACTGCCCCATGTTGCCTCTCATGTCCCAGCCCTGCCTTGTAATGGGGCCCCTTTAGGCTGGTAGTGAAACTCTTGAAAGGAAAAGGCCCTTGTGCTTGTTGTCTGGAGCAGCAAGGACAGGAAAGCTGGGAGAAAATGTTTTCCAAGCCACCAAACGACCCTTCGGGGAGCCCAAAGGACCAAGGTGGGTGGTGGCAGATTTAAAAGGGAATCTTCAGAATGGGAAGAAAGAGGGGATGCCCTGTTGGCTGCTGTTTGGGGCACATCAACCATGTCTGATGGCTTTTTCCAGATGAAATAGCCCCAACTGCCTGGGCTGAGCTTTGCCAGAGTTGGTGTTGGGCGCAGGAGGTCACCTGACCCCAGGAAAGCCCACCCATAGGCTGCTGAGCTACAGGAAGATGGCTGTTTAGTTTGCGACGTCAGGCAGAGATTTAGATGGGCCAATGTGGAGGTGACCCAGCAGTCCGTAGTAAGAATAGAACAAACAAGTGAAGAGAAGCGAGAGCAAAATAGGGCAGATTGACTGTGAAGCTGATGAAGCTTTGGGCCCCTCACTAGCATAGACCCCTTTAGGCCCTGGGAGGGACCTTAGCAATTCAAAATTATATATTCTTTTTCTTAAAGAGGGTCTTCCAAAGTATATAAACCTCAGGTCCCACAAAACCTAGATTCACCCTGGAGATAGACTATGGGGGCCCAGGGAGGAAACAGAGAAGCCTGTCCACTCGGGTCACCTCCATTCCCCAAGCACTTTCCAGTTCTCGGCCCTTGTACTGTTGCAACAAAGTGCAATTCTCCTAGGGTCGTCTCAGGGAGTCTCAATTCCTCTGAGCAAATAGCCTGAGCCAGCACCAGGGTTTGGTGGTGAGACAAGCCTTTGCTTTCAGTGGGAAGACTCAGGCTTCTTCTGCCAGGGGTGACACCAAGATAGGACCCTGAGTCTGAGAGGCCATTCACTGGGGGAGAAGGTAACACAATAACCGAGCACTGATGCCGCCCTCAGTGTGAGCTGTCTGCGGGGGGCCTGGGCAGGTGCTTCCTGCCAGAGCTGTGCCCTAGCTCCCTTTGCAGCCCGGGCTGGCCCAGATCCACACTCACCTTGACCCCAGGGGTTAAAGAGCAGTGTGAACTTGCCCAGGAGGTGTTGCTTCCTGCCTGAGACCTGCAGCAGGAGCAAATAGTTGCCAATGACAGCGTCTGCGGGCGTAGTCACAGAGATGACCCAGGACTGGGCCTCTTTCTCCTCCACCTCTGCATTCCACCCCTTCGGGTCTCCCGGACGGGGAATGGGACTGGAAATCGGGAGTATGGCTTGGGTCCCCTTGGCCTTGGAAGGCTGCTCACCTGTAGTCACACAGAGATGAATTGGTCGTTTGGATCTCTTGGTCACAACTCAGAGTAATAAAGTCAAGTATCACAAAGTGGGAGAAGGTACAAATTGGTTTTGGGGGGAAATGAAAACAGCCCATCCCGTAATGGGAGACACTAAAGAGCAATGAGAGAGCACAGGCTCTCAGACTCACAGCCCTACATCTAGAAAAGGAACATAGTCTGTAAAACGGGCTTAGTAATAATATCTGCTTCGTAAGGCCAATGGGAGGTCTCAACGAGATATTGCGTGTAAAGCACTTGGCCCGATATCTGACATGTAGTACGGATTGGATAAACAGTAGCAATTAAATGTTATATTTAGCCTAGATTAACTCCCATTCAGGCTTTTCTACAAAACTCATGTTATATTTGCAACTAAAAGGAACCACTTAGTGATAATCCTGCTGAACAGCTTCTGAATCATAATAAACACTATTTATTGTACAGTAGTTCCCCCGTAGCCATGGTTTTGCTTTCCGCCGTTGCAGCTACCCTCAGTCAACTGTGGTCTGAAAATATTAAATGGAAAATTCCAGAAATAAACAATTCATGAATTTTAAATTGTATGCCGTTCTGAGTAGCTTGATGAAATCTCTGTCCCGCTGTGTCCCACCCAGGACGTGAATCATCCCTTTGTTGGATCCCCAACCATCGACATGGTCTGCTCCTGACATCCAACCATCCACATCACCGTGGTTCTATGATTCTCCTTCTGACGAATCGTCAGATCAATAGTAGCCTAAAGCTCCATCCCAGCACCTACGTCCTCCGCCTCCCTTCATCTCATTGTGTGGGCACTGTGTCTCCTCACATCCTCACAAGAAGGGTGAGTCCAGCACAATAAGATATTTGAGAGAGAGAGGCACATTTATAACTTTTATTACTGTATTTTGTTATAATATGTTATAGAACATATATGTTCTATATGAACATCTATTTTATTATCAGTTGTTGTTAATCTCTTACTAATTTATAAATTAAACTTTATCATAGGTAGGTATGTATGCACAGGAAAAAACGTGGTACATACATATAGGCTTCCAAATTATCTGTGGTTTCAGGCATCAACTGGAGGTCTCGGAACGGATCCGCTGCGGAGAAGGGGGACTACCATCCACATTAGCTCCTCACAATAGCCCTGCCGGGTGGGCAGGACTCCTTGAGGCCCAGGTGCCGTGTGGTTCATTTGCTCGTTAAGCTCCTTGAGGGAGCGCTGGAGAGAGAACCCCCCGTCCCTGTTGTCAAAGGGGTCTAGGCCTGCCCCACTTACCAGTTTGTGCAATGAGGGCCACATTCTTCGGAAATTTGTGGATTGGAGTCCAGAAGTGCAGGCTGATGGTGAAGGGCTGCCCCCTCCTCACGATGAGGTGCTGGGAGCTAATGGCCTTGGTATGGTGCTTCTCATTGTTTCTTGCTGTCTGAAAGTCGCAGCACTCGATTCCTAGGGCTATTGTGGAAACGAGAGAAATCATGGAGACTAGGTAAATGTGACAGCGTAGGTAAAAGCAGAGACTCTGGAGTCAGAGAGACCAAGGTTCAAATCCTTGGCTCAACTTACTTAGCTGTGCCACCTCAGGCGAGGAACTTAACCACTCTGAGCCTCAGTTTCCTCTTCCTTAGAATAATCATCCGTACTTGCAGGGTTGGGGAGATTAAATGAAGTGATATATATAATACAAGTAGCACAGTGTCAGATACATAGTAAGTCCCAATAAATGAGACTACTATTGTTAATGAGAACAGTGCTCGTTCTCATTGTTGACCTCCTTTTCTGGCCCCAATCCAAAAACAATGAATAAAATCCAGAATTTTGCTCACCCTTACTCATTTTTCCTTGGAACACAATCGTAATTTTTAGAGCTGGTTTTGCAGTCACTGAGTCCAAATCTCTTGTTTTATAGATGAGAAGAGTGAGGCCCGGAGTTCAGAACCAGCTCACTCGAGATCATATGTGGCTCTTTCACCTAAAGGCTCACTGAGCCCCCGCACCGTGCAGCCCAGGAAAACTCTACAAGGAGCGGGTCCTAGACTGTTATGATCGTGTATCAGGCGATTCTCATTTTACACTGAGAATTTACGACGAGGCTTGTAAATGTTCTAACAGACCCAGGCAGAGACCCTCCAGTTCTGCCTATTTTCTTGCTTTATGTCTGCCTCTGCCCCTTTTGGTTGGGTTCTCCGTCTCCTACCTCCCCTTCTCTCCCATTCAGCCTTGAGGCTATCACACCCTCATGTTTTCCCAGGGTATCACAAGCCAGTGAGAACAGTCATGTTTCCTTGGATAAGCATATAAATCCATGTTAAACTCCATCACCATCCTACCACCATCACCACAACTATGACCACCAACAACCTACCCTATTGTCACTCCATAGCTCCACTACCAGTACCACCACGACATCACCCACTACCTCTCCCCACCATAGCCCCACTGCCGTCACCTCCACCAGCACCAGGACCTGCTACCACCCCCTACACGCCATAGCCCCTCCATCATCAGCAGCACCCATTTGCTATCTTCCCATCATAGCCCTACCACCATCACCTTCACCACTATCAACACCCGCTACCACCCCCCACCATAGTCACTCCACCATCACCAGCACCCATTTACCACACCCTCACACTCTATAGTCACACCACCATCATCCTGCTTCTTTTAATGAAAACTCACAATGATGGCGGAGCTACTGACAGTCCTGTAAGCCCCGTGGAGTGCTGGCTTCGCTTACCCTGTCCCATGGCTGCAGGCTGCTTCTGTCCTCTTGATCACAGGAAATGCCTGTCTTGAACTGTTGCTCTGGGCTCCCTCTCTGAACCTGTCTTCCAGGTAGAAAATGATGGAGGTACTTTTGTTGGCTTAAGAATCTGTAAATGGTGGAGTTTGTGTCTGCTTTTCCTGTGAGCTCCCGCACCTGTTTCTTCTCTCCTACTCCCTCCCCGCTGGTATCTCAGACCAGCTGCTGGGAGTTACCCTTTTTCATTTTATCTCTTGTGCCAGGAGGCCCAAGCAGAGGTGTGCCTGGCAGGCTGCAGTGGGGGGTGGGATGGGGGAAGATGTGTCAGTGGAGAAGCCCAAAAGAAACTGCTAAGCCTGTGGCTTCAGTGGCCTCAAGAGACCCTCAGAGATGTTATCTGGAAAACACAGAGAGACTCTGGAAGAGATGACTCCACACACAGGAGGCCCCTATCCCACTCCAAATCTTGGGCCCTACACATACACGGGCTGCAAGTTGCTAGATGTTCGTGAGCTGTTTTGATAATATAAAGAGAGAACATGTACGTCTGGGATTCCTCTGTGTGAAAGAGATAAGGAGGTAGAATTGTTGGTGAGAAATAGAGGTCTTGAAAGCAGAAGCCAGAGCCCTGGCTCTTTCAAGTCTGCCGGGTCCAGGGCACTCTGCAGAGAAGGTTTGGAAACACCTTGGGACACAGGGCCTATATCTTTTCTATTTCAATAGTTTAGTCACCGAGAAGACAGGACACAGAAGCTCTCCTATTTGGCCCTCTTTGGCCTTCTAAAGTCCAACTTTTGCCTGGGCTTCTGGGGCTGAGTCACTGGAAGCCCTCTCAGGGGCAGCTGTGCTGGCCTGCATGTATACTGGGTGTCTATAGACCCTGTGTGTAGAAGTATCCATATGCTGTATCTGTAGAAGTGTCTACAGGTGTCTATGCAGGTGTATGGAAGGATAGAAAGAAACCACAAACAGCACTGGTTCTCTGTGGGGAGGGGAGCTGGGAACTGGGTTAGGAAGGTGATTTTTCTGCTGTTTACCCTTTTATACCCTTACAACTTTGAAACATTGCCCATTCAAAGAATCTCATATTACGTAAAAAAAAAAATGAGGCTCTGCCTTCTCACTCCCCTTGAAAAAGAGTCTTCATGAGAAATGAAGAGGTAAATTTTTCATTATTTGAAGGTGATATGAATTTTACCTGGAAAACCTGAATCTACCAAAAAGTGATTATAAAAGATAAGATAATTTAGGGGCTGCCCTGCGGTGTAGTAGTTAAGTTTGCCTGCTCCACTTCAGTGGTCCAGAGTTTGTGGGTTCAGATCCTGGGCAAAGACCTACAGACTGCTCAGCAAGCTGTGCTGTGGTGTCATCCCACATACAAAATAGAGGAAGATTGGTGCAGACGTTAGCTCAGTAACAATCTTCCTCAAGCAAAAAGAAGAAGGTTGGCAACAGATGTTAGCTCAGGGCCAAACTTCCTTCCCCCCCCACAAAAAAAAAGAAAGGATAAGATAATTTAGTATGCTGATCTTAAGTTTAACGCATTACTGAAAAAACTTCTAATGAGTTTTTCTCTGATGCTAGAAAGAAAATTTCTAAAAGATCTAAGATGTGAGCTAAAAAAGATCTAAAGATGTCTTAGATTAAAATTTCTAGAATATGTTTTAATATCTAGAAAGCCTAGTCACACTACATTTCTAATTTCTAATGTAGTGTGACCAGGCTTCCTAGATATTAAAACATAATATGACATCACTATAAGTAAAAAAGTACATAGACCAAAATATATACGTTAAGTATGTGCTGACTGTGGCACTTCGAATCAGGGGGGAAAATAAGGATTCACTAGTAAATGGTTTGGGGATAACCAACTTGCCAAAACAAAGTTCGTTTCCTACCTTGCACATTACACCAAAATAAATTTCAGATGGATCAAAACTCTAAACGTAAAAAAATTAAATCCTAAAAGTACTAGAGGAAAAGATAAGAGACTTATTCTTAAGTCAGCCTGGGGAAGGCCTTTTAAAATGTTACACAAACCCCAAAAGCCATAAAGAAAAGATTGATAAATTTGATTCCTTAAAAGGTTTTTTATACTTTATTTTTTATTGAGGTTATGATGGTTGACAACCTTGTGAAATTTCAGTTGTACATTGTTGTCAGTCATATTTTAGGTGCACCACTTCTCCCTTTGTGCCCACCCCTCACCTCCCCTTTCCCCTGGTAACCTCTAATCTGTTCTCTTTGTCCACATGTATGTTTATCTTCTACGTATGAGTGGAGTCAAACAGAGATGGTCTTTCTCTGTCTGGCTTATTTCGCTTAACATAATACCCTCGAGGTCCATCCATGTTGTTGTGAATGGGATGATTTTATCCCTTTTTATGGCTGTGTAGTATTCCATTGTGTATATATATATATATATATATATATATATATATATATACCACATCTTCTTTATCCAATCATCAGTTCATGGGCACTTAGGTTGCTTCCACATCTTGGCTATTGTGAATAATGCTGCAATGAACATAGGGGTGCATGGGACTTTTGGAATTTCTGATTTCAAGTTCTTTGGATAGATACCCAGTAGCAGGATGGCTGGGTCATATGGTATTTCTGTTTTAAATTTTTTGAGAAATCTCCATACTATTTTCCATAGTGCCTGCAACAGTTTGCATTCCCACCAGCAGTGTGTGAGGGTTCCTTTTTCTCCACAACCTCTGCAACATTTGTTATTTTTTGTTTTGGTTATTTTAGCCATTCTAACGGGTATAAGGTGATATCTTAGTGTAGTTTTGATTTGCATTTCCCTGATGATCAGTGATGGTGAGCATCTTTTCATGTGCTTATTGGCCATCTGTGTATCTTCTTTGGAGAAATGTCTATTCATATCCACTGCCCATTTTTTAATTGGGTTGTTTGATTTTTTTTGTTGAGTTGTGTGAGTTCTTTATATTATGAAGATTAATCCTTTGTCAGATATATGATTTGCAAATATTTTCTCCCAGTTGGTGGGTTGTGTGTTTGTTTCAATCCTGTTTTCCCTTGCCTTGTAGAAGCTCTTTAGTCTGATGAAGTCCCATTTGTTTATTCTTTCTATTGTTTCCCTCATCTGAGAAGACATGGTATCTGAAAAGATCCTTTTAAGACTGATGTCGAAGAGTGTGCTTCCTATATTTTCTTCCAGAAGTCTTATGGTTTCAGGTCTTACCTTTAAGTCTTTGATCCATTTTGAGTTAATTTTTGTGAATGGCATAAAAGAATGGTCTATTTTCATTCTTTTACATGTGGCTGTCCAGTTTTCCCAATACCATTTGATGAAGAGACTTTCTTTTCTCCATTGTATGTTCTCAGCTCCTTTATCGAACATTGGCTGTCCATAGATGTGTGGTTTTATTTCTGGGCTTTCAATTCTGTTCCATTAATCTGTGTGTCTTTTTTGTGCCAGTACCATGCTGTTTTGATTACTATAGCTTTGTAGTACATTTTGAAGTCAGGGATTGTGATGCCTCCAGTTTTGTTCTTTTTTCTCAGGATTGCTTTAGCAATTTGGGGTCTTTTGTTGCCCCATATGAATTTTAGGATTCTTTGTTCTATTTCTGTGAAGACTGTCGTTGGGATTATGATTGGGATTGCATTGAATCTGTAGATTGCTTTAGGTAGAATGGACATTTTAACTATGTTTATTCTTCCAATCCATGTGCATGGAATGTTTTTCCATCTCTTTATGTCGTCATCAATTTCTTTCAGGAAAGTCTTGTAGTTTTCATGTATAGGTCTTTCACTTCCTTGGTTAAATTTTTTTTTTTTTAAAGATTTTATTTTTTCTTTTTTCTCCCCAAAGCCCCCTGGTACATAGTTGTATATTCTTCGTTGTGGGTCCTTCTAGTTGTGGCATGTGGGACGCTACCTCAGCGTGGTTTGACGAGGAGGGCCATGTCCGCACCCAGGATTTGAACCAACAAAACACTGGGCCGCCTGCAGCAGAGCGCGCGAACTTAACCACTCGGCCACGGGGCCAGCCCCTCCTTGGTTAAATTTATTCCAAGATATTTTATTCTTTTTGTTGCGATTGTGAATGGGATTGTGTTCTTGAGTTCTCTTTCTGTTAGTTCATTATTAGAGTATAAAAACACTACTGATTTATGTAAGTTGATTTTGTACCCTGCAACTTTGCTGTAATTGTCGATTACTTCTAGAAGCTTTCTGATGGGTTTTTTAGTGTTTTCTATGTATAAGATCATGTCGTCTGCAAACAATGAGAGTTTCACGTCTTCATTGCCTATTTGGATTTCTTTTATTTCTTTTTTCTGCCTAATTGCTCTGGCCCAAACCTCCAGTACTATGTTGAATAAGAGTGGTGAGAGTGGGCACCCTGGTCGTGTTCCTGTTCTCTGAGGGATGGCTTTCAGTTTTTCCCTGTTGGGTGTGATGTTGGCTGTGGGTTTGTCATATATGGCCTTAATTATGTTGAGGTACTTTCCTTCTATACCCATTTTATTGAGAGTTTTTATTATAAATGGATGTTGGATCTTGTCAAATGCTTTCTCTACATCTATGGAGATGATCATGTGGTTTTTGTTCTTCATTTTGTTAACGTGGTGCATCACATTGACTTGCAGATGTTGAGCCATCCCTGTGTCCCTGGTATAAATCCCACTTGATCGTGGTGTATGATCTTTTTATTGCATTGCTATATTCAGTTTGGCTGATATTTTGTTGAGGATTTTTACATCTATGTTGGTCAGTGATATTGGCCTATAGTTTTCCTTCTTTGTGTTGTCCTTGTCTGGCTTTGGGATCAGGGTAATGTTGGCCTCATAGAATATGTCAGGGAGTGCTCCATCTTCCTCAATTTTCTGGAATAGTTTGAGAAGGATAGGTATTAAATCTTCTTTGAACGTTTGGTAAAATTCTGCAGAGAAGCTGTCTGGTCCTGGACTTTTATTTTGGGGGAGGTTTTTGATTACTGTTTTAATCTCTTTACTTGTGATTGGTCTATTCAGATTCTCTGTTTCTTCCTGATTCAGTTTGGAGAGGTTGTAAGAGTCTAAGAATTTATCCATTTCTTCTAGGTTGTCCAATTTGTTGGCATATAGCTTTTCATTCTTTAAAAGTTTTTACATGGAAAAACTCATAAAATTAAAAGATATACAACAATTTTGGGGAAAATGTTTGAAACTCATATCACAAAGGGTTAATTTCCTTAATGTAAAAGATGCCTGCAAATCAATAAGAAAAGGACAACAAATCAATAGAAAAATGGGTGGAGGATGTGATGGACAGTTCACAGAAAAGGAAATTCAATTGTCTCTTAAATATGTGAAAAGATGTCCAGACTCATTTAATATAAATGTAAAATAAAACTACCCTGGGATATCATTTTTTCACCTATCAAATTGGCAAAGATAAAATAGACAATTTTCTGACTTAGTTATGATTTGGGGAAACAATTACTCTCTTATAGTGCTGATAGGAGTGTAAATTGGTACAGCTTTATGGAAGGAAATTAAGTAAGATCTAACAAGACTTTAAATACTTATACTTTTGAATCAGCCATTTTACTTCTAGATATTTATCATGCAAATAACCAAACAGGTGTAAAATGAAATGTATATGAGTATGTCCATTGCGCTGGTATTTATAATAGCAAAATATTGGAAACTACCTCAACGTCCATAAATAAGGTACTGGATAGATCAATTATGGGACATGCTTCAATAGACTACTGTACAAGTGTGAAGAAGAATGAAGTAGCTCTATATAAACTGATAGGGAGCACTGTCCAAGCTATATTAAGTGGAATAAGCAGGGTATGGAACAGCGTGAACAGTATGCTACCTTGTATAAAGGATGGGACGGAGAATATATATGAATTTGCTTGTGTTTACATAGAATATTTCTGGAAAGTTATTCCTTCTGTATAGGGAAATTCAGTGCCTGGAAGTAAGGCTTTTTTCTGTATATCTTTTAGTATCTTTGTACCATGAGAAAATATTATATGTTAATATTTTTAAAATAGCAGAACCAGCAAGGGTAAGAAAAGGCTGACCAGAAGACTGTTTTTGTCACTGGGAGCCCCCTACCTGGGAGGGCAATGGGGGAGTTGTGGACTGGCTCCCTTTTGGGGGTTTGTTCCAATTCTGGTCCTTGCAAAGAGAATCTTCTCTTCCCTGATACAGTGCCCATGGAGCTTCACAAATAGCCACTGTCTAAAAGTATTTTAGTTGGGGCACTTTTGGGGGGGCCCGTGATGAGACAGATACTGCTGCATTTTGGTTGAGCTGGGGAAAGGCAAATGCGAAACGTGAGGAGGATGCAGGGAGGAGTTCTCAGAACGGTCTGTCCTGCTTCCTACTGCACCCGCGCCTTTCACCTCCCTAGCCTCTGGCAGAAAAACAAATCTTCATTGGTGTGCACCCAAGAAGGATTCGTTTATTCATTCATGACACAAATACTTATTAAGCACCATCATGCATCAGGAACTGTATTATGCACTGGGAATACAGTGATAAATTAAACAGATGGGTCCCTGCCACAAGGAGCTTATATTCCAGCAGAGGGGAACAGAGCGTACGAAGTGCCTACCCTGCTGATTATTCACTTGCCATTGTGATAAGTGCTGTAAAAGAGAAGTTCTGAACTTTAGGACCTAGGTGTGCAGGTCAGGGAAGTCTTCCCTGAGAACGTGATACATAAGCTGAGAAACTGGAAAGATAAGTAGGAGTTAGCTAGCCAATGGGGCAAGGGGTAGGGTGGGGAGGAGGAACAAGAACAGCTAGTGCAAAGGCCCTAAGGCAGACAGCCATTGAAGGAAGGCCATGGGACTGGAGCACAGATTGTGATGGGGAGAGAGAAGGAAGGGGCGAAATCTTACAGAGTTGAGTTAGGGATTTTGAATTTTATTCTCAGAGCACTGGGAAGCTATTGAATGGTATTTTAAGCAAGAGAGTAACACAATAAGATTTGGGTTTTTCAAATACTACACTGGCTAAAATAGGGAAAATTATTTAGAGGGGACAAAAGTGGAAGAGAGAGGACCAGTAAGAGACTACCATAATGGTTCAAATGAGAGATGATGGTGGCCTGGTTAGGAGAGTGTTGGTGAAGATACAGGAGGATAGATTTGAGAGAAGCGTAGGAGGTTAAATGGGCAAAACATGCTAATGGACAGGATATGGAGAGCAGAGAAGAAAAGATATTCACTGTGACTCCCAGGTTCAAATTAATTATAGTGTACATTGCTTTACAAAGCACTTTCACATACCTTATCTCATGAGATCTGAACCTCAATCTTGTAAACTAAGTAAGGGATCATTATTCCAATTTTATTGGTGAGAAAACAGTTTCAGAGAGTAAACATGTTTACTTTAGTGAATTAACTAATGAATAAATCAATTAGCATACTGCCTTGTTCCAGAAAAAGTTTAAGATGACTAATAATGCAACATGATGTTTCAGAACAGTGTATGTTAAAATGATGCAAAAGATAAAAGATGAATAGAGATGGAGATAAAACACAGCCAAGGATGAAGCCAAAAATGCACATCATACCCGACCTTTACACATGCTGCCCACACACTGGAAATTTATCTCTAAGCTTCCCGGGAGTTGGGGTTTTCCTAACATCTCACAGTTTGCGGTAAAGTTTGGACTCAAACTAGGGTCTTCCAGCTCAAGACCAATACATTTGATTTCACATTAGCCAACAATCCAAACTACCACTGAGAAAGTCTCTCCATTCAGTCTCTTAAAATTTCTCAAGGATTTCTGCTTCTAGATGTAAAAGACCAGCTTGATACCATCTCCCATGTTGAGAATAACTAGAAAAGCTGAAAAAAATATTTTAAATATCTGTCTGGAGCATCAAGGCAGCAGGGATGGAATTGAAGGATGAA
Organism: Equus quagga; assembly: GCF_021613505.1. Taxonomy (NCBI): domain Eukaryota; kingdom Metazoa; phylum Chordata; class Mammalia; order Perissodactyla; family Equidae; genus Equus; species Equus quagga. Next base: position 40,297,109 of record NC_060268.1, read on the forward strand.
GATCGTGGAGATAAGAGATGTACAGAGAGGTGAGCCTGACAGCGTGCCACTTTTCTCTCTGGGGCATTTGCTGATTCATACTTGGCAGGCGACAACTTGAGAATCTAAGCAGATCTTCCGGCAGCCTCAGAGGGTTGGAAGATAAAAATCGGAGTTCCGGGGCCACCAAGAATGAAGGGCCCCAATAAACACCTCAGGTTTTCAGTTGGGCCCGCTAAAGTGTGGTACCCCAGGAGTAAACCTAAAAAGGAAATATACCAATGCTTATAAAGACTGAAACCCAGTTTTGTTTGTTTGTTTGTTTGCTTTTAGGCACTCAGTCAATTGGGGATTTTTATTCCTGCTGACATTGTTATGGAGGCTATTATTATCATTATTTTTTATCTAATAAAGTTGTAAATATTGGAACGGCATAGGATGATCTAAAATTTCTTTTTATTGTGGTAGAAAACACATCATAAAATTTATATCAACCATTTTTAAAGGTATAGTTCAGTAGTGTTACGTAGATTTACATTGTTGTGAAAAAGAATTTCACAACAGAAAAGTCTAGAAACTTTTCATCTTGCAGAACTGAAACTTTCTACCCATTAAACATAACTCTGCTTGGCCCTCTGCCTCCTCAACCTCAACCTCTGGTAACCAGCATTCTACTTTCCATATCTATTAATTTGATTAATTTAGATATTTCATATAAACGGAATCATACAGTATTTATCCTTCTGTGACTGGCTGATTTCACTTAGCATAATGTCCTCAAGTTTCCTCCATGTGGTAACATGTGATAGGATTTCCTTCCTTTTTAAGGCTGCATAGTATTCCATTGTATGTATATACCACATTTTGATTATCCATTCATCCATTGATGGACATTTGGGTTGTTTCTGCCTCTTGGCTATTGTGAGTAGTACTATGAACATGGGTGTGCAAATATTGCTTTGTGACCCCGCTTTCAATTCTTTTGCATATACACCCAGAAGTGGGATTGGTTCATCATGCGGTTGTTCTATTTTAAATTATTTGAGGAACTGCCATACTGTTTTCTGAAGTGGTTGTACCATTTTACAATCCTACCAACAATGCACAAGAGTTCCAGCTTCTCCACATCCCCACCAATACTTGTTATTCTCTGTTTTTGATATTAGCCATTCTAATAGCTGAATGTAGTTTTTATTTGCATTTCTCTCATGATTAGTAATATTGAGCATCTTTTCATATGCTTGTTGGTCATTTGTATATCATCTTTGGAGAAATGTCTATTCAAATCCTTTGCCCATTTTTAAATTGAGTTTTTTAATTTTTTTGTTGTTGAGTTGTTAGAGTTCTTTATATATTCTGCATATTAATCTCTTATTGGACTTATGATTTGTAAATATTTTCTCCCATTCCATAGGTTGCCTTTTCACCCTGTTGATTTTGTGCTTTGATGAACAAAGGTTTTAAAATTTTAGGTAGTCCCATTTGTCTATTTTTGCCTGTGCTGAAAACCCATTTAAATAAGTGTGAATTGTGGTGCTCTGCCATATCCTAACTGCCTGTCAGAAGGAAAGTTCTCTGGAGGATATTAGCATTATCCAGAACCTGACATTATCCCTGTAAATTTTATACATAATATCCAACATTCAACTAAAAATTACCAGGCATAGCAAGAAACAGGAGCAAATGACTGAGAATCAAGAAAAAAATAGGCCCACAAGAGATCCAGATATTGGAGTTAGTCATCAGAGACTTAAAAAAAGTGATTGTTATATTCCAGAAAATAGATGACAACCTGTAGAATTTCAGCAGATGACTGAAATATGTAGAAAATAACCAAATGGATATTCTGATATTGAAAAATACAATAAGTGAAATTTAAAACACCATAGATGAGTTTAAAAACAGATTCAACCCAGGAGAAGAGAGAATTAGTGAAGTAGAAAACAGGTAAATAGAAGAGTCTCAAATTGAGCATGGAGAGAAAAAATAACAGAAAATACAGGTCAAAGCATAAAAGACTTTCAGAAAAAGGTCTCTGTGAAATTGTAGTCTCAGAAGAAGATGAGAGAAAGAGAGGACAGGGAAGAAGAAACGTTTGAAGAGATAATGCCAAGAATGTTCCAAAACTAAAGCCACCAGTTCAAGAAGTGCTAAGAACTCTAAGCAGGATTTTTAAAATCATAAAAGTAGCCAGAGAAAAACACATATTACTTTGCAAAGAGTAAAATAAGATAAATAGATGGTGACTCAGTGAAAACAATGGAAGCCAGAAGACAAATGAAATGATACCTTGAAATATGCTGGAGGAAAAAACAGCCAATCTAGAATTGTGCCTATGAGAAAATATCTTCCAACAAATGAAGGCATATATTTCCAGACAACCAAACATGCCTTGTTATCTTTTGTTCTGCCCATAGGGTCAAACATGGGGGCTCCAGGCACATTTATGGACTGATTGACTGAATCAACAAATGAAAAATCTGAACGAGGATTCTCTAGTGTTTTTAGTTTTAAATTGTAGAGTGATAATGGTAATATCTGCCTGAGATTAACCATTGGTAGTCTTTTAACAGTTTTCTTGATGGAAGCCTATTTCCCAAAGAATTGGATAGCTCTCCTTATTCCATAAAGGGGGCAAAGTTTAAAAATAATAAGGAAACTGAGAGTCAGCATAATCTTTCATTTTGAATTTGTAGCTCAGTTAATATCTACAAAAAGGGTCTCAATGAGTCACTCTTTTCTTAGCCAGCCAGTTCTGCAGTCCATTTATTTACTTGTTTGTTTGTTTGTTTCTTGGTGAGGAAGATTGGCTCTGAGCTAACATCTGTTGCTTGAGGAAGATTGTCACTGAGCTAACATCTGTGCCAATAGTCCTCTATTTTGTGTGTGGGATGCCACCACAGCATGGCTTGATGAGCAACGTGTAGGTTTGTGCCTGGGATCCAGGCCCGTGAACCCGGGCCGCCAAAGCAGAGCACGTGAACTCAGCCACTACGCCACCAGGGCCACCCCCTCTATAATCTAGTTTAAAAGGGCTTGAAAGACCATGTGACTTTTAAAATTTCCTGGAGGATTTTTACAAGCCTGAGCAACCTGTGGGTCAATGCATAGCTATTTCTGCCTTTAAATAGGATGGGAGAGTGATCTCTCAGCTCCTTAAAGGCCAGGACCTAAGCTGGCGTTCTGGATGGGGGTGCTTCCTTATTCCTTATTGTGCCCTAGCCAGACACCTCCCAGAGAAAGTGTGTGAGCAGCTGGGCTTCACTGCAGCACTTCAGACACACTCTGTCGGTCTAGTTATGTTTGCACACCTACACCTGCTGCAGGTCTTTTGTTTGAGATGTCATCCCTTTCAACTTTGAGAAACTTGACTCCGTTTTCAAATGTGCAACACACGGTAATGAACAAAGAAGGAGTTTGCAAAGTAGTTCCTGGGGAGTGCAGATATGGCTTGGAGGAGTAGCTGTAGCATATGCCATCCATATATGAGAAATAGGCCATTTCCAGCTGAGTTGGTCAATTATTTTACAGGGTTTGAGTCACACTTTAAGAGAAGAGATCCTGGGGCCAGCCCGGTGGCACAGCGGTGAAGTTTGTGCGTTCCACTTCTCGGTGGCCCGGGGTTCCTCGGTTTGGGGCCTGGATGCGGACATAGCACCGCTTGGCAAAAGCCATGCTGTGGTAGGCGTCCCACATATAAAGTAGAGGAAGATGGGCATGGATGTTAGCTCACGGCCAGTCTTCCTCAGAAAAAGAGGAGGATTGGCAGTTGTTAGCTCATGGCTAATCTTCCTCAAAAAAAAAAAAGAAAAAGAAAAAGAAAAAGAAAAAGAAAAGGGATCCTTTGATCACACGGAGATTGGAGGAGTGTGGACTGGCACCCAAACTCAGCTTTGCAACTCACCCACTGTTTTTCCGGGCCAAGTCTTTCGCCTTTGGGACCTTTAAAGTGAGCAGGTTGAATCAGTTACTTCCTACGCTGTGTATTTTCCATTTGCCCCTCCAGATCTAGTCTACACTCTTCTCCATCTTACCCTGTACCCCGGAAGCCAAGCAGTGTGGGCTATACATGGGGCCTCCTTGCTCTCTGCCCCCGTTGCGTTCTTCACCTAACGGGATCACCAACAGAAAATCAGAGGAGGGGAGAAGAGCAAGAATGAAGCATTAATTCTCTTGACTCCCTTCCTGTAGCATTACCAAAGGTCAATTGCCAGCAGCAGGCAGCCCTCTCCACACAGCTCTCTCTGTCTCCTGTTTCCAACAATCTCTCCCTCCCCCTACTCCTTCAGGCCTAGGGATCCAGGTGCCCCGCAGTTACCGTGGTTCCCTGCCACCTGCCCACCTCTACGTAAAGAGCCCTTCTCCTCAAAATGTCCACCCGTGGACAGAATTAAAAGAAGAAATAGATAAATCCACAATCATAATGGGAGATTTTAGAACAAACAAAAAAATTAATAAGAATATAGATTTGAGCAACTGATGAGCAAACTTGACTTGGTGGACACGTATAAACAATGTGCCATAAAACTGCAGGATACACATCCAAGAGCACGTGAAACACCGGTCAAAATGGACCAATGCTGGTCCACGGCACGGATCTCAACAAGTTGCCAAGGATTGACATCAGGCAGAGTGTGTTCTCTAACCACATCGGAACTAGGCTAGAAATCAGAACCAAAAAGATAACTAGAAAATACTGAAACACGTGGAATGAAGCACTATGTTTCTAAAGTGAGTCTTTCGTTGTCCCTGTTTCTGATCCTGATCCTTCTCCCTGCACCTTGGTGAAGAATAACAGAGCTCTTTCTCTCGTTCCCGCAGATTCCTACGTTATCCCGGCTCAAGCATGTCCCGAACACCCTTGCTATGCCAAGCGCTTGGCCTGCCTCCCCTTAGGAAGCTCCACGCTCTTGTGCAGTCCGAAGCCAAGTCCTATCCTATGGGGTCCAAGGCAAGCCGGGAGCACTCTGCAATCAAATCTTTTTGTCTGTACTCCTGAAAAGCAGCAGGCTCAAGGCTGGCCTGCAGGGTGGAGAACTAGGTGTCCTTTAAGTCTTCTCAAATCCCGTGAAGTCTGCCCAGCTCTGCAAAATAGAATCAACTTTAAGCACTGATGCTACAAGCAGTGACCATGATCCAAGACTCAGAGGAAACATGCCTGAAGACGATCTTGGGCCAAACTCGTTAGACTGCCACCTGAAGGTCTTCACCCCCTGGCTCTTGTCTCATTTTTTCCTGCTATTCCTTCCTCCTGCTCTGATCTCTAGCCATGTGAATGACTTGCAGCTCCTGACTGCTTTACTCCACCCTCCTACCTTTAACTCTGAGTCTATTTGGCTATCTTTTAGTTTTTTAGTTTTCGGCTTGAATGCCACTCCCTCCAGGAAGCCTTCCCTGATCCACAATCCCAAGTCAGGACCAGCTGCCCCTCCTGGTGCTCCCGCAACACCCTGCACTCACCCCAGTGCTGGTTTTCACTATTCTGTGTTATAACTTCCTATTTATTTTTCATTCTCCACAAGCTTAGAATTCAGCTCCTTGAGGGCAGGCCCTGATCCTTCGTGTGTCCTCAGTGCCCCGCTCAGGCCCTAGCCCCCAGCAGAAACTCGGTGAATATTTGTTGAGTGAAAGAGTTAATGAAGGAGGTGTTAAAATCAAGACTCAGGAAAGAGTCCAAGGGTACAGCAGCTGAAATATTCTGAGTACTTCAGAGGTCATTGTCTCTGTCACGTGTTCCCCTCCATCATGCTTTCCTTAAACCACTTCTCATGATTGTCAGGCAATAATTACAGAATGAAATAATTATAGGTTACTTCCAACTCCCTGTTGCCAGGTTCTCCTGGTTCTCAGCCCACTCTTTAACAAGACTTTCAACTTATTGTGTGATTCCCACCACACCCTCTTGTCTCCCTCTGATTAACTATGCTTATCCTTTTTGTTCATATATAATAGAGGTACTTAACTTTTTAACTTAATGTGTGTGCATTTAATATATGCCCTAAACAGCTCTCTCAGTCATGCAGCCAGTGTCTGGAGGGCAGGGGCCTCAGGCCTTTCTCCATGTGGAACTTTGCGCAGAGCCATGAGGAAGCAGGAGTGTCCAAGAGGAGATCATGACTGGAGTTGCTCTGTGTTCAATAGGATCGTAAACACAAGCTGCAACCAATAGAAAGGGCTGAGAGTACTTCCTTCCCTACCACAAATCTACCGCACCGCATCATTCAGCTGGCTTTATCTCTGGAACCCATGCCATCTCAGGTCCATCCCGGACCATGATGCATGGGTGGACTTTGAGTCAAGAGGCTGGAACTGTTAGGACTGAGGGGCCTCTTGGATGTGATGTGGGAAGGGATTCAAAGGAAGGCCAAGTGAGAGATCCCCCAGGCTTTTTTCCAAGACACAAAGATGGTAGGTAGTATGCAGAAACACCTACAAAGGTGTTGGTTTTCCTAACTGGATCATGACTAATACACCAACTGTAGGAAACTTACTTATTTGTTGACATGTTTGTCTGTTTCCACACCCCCCCTCCCCACCTACCACCCCCAAATGTAAGCTCCACGGGGGCAGGGACTTTGCTTTGTTTACTGCCTTATCCTCTACACTCACAACAGTGCCTGGCACATGCTAAGCACTTGGTGAATATTTCTTGAATAAAGGAAGGGGCTCAGACATTGAAACAATAGGACGCTCCCAGCATCCAGGGAACAGGCAGCAGCTGCTGAAGGGAAAGTGGTGATTACATGGCACAAAAGAGATGAGAACAAGGATTGAAGTTTATTGGTACTAGGGTATTAGCCATTGCAATGACAAAATGACAGTGAGCTGATCAGCCAGTCTTCTTTTTTTGACATCAGGGGGCAGTAAGTCTTGGCCAAGTCCATCCAGTGTTCTTAGACCTCAGTGTCATGTCACACTTCTGGATGGGACACCATGGAATCACTGGGACCTCAACAGAGTCCTGTGGAGTCGTGCAAATGGCCCGGAGACCATCCATTGCCGGCATCTCCTCTTCTGCTCACACTGGAGCCCTGCAAAGCCTCTGTTGTAGTGGAGAATGGCATAGTTTGCATTCGAACTTGCTCCTTTTCCTTAAGCTTAAAATCTATGCGTCCAGCTCCTAGTCCCAGAATTTATAACCTGGAGTCTACATAGATGTTCCTGTAACCCTTGATGTCCTTAAACTTGTTGCTCCTCAGATTGGCTTGGATCTGCCTTTGGCCACTCTTGAAGGGGACAGTCTCCAGAGTGATGCTGGCTCTGTGTTGTGGTTTGAGAACTCCAATGCTGCAGCAGAGAAAGGAGAATGTCAGGAAATCACAGGCATTATGATAACCCCAAAGCCCTTTTCCACTCAGCAACCAGGTCTCTCCCTTCCTGGTGTTCTGAGAGCCTGGCCTGGGAGCCCTGTCCAGGATGAAGGATAGCGCTAATCCCCGGATGAGATGGGAGCAAAGGCTGAGCACTCCCTGCACTCACAGGACTCTTTGTTGTTTCTTGAAAAGACCGCTTCCTTCCACAGTCAGCTCACAGTCTGCAACCGGCTCCAAGAGTGGATTTGAAAATATCACCTGTATGGAGAGCGGCTGGTTCACAACGGCTTCTCCTAGAACCTAAACAGAGAAACCCAAGAGGAGAGGAAGGAGCGGAGAATTAGCCTCGTTCCCCAATTCACCAACTATTTGTGGAGGACACTGTCCCCTAGATCTGTTTCCTATAGAGCTGGACTTTCATGGCCAACTATGGGTTAAAACCACTTAATGGGTGTCATTAACGTTTTTAAAAAATGAAACAGAAGAGAAGAAAATATCAGTGTACATCACACAAGATATTGTTATGTGAAACTTTTTCCTCCTTTACACATGTATGGATGTTCGTGTAAAGTATTTTACACCACTCAACCCAGTATATGGAAAAGTCTGATACACTGGGAGTCTCCAGTGATGTTTCTTCTGCTCCAAGGATTGCATCCAAGTGTGCAATAATCAAGAGCTCCCAAAGGATTCTCATGCATAATTTGAGTGGATAGAATCTTCTTTTGGCAGTTTTTGTTTCTTATTATTGCAATTCCACTCTACCCCTCTCTCCCCATTATCGTAACTGGCTCATTTCTTTCCACTCTGGTGTGTGAGTGAAGAGCAATGGATCACTCAGGGCTGTAGAGAGAAGGAAATAGCCTCAGGGAATTTGGAGGCACTTTTAGTCCTAGCTAAAATGGACTCCAGGCTGGGCCTGCCAGACACACCCCCACAGGGGGCACCACGCCGAAGGGAAAGGACCTGTGAAGTCTTCCCACCTAGAGGACCACAGAATGTCAGAGCAGGAGATGTCCTCAAAGGCCATCTAGTCTAATCATCTCATTTGACAGTTGAAGAAGCAGAGGCCCAGGGGCTTGTCCAAGGATGCACAACCAGGAGATGGCAAATCAAACCTGAAATGAACTCAGGCAGTGCTCTGCCCCCACTCAGGTCCCTCCCACTTGAGCTCATATTTCCTCATGCTGCCGCTGGGGAAGGCCAACAGCGGGAGGTGGCACAAGAGAGGAATCTCTCCCCACCCTCTCCATGGCATCTGCACAAGGTCCACCCATAAGGTGCATAATGGTGCAAGGGGATGGAGACCTCACCCAGTGTTTTCAGATAAGCCTCACATTCCTGGTGGGGAGGCACCTGGGGTCACCAGAAGAGGCAGAGGAAAGGAGGGGCTGCTCCCCTGAGCAGGCTCTCAGAGGGGTCCACCCCCTCCCAGCTGGATCCCAAGGAGCCACCAGGCCACCTGCAGGGCTCTTGCCTACATTAATCATGATGCCTGGATAGGCTAAGGTGATGATCTTGTTCACCAGGATCTTCTCAGGACTGCTCTTCTCTTCGCCCAGGGCACTGATGCGGATCAGCTTGTCTGTTGACAGGTACTGGCTGTACTGGGAATAGGGGATTTTGCAGGGATAGGTCTTTGCTAGGGAGAGAACACAGAGAGGAAGTGAGAGTAGTTGGGAAATCAGCTGGGCCTGGGTTGGATCTGGGGACCCTCCTATAGAGAGGAGGGGGCCAATATGTACTGAGCCCCAGTGAAGCAGGTATTAGGTTTTCAGATGAAGAGGCTGAGGTTAAGGGAGGCAAAATGGCTTGCCCAAGGTCATTCTGCTGGTAAATGGGTGAGCTGAGTCTCTAACCAAATCTGGATGACTCCAAAGCTCAGCCTTTCCCCACTAAACCAGGCTACTTTCCTTGAGGTAGCAAAGGAAGGCGAGGAGGAGAAAGGAGAGAAGGAGAATGAAAGGAGAAGAGGACAGGGAAGGAGGGAGGGACGAGGAGGAATCTGTGCTGGAGGCGACACTAGGAAGATACTAGGAACAGCAGTGTCACAGCGGTCCGCCCATAGGATCCTTGTTGGCTGGCTTCAACCTACTGGCATTTCTTTAACCCACTCTGTGTACACAGCCTGTCCCCGTGCCCATACTCAGAGCCCATACCTTCTTCAGGAGAGAGTGTGATGAAGGCTGTGTCCTGCCAGAACGGGGGCAGGGGGCTGCCATCATGCAGCAGAGACTGAGCACTCAAGTTCACTTTGAGGTCCTTGAACTGGAGTGACATGTTGAGGGTCAGCAGGACAAACCTTATGTCCTGGCCCATGTTGGGTGGGTCGAGCAGCTGGAATTTCATGGAGACCTGGACAACATCACTAGGCCGAAGGGAAGGTGTATCCAGGCTCCGAGGACCATCCCCGCTCAGGGACCTGGGCCTGGAAGGTTGTGAGGCCGCTCGGTGGGAGCCTGGGGACCTTCCAGCCTTCAGCTTCAGAAGAGCCTTCAGAAACACCTCCCTCTCCTGTGGGGAGCCTGGGGGCAAAGACAGAACCAGTTGTAGGCCAGGCTGACCATCCTCCCAACGGCCCCACCAACGCTGCAGGGGTGTTAAAACCCCCATTTCTAACAAACACTCCGTACCATTCATCAAGGGCTTTCTAAGTGTCAGGCTCTGCTGAGCACTTCACCCCTTTCACCCTCACATCAACCATGAGAGAGATGTACTATTATTAATATTTTTAGCAATGCCTATGTGAATGTGAATCTCCCAGTGGAGATGGAGGACCTTCTCTTGGGTGCCTTGAAGGGCCTAGAACGATTTTTTTTTTTTAAATCACTAGCATTATTTTATTTATGTATTTTTATTCCTGTTATTTTTTACCTTTTGGCCCCCTTCACACATTTCTCCCACTCTCCACCCCCTGCCAACCTGTTCTCTGTATCTGTGAGCTTGGTTTTTGTTTGTTTTTGTTTTTAGATTCCACATATAAGTGAGATCATACAGTTTTTGTCTTTCTCTAACTTACTTCACTCAGCAAAACGCCCTCGAGGTCTACCCATGTTGGGGCAAATGGCAAGATTTCCTTCTTTTTTGTGGCTAAATAATATTCTATTGTTTATATATTTACCACAATTCCTTTATCCAATCATCAATTGATGGGCACTTGACTTGCTTCCACGTCTTAGCTGTTGTAAATAGTGCTGCAATGAAACTGGGGGGTGGGGTGCAGAGATCTTTTCGAGTTAGTGTTTTCATTTTCTTTGGATAAATATCCAGAAGTGGAATTGCTGGATCATATGGTAGTCTAGTTTTTATTTTTTGGTAAGGAAGATTGGCCCTGAGCTAACATCTGTTGCCAATCTTCCTCTTTTTTGCTTGAAGAAGATTGTCACTGAGCTAATATCTGTGTCAATCTTCTTTTATTTTGTATGTGGGATGCTGCCACAGCATGGCTTGATGAGCAGTGTGTAGGTCTACGCCCAGGATCTGAACCTGTGAACCCCAGGCTTCTGAAGCCAAGTGTACCAACTTAACCACTACACAACTGGGCCAGCCACTATTCTTAATGTTTTGAGGAACCTCCATGTGGGTTTTCCACGGTGGCTGCACCAATTTACATTCCTACCAATAGTGCACAAGGGTTCCCTTTTCTCCACATCCTTGCCAACAATAATAATAATAATATAAATATTATTATTCCATATGTAGATGAGGAAAATGGGGTTCAGAGAGGCCATGTCATTTGCCCAAGTCACACAACTTCCAAGGGGCAGAGTCCAGGCGGAAACCAAATCTGCCCAACTTGAAAATCTGTGCTCAAGACCACTAGACTCTATCCTGCCTTCCCCACAGGAAAGAGGAAAGCCCACAAAAGCGGAGGAGTCAGCCTGTTAAAGACGACAGGGCATGGTGTGATTTCCTGTCCCAGAACCAAATTATTGGTCTGGTGTAGACTAATTCCTGGAAATTGAGAAACCAAGAAGCCACAGTGAAAAAAGGAAAAAGTTCAGGCAGGCTGACTTCCCAGGGCAGCCCAGCCTCAGTCCTGGGGAGGTGCGGCCGGGATGTGTGGGGAATCCTCAGGTGCTTCCCTCACCATCCCAGCAGCTGCCTTCACTGAGCACTTTCTGTCCCCAGAGCCCGGCTCCACAGCCTCCCAGGCAGAGGCCCCTTTTGTCCCCTTGCTCTGGGTGTCATTCTAAGCCGGGTTCCCGGCAGAAGAGGGTCTTGAGGCATTGGCTTCAGAAACGGTGTGCCCAGGGAGAGGCAAATCAGATTTAGCTCCTCTGTGGTCGGCTCTACCCCCAGATCCTGTCAGGCTTGTGGGGAGGAGAAAGAATACTGCCTGACTGAGCAGCATACTCAGGCCCGCCAGAATATAGCTCCAAACCCCCCAAGTTCACAGTGGAACCCCGTGGACCTCTGTAGCAAATGCTGTCAATGCTCTGCCCCCACCCTCTTGGCACTTGCCATTTCAGTGCCCATGGGTCCTGATTTCAAATTCTAGCACCTGTGGCTCTTCGAGGCTTTCTCTGCCACCAGAGCTGACTCAGCTCATGCTTGGGGCAGGCCGAAAGTGCTAGGGAATTTACACCCCCAAGGAGCAGCCCTCAACCCCTGACAGACAGGAGTTGGTGGGTAAATAGCCCAGCCCCCTTGCCTCCCGGGTGGGATAAATCTGCAGTGTTCTACACTTTACACTGAACCCTCACAGGGTTGCCAGATTTAGCAAATAAAAATACAAGCCGTGTAAATTAAATTTCAGATTAACAACAAATAATTGGGGGTATAGTTAGACTATGGCATTATTCGTCCTGTATTTTCCCCGGCAACCCCACTGGCAGAGCTCCCCAGCAGCACGGAGCTCCCGCTGCCCGTGGTGCTGACAGGCTCGCCGAGGCGCCCTGCATCTCCCCGAGTCACCTGCTTCGGCTTCCTCCCCTTTGCTGTCTCGCTTGCTAACCCTACTTCCTTCCTGGATGGCCTCACAAATAAATCGCTTGTACTTGAATCCTCGTCTCAGGAACCGTTCTGGGCACCCCAATCAAGATAACCCCAGAAAGAACGGAGGTGGAGGGGCTGAGGGACTGTGTGCTGGGCTGTGTTCAATGCTCGTCTCTTGCTTTGTATCCCCTTCCTAGGCTTGGATTCTGGAGCTTCTCTGTGTCAGCCCCAAAGGCTCACACAGACAGACCACAGACACCCACTCACAGGCACTCCCAGCAATTGCTCAGCTACCCGCCTATATTCCTGACTCGTCCTTATTCAGATCCTGCCCTTCACCCTGCTTCTGGCCCTTGTGGCTTCGATATTTTTGCTGGGTTCCCTGGTAGCTGAGCCTGGTGGTTGGTGTTCCTCAATTTCCAGGAATTAGTCCACTCCTGACTAACTTGGCTGCCCCTTTGCCCCTGCTGGCTTGGGTCGGAATCCCCTGCCAGGTCCCTCCCATCTCAGAACCACCCTCTGCAGGGCGCGGGGGTGGGAGTGAGCATTTGGCCTTACATCAGCCTCCATGCTGGCTGGTGGTCCCGCCTTCCTCCAAACACTCAATAAAACACAGTTAATTAAACAAGTTAAATAAAATTAATTAAATTAATTAATAGGAGAGTTTACTCATTCCCCCGCCATCTCCAGGGGGAGGCTGATTTTCGGGAAGGCAGGGGGGAGGAATTCATGTACTATTGGTGGGAGGCCTGTGGACGTGAACATCGTGTGGAAGGTGCTCACTGGCCTGGGAGGTGTGGGGTGGTGGTGGGCATGAGGAAGTGAGGCAGTGGGGACCCCTCAACTAGGACCTTAAAACTGAAGGGCTGAGGAGACGGTGGATCTGGGTCTTGCCCCACCACTGGGCTGCCCCAGCTGGCTGGGAGATTCCCTGGGGTGGGACGGGGTGCCCAGAGGACTTGGACTCTGAGGGGAGCTGACTTAGTGGTACCTTCTGGGTACTTGTAGTTCTCGGTAATGTCATCCCGCTCATCACTCTGGATGCTCTTGGTGCTGATAAAATTGCCAACAGAATTTGTGTCCTGGTGAAGTTTCTGCTCCTTCCCTCCGTAGACAAGCCAAGACATGCAGTCAGCATTCACCATGGAAAAGGCAAAGGCCGTGTCGTAGTTCAGGTCCACCTCCCCCTCTTTGATGGCTCTGACCGAGGCGGGGCCGCAGCAGTAGAGGCCTGAAGGAGAAGAGAAGAGCCACAATGGACTGTTGCTGCAGGGTCAGGCGGGAACAGGGGCACCTTCTGTGGGAGCGGGTTCTGCCTTCCTTCTGGAGAGCCTCACCGTTGCTCGTCTCCTGGGGTGTGGCATCCAGCACCTGCCAGCCTCCGTATCCGGGAGGGATGTCCTTTCGGGCCATCCAGCACTCATTCCAGACATGGAAATTCCTGAAGGAGAAGCCAGAGGAATCAGCATCAAATGAAGCTAAGGGAGAGTTTCTAGCGCTTGTGTTCTTTCTGGAGCAAGGCAGGGGACGATGAACTGATGGACACTTCAAACCTCTGTGGGTGAGTGGTGACAGCTCTTCCTCCTGTGAGGCAACTTGCCCAGGAAAGAGCTTTCCTCTGTTTGTGAATAGAAAGTGAAGGCTTGCAGAGTCCACTGAAGTTAAAAATCCTTCACTCTCTCAGAAAGGTCCTCGTGGCCCTTTCCTGTGTGCACGGCTGACTCACAGAGGCAGTCATAGCCTTTGTGTCCGGAGGTGAGACTTCAGGTTCTCCTCGGGCCAGAGCCACAGGCTGAGTGTTACATGAAGAAGGTGATAAAAAGGAAAACCTCACTCAGGGAAGAGAGCTGGTGATGTGAGGATTTTAAACTCAAAATCGTTATTTCTGTGTTCAGCTGTGGCCCAGCCTTAGGGTTGGGGATATGGAGCCCTGGGGCTGGTGACGGGGGGGGGGGGGCATGAGAGAGCAGCAGGCTCATGGGCACAGTCCTGTCTACTTCCTGCTGTCAGGGTTTGCCCTAGAAAGAGACTAAGAGGTTGCCTCTCACCAGACAGTGTCCTTCTTCTTATTCTCCAAAATCCTGCCTGTGTTGTCGTAATACTCATCTATGATCAAGTTTCCATCCGTGTCGTGGCCAGAGTCAAAGTTGGTGATCACACGGGTGGGGATCCCCAGGCACCGCATCACTGCAGAAAGGGCAGAAAAATCTCCTGTGGGCTGTGGATTCAGGAACTCTATGAATTCCTGGATTTAGGGCCCTGGGCCCAGGGTAATCGTTCCACTGGCCCCTGCAGGAGCAGGCAGGAGCTGTTTGGGGCACTGGGTTGGTATCATTGCCACCCTCCCTCTCCACCTTCCTGTGCTCCTCTCCCTGGGGCTCACGGAAGAGACTCTGCAAAGGTTAAGCTGCTGGCTGTTCAGACAAGCACTGGCAGGGCCACGGAAGGTCTAGCAAGTTGTGGGTCCACTCCCTGTGCCAGCAGGGCGGGACAGGTACGCCTCCTTTGGCAGGATTCGGTGGCCTGACTCGGTCTCACTTCTCTCCTGGCCATAAATCTCCTTCAAACCAAATAGCTAGAATATTTTCCTTCCTGTGGTGGGGATTGTTGGCTGAGACCATCAGATTCTTAGAGAGTACCGTGGCTTGGATTCCTCCTTTCCCATGGGTCCCAGAAGCTTCTCAAGGAAAGCATCACTGGTCAAAGCAGAAAGGGAAGGAAACTGTGTAACAAAAGCTTAGAAAAGTGGGAGTTGCACCTGGTAGAGAAAATCTGGAAAGGAGGTAGAATGTTGTCTTTATTCCTGAGGGGGCATCCCTTCCCTTTGCCAGCCAAATTCTTTTCTTTGTCTACTGCCCTATTTTCCCATTTTGCCTTATTTTAAGTACAGCAGTATCCCCCAGCTCATCCTAGCACCGATGCCGTGTCCCCTCAAGTCCAGCATTGGCAGCCCACCCAATTCAACAAGAACAACAGCAACAACAACAATAATGGTAATAGTGTCTACCAGCCAGGAATGTTGCTAAGTGTTTTACATACATTATCCTCAAGACAAGTCTACACAGAAGCTGCTGTCATTATCCCCATTTTAAAGATGATGAACCAGAGGCTAAGAAAAGTTTGCTGCCTTGACCAAAGTCACACAGCTAGGAAATGGCAGAACTTTCACTCAAATCCTGGTTTCACTGCTAAGCTTGTACTCGATTCTGAGCCTACCTCCCAGAATGATGCACACAGTTCAGCTTTCTTTTAAAAATGTTTATAATTTTAAGTTTAAACACTTACTTATATTAAACATTCAATTGCTTATTTATTTTAGTTTAGGCTCTTTCTTATACTTTGGCACAAAGCCTCTCCAGGCCGAGGTGGGAACACGTCCCTCGACGCAGCCCAGTGGGGAACCTGGAACTCTCCCTGGAGCAGCAGGTCTGCACAGGGCCCAGGAACGAGAGCAGGGAGTGAGAAGAGCTGACGAGTGAGTTGTAGGTGGTGACACAGGACAGCCTCAGAGAGGAGGGTGAAGGTTGGAAAAGCTGCCACTGAAGGAACATGAGACAGGAGCGAGGCAAGAGCATTCAGGCGAGTCAGGAGCATCACATGGGCACATTTATACTAAGATTACTGTCAGGAGGGTGGATAACAAGGTAATAAGAGAATGTGCCAAGGAAGTGCGGGCTAGGGGAGCAGGGAGCAAGGCTCTGTTCTTCACCCTGATTGATGAATTCATAAATAACCATGTGAAGTGTCAGTGGTAGTGTCAGCTTCTGCTTAACATGGCTGGATGAGCATTTTTCCACCCGAACATAGGTCTTTGGTCTCGTGGCACTCTGAAGCTCTCTACTAGACATGGCTTGTAATGATTTATGAATCTGTCGTCCTGAGGGCAGAGACTCTGTGATATTCATATTTATCATTATACAGCCATTAACTATACAGGGCCAGACATATTTTGCACAGATAATTGGTGCATCTTTCCCAGAGGGGTGAATGAATGTCTTGGGAATCTTCTGCCCATTCTGGTGATTTCCAACTTCAGCACAGCAGTGTCAGAATGGCTGTGTGCTATGCAGTGGGTACCAAGCTTGATTGTCAGGAGAACATAGGTTTGAGAGGTGATGGATTTGCACTGGTCTGTTCTCACCCTCTCCTCATCATGGTTTGTGAGAGGACTGGGACGGGGGACAATGGCCTGTCACAGTGAAGCAACAGAGGGTCAAGAATGGCTTCTTATGTAGGGAATGAGGCCAAGGCTCAATGTCACACTAAGGGAGCTAACAGCGCTCAGATATCCTCAAAGTCATGCACATACGTGTTTCCTGGGGGTGTTGTTCCCTCTTTCCTGCTTGCTATGTCCTCCGACAAAGAGCTCATCCTGCCTGGTGGCTTCATCTCTCACTTCTGTGCCCGCCATTCCAGAATTTGAATCTTGAGCCTATATGGAGACCTTGCTGTCACTCAACACACCCCGAACTGAACTTGCTGTCTTTCAGTCTTCCCATTCTTCCTTTCCAGTTGACAGCATCATCACCACTGTGGGTGCCAAGCACTGCACAGGCATGCTCTCACTTACTCCTTCTCACAATCCTGTGATTATCCCAACTTGAAAGAGCAGGAACCTGAGGCTTCGAGAGGTTGAGGTTACATGGCAGAAAGAGGAGAGCCAGGGCAGGATTTAAACCTATGTTTCTTGGATCTCAAACTGTCCTCATGCTTTTCATTACAAGCCACACCACTGCAGCTTCACTAGACATCCAGCAACACCTCATTCTCAGTGCACCTTCCTCTGCGAATGTTCCACTGACTGCTCCAGCCACACTAACCTCCCTGCTCGTGGTCTCACTTCACCCCAATCACCTGTGCCACACATTTTATTAGTGGATGAAGCTCTCTATCATCTCATATGTTTGTCTTGTCTTGTCAGCCAGACTACAAGTCCCCATAGAGTAGGGCTCACATCAGATACGTTTGTTGCATTTCTTCATTTCTAGCACTGTGCTGAGTGTAAAGTAGATGGTCATTAAATTTGTGTTGAAGGGGCCATCCTGGTGGCATAGTGGTTAAGTTTGCACATTCCTCTTTGGCGGCCCGGGCCTCTCCGGTTTGGACCCTGGGCGCAGACCTACATACCACTCACCAAGCCACGCTGAAGTGGCGTCCCACAGAGAAGAACTACACGGCCCTATAACTAGGATATACAACTATGTACTGGGGCTTTGGGGAGAGAACAAAAAAAAGAGAGGGAGATTGGCAACAGATGTTAGCTCAAGGCCAATCCTCCTAAAAAAAAGAAGAAAGAAAGAAATTTGTATTGGAGTTGTCTTTAAGCTGTGAACAGGCTTCTGCAGACTATCAGTCCTCATGACTCAGTTTGACATGAGACTCAGGGGTCCGTTTCATTGATAATTTTGTGGGAGCTCAGTTCCTTGTAAAAGAGAAACCCATATAGGCTGTGTGTGTTTGAGTGTTTGCATACATATGCATGCACACTCACGCGGCGATATTTGGACAAAGGTGGACAAGATCTCCGAGTCAGGAAAGGACTATAAGGCCCCCAAGGTCTATTACAGCACCCGCAGTCCCAGGGTGAATGCCACGTCTCTTCACTCAGCCATTCAGCACTCATTCAGTGACAACTGTCAAACCCCGTGATGAACCGGCAGCGAGTTAGACGCATACATGAAAGTGAAAAACATCCTTGCCTTTGAGGAGCACAGCTTCACTTCTGACTGGCGGTGGACACCATGCTAATGGGGTATTAAAACACAGAATCTGGTTCAAGACTGGCCGTGAAGTCTTCTCACCAGTTCTTCTTCCTCCCGCTCTGTCCTGCCTCCCCACATGGAAATGTGTCTCCAATTTTATAAGAGAAATCAGTGGGAAGTTCACATGCAATTTGTCGAAATTCATTCGGTCAGCTTTGCTGCCACACTTCCATGGCTTCTACTAAAGAATACAGTCAAAGCTGCAGGTAATAGAGTCAAAGCGGTTGCATTTCAATGTGATGATTTTTAGCATCTTAGTTTCTCCCTGGATGCATTAAGCTTCCAAATGACGGAAGTATCACTTCCTGCTCCTCCTCTCATGCTTTTAATTGTCCCTTATAACCTGATGCTTCTATTGCCTTGGTTTTTCAGATATGCCATCATGAAGTCATATTTGAATTCTTCTCCCTCATCTGCAATGGTGATGAAACCTAAAACTATTCTAAAAAAATAGATCTATTAAAAAAATTACCAGGAATGAAAAGAAGCAGGAAAATATGACCCATAAACAGGAAAAATGTCAATCAATAGAACTAGACCCAGAAATGACAGAGATGATGGAACTAGCTGACAAGGATTGTAAAACAGCTATTTTAAATATTATAAACATGCCCAAGAGGAAGTGAAGGAATACACGAACATAATAAGAGAAATGGAAGGTAGAAAAAAGACCCAATGGAACTTCTGAAGATGAAAAAACAGGGGCTGGCCCCATGGCCAAGTCGTTAAGTTTGCGCACTCGGCTTCGGCGGCCCAGGGTTTTGCTGGTTCTGATCCTGGGTGGGGACCTAGCACTGCTCATCAAGCCATGCTGAGGCAGCGTCCCACATAGCAGAACCAGAAGGACTTACAACTAGAATATACAACCATGTACTGGGGGGCTTTGGGGAGAAGAAGAAAAAAATTGGCAACAGATGTTAGCTCAGGACCAATCTTAAAACAAAAAACATACTGGACAAAATATTGTAGAACGATAACAATATATTTTTTTCTGAGAACACATTCAAATACAATGAAACATATTAAACACATCAAAATGTTTCCCTATCATGGGGAGAGATGAATAAGAATGAGTAATGAGATAAAAGGAAGAAAAAATCAATTAGTTAATTTTTTAAAAAGAAGGGCCTGAAGCAGAACTATTATTATGATAAATACCATGAAATGAGCAATATGATTAATTTAACCTTAAACAGTCCAAGAAATAAAGGAAAGAAATAAACTAAAAAAGTGGTAGAATGGATGGGGAACTGAGGTTTGGGGGATGGTTAGAAACGGCTTTTGAATAAGAGCCAGCCAGACCTCTGGAGTCCAAAAGGCAGAGGTTAAAACAATATCAGGCTAATTATAGTACCTAACACTTACGTAAAACTAACCATCCATGTGCCAGATGTTTTCCTAAGTGCTCGCCATATATTAACTCACAACCCTAGGAGGGGACATTCCATACAGTCTCATAAATCAATGAAGAATAATGGTAAACTTGTGTTTAAGTGAGGGCATTGTACAAAGGAGAGTTTGGACTGGGATCTAAAGAAAGATTGAGGCAAAACAACGCACCAGTGCCTTGTCTGAGGTTCCTTCTTTGAGAGCTAAGGGCTCAGTTAAAACAAGGAGAACAAGAGTTATATTGAAATGGAGATAAGGAGGTACTTTATAGAGGCCACTATACAACTGAGTGAGAAGAAATCTTAGATGACATCTAACAAGGGATTTTTCAAGAAAGGTTTAAGCAGAGGACCCTACATGCAAGCCAAATCGTAAATGGGGATCCAATATATAAAAAACATAAGTGGAGTAGGCTTAGGTGAAGAGAGGAGGGTCCCGCCCAAGCCCTCAGCCTCCTCATCTCCCACACCATTTCCCACCATGGCTCCTGGGCCCAGGGCCCTGCTTTACAGAGGAGGGGATGGTGCCCCATAGATCCGCTCACAGTCACACATTCGTGTCTTCCAATCCTCAGCCCAAGTCATGGCTGCCCCCGTCCCCATCCCACGCAGTTGTGGGCAGGAACAGACCAGGCACATTCCTAGGATGCCTGGCTTTTTTTTTTTAAAGCAACTTTATTGAGATATAATTCACATACCACAAAATGCACCCTTTTAAAGTATACAATCCCTTGGTTTGTAGCATATTCACAGGTTGTGCAATAATCCCCACTATCTGATCCCAGAACATTTTCATCACCTCAAAAGGAAGCTCCATGCACACTAGCAGTCACTTCCCATTCCCTCCTGCCCCCAGGCCTAGGCAACCACTAATCTACTTTCAGTTTCTAGGAATTTTCCTATTCTGGGCATTTAATATGTACAGAATCATACAATAAGTGGCCTTTTTTTTTTGGCGAGGAAGTTTGACCCTGTGCTAACATATGTTGCCAATCTTCCTCTTTTTGCTTGAGGAAGATTGTCGCTGAGCTAACATCTGCGCCAATCTTCTATTTTGTATGTGGGATGCCTCCACAGCATGACTTGATGAGTATAGATCCACACCCAGGATCTGAACCTGCGAACCCCAGGCTGCAGAAGCAGAGTGCGTGACCCTAACCACTACACCACTGGGCCGGCCCCTAATAAGTGGCTTTTTAACACCTGGCTTTGGGGAAAATTTTCAGGCAACAGAACATCACCGTCCCCTCTGTTCTCTTGTTACAGTGCAAGGCATTCCTGCTACTTCACAGACCTTAGCCAAGGGTTGAGGACCTGACCTTGTCCCAAGGAGTACACAGCCAGAACAGGAAGATCCTGATGACTGAGAGCTGTAGGGTGGCCAGCCCTGAGCATAGGAAGGATAGGCCAGGGATGTCTCTGAAATTCCCAAAGTCACAGCCAATTAAATGGATGTCAAGGAAATGGCCTATCCAAAAAAGTATAACATTATCTTTGATGCACGCAAAGTCTCCTTTTTGTGATTTTTCTTTAAGAAGTTGAAGTTAATAGGTTGACATTAAAAAAGGCAATACTGAGGGGCAGAGCTGCAGAGGGGAGAATACACTTCTGACTCAGACAAGAGTCATTTGGTCCCTCGAAGGCTCAGTTTTCTCATCTGTAAAACGACAGCAATGATATCTACTTTGCAGGTGATTGTGAGGATTAGAAAGAGTGAAAGGGCGCAGCGTGTGCCTGAAGCACAAGGGTTGCTGGGTAAATGGCACTGCTAGTAATGATCATGTAGTGGTATAGCCTAGTGGTTAGAGCATGCCTGACCTGGATATAAGACTGGCCCTACCACTCTATTTCCTCATCTGCAAAATAGAGATGATGTTAGACCTACCTCATAAGGTCATTTGCGGGATTAAACGAGGCAGTCCTAGCTAATACTTACTGAATATTCACTGTAGCTAGGCACTATTCTAAGCCCTCTCCACGTATCAACTCACTTGATCCTTCCAATAACTCTATGACGTAGGTACTATTACTTTCCATATCAAACATCTTAGGAAACTGAGGCACAAGTTAAGTGAGTTGCCCAAGGTTACTCAGCCAATTAAAGGTAGTGCTGGTATCTGAAGGCAAGTGGTCTACCTCCAGAGTCCACACACCTCACCATTACTCTAGGCTGTCAAGGTTTTAGCACAGTATCTGGCACCAAGGAAGTCCCCAAGAAATGTCAGCTATTGTGATTGCTAAATAATACCAATGATAATAACTTTTAAAAACATGCTTTGGCAGCTGTATTGGGTTAAGGAGTTTGACTAAATTGTTAACTTTTAGTGGAGGATTGAGGCTGGTCTCACCTGTCCTTGTATCCAAGTTTACTAGAAGCACAGTGCCTAGAATGAGGATTCAGCAAGTATTGTTGGTGAATGAATGAGTTTTTCAAACCGATATTTCTATTAATTTACAACATGGTGGCCCTTCTAGTGAAGGCTGGTGCTGATGGCGCTGCAGTTGGACTGGACCACGTTGACTCACTTTGCCCAATCCTTTGCTTCCCAGGTCACTAAAGGGCCATGATTCTCATAAACATTTTAATTGGTCTGCTTTCTTTACATAATCTCCATTCACTCACTCCAGCTCTCTCATCACCCAGTTGCAGACAACCACACCCGTACCCCTGACCCTCTCCCTCTACAAACACACACCCCCGCCCATGACACTGTAGGCTTTTCCATGCCCAAGAAGCTTCCCTCTCTATCGTGCACAAGATCAATCCATTCTCCGGATCATTTTGTTAGTCTCATGCCTGCTCCCTGGATGACTCAGACATCCCAGTTCACCCAAATCTCTGTGACTCTGGGTATCAATGCTGTTGAATTCCTGGTTTCTTATCCCTGGGCCATCAAAGCATCCATCTCAAGGTGGGGCTCTGCAGCTGCAAAGGAGGAGTAGCTCAAGACTTCTTCCTCACCAACCCATGTGAAGCCACCCTCTGTGGGCGTTGACAGAAACCTCCTTGTGCCCTTAGACAGAAGCCTGGCGCTGGCTGCTTGGCAGCCACAGGCTCTCTAGGTTTCCTCCAAGAGCCCAGAGACAGGCCCAGCACACACACACACGCAGACTGCACCAGGCTTTGTCATACAGGGAATTTCTACACAAAAGGCCTAAGTTCTCAATAAAAACAAGTCGTGGGTAGTTGTGGCCTCCCTGGGTTAGACTAGAGAGTCTTACGAGTGAAAGCTGTACTTGGTCCCTTTCCCCAGCTAACAAGAATAATAACTTCCTAATCATGACCCATGTCAGGTGCACAGATATGCATGCCAAGAGGCTGAGAGCTGGCCTAGGCATGGGAGCAGGGTCAGGGGGAGAGCCAGGAGCAAGTTTGGCCCTGGGTGAGGCGGAAGGCCTCCTCCCGCTACCTCCAGTGTGTGACTCATTTCCAGGTATCAGTTCCCTCAAGATCCCACCCCTCCCACTCTGCCTCCTCCTCCTGCTTGTTCCTCTTGCCATCTGCAAACCAACTTCCATTTGCCTTCTCTCCACACATATTTTTTTAGCTTTTCTTCTACTAATGTAGCATCCATTCCCTATGTGAAAAGCAGATTCCCATTCCGTACTCGTCCTAACTTCTGGGCCTAAGTCAGGCCTCCAGGCCTACTGAACATGTGACAATTCCAAATTGAAGGCCGTTTCACTTTGGCCGCCATCTTGCTCTGGCCCCATGGCCCACACCGCCGCTCAGATGCACATTCCCCTCCATGTGCACGTCTTCATTAAGAACATTCTCTGTGCCCAGAAAGAGCATTAATCAGTTTGTAAGTTTCCCAGTTGCTTGGCCCCTCATCTCATTCCTGTCTCGGACCGGACAATTTCCAGCCAGGCTCTCAGAATTATTCTTATAGGTTATCTGGGCTCAGAAGAAGGCAAGGGTGGCAGGTCCTGGGAATGTGTGATTTCCATCTCAGAACCATCCTCTGAAATAAGCCCAGATATGTGAAGCCTGATGAGACATTTTTGCTGGAAAAAACTTCCTTCGAAATGTCCCTTGGGGGGCAACTGTGTGAGACTGGGACAAGAAGTGTTCACAGGGCTAATACTGAGCCAATACACTTTTTGTTCTCTCTATGGGGCCCTTTGCATTCCTTACCTGTGCACATGACAGCGGCAAAGACCCAGCACTGCCCGTAGCGCACGGGCTGGCAGCCTGTGGCATGCCACTGTTTCAAGATGGCCACGCTGCCAGTCCACTCTGCAGGGTTGATGCCATCAAAGTAATTCTCACTCCAGTTTCCATTGAGCACCCCATTGTCATCGTTGCTATTGATCTGAAGAGAAGCCACATATAGAAGCATTAGAAGCATCCATTTCCCCAGTGAGATGTGATGTGTGGCCTGCAAGGTCCATGGACCTAAGACACAGAGGAGTCTTTGATCCCATTTTACCTGGGAACTTCCAGACCTGCTTGAAAATGAGTGGGCTGGGAAGCTGGCTCTTCTGACTCGTGCTCCACTAATAACTAGTTTATTATTCTATTTCTACCCACTCTCTAACTGCCCCATGTCCCCATCCCCTGCAAAGCCAGAGCTTGACTCTGAGAGCTTTTAAAAATACTTCAGAGCAAAGGAAATTTAGAAACAACAAGACTATTTCCCAAACCAGAGTTACACTCAGCCTATTCAAAAACATGCACTTTGGAATTAATAGAGGTGATGGCCCACACCCAGCTATTTCAGAGCTCAGTTGAGAGAACCTGTTACCCACATTCTTTCATCAGTCTTGTCCAAAATCACTTTACCAGAGGGCCCGTGCCTCTCAACTCTTCATTCTCCCATTGCAGGGGGCAGCGTGACTGGGCAGGGCTCCCATGCACAGATTCCTCCCTCCCTGGACATGCCCTGCGTGAGCAGAGCCCAACCCAACCTCACCATGGCGCACACCACTCTGCTGAGGTAGACGGGGCTTCCCCGCAGGGCACAGTCTATGGCTGGGTCGATCTGGAAGTGCAGGCTCTTGTCTAGCAGCTCCAGGCAGATGTCTATGATATTCTCTTCAAACTGCGAGGGGAGAGGCAGAGAGGCAAGGGACCCACGCTTAGCACATGTAGATATGGAAAGAAATACACGACTCGCTCCACCCAGCTCTCCCATGGGGTGTGTTTGTGGAATACACCCCATTTGGAAGGTAGCTGTGTCCAGTAGCATGGCCTTGAACTGCCTCCTAGGCAGGTGCTGGGTCTCAAACCTCCGGGGTCACAATTCACCCAGGTTGTATGTCCTGCAAGTCAAATCCCTGGAGCTTTTTCCAAAGTTTGACTGGCCGCAAAGTCTGTTTCTTCCTCTTCTCCCATCAATCCCCGTACTCCTGGAGCCCATGGGATGTTCTTGCTAAAACCATGTTGCCTCATCTTCCACCCTCATCTGCTGCCCCAGCTCATCATTGGCAGCTACTGCTGAGGTGATGGCACCAACTTGCCATGGCGCCCATGAGTCAGTGGGGCTCCTGACTGACTAATAGCATGTGAGTTATGGAAACCTCCCACCCAAGGTAGGCTGACTCCTTGTCCTTCTAGTTTGGTGCAAATGCCACTTCCTCTGAGGCATTCCCTGAGCCCCAGCCTGGTTTAGCTCCTTAGCCTGGCTACGTCACTCTACTTATCAGACTCAGTTGTAATGATGTAACCAAGATCTGTCTTCCCTGCCTGAGTGTATTCTCTTGTCTCTTGCCAGCTCTTCTCGCAACTCTACACCCCAGGCCTGGCACAGTGCCCAGCACACAGTAGGGACTCCGTGCATCTTTGCTGAATGAGAGCAAATGAATGCATTTACTCCTGCGTAACACTGGGCAATAAGCTTCTGGGATCCATCTTCCCCAGGGGACAGTTTAATCAGGTCACTTTTCTGCTTTAAAATGTTCAAAGGACCCTATGGCCTCCAGCATCAAAGCTCTAGCCTCTTCTACAAGGTGCATAAGACCCTCCCTGATCTGGCCCCCTTCTGCCTCTCCAGCCTCACCTCTCAATACCCCCTGCTTCACCATTTTTGCCCCAGCAGCACCAGATATCTTGTAACCCCCGCAGCAGTTCAAACTGTTTCTCACTTTTGTGTCTTTGCTCATGCTTCCCTCTGTCTAGGATATTTTCCCACATTCCTTGACTTAGCAAACTCAGATCAAGTCTCTCCTCTTCCAAGAAGCTTCCCCAACGACCCAATGCCAACCAAATGCTCTTCCTCTGGGCTCCCCAAACACCCTGGCCTGTCCCTCATCTCCACATATCCCACTGCATGATAAGTCACCTTGTATGTCTGAGTCCCCATTACACCGTGGGCTCAGGGACAGTGCTTTATTCATGTTCATATTTCTAGCACCCAGCACCCTGCCTGGTGCTGAGCAGGCACTCAGTATATGTTCACTGAGTAAGAGAGGCTGAAAGGGCGGGACCTGGGGCTCAGAAAGCAGCAACCCCTCACTTCTGTCTCTCACAGATGACAGCCAGCTTCTGTCTTCTGGCCCATCTCCGCATGCTGAGTGAGGAGTTGGGGATGTCAGTTGGGGCTGCTGTGTCCCATCTTGACTATAGTCACCCTGGGAGCCTGGGCTGGGCTGAGGCCACATGTGTTGGAGTTCTATTTGGGCAGGTGCAGGAGAGGAACCCATATCAACCTGATACAAGGCTCCACAAACACCCCCAGGATTTCCCAGCCGACACCCCTTCTGAGCGACCAGGGCTGGTCCTCTCCCCTCAGCAGTATTCCTGTTGCCAGGGCTTATCCTCAAGAGCCCTCTTGCCCGGCCTGGCACTGGACTTCCTGGAACACTTGCTGTAGGCTGAGCTTTAGGCAGGAGGCAGGCTTTTAGTAAGGCAGGAGTTGCAGAGCATTGTAATCAATATGGTGCTATTTTTACAAATAAAATCACGTGTTTTAGAATATGCGTAGGAAACAAAATGTAGACAAACATACACCATGCTGGTGACAGTGCTGAGGATGATCTTCATTTTTATAATGTTACTTTGTAAAGTTTGAAAAACAACCATGTATTACTTTTGTAATGAAAAAGATATATAATCAAAACAAACAAGTAAAGAGGCAGCCCCTCATCAGCCCTGAGACCTGACACAAGTTTTCCTCAGGTGGTAGAACTAATCCTAAGGTCTGTGGCCTGGGGTGGTGAGGATGAAGTGAGGGAGTGGCAAATGTGGCCCCAATGGAAACAGTTTAGCAAACAAAAACCCAGGCACTGTCCTTGCAGTTGTCACTGTCGTCCCTTCGTCCTCAGCCTCGGACTCATGGAATTCCTGGCTGCGTGCCTTTAGCTGCCCTTCTCCTCCAGTGTTGCTCTCCAAACCAGACATGATCAGCAAAGAGCACCTTCCAACTTTCTATGCTGCTCCTCTACCACCCTGGGGTCCCATCTCCCATCTTCCTGGTGCCACTAAGTTACCATCTCTGGGTGAACCTCGCAAGAGAGGGACTGTCCCAGCCTGCCTCTGCTCCCCTCCCCGCAGGAGTCCGGGGCCCCGATGGGCCCTGAGCAGGGCTGCGACTCACCTGTCCGTAGTTCCAGGGGCATGGGCGGATCCAGTTCTTGTTCCCTTGGTAGATGAAGCCGTAATCATTCACGACATACTCCTGCCTCTGGGGCTCACTGTCCAGGTAGACAGCGTCCTCTGGGAATCAAAATGGGAGAACAAGAAGGAGCAAAAGTCATCCTACCCTTCCTGCCCCACTCCCAATCCCAGAAGGTGCTGTCCCATGGAAACCAAGCTCTGGGGAGAGCACTGGGTGACAACAAGAGGGGCAGGAGACGGGGGTCTTGGAGAGACACCCCTTCTGCTGTGCCCGACAACAGCAGCAGGCTCAAAATGAACATGAGGTGGAATAGCAAAAATTCACCTTGGGTGGAATTTTTTGGTTTCAGAGCACATATACATCCTAGCCCCATTTAAGGTTGAGGAAACAGGTTCAGTGTGATTAGTAACTTGCCCAAATCATGCGTCAGTATGGAGTGAAATTTGAACACAGAGGCCGTGTGACTCCACACTCCGTGCTCTTTCTGCTATAGTCAATTAATCCAGGTCGGAAGAGAGCAAACCAGAACTTACAGGTTGGCGTTGACCTCATCATTGCTTTTGTAGGAATTTAATCTAAGGAAACTTTTTAGAAGGTGCACGAAGATTTAGATACTAACTTGTTCATCTGAGGGCTGTTTATAACACTGAAAAGCTGGAAACGACCTAAACATCCCGTCCTTAGGCAGTGGTTAAATCGTCTTCAGTGCAACCACAGAATTCTCTACACCATTAATCTAAGGGTGCAAAATTGTACTTGTAGACATAGAAATGCACACATGTGGACATAAAAGTCGACGTGTGATATAAGTTTAAATAGGTTACATAATAATGTGTGCAGCATGAACTGACTTTTGTTAAAACTATGTATATTTATATGAAGAGAGGATTTTTGAAGCCTATTCTAAAAGACGTTAATAGTAATTTTTTTTTTTACTAATGGTGTTCTCTAGATTCCCTGAAATAAACATGAGTTTTATAATATAAAAAATTATCTTTTAAAAGTTAAGAATGAACAAACAAAAAGCAATGGGGGCAGGTATCCTGTTTGCAGTGTCCTGGAACTGCCTGGAAGCCCTGCCTGACCCTGAGGTGAAGGTGCCCTTCTTCAGAGGCAGCCTCAGATATAGCCAGAGGGGTCGCTGGTGGAGGAGGACTTCTTGCTGAGATGCATTATACTGAGGTTTGGGACCAGCGTGCTGAGAGCTGCAGGTTCATGTCTGAAGCCACACACATCCCCTTACAGCAGGGGCCAGCAGTGGCTGGAGCTACGGAGTGGGGCTCCCCAGCCAACATCCTGGATGTGGCAATGAGGCAGCTGCTGATTCTGACTTCAGCCCTATCTGTCCCCAGGCCCAGTATTGTGTCTCCCTGGGACACGGATGGGGCATAAACCTCAAAAAAGAAGGCCTCACAGATATCACTTTCCTCCCCACAGATCAGGGGGCCCTCAGTTCAAGTCTGAAGCCCATAGTCTTGGAGGCTAGAAAGGGTGTGTGTGTGTGTGTGTGTGTAAAAGAGATACAGAGAGAGGCAGAGAGAGACAGACAGACAATTATCCTTGATCCAGTGTCAAAGTCTCTTCACCTGGCAGATGGTACAAGTTCTGAGCCATTCAGTGAGAGGGCTGTGGGAGGTGGTTAAAGATGTTAGAACCCAGCCAAGGTCCTGGGTTCAGGCATGACGCAGCAGGCCCTCTTGGGGTAAGGTTGCAGGGGAAAGTAGAATGAGAGGGAGGAAGGGAAGGGGGACATCCTCTAAGTCAGAAGTAAGACTTCGTTGAGTCTGGCCTCCACCTCAAAGCCCCCACCAGATCCAGTCTCTACTCTCAACTCTTCCTGCCCTTCTTCCTACTCTCTCCTCCTGGCTTGTCCTTCGTTCTG
This sequence comes from Equus quagga, assembly GCF_021613505.1. Lineage (NCBI taxonomy): Eukaryota > Metazoa > Chordata > Mammalia > Perissodactyla > Equidae > Equus > Equus quagga. The sequence continues at coordinate 40,325,930 of NC_060268.1, forward strand.
CCCACACCATGTCCGTATGTCTATGTAACTACCCCTGCCCCAGGTAGATTTAGAGGACATGGACTGTGGAACAGGTGGTGCTGGGATAGTCCCTGTAGCTTTGTTTGTCTAGGACAAAAACTTAAAACAGACAAAATGCCCATAAATAGGGGACTAGTTAAATATATTTGGTGCATCTAAACAGTGGAATAATTGTAGCCATTAAAAAAATATGTTGATAGAGAATATGTCCAAAGTTGAATTGTTAAATGAAAAAAGCAAGTTTGAACATGCTATGTATCATATAATCCCATTTCTGGTATGATTGTATAATCACACACACATACGCATATATGCATAAATACATATTTGATTAAGCATAGAACATTTTTGTAAGGCTACACAAGAAAATGTTAACAAGATTTCCTCTGGAGGGTGAAACTTGGAGATTGAGATAAGGTTTTACTTTTTACTTTATACTTCTCTCTGTTTTTTTTTTTTTTTTTTTGGTTTTACCCTTGATTTCATTCTACAAATATTCAATGCAATGCACTTACTATTCTTCTAATGAAAAAACTAGACTTAACTTAAAAATGTATGATAAAGATAGATGTTAGTGGTCAAATTTTATAATAGTTTTCTTTTTAGGTAAAGATGACTTGGCTTATAATTTTAAAATTCTAAAAAGTAAATAAACAGGAAGTCCTTCCTGCCCTGCTTGTTGCTGGTTGGGAGTGAATGCTGAGTGCATGGGATTGAGAGGTTTGTGGGTGGCCAGGGAACGGGAGTCTAGAAATCCTGGAGCATGGTTCTCTGTGGCACTGACAAAGGGGTCTAGACAAGAGACCCTCACGTGGGCACCCCGCCTTACCTGGGCACCAGGGATTGAAGAGCAGAATGAACTCCCCAAGCTGGTAGGCCATGACAGACCCCTGGAAGGAATTGAGGTGAACCTTCAAGAGGTATCGACCGACAGCTGCCGTGGGAGGGGCACACAGGCTCACCTCCAGGGAGGCTGCCCCGTTGGTTTCCAGCGAGGCTATCCAGGGGCTGGGCCCATGGCGACTTGCCAGGCTGAATATGGCTCGGGTCCCCTTGGCCAGGTCTGGCAGCGGTCCTGAGAGGGAAACAGAGTTGAGGCCCCCTGTGGTGACCTCTTAGCCCCCAGAATAGTGTGTGCGCGCGCACACACACACACACACACACACACGAAACCCCTGTGAGCCAGCTGGGGTCCTCACCAGTCTCCACCACGAAGATGAGGTTGTCTAGGGCTGGCTGGAAGCCCCGGTTTCTGAAGTACAGAGTGATGTTGAAGGCCTGGCCCCGGCGAACAAGGAGGCGCTCAGAGCTGATCTCCTCAGTGTGGTGCCGCACATTGTTCCAGGAGCTCTGGAGGTCTATGAGGGCCACCTCCAACCCTGCCACAGGGCAGCCAGGGGCAGACAAAAGAGCAGGGTTGTGAAGCCTGGTACAGTCCTGTCCACCAAGTACTAGTTGTGCAAACTTGAGAAAGAAACTTAGCCTCTCTGAGCCTCAGTTTCCAAGTTGGTAAAATAGAATCCGTAATACCGGCCTTACAGGGTTGGTGTGAGGATTAAATGAGGCTCCATGCATGCAAGTCCCTCTTTCTTACTTCTTTCCTCTCCTTTCCCTGTTCCTCTGACCCTCCATCCCCTTCTCCCTTATGTCCTCCTGGAGGTGCATGGTTTTCTGCCTCTGTCCAACTCCTTTTGTAGGCCTAGCTGAGTCTGATTACTCCCTGCAGCATAACATGTCTCCAGAGTCACCCCAGCATCCACTTTCTGGGACTCAAGTTAACAGTTTCACTTGCCCTTGTACCAGCCTCCAGATCTGGGAGCTAGTCTGTAGGTTAGCTGGCCCTGAGTACTGTCCCTGGATTAGCTACTATGCTTTTTAGCACTTTGCTGGCTCTCTGACTACCATGCCATGTGGCCAATGCCCTGGGAGCTGGGATGCTTAGGACAAAAAAAGGTCCACTCCCAGCTTTCTGGAACTTCTGCTAAAATAGACTGACCTCACTGTTCTCCAAGTGTGCATCCCCCGGATGGGCTCTGTTTCTGACTTCTCCACGTTTGACCATGATCCTAGCATGGTCCCCAGGTACCTAGGCTCACTGCCTTTACTCACAATTGGTTCACCCTTCTCCTTCTCAGTCTATACCCATTCATGTGTCATCAAGTGCCTTCACTCCTTCCATGAGGACATCTTTGGTATCCATCTGTCCCTTCTCACATTTACATAATTCTGACCTCCTCACTTCACATGTAATGACTGTAACAGCCTCTATCAGGTCTCCTGCTTACTGTCTCTCCCCACCACCCACCCCTTAACACAGCACCAGAATATCCTTCCTCAAGACAATTTGATTATGCCATCTTTTTACATTAAAAGCTCTGAGATACCCCAGAGCCTTCCACACAAAAGGCACACTCCTTAACCTGACACTTATGACCCTCCATATTTGGCCTTAATTTATGCTTGCATTCTTACTTCTCACCACTCCCAGCATAGACCCTCTCCTCTAGCCAATCTGTCCCCAAGAAAATGTTAGCCCTCCTTGTCTATGTTTTTTTTTTTTTTTGCCTGAGGAAGATTCATCCTGAGTTAACATCTGTATCAATATTCCTCTATTTTGTAAGTGGGTCACCACCATAGCATGGCAGCCCACAAGTGGTGTAGGTCTGTGCCTAGGAACTGAACCCAGGCCACCAAAGTGGAGCACACCAAACTTAACCACTAGGCCATGGGGCCAGCCCCCTGTCCATGTGTTCTGATCCTGCTATAGCCACAACTCAGAATGTCTGCTCACTATCTAACCAAATTCCACCTGTCCTCCAAGGTTTGTTCAAGACCTACCTCCTTCCACCTACTCCAGTTGGCCCACTTTTCTTCCCATCTCCCATTGATCTACAGCATTTAACTTCATTATTCATAGGCAACCTTAAGTGCTTAACTGAGCTAATATCATGCTCATTTCTTCATTTATATTAACAAACTTTTACTGAGAGCCTACTAATTTCAGCTTCATTGTGAGATGTTCAGATATTTTTGCAGTTACTTTTTTATTTGTCTGTCCTCCACCACTAGATGTAAGCCAATGAGGATAGTGACTTAGCTGTTTCATCTCAGTCATGTCTAGATTTTAAGAAATATAAACCAGGGGCCAGCCCAGTGGCATAATGGTTAAGTTTGCGCACTCTGCTTCAGCGGCCCAGGGTTGGTGGGTTTGGATCCTGGGCATGGACCTACACACTGCTCATCAAGCCATGCTGTGGTGGCGTCCTACTTATAAGATAGAGGAAGAATGACACAGATGTTAGCTCAGGGCCAATCTTCCTCAGAAAAAAAAAAAAAGAGGAAGATTGGCAACAGGTGTTAGCTCAGGGCCAGTCTTCCTACCAAAAAAAAAAAAAAAGAAGAAAGAAATACAAACCAAAGCATTTGACAAAATCCCAGATACTTTCATAATAGAAATACTCAACAAATAAATTATTTTGAAGAATAGAAGGAAACTTTCTCAACTTGATACAGGGTATCTATGAAAAATCTATAGCTAAAACCATACTTAATTGTGAAAAACTTGTTGCTTTCCCTCTAAGATCAGGAATAAGACAAGAATGTCCACTCTCTCCCAATCTATTCGACATGGTACTGGAGGTTCTAGCCTGTGTACATTGGAAAGAAGAAGTAAAATTATCTCTATTTACATACAACATGATCTTGAATGTAGAAAATCCTAAGAATCCACATGTAATTAGGACTAGTAAACAAATTCAATAAGGTTGAAGAATACAATGTAAGTATACAAAACTTAATTGTATTTCTATACATTTACAATGAATAATCTGAAAAAAATTAAGAAAACAATTTTATTTATAATAGCTTCAAAAAGAATAAAATATTTAAGAAAATAACAAATTTAATAAACATTTAAATTTAACAAAAGAGGTGCAAATCTTGCACCACAAAACCCCCCACAAAATATCATTGAAAGAAATTAAAGAAGACCTGAATAAGTGGAAAAACACCCCATGTTCATGAATTAGAAGACTTAATATCATTTAGATGACAAATTGATCTACAGATTCAACACAATTCCTATCAAAATCCCAGCTGCCATTTTACGTAAATGAACAAGTGGACCTTAATATTCACATGAAAATATAAGAGATCCAGAATAACAAATAATTTATAAAAAGAAAAACAAAGTTAGAGGACCCACACTTCCATATTTCAAAATTTACTATAAAACTACCACAGTCAAGGCCATGTGATGCTGGCATAAGGGTAGACATACAGATAAATGCAATAGAACTGAGAGTCTAGAAATAAATGCTCATGTTTACAGACAGTAGATTTTTGACAAGGGTGCCAATTCAATGGGGAAAGAATACTGTTTTCAACAAATGATACTGGGACAGCTGGATAGCCATAGCTGGAGGCAAAAGAATAAAGTTGGACCCCCCACCTCACACCATGTACAATAATAAACTCAAAATCAATCAAAGACCTAAACATAAGAGCCAAAACTATAAAACTTTTAGAAGAAAACCTGGGGGTAAATCTCCACGATCTTGGACTAAGCAATGGTTTCTTAGATATGACAACAGAATCAGAGGAAATGGAAGAAAAAAAAACAGATAAATTGGATTCCATCAAAATTAATAACTTTTGCTTTAAGGACATCATGAATGAAGTGAAAAGACAACCCACAGACTGGAAGAAAATATTTGTAATCATTTATCTGATAAGGGATTTGTCTCAAGAACATACAAAGAATCTGTACAACTCAACAACAACAACAACAAAAAATAACCCAAATAAAAAATGGGCAGGGGCTGGCCCGATGGCCGAGTGGTTAAGTTCATGCGCTCCGCTTTGGCGGCCCAGAGTTTCGCCGGTTTGGATCCTGGGCCTGGCCACGGCACTGCTCATCAAGCCATGCTGAGGTGGTGTCCCACATGCCACAACTAGAAGGAGCCACAACTAAAAAAAATATATATATACAACTAAGTACTGGTGGGCTTTGAGGAGAAAAAGGAAAAATAAAATCTTTAAAAAAAAAAAGGGCAACTGGTCTGAATAGACATTTCTTCAAAGAAGATATGCAAAAGGCCAATAAACACATGAAAAGATACTCAAAGTCATTAGTCATTAGGGAAACGCAAATAAGATACCACTTCTATAGGATGGTTACAATAGGAAAGAGAAAATAATGAGTGTTGGTGAGGATGTGGAGAAATTGGAAGGCTCATAGACTGCTGGTGGGAATGTAAAATGATGCAGCCACTTTGGAAAACAGTCTGGCAGTTCCTTAAAATGTTAAACATAGAGTTACCATATGACCCAGCAACTCCACTCCTAGGTATGTACCAAAGAGACTGAAAACATGTGTTCAGACAAAATCTGTACATGAATGTTGATTGCAGCATTATTCATAATAGCCAAAAAATGCAAACAACCCAAATGTCCATCAACTGATTAATAGATGAATAAATGTGTCATATCCATGAAATGGACTATTATTCAGCCATAAAAAGGAATGCTGAATATACTATAGTTTACTAGTATATAGTATATAGTATAGAATATACTATAATATACAAGTTTCATGGATGAAACTTGAAAACGTTATGCTAAGTGAAAGAAGCCAGACACAAAAGGCTACATATTTCATGATTCAATTTATAGGAAATATGCAGCATAAGCAAACCATAGAGGGAGAAAGTGCATTAGGGTTTGCCAGAGCCTGGGAGTTGGGGGGAATGGAGTGTGACTATTACAAAAGAAATATAAGCATAATGATGAGCACATTGTAGGTACTAACAAATGTTTGCTACATTGAATAGAGTTCTCTGTCTTTTGCATAATCACCCTGTACTTAGTTCAGATTTCAGAATTAACTAACACCTTATTGAGGGCTTGTCTATTATGTGCTGGGCACTGTCCTAGGCACTCCAGGACACTTATCTCATTGAATCCTCATCACAATGTCACAGGGATGAAATGTCATGTCAGCCACAATTGGAGAGGAGAAAATCAAGGTTCAGGTAGATTAAATGCCTTGCCTAAGGTTGAACCTAGGGTTACTGGCCTAAATCCTGTGCTCTTTCCATTATCTAACAGCCGCCACCCATTGCTGGCCTTCACTCGTGTTCAGAAAGGACATCCGACCCACTGCCAGCTGGGAAAGCACTTGGCTTTTTCCTAGCAGTGGAAAAAGAAGTTCACCCCTTTTGGAGGCCAATTGACTAGACAGAGATTGCTAACTGGCCCCAATTCAGGTTGGGAACATGACCCAGACTATTCAACAGGTGTGGCAGCGTCTGCCTGACAGCACGCACTGGGGCCAAATCTCACCCTCTGGGTACATTATGGGTCAAGTTAATCTCTGCCTATAACACAGGGATTATCCTTCAGCCCACACACCAGATATTCAAATGGGAGTTACATTTAATATTGGGCATATTTGTTCTCCTTGATGTGAGGGGAGGAGGGGGTAAAGTGATCAGAGAGGTAGAAAGGAAGTTATAGGAAGAGCTTTTTAAATAATTGACCTCAGTATTTATCCTACAGAGCCCCCCACATGAGCACAAAGAAGCATAAATAAGAATGTGCACAACGGGGCCGGCCCCATGGCCGAGTGGTTAAGTTCCCACATTCTGCTTCTGCGGCCCAGGGTTTTGCCGATTCGGATCCTGGGCGCGGACATGGCACCGCTCATCAAGCCACGCTGAGGTGGCATCCCACATGCCACAACTAGAAGGACCCACAGCAAAAAAATATGCGACTATGTACTGGGGGATTTTAGGAGAAAAGGCAGAAAAAAAAAAAAAAGAACGTGCACTGCAATATTACCTGTATAACCAAAAAATGGGAAACAACCTAAATACCCATCAATAGGGGACTGGATAAATAAATTACAGTACTAATGCCCATACTATGGAAAACTATGCAAAGCGGAAAATGTTGAGGTAGATTTGTAGGTACTGACTGGCACGGATAGAGCTCCAAGACATACCATTGAGTGAAAAATATCAAGTTGTAGAAAAATATGTATAATGTGATGATACCATAGATACACCCCCTGAAAAAACCCACACATGCTAGTCCTACGTATTACATTGAGAATACATATATATGAATATGAATGTGTAGACAAAAGACTAGTAATAGTGGTTTCTTTGGACATGAGCCTGGGGTTGGAGGTGGCAGAGGACTGAAGCTTTATCTGTAATTATTGTTTTATTTTACTCCAACTATGTGTTCATAGATATCCTGTGTAATTTTATAATTTTTATTATAAAAATTTCAGCACAAAAAATAGTAAATGAAGGTGCGGCTGTTATATCTGCAGAGCTTTTAGTTCATTCTTGCAAACGGTTTCAATTAACCATTTAGTCTTCATAGCAGCTCTTTCTACAGAGAGGGAGTTGATATAGAGAGAAGAGTGGTGGTGGGAAGTTGGCTAAGATGAGGAACAGACCCTCTGAAGTGGGGGAAGAAGAAAAGACAGGAAGATTCAGAGAACTTTAGAGCTAGAACACAACTTCAGGATTGTCTGGTCCAACCCCCCCCCCCCCCCACACACACACACACACATCTTTCAAGCATGGGGGCTGAGAACTAGAAAGTGACTTGCTCAGTGTCAAAGGGCCAGCTGGTGGCAGAGAAGACAGGAACCCTGACCCCCTAATCCCCGGCCCCGCCCCGTGCCACTGGGCTGTGGAAGCAGGCACGTTGGCACACAGCTGTTTGGCTATGTTTATCTGCTGGCCTCCACCTTGTCTCCTCGTTCTCAGGCTGCCAACAAAATTTGAGGTTTCTTGGGTTTATGCTCTTTCTGCCTCTGCTCTTTATTTACTCCTTTCTTCCTCTGAATCCACCCTTCCCTTGACTTTCCTTAGGCTCTCTGTCTTCCTCATCCCTGAGCTCCAGCAGCCCCTGGGCCTTGCCTACCTTGCGCCATGACGGTTCCCGGGCTGCTCCCCACAGAAGAGCTGGATGGCCTGGAGCTTCAGGAAGCTGGACCTGGACTGTCTGTTTCGCCTTCCATCCCCAAGAAACCAGGAGACACTGGAGGCGGAGCAGCTGCTGCACTGCCACCTGCTTACTGAGCAGATCACAACTGGTTTTCTCACTTGCCCTCAGGTTTTTCTTGGCAGTGTCGCTTGGCGGAGAGGAAGTATGGAGGCCAATGAACTCTCAGGGCCTGTGCCATGTGGGCCTTTGACAGCTCTTGGGCAATGGGGCATTCCCTGGCAGGTGCTGTGCTGTGGTGAGGGAGCCAAGTAGGAGAGGTTAGCTGATGGGGACTCCAGAGCTGAGTATGAGGGGTCCCAAGACTACAGCTCACAACTGAGAGAGCCTCTCACACCTAGAACTCTGCTCTGCACCTGAGCCCTCTCTTTTACCATGAAGAGTCACTTTCTGGACATCAAATGCAAAAAAAAAACCCACTCTGGATCACCCTTTGTATGATTTTTTGGAATTTATTGTTTGGTGGCCATATTGCCTTGGGTGACACTTGACAGCTCCCCGGCGAATCTCAAATAAAAGCAGCAGAGGAAGAACACTTGGGAAGACTCATGAAGGAGTTTTGGAAATAGGTGAGAGGGTGGGAATGCCAGTGAGCGACCTTGATTCTAGTAAGAAAAGTACAAGTCCTTCGAGGGAGTGCACACGGAGAAAAGTACAGATGGGAGAAGAGACAGAAGGAGGGGGTGGATGGGACCCTCTAAAGCACCCCACACCCACTCCCACCCTGCCTTTCCCTCTTGTGGGACACTTCTCGCTGCATCTCCCTGCTTTCTGGGTCCCTTGTCCTCTCTCCTCAGGAACCTCAGTCATCAGCTTCCATCCTCCTTCCTGTGTTTTCAGCTCTCTCTGTCCCTGATCAGCTCTTATATTGTGTGTATACATGCTCATATACAATCCACTGCCTAACACACCTGCACCCACCTTTGGTCCAAAATAGAACTCCTCCTCTCTCCCCTACCTCTTGGATCTCTGGTCTTGGTGAATGAGGACACTACCCACCCAGTTACTCTGGGAGAAACCTAGGTGCCATCTCATACTTCTCCATCTTCCTGACATCCCTTAGCCCATCTGTTGCTGAGCCTTGTCTAGTCCAACTCCTGATTATCGCCTAAAACTGGCCCCTCCTCTCTGTGCCCTTGGCCTTTCCATCACTGGAGACTCCCGTTTCCTGGACAACGACTCCTAACCAGTCTCCCACCCATCTTTTTTCCAAATGAGTCACCAAAGTGATTTTTCTGAAGTGCCAATTCAACAGGTTGCTCCCTGTTTAAGATCCAACAGTAAGTAATGTCCAAGCTTCTCAACATCACCGCCGAAGACCTTCAGGATCTTTCCTTTCCCGCCTGGAGTCCAGGCAGGCAAACCCCTTCAATTCTCAGATGGAGACCTGCTCTCCTGCACCTCTGTGCTCTTGTGCATCTTGGTCTCTTTCTGAAATGTTCTCCTCTCGCTGGTCTACTTTCTTGTATCCAGGCTCAAGCATCGTCCCTCCAGAAGCCTTCCTGACTTCCTCTCTCTACCACACCTGGTGTTTAAGGGGCCCCTTTGTGTTCCGTATTAGCCTACTCATACCTTGACATTATAAATACTTCTCTCTCTTTGCCTTGTCCCCCTTGAGGGCATGGCCTGTGCCTTATTAATATATCCCCTGTGCTTAATAATGATAGTGGCTAGTAGTAAAACTACCAGTGGAACTAGTAATAGCTTTTAGGTTCCAGACACCGTTTTAGTTCTTTATGTGCATTATCCCACTTAACCTTCACACCGTCCCTATGAGTTAAGTACTGTTATTGTTCCTATATTACAGATGAGGAAATAGAGGCTTAAAGACATTGAATAGTTTTCCCAAGATCACTCACTCAGACCTGGTGGGGCTGGATTTTGAACACAGGCAGTGGGACTCCAAAGCCCTATGTAAGTGTTTAATGAAGTATCTGAAGCATGGCCAATTTTACAGTTCACATTTGTTGATGGATGGAGTGAATGAATTAAAAGATGACCCAGCGATGAACAAATGGGTAAATGCGTGAACCCCCTGCCCCGTTAGCTGAGATGGGTTAGCTTGGGGAGGAGGAAGAGACAGAGGCAGGACAGCTTAATTGTGAGGGGACGCAGGAAGGTGAGTGCAGCTAGGGTGGGTGGGTCTGGAGAAGTAGGGTAGCCAAAGAGGAAGGTGCCCAATGGCCTTTGGGAAACAGCCTATTTCATGGCTCTGGGCTAATGAGCTGACTTATAGGTTCAGCCCTTCATTTGATTCCTACAAACCGCTAGTCAGAGAATGTGGGATGGGGTGTTCTGGGGGAGGGAGGAAGCTCTGATCAGAGCAGCTTGTCCCTTGGTCCAGTCTAAGGGAGGCAGAGGAGAGCCTGGGAAGATGAGCAAAGTTGATAAGCATCTTCCTTTCTGGATGGAAGCAGCACTGTGACATGCAGGGGAAGGGTACAGAGCAGATCCTGGGACACTCAAGTACAGAGGTGTGGACTTGCCTGCCACCCCCATGGGGCAGGCCAGCTCTAGTAAGGTGGGAGTGGGGAAACTCCAGATCTTTCTAAAATTCAGAGAGACTGGGGTTCTAATCCTGGCCCTGCTGTGAATTCCTAGTACACCCTTAGGCAAGTCCCAGTTTCCTTGTCTATAGAATCAGGGGCCTTGGATCCATGGGTGCCCAGGTCTGAGTGGAGAGTGAGGAGGTTCCCCACAGAAGAATGCAAAGGGAGGCCAAAATTGTCAGATCCAGGTGGGTTCCTCTGCCTCCTCCCTCTTCCCACCCCCCGAAATGGAGACAGTAACCCAGGAGAGGTGATTAAACTGATCAGAGGATGTTTGCACGTGAATATACTTCATAATTTACAAAGCTCTTTAGAACACACATTCTCATTTGATCTTCACAGCAACCCTGTGAGGGAAGGTAGGGCTGGCACTGCTATTGTTGTTATCATTTTGCACCTGAGGGAGCCAGGATCACACAGTGAGGGAGCCAGGACTCAGTCCCAAAGCTTTTTGGTTTATACCACACAATGATACTGAACAACAGGGAGCTGTCCATGAATGCCATGGGGGATGGGAAGAGCAGAAATAGGGAGATGTGGGTGCTGGCCTGGTTTGTGCCTCCTTGCTCTAAGGCCTGAACATTTCTTTTGTCAGATCACCACTGCCTGTCTGGGCCAGCCCCACTGGGTTGCTGTGAGATGAAGGGAGGGGGAGGGCGACGACACAGGTGGCTCACAATCTAACGTGAGGGCGCTCTGCAGCAGTGGGCATGAAGACGAGCGTCCCGGGCCCTGGGGCATGTTGGAGCCTGAAAGGAGCTTTGAGATTGTCTAGCTCATCCAACAGAGGTCGAGAAATGAAACCAGACAGGCTTGCCTACATGCAAAAAGAAAAGAAGAAAACACTACAGAGTATGGTTTTTCGAGCCAATTTTTAGGTGGGGAGAGAGGAAATTATTTGAAAGGTTGACTGAGAAGGCAGAGATGGCTAATATCCCCATCCCCGTGGGAGGCCCACTGGAGGCCCAGTAGGAAGCCTGCCCACTGTTCCCACTCCAGTGACACAAGTGACAGCCAGGGAGCTCTGTGCCACTGGAGCGAGTGGACAGGAGGAGCAATGACTAAACAAAGAGGACCAGCACCAGGCAGGTGGAGCAAGGTTTCAGATTTCCGCAGAGCCAGCCCAGGTTCCAGGTCTTCTGTGGGCGGGCGGGGAGCCACCTGCAACACAGCAGAGGTGCAGTGACGGAGCTCCACAGAAATGCCCGATGGCATTTAATGGGCATGGGCACAGCCAGCACACAGGGTGGAGTGCAGGTGTGCAGGCTCCTGCCCTTCCTGCCCAAAGCAGCCGTGCGAAAGCAAAAATAGGTAAAAGAAAAACAGAGAGGAGGAAGAGGAGGAGGGGAAGACAGTGGTGAGAGGAGCCTCATGAACCTGCAGAGCCACTGAGCAGGTGAGGAGCAGTGAGGATGAAGGGCCCACACCCGAAAACCCACAGGAAGATGCTCTCCTTTTCCGCATTTCTAGATTTTCTAAATTTTCCATGATGGAGATGCATCAATTTATAATAATAACTTTATTTTTTAATTAAAAAAATTTTTTTTGAGGAAGATTAGCCCTGAGCTAACATCCACTGCTAATCCTCTTTTTTTGCTGAGGAAGACTGGCCCTGAGCTAACATCTGTGCCCATCTTCCTCTATTTTATATGTGGGATGCCTGCCACAGTGTGGCTTGATGAACGGTGGTAAGTCCATGCCTGGAATCCAAATCAGTCAACCCCAGGCCACTGAAACGGAGCATGTGAACTTAATTGCTACACCACTTGGCCAGCCCCAATTTTTTATTTTTTTATTGTGATATAATTGACATATAATATTGTGTAAGTTTAAGGTATACAACGAGTTGATCTGATATTTATAAATTGCAATATGATTATGACCATAGCATTAGCTCACACCTCCATCACATCAACATAATTATCATTTCTTTTTTGTGGTGAGAACATTTAAGATCCAGTCTCTTAGTAACTTTGAAGTATAGAACACAGTATTGCTAACTATAATCACAATGCTGTACATTGGATCTTCAGAACTTACTCATCTTCTAACTGAAGTCTGTACTCTTTGACCAACATCTCCCCATTTCCCCCACCCGCAGCCCCTCGTAACCACCATCTACTCTGTTTCTATGAGTTCAGCTTTTTTAGATTCCACATGTAAGTGATATCATACAGTATTGGTCTTTCTCTGACTTATCTCTCACTTAGCATAATGCCCTCAAGTTCCATCCGTGTTGTAGTGAATGGCAAGATTTCCTTCTTTCTCGTGGCTGAATAATATTCCATTGTATATATTGTAGGCGAGCAGAATTTGTCACCCCAAAATACAGATCGTCTCTGACTTACGATGGTTCAACTTACAATTTTTCGACTTTATGTTGCTGCAAAGGTGATACACGTTCAGTAGAAACTGTACTTGGAATTTTGAATTTTGATCTTGTCTTCAGGGTAGCAATGTGCAATTTGATCCTCTCTGGTGATGCTGGGCAGTGGCCACAGCTCTCAGTCAGCCACGCGGTCACGGGGGCAAACAACCAATGCACTTACAACCATTCTGCACCCGTACAACCATTGTGTTTTTGACTTTCAGTACAGTATTCAATAAACCACATGAGATATTCAACACTTTATTATAAAATAGGCTTTATTGTAGATGATTTTGCCCAACTGCAGGCTAATGTGAGTCTTCTGATCATGTTTAAGTTAAGCTGGGCTAAGCTATGATGTTTGGGGCATTAGGTGTATTAAATGCATTTTTGAATCACAGTATTTTAAATTTATGACGAGTTTATCAGGACGTAACCCCATCATAAGTCAAAGAAGATCTGTATGTCTCTTTAGAATAAAGATTATTTTAGGCCGACTCTTTTTTTTTTGGCAAAACATCTATTTTTTTTATTGAGTTCATAATATTTTACATCATTGTGAAATTTCAGTTGTGCGTCGTTTCTTGTCTGTCACCACATAAGTGCTCCCCTTCAGCCCCTGTGCCCACCTCTCACTCCCCTTCCCCTGGTAACCACTGAACTGTTTTCTTTGTCCATGTGTTTGTTTATATTCCACGTATGAGTGAAGTCATATGGTGTTTGTCTTTCTCCGGCTTATTTTGCTTAGCATAATAGCCTCCAGGTCCATCCCTGTTGTTGCAAATGGGATGATTTTGTCTTTTTTATGGCTGAGTAGTATTCCATTGTGTATATATATATATATATATATATATATATGTATGTATGTATGTATATGTATACCACATCTTTTTTATCCAATCATCAGTCAATGGGCACTTGGATTGTTCCCATGTCTTGGCTATTGTGAATAGTGCTGCAGTGAACATAGGGGTACATAAGTTAATTTGGATTGTTGACTTCAAGTTGTTGGGTAGATACCCAGCAGTGGGATAGTTGGGTCATATGGTATTTCTATTTTTAGTTTTTTGAGGAACTCTATACTGTTTTCCATAGTGGCTGCACCAGTTTGCATTCCCACCTAGGCTTGTTATTTTTAAGGAATAGCAGACATAGGAGAAGCTCTAAAAACCAAGTAGAAGTTACCCTTTTAAAAGACATTTACATTTATAAGGGTGTTTCCCTCACTGTAGCAGGTAGAAGGGGATGACTCAACCTCTAGAAACTCTAAGCAATAGAGAAGGCAACCACATAAATCTGCATAACAACCTTACTCTTGTTTACTGTGCTTTTCCTGGTAACTTTCAGTGACTGATCCCTCCCACTGCAACATCTTCTTTTGTCTTTAGCTGAAGATGATATTTAAGGTGATGGCTTCAGCTGTTTTGGCATGTTGCTCAGTTTTTCTGGGTCTCTTCCATGTATACAGGAGGTATATATGTTATTAAACTTTTGTTTGTTTTTTCTCCTGTTAACCTGTCTAATGTCAATTTGATTATTAGACCACCCAAAGAACCTAGAAGGGTAGAGGGAAAATTCTCCTCCTCTACAATATATACCACACTTCTTTGGCCATTCATTTGTTGCCAGACACTTAGGCTGCTTCCATATCTTGGCTAATGTGAATAATGCTACAATGAACATGGGGGCACAAAAATCTCTTCCAGTTAGTGATTTTACTTCCTTTAGATATACACCCAGGAGTGGAATTGCTGGATCATATGGTAGTTCTATTTTTAATTGTGGGGGGAACCTCCGTACTGTTTTCTATAGTGGTTGAGCCAATTTACGTTCTCACTAACAGTGTGCAAGGGTTCCCTTTTCTTCACTTCCTTGCAAACATTTGTTATCTCTTGTCTTTTTTATCATAGTCATATAATGACAACTTTAAAAAACACAATGGGGGCCGGCCCTGTAGCCTAGTGGTTAAGTTCGTGTGCTCTGCTTTGGTGGCCCAGGGTTTCGCTGGTTCAGGTGGGTGCGGACATGGCAACACTCGTCAGGCCATGCTGAGGTGGCGTCCCACATGCCACAACTAGAAGGACCCACAACTAAAATATATAACTATGTACTGGGAGGATTGGGGGAGAAAACAAGCAGAAAAAAAAAAAAGAAAATTGGCAACAGTTGTTAGCTCAGGTGCCAATCTTTAAAAAAAAAAAACTCCATGAAAGAGGGGAAAAAGACCAGAAAGATATACAGCAAAATCTTAGCTGCTAAAAAAGAGACAACAGGCCCAAAATGGAGTCACTTATGCTAAGCCCCAGGCCAGCAAACCAAGACTCAACACCTAGCCTGACTGCAGTTTCAGCCTCTCCCAGGAGTGGGATTTTAAACCGATCAGTCCAGAATTACCTGATCAACACTAGGGAAGTAATCTGCCTGATAAGACTGCCTGCCGTTCCTGGCCCCTAAATGACCTTGCCTAAAACAATCCAGCTCTTTATTTTTATAACTTCCTCATTCTACCCCCTTCCACCTGTTGTCAAAATGGACTATAGTGGAGCCATTTTAAAATGGAGGCAGAGCTGCCTCTCCAGAGAAACTGCCTTGCTGTCTTGAACCTGGGACTGGGCCAAACCTTCGGACTGGGCCAAAATGGCCACTGTTTTACAAGCAATTGTTTGGGAAGTCATCAAGAAAATGGATATCTTGATCACAAACACCAAGGACTGTGGATTTTCTGAAGATAGAATCAATGGCCAATCATTGTTTAGCCAAGACTAGCTTCAGCCTCCAACTCAATTAAAATTCTTTGTAGCACAAACTTCCCTCCTTTGCCTTTCAAAGCCCCTGATTTTTACTCCCTAGTGGGATACTACCTGGTTTATCCTGAATCTGTGCTCCCCAAATCGTGGTTCTTTGATCCCAAATACACACTTTGTCTCTTAAATGCTTTTTTGCAGGTTGACACTATAAAAGCCTTCCGTTTTGTACCACTCCTTGGACTCCCTTCTGTTTACTAGATGGGATGCTGCCTGATTCATGAATCGTTTAATAAAGCCAATTAGATCTTCTAATTTACTCCGTAGGATTTTTGGCTTTTAGCATAGCAGAGATTTCTTCTGGGATGAGGGAACTATCAGTGGTTTTTCTTTTGTGCCTTTTCACTTTTCTGTTCTTTCCAAATTATCTAGAACGAGCACAAATGATCTTGACAACCACAGGAAAAAAAAATACAAAAGAGTGCCTCCCTGTCCTTAAAACAACAAAAACAAAGAATACTGAAGGGAGAGAGGCTGAGGCCAGTCAGGGTGAGCCAGTGGGGGAGGGAGCGAGAGGGGAAGACGAGGCCCGGGAAAGTGAGGGCCTGTTTGGGGGGCAGCTATGAAGCGCTTCCCAGTCATCCTGAGGGGCCGTCCTGAGTGGGCCCTGCCCAGCTGCCCAAAGCTCTCAGGCCAGCAGCCGAGAAGTCCTGCTGGGCAGCTTCTGGCCGGTCTCCACGGTGCTGCAGTCACTATCCTCCTAGCGCATCCAGGCCGCCCTCCCCAGACCGCCCTCCGGCCTCTGCCAGCAGGCTCCTTAAGACAATTTAATGGGGACCTGATTCCAGAGAGGCTGATTTTGAGGGGATCATGTTGGGCTTATTGTGTGGTTGGGGCCCTTAAAGGAGGAGAGAGAAGACAGGAAGAGCAGGGAGGGCCCAGCCACACAGCTGGCAGCCAGGCCCAGAGGACCAGTTGGTAGCAATAAGCAGCTTGTTAGCACAGAAGAGAGAACAGCTGTGCTAGATAAAGATGACTTTATTGTCTCTTCCCAAGATGAACAGAGGTTCTAACAGAGCTTCATTTACCCCCAGACAGGCCGGGAAGAGGACAGAGAGGGAGCAAAGATAAAACCACACCCTCAGGAGTAGAAAAAAGCAAGGTGGGGCTGGGGAGGGACTGGGAGGGCATCAAGAGGGCAGAACAGGGGCTCAAGGAGGGGCTAGGGGGACAAGGAGGGCATCAGGAGGAGGGGCAGGGGAGGAGCTGGCGGGGCATCAGGAGAGCAGGTCCAGGGCAGCGGCTGGGGGGACTGGGAGGGCCTGAGGAGGGTGGGGGCAGGGCTCACGAAGCCCCGGCTGCAGCAACGAAGATGTCCTGGTAGCCCTTGATCTTCTTGACCTCGTTGCTGCTGATGAGGACTTGCAGCTGGCGGGGTCCAGCTTTGATGGGGTAGAGGTCCAGTTGAATTTGGAGGGTGTGTCCGGGCAGCAGAGTCCCAAGCCTGAAAGTTTAAAAGATCCTATTAGAACCTTGAGGAGTAACTGCTGGGGTGAGTGATCGGGTTTCCCCTCTTGGTCGGTAAGCACCTCTCACCCCCTGACACCACAGAGCTCAATCTTCCCTGAGGAGGGTGGGAAGGTGGGGGCAAGAAGGCACCATCCAGGAGACTGAGGGCTGTCCTTTGACCCCATGAGGCACCCCTTATCAGAGACCAGCATGAGACAGGTGGATGGCTATGGTACTTACTCATTTGATATCTGCCCGTCGATGAGGCCACTTCCCTCCAGCACCATCACGCAGTTACTCAGAGCCACCGTTAGGTTGTTGGTGAGGGTGATGTGGACTCCCAGTGCCTTGCCCACCTCAGCCCTCTCAGACGCCTGTATGGAGAGAATATTGTCAGCAGGGATATTGTCAGCAACTGGCCTCATTTCTGCACTGCAACTCAGTAACCTCACTCGCCCTTCCCTCTGTTGCCCCCCCAGGGACTGCTTACTTAGAGCTAAGAGCTGCAGTTGGGAGAGAAGAATATGAGCTGAGAGTATTCAGGGTTAACACATATCCTGGTCTGTCTTAGAAGGTCACAATACTTCACCTCATATGGGAATTGGCACCAAGTGGAAATCTGTTTCCTCTCCCACCATCTAGTTCAGGATGGCAACTAGATTTCAACTTAAGTGCCAGCTCCAACGTGTTCGTTGTGGCTAATAGGAATGCTGTGTTAAACAGGATCCCGAGGACAAATCCAGAGTCAGTGAGACAGTGATGATTGATTAGCAGTGTCTGACACAGGCATGGGATAAGGAAGTGGTGTCATGTGTACCATCCATGTGTCATCAGTAAGGTCATTCTGAGGCTGAGGTCACAGAATATGTTAATGGCAGAGCCAGGACCTGACCCAGGTGTCCCAGGCCTAGCCAGGATCTTTCCCCCACACTGCTCTGTCTTCATATACATGAGCAGACACACTCTGAGTTTTTCCAGGTGCGTTCAGTGCATCACATGTGAGGTCTGTGTCATAGGGCAGCAAGGCCCTGGCCTCCAGTGGGAGGCAGGGATTCAGTCTGACTCTCTTCTAGTGCCCTGGTGCCCAGGGCAGTGCCAGCCAAATGACGGATATTCAGTAAATGAGTGCTGAACTGAAATGAGCTCAGGCCACCCAGATCATATTGGGCGCACGTTCTGGCTCAACCAGAGAATCGAAGAGAAGGAAGAACACATTCTGACTTCTTTGGAATTCAAAAGAAAGCAGCAAGTCCCTTGTACTCTAATGAGAGTGTCAAGGTAGAACAGTAGAAATAACTTTGGAATGCAGCATAGTCACACAAATCATACCCTGGTCCCTTACCACTGGGGACCAATTAATTGGCTACTTGGCATCTGATGTGTTTGCCTCGGATCCTGTTGTAACCAGCCCTTGGGTAACAGGCAGGACCCTCACCTCAGCACGAGGCCGTGTCTGCACTTGCCATTCTGCCCGCTGTTTGCCCCACCGTGGAGGATGCCCGGCATCACTTGGCCTGACAGGCTGACAGCATGCCTGGGTGAAAACTGTCATGTGGCCATATAGTTTATGAGACGGAGCCACTCAGTTCTCGTTGTGGGTGGGGGTAGGGTGTGCTGTGGAGGAATCCACCAGCTGCAAAGCCAGATGGGACTGGGCAGTGAGCAAGGCTTTCAGAGAGGGCCGGGGAGGTGGGGTAAGGAGGCTTCAGGGGAAGAAAAACCCTGGTAATAGGAGATGGCGAACTCGAAATCTGAGGCTCACCTTTCATTTGTTTCCCTCTTCTTTGTCACCCCCATCTTATCAGCAGTCACCTTTTGAATTTGGCCTTGTGGTCTCTCTCAAATCTACCTCCTCTATTCCATCTCCCAGTCACTGTATTTCTTGTCTCCTTTGTCCCTGCAAAGCTATTTCCTTACTTAAAATGCCCTCATCTCCATCTCATTTGTCTACACAGCGTCTTCCTATACATCCCCCTGCAAAACATCACCCCCTCTGGGAAGCCTTCATGCCCTGCCCTGCACTGTGCACAGAGCACAAGAGAACACACTGCGCTTTAATCATCTGATTGGTGGTTGAGGCAGGGACGGTGTCTCATTTGCTGCTGTATCCCAGCCCCTGGGTAGAGTGAGTCGGAGGGCCCCTGGGCCTCATCTCTGCCCAGATGCCTTACCTTGATAGATAGGTGGGGGGGCTCCAGAGAGATATCTTTTAGGACCAGCATGGACCTCCCTGTTTCCTTGACCTTGGCGATGCCAGACACACGGATTAGCTTTTCCTCTGTCAGCTTGTTTCCGTAATTGTTGAAGGGTAGCAAGAGTGGCCACTCTATCTCTAAGCACAGACAAAAGACAACTTGAGTCCGGGGAAAGGGTCTCTGAGAGAGAGAGGGGTGGGGGGAAGAAACATGTATGTGAGAGAGAGAGAGTGTGTGTGTGTGTGTGTGTGTGTACGTGTGTAATAAAGAGACAGACAGTGTGCTTACCTTCACCCGCTGCCCCAGGAGGTCACTGCTATGTTTCACCTGGTGGGATGGCGCCAGAGGTACAGCACCTGGCATTCAACCTTCTGCCAACAGCAGCTTCACCACCCGGCATGTGTGTGTTGGGGGTGCAGGGTCTCTGTGTAATCTGCCTGGGCCAGCCCAGCTTTGTTCACGGCCCCAAGGCTCCCCTCCCTTTAGGTGCCTTTCCAGGCCTGCCTCATACTCACCCTGCCCAAAGTCCAGGTTCAAGCGCACTGTTTGCCTCCAGAGGGGCTCCCGGGCGCCACCCTTGTGCAACAGGGCCTGCGCACAGAAGCGCACCTCCAGTCTGATGGGCGCCCGGGGATGCGCTCTGTCTGCCACCCTCCGGGCATGCAGCTTCAGCAGCAGGTCCCGGCCCCACTCAGGCATCCTGGCCAGGTGAAGCTGCAGCTGAGCCGGCTGATCCTGAAAGTCCCCGGACCCCAGCAGATCCAGGAAGGGTGAAGAGGCCCTTCCTGGGCCCAGCATTTTCTGGGAAGCCTTCATGAACACAGATCGCTCCTCAGGGGATCCTGGCCGAAAGGAGAGCCAGGAAAGACATCAGTGGGGAGGAGTCGAGAGGACAAATGACCTTCTTTGGGAAAGAAGCCACCCAACAACTCCCAGCTCCCATTCCAAAGTCCCAACCACATGATTAGCTGCATAAGGAGGCAATACGGTATCATGGCTGAGAACGTGGGGACTGGTGTTGCTGGGTTCAAATCCTTGCTCTATCACAATCCCTTAATCTCTTGGGGCCCAGTTCTGTCATCTATAACCCAGGGATGTCTCCTTGCTTCATAGAGTTGCCAAAAATTTGGGTTAAATGAGTTGCTGAATATAAGCACCCAGTGCTGTTCTTTGTCATCAGTATTGCCGCCATCATCACTATCATCATCGTCAAAGCCAGAGGCTTCTCTCCCCCACCAGCATCCTCACTTCTAGAATATATGCTCAAGCCTTTTAAACAGACCTTCTCGCCTCTGGGGGCTACTCAACATTCAGGCTTAACCCCAACTCACCCCAAACTGTGGACGTCTCTAGAAGAGTTGCTATGCACCAGAGATGCTCTTCCAAGTATTTCCTGTGTATTCACTCATTTAACCCTCACAACAGTCCTCTCAGGTACTGTTGACCCATTTTACAGATGAGGAAATGGAGGCACAGGGGTGCTAAGAATGTGTCCAGGCTTATATGACTGGAACATGGCACGGCGTTGATTTACTCAGGCAGCTTGACTCCATCCTGGCCTTCTTCACAGGGACGTCTACTCCCTTCCACAGACCCAGGAGCCCTTTCCCCCCTTGAGCCTCCCCCTCTCCCCTTGCTGCCACCCCCACTGCCATGACATAAGGACACCATGATGTGACCCTAGGATAGAGCTGCAGATACAATAAAGGACTTTTAATTTAATTTGAATTTCAGATAAACAATGAATAATTTTTAGTGTACGTCGCATGCAATATCTGGGACACACTTGTACTAATGAAATATTTGTTTATCTGAATTTATCTAGAATTCAATTTAACGGGGCACTCTGTATTTTTATTTGCTAAATCCAGCCACCCTACCCTTGGGCCACATGGCCAGGGTCCAGGAAAGCCCTGGGAGTTTGCCATGAAGAGGAGGTGATTAAGTGGTGATGGTTTTAATATGGGAGCCACCTCCATTGGGAGGCAACACACAGAAGGTCATACTGGCCCCATCCCCAGGTCCCCAGGAGCCAGGCACCTTCTGGGTACTTGTAGGAGCTGGTGATGTTCTGGCGCTGGTCTGAGCCTACCATCTTAGTGCTGATTTCGTTCCCGATGGAGCTGGTGTTATGGGCCAGAATTTCCTGGGCCTGGCCATCCCCGAAAAGCCAAATGACTTCATCGGCATTCACCTCAGCGTACACAAATGGGGTATCATAGGCCAGCTGGACCTCCCCTTCCTTGATGGCCTTCACGGAGGCAGGGCCGCAGCAGAACAGCCCTGTGCAGGGAACAAGGGTTGTGGACAGCTAACACGGCTGCTGACACACGGACCAGGGGCAGCTGGTCGCGGCCATGGGAAGTAGGGAGATGGGATGGGGAGGGGCAGTCGCATTAAGACCCTCATCTGCAGAGTGCTTTCCAGTTCCCCTTAATTCATCTGATCCTCACAGCTACCCTGTGGAGTGGCAGTTACCATCAGTTATCATCATCTTCCCCACTTTGCAGGTGAGGAAACAACAGAGAGGTCTAGCGACACATCCCAGTCACCCAGCTGTCAATGGCAAAGTTAGACTCCTGACATGAAGTTGCCTCTGCTGTGACTTTGGGAAGGGACGAAGTGGGGAAAGCACAGGTCTTTTCTGGCCTCTTGCTCACGTCGTCGGTCACCCTGATCGCCCTCCACGTGGAGCCCAGACCCTTCCACAGTGGTCACTACTCACCGCTGCTGGTTTGCTGGGGAGTGGGGTCTAGAACCTGCCACCCATTGTATCCTGGTGGGAGATCTTTCCGGATCATCCAGCATTCATTCCAGACGTGGAAATTCCTGCAGACAGAGTAAGGAGACGAGGACTCACATTTTCAGAGTATTTGCCAGGTATCAGACACTATACTGAGTGATTTACATCATTGTTTCTTCCCTTTTGATTTTTACTTTTAATTTGGAAGGAATTTCAAGCTTACAGGGAAGTTGCAAGAATAGTACAAAGAACACCCATGCACCCAATTCATCTATTGTCAACATTTTGCCCCATTTGCTTAATCATTGGCTTTCTCTCAGGATGGATATGGAGATTATATACACATTTTTTAATTCAGTGTGTATTCCTAAGAATAGGGGTCTTCCCTTACATAATCCTGAACAGTTATCAACCTCATGCATTTAATATTGTTATAATACTCTTATCTAATTTACTGTCTATATTTCGATTTTGTCCATTGACCCAATAATGTCCTTCACAGCATTTTTTTCCCACCCAGTCCAGGATCCAGTTTATGACCACACATTGCACTTAGTCCAGTAACCTTTGTCTCCTTTGATCTGGAACCGTTTCTTAGCCTTGGTTTTATTACAGTGACATTTTGAATAGTCTTTATTTTTACAGAGGGGCCCTCGATTTGGGCTTGTCGGGCATTTCCTCGTGGTCACATTCAGGTTTGTATTCACAGAATTCTACAGAAGTGATCTATCCTTCTTAGACACACCTCTGCTGATTGAAGCAGAGGGTTTTAGCCCTTGAGGAGCTCAGAGAGGGAGGGGGCTCCAAGGACAGCAGCTAGTTCTCATGCAACTCAAAGGTTCTTACCTGGAAAGTGGCTGGAAAAGGAAAAACAGGAAATCAGATTTGGCGTAGAGCAGAGGAGAAAGGAGCCAGGGGAAGAGACTAGAGATACAAAAACAAAGGGACACAGAGAGATACACACACACAGATATACACACGCACACACATATACACATGCACGCAGAGAGGGAGTGAGACAGCGAGAGGAAGTAGCATACAGAAGCAGCAAGTCCAGGCTTTGCCCTGACAGGGAAACAGAGAATGGTGCAAACAGAAAGACTCAAAGAAGGAAGAGTAAGATAAATACAGATTTTGAGGTCAGTATTCAGAGGACACAAGTCTATTCATTTGGTTGTCAGCTTCAGAATCTTATCCCCTAGTCATCTATCTCTGAAATGAGTTTGATATGATGATCTAATTAACCGGAACAGCCTCCTGGGTTGAGGAATTACTCTGGGAGCGTCAGCAGCAGTATATGGGGCAATATTGCCTGAAGGCCCGAGAGAACCAGGTCAGAGTTATCCCTGCCTGGGATGGAGCCAAGATCTGTTCGAGACAGTGGCCCTTACCATATTTTGTCTTGTTTCTGATTTGGCAGCATCTCTGCATTTCGGTTATAGTAGGTGTCAATGGTCAAGTTCCCATCCGCGTTGTGTGCAGAACGGAAATTGGAGACAACACGAGTTGGAACACCTAAGCATCTCATTACTAAAAGGAAGAAAAGCATGGGGAATCACTGAGTTCTTTTCAAGCAGAATCATTGGTTTCCCACGCATACTTTCTAACTTTCTAGCTGGAGGAGAGAAAGAGAGCCAAGGTTTCTGCATATCCATACCTGTAACCCTGTTATACTTAGAGCACCGTACCCAGGCCCAGAGCTCTGCTGCCCACCTGCCCTATCGATGATCTCCATTCCACCAGAAGAAAGAAATTATTTGACAGTCACTTAAAACCACAAGTAACAACTCAATTTTCATTTAGAGCTTTATCCATTCAGTAGTTTTCCAAATTAAGAACATATTTGATAAATAGGAAGAAAATTTCAAACTTTAGGTCTGTGCTGTGGCCAGTTTCAGAAGACAAGCTGTGTAACCTTAGGTAAGTGGCTGACTTCTCTGGGCCTTAGTCTCCTTGTAACAAAATGAAGAGTTGGACCAGATAATTTTCAGTTCTGGAATTCTAGATCTGTAATTCTACTGAAAGACAAGGATTTGGAGGAGGTAAGAAAGAAATCAGAGAATGGATAGAAGGGCAAGATAGACAGAGGTAAGTGCAAACTGTATCAGAGACAAAGGGAACCTGTGCGTACAGAGGAAGCAACCATCTTTGATAAGGCAACAGTACCCTCTTGTGGCTTCTTAGGATAGTGCTACAAAGGCTTTTCAAAGCTGAGTTAAGGTTTCACAGATCTAGTCACACAAAGCAGACGTTAACCCGTCACCACCACCACACACACACACCTGCCCAGGACCAGGTGAAATCAAGCCAGGTGTGACCCTTATAACACGGGTCCCCACTTCTGCCAAAGAGGCAAGGGGTTTGGAGAGAGGGTTATCCCACCCCTCTCCTACCCAGGAGGAGCACACGATGCCTACCAGGCTGCTGGGAGGGTTAAAATGCTTTGAAATGTAAAAGGACTTTTGAGAGCGACCAATCCTTTTGCTTAAATTCACTCCAGAGCCCCGAAGGGGCCACTTGTCCTCAATCACCTGTCCCCTCCCAGCACAGCTCCTGGCTTTTCACAAACCCTTAGCATGGGCGAGAGCTAGACCACGGCTGCAGGCGGCCAGAGGTAGCCTGGCAGGAGCAGCTCTCCCGTCACTCAAGGGCCTGGGAGTGCGAGAGACCTGGCGGTGGAGCACACAGCCCCAGACCTTCTCCCTCTTATCCCAGGTCTACAGGCCGGAGCCCGCCTCCATGACAGCCGCCTCGCCAGGGACTTCCCAGCCCAAGGCAGATTGGGAATACTAAATGCTGGCGATGTGCTGAGCATTTTGCAGTGAAAATCAATAAGCAAAGTGGGGTCACTTGATCTGAACACTCAGATTTAAGCTTCTCCGTCTGCAGCTCCTGTACATAACTGCCAGGCTCTGCTTTCCCTCTCAGAAAAATCTAGAACTTTGTCTTCAGCCCTTATCGCTATCCTCCCGGTTCTGTGCGCCCTTATTCTCCAATTCAGAGTCGATGCACTAGTTCAGCAACCGTTTATTGAGCGCCACAGGGTAACAGGCAGCACTGCGTAAGGCTCTCCTGCCTTGCACGGGGTGGTGGGGAGACAGGCAGTCACCTCAGGACTTCCCGTCTTTCCCTCCTCTTCACAGATAATCTGATCAACGACTTTGCACTGAATTGTAGATAACTGATAACGCATAAAATGCTGATGCTCCTTAAGGGTGGTTAGCAAAGTAGTAAATTTCTCATTGTAAATTCCTCAAGAATCTCTCTAAAAAGTATCTGGGAGCTGCCAGCTCTGCCTACAGGTGAGATGAGGCTGTCTCAGACCATCTGCCTGCACCTCAGGCTTCCCCAAGCAGTCCCTGACTCCAGGCCTGCCTGCAGGTGCCAGAAAGAAACCAGTGTCACCTGCTTTGGGACTATAGGCTCCTGTATCCGAGTGACCATTTTAATGTCTGTTCCGTCAAGGAGATTGTGGAGTGATTGCAACAGATCACTTCCCTCCTGGGTAAACATGCAGGGTTCCTTGAGACTATAGAGCATGCTGGTTAAGAGCCAAGTACCCACCACTTCCTAGCTGTGGGGCTGTGGGCGAGCCACAGTTAACTCACATGAAAATAGAGATAATTAGAGTCTGACCTCAAACGGTTACCTTGATGATTAAATGAGCGGTTCTGCATTCCCACCTCCCCCTCGCTCACCGGTGCACATAACAGCCGCAAAGACCCAGCACTGGCCGTACTTCACAGGCTGCCCGCCCCTGGCTGACCACTGCCGCAGGATGGCCACGCTGCCGTTCCACTCCAGCGGGCTGACCCCCATGGAGTAGTCCTCTCCCCAGTTCCCCTGCAGCACACCTCTGTCGTCATTGCTGTTGATCTGCAAAGAAGAAACAGGTGGGTTTCCACAGTGCCTTGGGGAAGCTCAGACTGTCCTCAGATGGGGCGGGCAAGCTTCTGGCCTTACCATGGCACTCACCACCCTGCAGACATACACCACGTCGTTCCGCTGGGAGCAATCTTTGGACGGGTTCTGTAAGAAGTACAGGCTCTTGTTCAGGATCTCAAAGCAGATATCTATGATGTCCTCTTCAAACTTCCAGGAGGTCGCAAGGGAGAAAAAAGAATAAAAATGTCCAGAATTCTGAAACTTCAAGTTGATAACCCAGACGTTTAGGGATGGTGTGCAAGTGGTGGGGGTAAGGGTAGGACTAAATATCAGACAAGGTCCTGCCTTCAAAGACCTTCTAAGTCAAATTAGGATTGTATCAGATGCAGAATTCTGAAAAACTAACCAGGGTGGCCCTGATGGAAAATACAAACAGTATTCGGAGAGATGAGAGATCCTTGCCGACTGAAGAGATCAGGGAAGGAGATTGGAGCCAGCGGGCTTTAAAGGAGGAGGTGGACAGGAAGAGAAGAGAGAGGAGGTGATCATGTGAGGTCTTTGAGCATGATGGGTGCCACCGACAGGGGCTTAGCAGTTCTCATTTCTGGAGGACTTGTGAGAGTAGGAAAAGATCAGATGGATAAATATAGGGCCAGGCATGGAGGAGAGGGAGAAGAGTGTGGGGAACCTTGAAATCAGGTAGAGGATTCAGTGCTGATGCTGTGAGCACAGGAGAAGCCAGAGCAGGCTCATGACATACGTTTACAACATATATTTGCAATGTATGTTGCAATCCTTTTGGCTGCCAAATACACTGGTATTTGTCTCAGTTTCAAAAAATTACACAAGTTGTCGCAGTTGGAGAACGGGGAAACTGATCTTCCTCATCAAGGCTCCCTGCTTCCTCCTGACTCTGCCCTCCTGGTGTTGGACAGGGTTGAAAGGGCAGTGGGAGCCAGGGGGAAACCACACGACCATGGTTGGCGGTTGAGAGGGGAAAGTTGCCCAGAGCCAAAGGTCCCCACTCTGTACACTGACTGGATATTTGATGTTATTGAAGAATTGCTGTTCATTTTTTCAGCTATGATAGTGATATGATAATCATATCATGTGATTATGATAATGTGGTTAAATTTTTCAGAAAGAGTCATCATCTTTTAGAGCTACATTCTGAACTATCACTGGATTAAATGACGCAGTATCTGTAATTTGCTTCAAAAAATCCAATGATGAAGTGGGAGGGATGAGGGAGTATAGACCAAGGATCACCAAACTTCTTCTGTAAAGGACCAGATAATAAGTAGTTTAGGCTTTGCAAGTCATATAGTCTCTGTCTCAACTACTCAGCTCTGCTACTGTGGCATGAAAGCAGCCACAGACAATACCTAAACGAATGAGCATTGCTGTGCTCCAATAAAATGATATTTATGGACACTGATGTTTGAATTTCATATAATTTACATGTCACAAAACATTATTTCTTAAAAATTCTTTTTCAACTGTTTAAAAAAGATGAAAACCATTCTTAGCTCATGGGCCATGCAAAAACTGGCAGTGGGCCACATTTGGCCCATGGGCTATAGTTTGCAAACTCCTGGTGTAGATGAAATAAGATTCGCCATAAATTGATCACTATTGAAGCCGAGAGATAGGTTCATTGGGGGTCATTATAGTACCGTTGGATTATGTTTTAAGGTTTTCATATAAAAGACTAAAAACTAAAAAGGAAAGGTGTCTCCCCTTCTTCCTTGCCCCCTCACTGGATGGGAAATTGGTCCAGCACTGCACATCCTGACTTTTGTTAGCAGTGCTTTGGGAGCTAACCGTTGTCTAAGGAGACCTGCCCCAGGCCCACCTTCAGGTGACAGCGTTACCTGCCCGTAGTTCCAGGGCCAGGCGGTGATGAATCTTTTATGACCCTTGTAAAGAAAGCCGTAGTCCATCAGGATGTACTCCCGCAGCAGTGCTTCACTGGGCAGGTGGACATCGTCCTCTGAGTGGTTGAGAGCAGTGGAGGGGGAAAAACCCCAAACCAAAACACAAACAGTAATAAAATTAAAAAACAGTAAAGACAGTATCTTGCCGGGTAATAGGAGAAGCCATGGAATGATGGTGATAGACATCAAGACTGGACCCCTTAAAACTATGTGCTTTTCTAGAGACCAGCAATATAATCTATAGATAATGATTACATTTTCCTGATTGTAAAGGCAGCAAACTTATTGTAGAGATTTGGAAAATACAGATGAGTTAAAGAAGATGATGAAAATCGCTCATCCCCCTATTCAGAGTCACCCACTATTACATTTTGTTGTATTCTGGCCACTGTCTCTTTCTCTGTATGTATATGAAATACAATCGGGATCACATTATATTCCATTTCCAAATCTATTTCACTTGTGTCACATCATGAACACTTTCTTCAGCCCATTAAAAATTCTTCGCAACGCTGCTTTCTAATGAGCCTATGATAATATATTGCATAGATATGCAGCGTTTTATCTTCTAGGCTTTCTAAGCAGAACCTCATAGAGTGTTCCCAATGGATCAGGTTAGCATTACAACCCATGAGCAAGTCACACCTGCACTCCAAGGGTTAAAAAGCAGGATGAAAGTCCCCAGGGGGTGAGTTGAGCTGTGACCCTGGCCCTGAGACATCTCTATCTTCAGAGTGTAGGAGCCAATGACTGCATTGGCTGGTGTGAAAAGGGAGACAAAGAGCGAGTCAGAGTCAATGGTGAAGTCGGAAGCACTCCAGACATTCCCTGGTCGGGCCTGGGTGAGTGAGAAGATGGCTCGCGTTCCCAGCAGCTCCATGGGTGCTGGTCCTGTGTAAGAGAGAATGACCCCAATGTGAGGCTCAAATCTATGTAACATGATTCCATGGGCACTGGAAGGACCCTCACCATCTCCCACCTCACCATCTCCCACCACTTGCCAATCCTTTTGGTTTAAGTCTTTTACAGCCACGGGGTGTCCTTGGGCAAGCCGCTTAAGACCTCTGAGCCTCAGTTTTTTGTTTGTTAAATGGGATAATAATAGTACCCACCTGAAAGTCTTGTCATGGGGATTAAATGAGCTAATGTGTGTGAAGTTTTAGCGCAGTGCCTGTTGTACATTTAAAAGTTGGCTATGATCATAACTTGAGTTTGCTGAGTTGGCCAAATCTTTCTTTAACAGCATTAATATGGTGCTGAGCACTAATAGGGTCCTGGGGATCCCAGCAGAAGAAAAGGAAGGTGGCTCAGGAAAGGAGAGGCAGGGACCAAACAGGTGAACTTTGCCCTGGGGCCGGGCAGACTCACCAGTCTCAGCTACGAAAGTGATGTGGTCGGTCTGGAACTGGAAGGGTCGGTTGAAATGCAGTTGGAGCGTGAAGAGCTGGCCCCGGCGCACGATGAGCCGCTTCAGGCCCATCTCCTGCGTGTGATGCTCCTTGTTGTTCCTGGAGCTCTGCAGGTCCACGGATCTGAGCTCCAAGGCTGCCACTGGGGGAGAGTGGGGGATGGGTCACTGCCTAGCTGCGGATCCCTGGGCTCAGCATCCCCTGACAGCTTCTCAATCATTTCTTCTCAATCACTTAGGTAAGATTCCTGTCCAGATCTGAGCCCTCTGCCCTGTCCACCCTGCCCTCTTGTTTAAAAACAGTCTCAGAGGGCAATTTAGCAGCCCTGGCCCGAGAGTAGGAGGACAATGATCCCAGTGACCTCTGTACCTGGACCCAGAGCCACAATATTCAAGAATTAGGGACCCAGAAAGCAAGTCATTTCCAGACAACTGACACTTAACCCTTGAAGTACCGCCACATACACTTAACCGCTTTTGTTGACAATCTTTCTAAAAATTACTCTATTATCCTGTTGAAGAAAGAGCATATTAGGATTTTGTATGAATTAAGTCAACGAGCTGACTAGAGGCTGGGACCTCAGCCACAGGTAAGCCCTGCTTTGGGATACTGAGGGGATGGGAGCCTCAGGGTTACTTGTCACTTATTTCTTGTTTCTCAGCTATGTTCTGGGTGTATGAGGTCACTGACTGCTTCCTGGGGTGTGACTGTATGTGCACAGCTAGCGTGCAGTTTAAAAGCTCTCATAGCATAATGGGCAAGAGTACAGGCTCTCAGCACGTCAGCTGTGAGACCTTAAATGAGTCACTTAACATCCCTAAATTTCAGTGTCCTCAATTGAAAAATGGAGACAATGGTATTCCTATCTCGTCAGGTTCATGTAGACATTCAGTGAAGATTCACATGTAAAGATCTTAGTATAGTGGCAGGAACAGAGTAAGCACTCAGTAATCATTAGTTGCTCTTAATATTAGTAATAATGCAGCCTCGGGTTGCATTTGCTTTGCTATTTTTGCTGGTGGTATTTATTGCAT
Source organism: Equus quagga (assembly GCF_021613505.1). NCBI lineage: Eukaryota > Metazoa > Chordata > Mammalia > Perissodactyla > Equidae > Equus > Equus quagga. The sequence goes on from NC_060268.1 coordinate 40,356,346, forward strand.
TTACTGTCAACAAAAATCCACTAGGTCTTTCCACTAGTAGTACATCAATTTACCTCAGTAGTTCTCAACCAGGGAAATTTTGTCCCCTGGAGGACATTTGGCGATGTCCGGAGACATTTTTGGTTGTCACAACTTGAGGGAGAGGCTGCTACTGGTATCTAGTTGGTTGAGGCCAGAGATGTTCCAAACAGCATCCTAGGGCAAAACTCGTGTGTGCTCCCAGCCAATTTTTGTGCCATTTGCATTTTGAATGTCCACATAGGTTCTTAATGTTTTTGCTAAATGAGTTCACTTTGATAGTTTCAGCCCATCTTTCCTACCTGGCTGGACTTTTTGAGTTCCAATTCTTTCACCAAAACGCTTTACCTTGCCATCTGGGAATTGACTAAACTGTCTTCCAGGTCTTCGTCCAAGTCATTGGTAATAAGATGATTCTAAGCATGAGGGCTTAAGTCAGCAGCCAGTTTCTTCCAGGTTAACACTGAACCATTAGGAAATGGTCTAAGTATAGCTGTCAACTAGCTTTGACTGCAGCTAATTCTTTACATGAGGAAGGTGGATCAGGTGTTTTTAAATTTCCAGTCTAAAATCAAATCCAGCTTTCATATTTGCAAATTTCCCACAAATTTGTCAAACATCCGCTGAAAACAGAATGCACACGATGGTCCCTCGACCCTCCTCCTAGTAACAGTCTTCCCTTGATGTAGACTCAAACGTGAAGTACGGCATCAAATAGTACAAAATTTTTAAACCTCTTCATGTAATTTAGGCACTTAAATAGTTGTATTATTGGAAGCAGAAAATTCTGGGCAAGATCTAAGATAGATGCCTTTGAATTACTTAACAGCATTTTTTAAACAACAGGTCCTTTCCATTAGTAGTTTGTGAAATCATTTTAGAGGAATATGACCAATATTTAAAAAGAAAAAAGAATAGAATAGAAAATATCACAATGAAAGAGCAAGTAAAATTTTATGTATAACTGGGTCATGATGTAAACTGTGGGTCATAGTCAAAAGTTTAAAAGGAACTGGCCTAGATCCTGTTAGAAACTGGTTGCAGCTCATTTGTTCCTGAGGGCCCTGACATTTCCTGAGCTTTCACAGAAAACCCCTCTGCCCCATACAGAACACCCCGTGGCCATTCCACCCTGAAAGACCAGACACCCAAAAGAGACAGTGCAGAACACGCAGGAGTGCTTACGTCACTTCTACAGGAGGGGACAGGACTGGGGGCAGCCTTTTTCTGACTGCTGGTCACAGCTCCAGGCAAAATTTCTAAGGGCAGCCAGCCCAATTTTCCCTTTACCCAGGATGACTCTTGGTTTGGAAGAAAAGGGGAGGAGGATAAAGGAAGATGTCTTCCTCTCCACGCCCAAAGTCACAGGGCACAGAGAAAATTCATTCTCCACTGCAGACTCAAGAGTTTTCTTTTTCCTTCCATTTAATGTAATTATGCATCTAGCTCACTGAAGTGCTTTTCCTGTCAGGGAGACAATGACCTCAGAGAACAAGAGGGAGGGCCTTCAAGGGAACAGGAAAAGAAAGTCAAGAGGATCAGGAAGAGATTCCACAAAGCATGAAGTCAAGCAGAATCAATTAGTAAAAACATGTCAGTGTCTACAAGGCCTTCTTGACTTGGCCACCGGCCCACCAGAGATAATGAGGAGTAAGAAAAGAGGTAAGCCCCGGCCACAGGACTCTTGGCACTTGGCTAATATAAAGACAAGGATATTAAAGGATCAAAATATATCTCCATATATTATCAGCTTAAAAAAAAAAAAAAAAAGGAGACATTAAAACAGCCATCAGCCTGCAATGAGTTCTGAGATGTGACATGTTTGCTCTGAGAGATCAAAACGTGAGGCAGCCCTGCTCTCAACAGGCTCCTGCTCTCCCCTCAGGTCTGGGCTCAGAGATAACCACCGCACAGGCGCCTTCTTTGACCACTGAATGTGATGCCCCACCTCCCACCCTGTGATCACTTGCCGTCACAACGCCCTCTTTCTTTTCTGCAGAGCACTTAACAGTATCTAGAATTAGTTCCATGGAAGCAGAGACCTTGGCCATCTCACACCTGCATCCCCCATGCCTAGAATGGAGCATGGTTCCTAATTGCTAATTATTATAGTTGATATTCTCTGAATACTTACTACGTGCCAGGCACTGTCAGAAGCATTTTACACGTCTGAAATCATTTATGTTTTCACAACCACTCTGTGATGGAGGCATTAATATTGTTCCTAAGACACAGGAAGGTGCAGGACACAACTGAGACTGATACCCAGGTAGGCTGGCTCCAGGGCCTGCCTTCTAACCATCACAATCTCCTGCCTTCCCCGTGTGTGCTCAGGGACATTTGCTGAATAGATGCCTGCATGCATGTGTGAAGTACAAGGAGGATAATCTGGCAGGAGGGCAGTGGGGCCGTAGGGAAGAGAGGGAGAAAAGCCTGGGAGGGCAGCAGGGCTGGGATGCCGCTGTTCGGGTCAGTAGTAATGGGTGTACCTGTCCCTGATGGGACGATAAAATGTTACAGCTTTCTGAAGGAAATTTATCGATACTTATTACAAAATAAAGGAAAGCCTTAAAACATAAATACCTTTGATCCATAAATTACCTTTCTGGGAATTTTTCCTAATTAAATCATCATTTGTGTATAAAAATGTAAGCATAAGGATGTTCAATGCAACCCGAATGTCCTGCCATGAATTGGAGATGTAAATTTTATTTCTCTCATCTTGATGTAACCAACAAAAATGACACAGGATATGGGGAAATAATTTATGAGATATTAAAAAGTAACATAAGAAGACTGAAAAACAGTATGTTACAGATTTTTAGGTGGTGAAATCATGGGAAATTTTTCTTTCCTTTGAGTTTGCCGGTGTTGGCCAAGCTTTTGCTTTGAACATGTATTCCTTTTGTATTTAAGGAAAAGTGTTATTTTGATTAAAGGCAGGTTTTTGAGGAGTGGCATGATCAAAGCTTTATTCAGGATTAATCTAGCTGTGGTATGTAGCCCAGACCGGAGGGAAAAAAGACTAAGAGGGAAGGGCAGTGAGAACTCTGTTGCAATAATCTAGGCAAAAGGCTAATGAAGATGTAAACCAAGGTGTTAGTAAGAAAAAGGAGAGAGCACCTTATGTGTGCGAGGGACTGGCGTCCAGGGCATGTGGCAGGCTAATAAACACTTGTTGAAATACCTTGACATACAGGGCTTCCTAAGGCCCCAGCTAGTTTGGATGAAGACTGGGGCAAGTTAAAAAATCCACCGCCAACGATGTTCTAGGCAATCAGGCTGCTGGTGAAGGCCTGGAAAGCTCCAGGCGGAGACGGCAAAGGGTGAGTTATGCCCAACACAGACAGCACAGAGAGTTGGCACCTGCCACCAAATGTCAGGTGGACTCACTCCTTTTCTTGTCCCTGCATTTAGCCCAGCTTCTCTGTCAGAGTGTTTTCTTTTTGCGCTTCTCATTATTATGGTCATTTTGGGACTTTGACAAATACTTCATTCTTTCTCATTTCTTCCCTTTTAAAAAATGTGAAAGGGTACATCTGTGTGAAGCATATGAGGATTCCTGTGTAATGAGATTACTGCAGAGTTTTCCTGTGCCTCTTTAAATGTGCAAGAATATAAATGTCTTACAGCGATGCATTGCTTAACGATGGGATACATTCTGAGAAATACATCGTTAGGAGATTTTGTCACTGTGCAAACATCATAGAGAGTACATACACAAACCTGGATGGCATAGCCTACTACATACCTAGGCTCTATGGTACTAATCTTATAGGACCACTATCATATATGCAGTTGTCATTGACTGAAACCTTGTTACGTGGCACATGACTGTATTACCTAATCAAGTCCAAATTCTTTAGCCAAGCATTCAAAGCCCTCCACAATGTGGTCCCAACACATCTATCCTATCTTATCTCCCAATAGCCCATAAATAAACTCTGCTTCACTTGTGTCATGGCCTCCAAATAGCTCACGCCCAGCTCTCCCTCTTGACAGTCCCTGCCCTTCCCCCATCTCTACATGTCCCAGTTGTCCCCATTCTTCAAGCAAAACTCAGCATCTACCTCCTCTATGAAATCCTTCCCAAGCGTTTCAGAACAAGGAGATATCTCACCACCTGTAACAATAGTTTTATGTCTAGCTGACATTTACTGAGTGTTATTAAGCTCCAGGCTTCATATGCATTATCTCCTTCCATTCCTACAACTACCCAACAATATATTATTAACTCAATATTACACATGAGCAGACAGAGAATCAGTGAGGTTGAGTAACTTGCCCAGTGTCACCTATCTAGTAAGTGGCAAAATTGTCATTTAAACTTAGACAGTTTTTTGAAATATATAGCGATATGCACCTGAAATTTATCTAATGTTATAAACTAATGTTACCACAATAAAAAACAAAACAAAACAAAACAAAAACTTAGACAGTTTAACTTCAGAACCTAGCTCTTAACTTCTGCCTGAGGTGCTGGTCTGGAGGTTTTCACTTTTTTTTTAATCAAGTGAGTGAATATCGGTTTTTTTATTCAAATGAAAACATAATAAACAGACCTAAGAGGAGCTGCTCTGGTGGAAGCACTGGGTAGGAGTCCCCTGGCTTCTCTCTAGAGCCTTAGGGGTCCAAAAAGCACAGTGAAAACCACAGTGCCATGTCAACCTCTGCATCCTAAAATGCCAGCAGGTCAGGGTACAACCAGCTCCAGGACCCACATGTTCTCTCTCCCTGCTCTGCAATTTCCTACACTCTGCATTTGTCAGTTAACCATGTACTACTATGTTGTTTCTTTGAAACATGATTTTCATTTAATGGCATCTACATGATTAACTATATTGTTTGATTGTCTACACCCAGTACTCAGCAATTCAAACAGGATCTGGCAAAAGAAAAGTGTCTCTAGGCTGATGACACAGGTTAAGTCATTAGGTCTTTTGCTGCAAATGTAACAGGGATTAATATCCATAATATATAAAAGTTGCTATAAATATTAAGAAGTCTTGCTATAATCAGAGAAATGCAAACAAAAGTAATGAGATCCCATCTTTGATCAATTCAAAAATATTTTAAAGAATAACAATAACATATTGTGAAGGTTTATAGAAATGGACTGTCTCATATATTGATGGTGGGGGTATAAATTCATAGAGACTTTTTAGGTAAAGTTGGTTGATATTGAAGGGTAGCAGAATATGCCATCCCAAAATACGCCACTTTGGCATAAAGATTATTTTGAGCTGAAAGCAATTGAAAAGAAGCAGATACAAGAAAAACCCTCTGCCCTCCTCCTATTTGACTAAAAGCAGGACACAAGTTTGTAAAGGTGTCCTCTCTCTCATATCTACCAGGAAGGACAGAAGTTAACCACTAGAGAGTTCTGGATCCTCATCAGCCCAGAGATGGCACCAGAGGAATCTACATAACAAACTATTAACTAGCCCTTATCTTCCATTAGCTCTCCCCCATATTTACCTTCCTAGAATTTGCTGCCCTAAAAACTCAAAGTCTTTTTCCTTTGTCTTCTCACTTCTCTAAAACTTTATTGTTTTCTTGTCAAGATGCTGTACAAGCCCAAGTTCTAACCACCCCTTTGAGTTACCCATCACTGAGAGCTCCCATGTATATGTGCAATGCACATGTTAATAAACTTCAATCCGTTTTTCTCTTGTTAATCTGTCTTTGCTGGTCTGATTTATAAGTCCCCTGCCAATGAACCTGATTGGTGGAAGAAAAAAAGACGAATTTTCCTTCCCCTACAATAGCCATCAAAGCAAAGTGCATATTGTCTTTGATCCAATAGTTCTTTTCGAAATCTTTCATATAAAAAATATTTGCACACATATGCGAAGTTAGATCAACAAGGATGTTCATTGCAGCATTGTTTTTAAGAGCAAAACATTGGAAACAATCTAAATGTCCATGAATAAGGCATAGTAACAAATTAAACAAATTGATAAATTATGAAATAAATTGTTCTTATGTGCCCAGAATGGAAAACTACAATTCATTACAATTTTTTGATAGACCAATTTGCACTGGCCTGCAAAGATTTCCAAGATATATGATTACGTTGTTAAAAAAGCAAGTCACCAGTTAATATGTAGTATATGATCTCATTGTATAAAACAAATAATTTTATATAATCTATTGTTATTTGAAAGCAGTTAACCAAATTGTTAATAGTTCTTTCCTATGAGAAGGAGCTGGATTGGGAGTACATTGTATGTAAAGTGGGACATTTTTTTACCCTAATAGACAAACATTTTATAACAAGCATATATTTTTTGTTTAATTAAAGCATACTATTTTAAAAGATAATATAACATTTCAGGCTTACTGTGGTTGGTGATAACTGAGGAGAAAAAAATACCCTAGAATTTTGTACAAAAATACCCTGGAATCTAGCATCTGAACAAGCCTCTTGAGTCTTCTCTAATAAACTCTGGCTTGTATTAAAATACCATGTACATCTCTAATTTCTAATAGTTTGTATCATATATAACTTAGAACACAATCTTAAGAAATACATAATCCACCTTACTGCCCTGTCCCGGCAGGCCCCATGTGACTGCCTGGCTGGCACAGCCCGCTAGGCCCTGTTCTCACTCCCAGCGGCAGAGCAGCAGGGGTTCAAGGGGACCCTAAAAGGGGCCTGAGTTCAGAGGGCAGGAGCAGAAACTCTCTAGGGGAGCTGAGAGCCAGAAGAGAGGCTGGACCAGGAGAATGTTCTAGGTCCCAAGAGGTGGTCCTCCTGCAGCTCCAGAGTTAGCCACAGAGGTGGCCTTCCAAGTACCAAGGGCACCTGGTAGTAAAGGCCAAGGTTCTTGTGGGCCTCCTCAGACTTCCCAAGGCTATTCCAGTCCCAAGATGTTAAAGAAAAGATCGTCCACAGCTTCAGGGTTAAGCTGAATCCATTCAGAAGAAAATGAATGGCTCTATGAATTATGCCCCAACGTCTGAAAGAAGGTGAGGAAATGGGAGGAAGGAGCCACATTACACAGTGAACCATCCACGTCAATTTAGGCTTGCCTGTCTCTTCTGTTCACCCCTAACCTCTCAAAACATCTCCCCTCTCCAGACTCAGCCCCCCAGAGAAGTTAGATTCCCAGTACTCACCCTCGTCCATCTCCTTCCTCCTTCTGTCAGCCAGAGCCCTTCAACTCATCAGTATTAAGATACTAGATCTAATCGCCTCTCTGGGCAATTACAGTCATCATGCTAGAACCTTTCCTTCCATCCTGAGTTGGGTGGGGCTGCCATTTCCTCCTCCTCCTAGTACTCCTCCTGCTCCTGTTTCCCCGTTGTTCCGGGTATGTCTTAGCATAAGGAAAAGAGCTTCTGTCTAAAGTTTTTAAAAAAAATTACTGAGGGGTTTGTTTCCATGGCTTCCTCTTTAAGCTGAGAAGACTCAAGTGATGTGGAAGGCAAAGCTTGGTTTGGATCCGTCCCTTTGTGCTTCTGTCACTTCAGGGCTTGGGACCACATTCACTCTAAGCCATCTCAGTCTGGTGTCAGGCATCACTGACAGTCATCGTCAAGACGGAGATGAGTAAGGAACAGAGCCGCCCTGAGGAACGTCACGCACAAATGGTCCTGAAAACGGGTTTGAACAGCCCATTAGGACCCAGAGACCTTTCTTTGCATCTTAAAGAAAAACAAAGTTCATTGAAGTGGTGAATTATTACACTATTGATTAAAAATGAAGTTGATAAAGTTTCCAATGACAAGTAGAAATACCTATGATATAATGTTAAATTCGAGGGTAAAAGCAGGATATAAAAACAGTGCCACTTATCTCAATGGTGTAAAAAATATTATTTATACAGATAGACCCATTTTTAAAAGACGGAAGAAAATATAGTAAACTGATTGTCTAGGAGCAGTGAGGTTGTGAACGATTGTGACTTCCTTATTTATACTTTTCTGAATTAAAAAAAAAAATCCACAGTGGGAGGGTAAGATGTGTTTAATCAGAGGAAAAAAATATTTTCAAGAGAAAGTAAGAAAAGGGGTAGGAGGACCATAGCTGGGGATCCGGACACGTGTGGTTTACCAGATTCACAGTTTTAAGGAGAGAAGCAGAAGAATCTAGTCTTCACTCCTGGGGGAAGAATTTAGTTTGGTAAAAAGAACAGTGCAGCTGAGAAAACAGAAAGAATTTTACACATTTACTGATCACGGTCAAAGGTATGTAAGAGGTGCCTAATTCCCTAGGTTAATTTGTGTGATTCATCGCAAATTCCTGTGTTTCTTGTAGCCAAGCTTTCTGTCGCACCCTTGGCCTTTTTTTTTTTTTTTTTTGAGGAAGATTAGCCCTGAACTAACATCCGCCACCAATCCTCCTTTTTTTTGCTGAGGAAGACTGGCCCTGAGCTAACATCTGTGCCCATCTTCCTCTACTTTATATGTGGGATGCCTACCACAGCATGGCTTGACAAGCTCTTTTAAGGAAGGCAGAATTTTAAAAAACAACTCTTTGTAATAAAAGTCCTAATTCATATTAAAGATATTTTGAACATAGATTTTTTTAGATGGAGGGGAGTATACATTTTAGCGAATTTCCCTCCTGTTATTTTGGCTACACTGAGGTGGGTTTTTTCCCATAGTTGCAATCATACTCTTTTTTGAAAACAGAACTTGTTTAAAGTGAGAATTTCCATATAAAACAATTTGCCATCCTATTTGAAAATATAGCCTTAATGATGTAATGACTTTTGCCTTGTAAAAATAAGCTTTTACATCTCAAATATTATTTATTTACTTAATTCAACCCTTCCGTTTTCATTTTGAGGCTTAGATGGGAAAAGAGATTTCTCCAAAAATAACCACAATATTATTACCCAGGTTAATGAAAGAAATTCCCTTTGGTCAATCCTAAGGGCCCCATTAACACTGAGTGTCCCAATTTCCACTACTACTTTCATTCCTTCCTTCATTGTATAAGTATTGGATGACTGGGATGTTCACAGCACCATATCCGAAATTTTGAGGCACTCAAAGGTGAAAGCTGATCTTTAACCCCACGTTGCTTAGAATCTATTGGTAGAAATAAAGCACCCACAAATATCCTCCAGAAAGGAAACTGCCCTGAGGAGTGGGCTCAGAACAATGGAGGTCTTCTAGGGAGGAGCTGGGGAAAGGCACTGTGATGTGTGACCAGCCACTGGTGGTGAAGAATGAAGAGGATTCCCGAGAGAGAGATGGTGTGAGAAGGGCATTCCAGGCCAAAGGCCCAGCATAAGCAAAGGAGGAAAAGTGGAGAGACCCTGAGCTTCTTCTGAAACGGACACAAGGAATTGCCCGCAGCAACCAAAACTCGCTTTATAAAGCGATTTTTTCTAATAGGAAAAAAAGAAAGAATCAGAGACTTGAGAGTTTCAAAATTGTAAAACACAGAGCTATTTTTTCTGTACTGCTTTAGAAACTCGAGTTTTATAGCTGCGAGCGACTAACACTTAAACATCGTCTCCACCTGGAATCTTGCTAAGCAGCTATATGGGGCAACTAACTTTTTAATCAAGCTACCATCAGTTGATTAAGTCATAATCAATGTCCATCATGGTCTTGCAAATCATGTTCTTTCACTGATCATATTAAATTCTGTTTACTCTATAGATTTTTCCTTAAAAGACAAATGCCCAATATAGTCAAGTTTTAAATTTAGTTTCCAGAACAAAAAAAAAATCCCTTCTACCATAGAACCATCTCTATGTTGATAATAGACCAACCTCTGCTGAGTTAACCCAGTAGATTTGTCCCACAACAAGACAGCAAGCTCTGAGGACCTTTAACTCTAAAATAAATAGAGACACACTATAATCCTCTCCTGGCTCCACACCCTTCTATGTGTCTCCTGGGTTCTCCACTTGATCCTGCAGTCACTTCAACTTCAACACGTTCAAAATTGAACTCATTAGCCCCACCCATCCCCCAAATTCATATTGTTTCTTACTCATCCTTGTGATAATATTGCAATATTGTAATAAGTATTACAAAACTTTATTAGTTGCTTGGAACCTGCTATTTGAAGGTTGTGTGACCAAATGGACAGAGCACAGGTTTATGACTTACGGAACCTGGTTCAGGACACTGCTCAGGCCCTTCTGAGCCTCAGGACCTATTTGACCTTAAGCAAGTAAGTCTCGAGGAGAGCCCCAGCTCTTACGTAAAATAGGACTAACAACAGTGCCTACTTCACAGAGTTGCTTTGAGCATCAGATAGATAGTGTTTGTGGAAGCCTTAAAGTGCTGTACAAACATTAACCAGTTTCATTGGTAATAATGGTAATATTTATCATCTTCAGAATGTGAGATTCACATCGAGTGAAAGAACATGTGTTAATGCGTGCTGCTGAGCTGCCAGAGGAGATGTTCATGACCATGGAGAATTTGTCATAGCTGAGTCCAGACTCTGTCTCACTCTGTCTTGTCAGCACTCCTGGCTTGATTATTCTCAGGGGAACTGAAGACATATATGAGCTAAACTGATTAGGTCATACCCTGCTTCAAACTCACCCATGGCTTGCATTGCTCCGGAGTCTAAAATCTTAACATGGTTCACAGGTTCTGCCATCTTATTTTAGCCTGACCACATCTCCAGCTGTATTGCCCACAATTCTTCCTCTCACTTGCTGGCTGATCTTTTCTTGGTTTGCCCAGTTAACAAATTCCCAGATTAAAGTCTTTCCCCAAGATATGTCCTTCTCTGGTCATCCTTTCTACCCTCTCTTCAGATGTCAGCTGAAATGTCACTTCCTCACAGAAGCTTTTTATCACTACCTGAGACCCCGTATTTACTCCCTTGGAACACTTTGATTCTCCTTCACAGCACTGATCATACTGTAAACAGTCATTTGTATAATTTGTCTTGCCCTCCACATTCCCTGTTTTATATGCATCACTCAGATAATCCACCCTGAACAAGCTGAGCCATCTAAAAAATAAAACCCATTTTCTATGATATCTGAATTATAACACCACCAATCCTTCCCTCTATGAAATTGTCTGGAAGTCAGGTAATTCCTGGGATCCCTTCGCTAGAAGTCCTAGAGAATCTCCAGGGTTGCTTACTTTTGTCCACAAATTGGTCCTGCTCTCTTGACAGCTGGTGCCTGCTTGGAGAATAGGAACTCAGCTGCACACTTTCAGGGACGGGTTGACTGGCTCCACCAGGCTACAGGTTCTTGACCAACTCCACATGGCAGGGAAGATTTCAGAGGCTTTCACTTATATAGCCAGGGTGGGGTGGGGGGTGGGAGGCTGGTTAATGAAATCAGCCACACCCTCTGCCTGGGATCAGTTTCCTGAGGCCCTGCTGTGGAGTCTTGGATTCTCATCCAGGATGGTCCCTTCCTGGTGGAGAGTTGCAGCCATCTTGTTCTCACCTGCCTGTCTGACCTCAGACTGGACCACCCCAGGCCATCAAAGTTGTTTTAATAAGTAAACATCCAAGGGGAGTTAGTAGGGTTGGCTCTCCAATCTCTTTTTGTCCAGGATGTTCCTCTGTCCCTTGAAAATAACGGAGGAAGAGTAAAGGAGAAGTTTTGTCTGAACATCTAAAACCTGGGGTGGAGGTTATGCCTATTTGTGCCACCAACCAGACAATGAGCTTGTCTGGCCAAGAATATTTTTATTCTTTTTTAGATATGTTAATCCCATCAATTATGCTACAACCAAATTTTGTTATTTCTTCAAGCTGCATATAATCTAATTTCATCCACTTCTTACCATTCCAACCCCACCTCCCACCAGGCCAGGTCATTATCACCTCTCCTGGACCAGTCCATCTCCTAACTGGCCTCCCCTTGCCGCATTTTGAACCCACGGTCCCTACATCACACAACAGCCAGGGTGGTCTTTAGAAAAGCAAAGATCGCCAGATAAGCACCTTGCTTAACTCTTCCATATCTTCTTATTCCCCTTAGAGTAAGATCCAAAAGATGTAATATGTTCCCCAAAGCCCTTTCTGCTTTCCTTTTCTTCATTCTCTCTCTGCCACAGCAATTTATTCATTTGACAAACATTGGCTAAGCATCTGTAAGTGCCAGGTGCTGGGGATATAACAGTGAACAAGACTGATGAGATCTCTGCTCTCACGGAGCTTACATTTTAGTGGGAGAGACAGTCAATGAACAAGTATGTGGATAGACAGACAAAATATGCTAAGGTGGGGATAACTGCTCTGTAGAAAAATATAAACAAGGGGATGAGAGAGAGAGAGAATACTAGGTGGGGAAAGATGTTACTTTAGAGTGGGTGGTCAGGGAAGATCTCCCTGGGGTGGGGTTATTGATCTGAAGCTAAGTGACAAAAAAAAACCAAAACAGTCTTTTGAAAATAAGGACTAAGAAACAGTAAGTTCAAAGGCCCTGTGGCAGGAAGCTGGGGGGGTGGGCTTGATCTGTTGGAGGAAATAGGAGGCCTCTGTGAATGGATGAAGTTGGTGGGAATGGATGGAGAGGGGGTCGGAGAAGAAGAGTAGAGTCATACCTTACTGGGCAGGTAAACTGTGGTTAGGATTTTGCAATTTCCTCTGAGTCTCCCTGGTTACTTGGGCACGTCTCTTTTCCCCCTGCCCAAAGCCTTCTCACATGCATCTCCCTGGAATGTCCTCCTCTCTTCTGTTCTCCTAGCTCACTACTCCTCTTCAAGGCTCTAGCTTAAACATCCCTTTCTCCTGGATGACTTCCTTGATAAATGCTCCCATAGTTGGCATGCATTTATTTCATTCATTCATCCACAAAGATTTATTGAGTGCCTGTCGTGTAGCAGGGACTGTTCTAGGCTCTGTGGATCCGGTTAAACAGATTTTCATTGAAGTGGAAAGGTGTGTTTAGGATGATATCATGGGAAATATGGTCTGTATGATATACCATAGAATTATTGTGGAATTCCATTGGAGAGCACCTCAAAGAAATGGACAGCTGTCCTTTAGAGCAGCTGAGGTTTAGTGAGCAGCTCTGGGGTAAGAGATGCATCTTATGAAGACATGTTGAGCCTGAGAAAGCAGCAATTTCAAATTAATTACAGGTGCTGATTTGAGACCTAGCTGCTTCTCAAATGGGTGCATTAAGTATTCCAAAGTTTATTTATTTAGCGATAGTAGTGATTCCCCTAAATAACCCCAGAGACGACATATGGTTATTAGTGAAGAGATATGTGGTTATTAGTCCCCAGAAAGGACATACGGTTATCAGTGAAGAGTGGCTGTACCCAAGCTGCACTGGAGACTCAAGCCACAAGTCTTTGGGGGCTGCTGCTATTTCCCAGAGGGTAATTCTGCAACCCCAGGGCAGTGTCTGGAGTGGCTCCTTTCAGAATGAGCCTCTAAAACTTTAGACAAAGAAAGTCTTTAATGTATTCATTCAACAAACTGTTGTATTGAGAGAGCCCACAAATGTGGCACTCAACTAGACTCTGAATTCTCAACTGCTAGATTCTACAGTAAATAACAGACATGGTTCCTGTACTCAGGGAGCTTACATTCTACCAAGGAAGACAGACATCTCACAGTTAATTACATAGCTCCAATTGAGCAAGGACAGATTGTTCTGAAACCATATTTCAAGAGGGCCTGGTCAGTCTGGAGAAAGGTGGAGGGTAGGGGTAGGAAGGCTCTTGTGGGGAGTGATCTTTGATTTTGTTTTGTAAGATGACTGGGAATTCTAAATACGAGATGGTGCCGAATGGCCAGGAGCATTCCTTGCAAAGGGAACTGCTTTGCAAACACCCCAAGGGGGAAAGAAGCAGTTGCAATTCCCCTAACATTTCTGAAAGAAGGTCAGTGTGACTGAAGCAGCTTGAGCAAAGGGGAGCGTAGTATGAAATGAAGGCATGCCAGAGATTTTGCTTTGGGGTATTTTCCTAAGAGCAATGGGAAGCCATTAAGGGTTTTAAGTAACTATTAAAATACCAGGTTTGTAAACAAGAAAAATCCCAAATAAGCAACCTTAAAGCACACCTAACTGAACTAGAGAAAAAAGAACAAATGAAGCCCAAAGTCAGCAGAAGGAGAGAAATAATAAAAATCAGAGCAGAAATAAATACTATTGAAACGAAAAAGGCAGTAGAAAGGATCAATGAGACAAAGAGCTGGGTTTTTGAGAAGATAAATAAAATTGACAAACCACTAGCCAGACTTACAAAGAAAAAAAGGGAGAAAGCTCAAACAAACAAAATCAGAAATGAGCGAGGAGAAATAACAACAGACTCTGCAGAAATACAACAGATTATAAGAGAATACTACAAAAAACTATATGCCAACAGAATGGATAACCTAGAGGAAATGGATAAATTCTTGGACTCCTACAATCTCCCAAAGCTCACTCAAGAAGAGGCAGACAATTTGAACAGACCAATCACAAGGAAAGAGATTGAAACAGCAATCAAAAGCATCCTAAAGAATAAAACACCAGGATCAGACGGCTTTCCTGGGGAACTCTACCAAACTTTCAGAGAGGATTTAATACCTATACTTTTCAAGCTTCCCAAAAGATAAGGGAGGATGGAACACTTCCTAACACATTCTATGAGGCCAACATCACTCGGATACCAAAACCTGACAAGCACAGCATGAAAAAAGGAGAACTATAGGCCAATATCACTGATGAACATAAATGCAAAAATTCTCAAAATTTTGGCAACTCGAATTCAGCAATACGTCAAAAGGATCATACATCATGATCAAGTGGGATTCATACCAGGGACAAAGGGATGGTTCAACATCCGCAAATCAATCAACGTGATACACCACATCAACAAACTGAGGAATAAAAACCACATGATCATCTCAATAGATGCAGAGAAGGCATTTGACAAGATCCAACGGCCACTTATGATAAAAACTCTGAACAAAATGGACATAGAAGGAAACTACCTCAACATAATAAAGGCCATATACGACAAACCCATAGCCAACATCATACTCAATGGGCAAAAACTGAACGCCATCCCCCTGAAAACAGGAACAAGACAAGGATGCCCTCTATCACCACTCTTATTTAACATAGTACTGGAGGTCCTGGCCAGAGCAATCAGGCAAGAAAAAGGAATAAAAGGAATCCAAATAGGGAAGGAAGAAGTGAAACTCTCGCTGTTTGCAGACGACATGATCTTATATATAGAAAACCCCAAAGAATCCATTGGAAAACTGTTAGAAGTAATCAACAACTACAGCAAAGTTGCAGGGTATAAAATCAATTTGCATAAATCAGTAGCATTTCTATACTCCAGTAATGAACCAACAGAAAAAGAACTCAAGAATACAATACCATTCACAATCGCAACAAAAAGAATAAAATACCTTGGGGTGAATTTAACTAAGGAAGTGAAGGACTTATATAATGAAAATTACAAGGCCTTTCTGAGAGAATTGGATGACGACATAAGGAGATGGAAAGACATTCCATGTACATGGATTGGAAGAATAAACATAGTTAAAATGTCTATTCTACCTAAAGCAATCTACAGATTCAATGCCATCCCAATCAGAATCCCAATGACATTCTTTACAGAATTAGAACAAAGAATCCTAAAATTCATATGGGGCAACAAAAGACCCCGAATTGCTAAAGCAATCCTGAGAAAAAAGAACAAAACGGGAGGCATCACAATCCCTGACTTCAAAACATACTACAAAGCTACAGTAATCAAAACAGCATGGCACTGGTACAAAAACAGGTGCACAGATCAATGGAACAAAATTGAAAGCCCAGAAATAAAACCACACATCTATGGACAGCTTATCTTTGACAAAGGAGCTGAGGGCATACAATGGAGAAAAGAAAGTCTTTTCAACAAATGGTGCTAGGAAAACTGGAAAGCCACATGTAAAAGAATGAAAATTGACCATTCTTTTTCACCATTCACCAAAATAAACTCAAAATGGATCAAAGACCTAAAGGTGAGACCTGAAACCATAAGGCTTCTGGAAGAAAACGTAGGCAGTACACTCTTTGAGATCAGTATTAAAAGGATCTTTTCGGACACCATGCCTTCTCAGAGAAGGGAAACAATAGAAAGAATAAACAAATGGGACTTCATCAGATTAAAGAGCTTCTTCAAGGCAAATGAAAACAGGATTGAAACAAAAAAACAACCCACTAACTGGGAAAAAATATTTGCAAGTCATATAACTGACAAAGGCTTAATATCCTTAATATATAAAGAACTCTCACAACTCAATCACAAAACATCAAACAACCCAATCAAAAAATGGGCTGGAGACATGAACAGACATTTCTCCAAAGAAGATATACTGATGGCCAATAGGCACATGAAAAGATGCTCATCATCGCTGATCATCAGGGAAATGCAAATCAAAACTACACTAAGATATCACCTTACACCCGTTAGAATGACAAAAATATCTAAAACTAATAGCAACAAATGTTGGAGAGGTGGAGAAAAAGGAACCCTCATACACTGCTGGTGGGAATGCAAACTGGTGCAGTCACTATGGAAAACAAAAAACTAAAAATAGAACTACCATACGATCCAGCCATCCCACTACTGGGTATTTATCCAAAGAGCCTGAATTCAGCAATCCCAAAAGTCCTGTGCACCCCAATGTTCATTGCAGCATTATTTACAATAGCCAAGACGTGGAAGCAACCTAAGTGCCCATCAACAGACGAATGGATAAAGAAGATGTGGTACATATATACAATGGAATACTACTCAGCTGCAAAACAGAACAAAATCATTCCATTTGCAATAACATGGATGGACCTTGAGAGAATTATGTTAAGTGAAATAAGCCAGCAAGAGAAAGATAATCTGTGTAAGACTCCACTCATATGAGGAATTTAAAACTATGGACCAAGAACAGTTTAGTGGATACCAGGGGAAAGGTGGGGTGGGGGGTGGGCACAAAGGGTGAAGTGGTGCACCTACAACATGACTGACAAACATTAATGTACAGTTGAAATTTCACAAGATTGTAACCTATCAATAACTCAATAAAAAAAAAAAGAAAAAAAAATACCAGGTTTGTGTTTTAAAAGATCATTCTGAGTTTAGTGTGGTGGATGGATGGGGGCGCGTGGCAAAGGTGGCTGGGAAGAGACCCATTGGGAGTTTCCTGCAGTAAAACAGGTGAGAAACGACGGAGACCTAGACCAGGATAGTGGTGACAGAGATGTTCTCTGTGGAGGATTCTAGAGGCATTAGAAGGCAAAACTGACAGGCTGAGGTGATTGATTAGATATGTGGAGTGAGTGAGAAGGAGATGCATGAGTCCTAAGGTTTCTGGCTTCATGCTTCTAGGTGGTTGGCAATGCTATTCTTGAAACAGAAAACACTGGATGAGGACCAAGTTTGGAGGGTAAGAACATGGGTCGGGTTCAGGTTTTGTGACTGAGTGTGAGATGCCCATTAGATACATAACAGTGAGGCTGATTCCGCTGTTGAGCAGATGAATCTGGAGCTTCGAGGAAAGGCCTGGGTTAGAGAATTAAAAAATAGTCATTGGAGCCAAGGGTTTGGATGAGTGCATGTGGGGAAAGGTTGTAGAGTGAGAAGAGAACCTAGGACAGATTTTTGAGGAATTCTAGCATTTAAAGATTGGGTGGGGGAGGATGATGGCCAACAACAGCCAGAGACGTAACAGGAAAAACAGGAGGTGGTTGTGCCAAGAAGCCAAAGAAAGAGTGTTTTAAGAAGCAGGGAATGCTTATCAGTATGAAGTACTGCCAAGCCATGGAGTAACATAAAGTCCAAAAAGTGTCCATCCATTGGTAATATTGTTACCGAACCTGAAGTGAGTTAGCTCACCCATTGCGCAGCAAGCCAATCTCTGACACCAGGTGTGGTGGAAGAAAGTAGGAATTTTATTTTTGCACAGGGCTGAGCAAGGAGAGAGGGCAGCTCATGCTCAAATCCCAAATTCCCCGAAAAGCTAAAAGGAAGGGTTTTTATTTGGGGTTTTAGGAAGGGGAGGGGGAGCATATGGCCTTGCTGGTCGGAGCTTTCCCACCAGCCTATCTTTGGCCTTGAGACACTTGCAGAGAGGAGGGAGCCCGTGACCTTGCTGGTCAGCAGCTTTCCCACCAGTCTGTATCTCTTTGTGGGGAGGAGATAATCCAGGTGCTTGTCCTTGACGATGTCTGTCTCCACGGAGGATAGTGGATTCTGGAGCCAGGAAGCCAGAGAGTAAGCAGGGAATGAGTATTTTGGATTTAACCCCATATATGCTGGGTTTCACGTGGGGAAATCGATATCAGGGTCGATATCAATATGGAGACTATTGTACCTTAGCAAGAGAGATTTTGATGGTGTGATGATGGGAGAGGAAAAGGTATTGGAGAGAATTGAGAGCTGCATGGAAGAGGAGGAAATGGAGCTAGTGAATGTGGACAGAGTTGGGACAACCTCCTTTCCTTTGCCAGGCTTCATTCTTGTTCTTTTAAAAATAATCAGTGAAGGGGGAATTTCAGGCCACCAAGAGGAAGAGGCCAGTTGAGGGGAATTTTTTCATTGTCCCTTTATTTTCTACTCAAAATAAAATTCAATAATATTTAAATATTACCCACCTTTGTTTCAACTCTGTGAATGAGATTTTAGGGTTTGGCTTTTTTTGTCTTTCTTTTCTTTTCCAAATGACCAAGTGGATCTGGATCCCACTTTATGGGAGAAAAGGAACACAGGGTTCTTTTTTTTTTCTGTGAGGAAGATTCACCCTGAGATAACAACCATTGCCAATCCTCCTCTTTTTTTCTTGGCTTGAGGAAGATTAGCCCTGAGCTAACATCTGTGCCAATCTTCCTCTGCTTTGTATGTGAGATGCCTCCACAGTATTGCTGATGAGCAAAGTAGGTCTCCACACAGAATCCGAATACACGAAGCCCAGGATGCCGAAGCACAGCGTGCAAAACTTTAACCACGAGGCCATGGGGCTGGCCTCCAACACACAGTTTCTTAGACAAGGTGATTCCTTCAAAGAGACAATGGAGACAGAAATTATTTGGAGATACCGCATTAGATCTAAACCCATTCCCTCACTTGAGGCCAGGTCAGTGGGCAGATCTTGCACTATTTATAATTTTAACATGAAGGAGCAAGTTGGCATGATTTGGGTATAAATTTCTTACCAAAATTCTGAAGCCATGTTACATTTTCCACTTGTGGCAACATGAGAAATTTATCTTCTGAGAAAGATGCAGCAAATTTTGGTTTAACTTGCTCTTCCTTTTTTGTTTTTTCCAAAGAAATAGAAAAAACTTCCTGATTACATAATGAGTATCACGAGAATTTCAGACCTCTAAGGGGGAATTTGACCAAAGGAGTCCCCAAATAACAAATCTTTCAAGAAGTCTGGTTGTGAGGGAAGAGTAATATCTGCAGAGGTCAAAGCAGGGATTATCCTCAACATCAGAGAATTGCCCATGATTAGTGTTGATAGGAAAGAAGGAATAGGAAGGGGTTGGTTAAAACATACAGGAAAGAGAAGGAATAATAGAGGGACTTCAAACTCAAATGTCCAAGGGGCCAGGGAGGTAACCTAAATGAGTGAGGCAGTGGGATGTAAGAAACAGAGGGGGTGGCAGGAACTGCAGAGACTGGAAAGTACGGGCTCATGGTTTCCATCCTCAAGGTCACCTCACAGTTCAAGATGGCCACAGGAGCTGCACCAGAAGGCACAAAAGGGGGACTCTTCTGCTGAATCAACTCTCTTTCAGCTTTTCTGTAGCGGCTACCCAGCATTTGCTGGAACACAGTCACATGATTACACCTGTGTACAAGGGCAGCTGGGAAATGCAATCCATTATCCTTGGCAGCAATGTGTCCAACTAGACATCAGTGTTCTATTATTAGAGAAAATATATTAGAGTGTGGGGTTGGTAATCTCTCCCCAGGGATCTCCACTATTTTGTGCTTTTTGTTCTCCAGTGGCGCTCACCTCAGGACGTGGTCATAGAGAAACCTGGTAGTTGATTTCACCAAGGGCTGGGGTTTTATCAGATGAATGGTATAAAAGGGCTAAGGAGCAAGAGTCTAGAACTGTCTTGAGAGAGTGACTACAATTATGAACCCTGGATTCTAAATTAGATTTGGGAGAAAAGTGAGGGCAGGAGGAAGCAGATAGATGGAGAGAAAGTAGAGACTTTAATTATCTGTACATTTGGATGCAGTGGAAGAAAGGTTCCTGTGGAAGAAATTGAGCAGTCAAGGTTGAACAGTAGGAGGTCATGGTGGACAGGGAGTGCTAATCATCATTTTAAAGAGAGGAGATTGGACGACAACACTCTGAAGCTCAAATGAAGATCTGGGAGTGACAAGAAGCCACTATACCTCTTTCCTGTTTCTCTCTCCTCCCCATCTACTTTCCACCTCTATGAGACTGCATCTGAAGTATTTCACAGAGCGTATATGGGACACATCTCATGCCCCACTTCACATGCCCTTGGCCCACCTTTAACTCCAGCTATCTCCACAACAGCCAGGTGTGACCGGACAGCACACCTTCCCAGAGGAGTGACCTGACAGCACCGTGTCTCAACTTCATCAGGAATCTCTCAGGCTCTGCCCCAGTGCCTCTCTGACCTGCTGGGCACTCACATGGATACAAACCTGAAAAGGGGAAAGAAAGTCAACACCCCGTCCTTGACAACTGGGGACCAGGATCTGTCAAGTAAATGCTCCCTCTCATCTCCTTCAAGGTGGACAGTTCTGAGGTACATTCTACTCAGCTCTCTAGACGATCCTAGCAGGACTGAGCCCCAGGTGCCCAGAACAGTGACCAATTTGATAACACTTTTTTTTTTATTGTGCTAACACATAAAATAAAATTTACTGTTTTAACAATTTTACAGTGTACAGTTCTGTGGCCTCTAGCACATTCAGTTATGTAACCATCACCACTATCAAGTTCCAGAACTTTTTCATCACTCCCCCCTGCAAAAAATCTATCACCTCCATTCTTCCATATCCCAGCCCCTGCAACCATGAATTTGTTTTCTGCCTCTATGAATTTGCCTATTCTGGATATTTCATGTAAATGGAATCATACAATAGGTATCCTTTTGTGGCTGGACTCTTTTACTTAGCATACGTTTTTGAGATTCATCCATGTTGTAGCATCTATTAGTACGTCATTCCTTTTTGTGGCTGAATAGTATTCCAATGTATGGATCTACCGCATCTTGTTTATCTATTCATCAGCTGATGGACATTTAGGTAGTTTCCACCTTTGACTCTTATAAATAGTGCTGCCACGAATGATAAGACATTTTTATATTGGCTTCTCCTCCCTCCCTGTAAGCATAGGAGATAGAATGGGATGGGGAGAAGCTGGAAGTAGTGAGGCCACTGCAATAGACCAGGTGGAAAGGGGTCCTTGGAGATCTGGACTACGGTAGCAGGGATAGAAACAAGGGGCTAGATTTGAGAAACATGCAGAATTAGAACCAACTGGATCTGGCGACAGTGTGAGTGAGACAGGAACTCAATGGAGAGGGAAGGGAAATGAGGGCGATACCAAAATTTTAACTTAATGTTTTAAATTTTTGCCATTTTTAGAGCTCAAACATTTGATAACTTTGACGGCTAGTATACTAATAATTTCTGTGCTAATATATTCCGCATAAATCCAACCACCTGTAGGGACAAGCATTTCCAAGTTCCTAGAAGCAGGGCCACCCTTAGAGTTTTCAGGGCCCCTGGGCAAATATGTTTCTGCAGGGCACCTGTCTAAATAAAAATTTAAGTCACCCAAGGTCAGCATGTCAATACCATTCTGGCAGCTCAATCTTGCAAGATCCCTCAAAGAAATATCACATTGGCCAATGGGAGTGATCTGCTTGCTGGGTGACCCTCCTAGAACCTGGTCCTGGCTACAGTGCCCAGGGGCGACCACATAGATGTGAGTCCTGGAGCTCTTCAGGGCATCTGGTCAACTCCACGAGTGTGAGGAGGAGGAAGGTAGGCTGGGGAGGGAATAGGGTATGGAGAGTCAGAGGGCCCCAAAGAGGTAAAACAGAGATTGGGGCCAATGTGGGACCAGGTCCAGGCTGGACAGCACTGCCAGCCACCACTGGAGAGGGATTTAGAAACTTTGAGGATTGCCGGGAAGATGGCAGTGTAGGAGGACTCTGAACTCACCTCCTCCCATGGACACAACAAATTTACATCTACCCTTGGAAGAATTACCCCAGAGAAGATCTGAAAACTGGATAAAAAGAACCCCCACAACAAGGGACAGTGCTGGCTGAGGAGGAAGAGGCAGAAATTCCCTTCTGGAAAGGAAAAGGCACTTTCTACTGCTGCGCTTCACAGCCAGGAGCAATCTTAAGGTACGAAGCCTTCCCTGGAGGAGTAGGGGATCTGAGCTGGAGAGCTTTGCCACAATAAGCAGCTTTTGGACTCAGCACAACTGTGACAAGTGTCATAATATCAAGTCTTTGCTGGCTATTAACAACAGTGGGGAATACCCCCAGAAAAGGCATCAAACATAAGGGGAAGAAAAAGCCTGCTCTTAAAGGGCCCCCCCCCACAAATTCACCTGTTTCAGAAAGCAACTTAAAATCACCAGAAAGCAGGGTGCATAGTCCTTTGGTGACAAGAGACTTGCTTGAGAGGCTCCAGGCACATCTTGATGTGAGACAAGACCTCCCCAGGCTGGGACCACCTCCCCAGGGATTGAGACATTGGTGGCACTATTACTGTGACCTAGTACAGGCATGCTGACACAGACTCTGGCAGACGCCATTGGAGCTGTTCCCCTGACCTGTTAGCACAGGGGTCTGCCCCACCCACTAGAGCACCAATTTAATCCAGCTTATCCAGGGCAGGCAGCCTGCCCTACGGCCTGGCCCCACCCAACAGCAAGCCCTTGGGTAATTTGTGGGCCCGCATAGGTGGGGTGTGTGGGACCTCTGCAGTGGGGTGACTGGGTTTGCTTCAGTGGGTTGGGCGTGTGCATAGGGCAGGACTCTGTTGATGGGGTGTGTGGGCCTGTGGGCAGTGGGGCTTGTCAGCTGCAGCAGGCTTGTGCTTCTCAAACAGCCACATAGGGTATTGGCCCCACCTTCCAATGCCTGAAATAATTGTGTGCTGCCACACCTGGGGCTGGCCCCACCCAGCTGCACTACTGAGAGAGTTGACAACAGTCTTGTGGGTCAGAGGCCTACAGCAATTGTAAGCCCTTGAACTCAGCAACCAGCCATGCTGGGTATCTACTCACTTAGAAAAATTGCAGCAGGAATGTGCTATTAGACCTTCAGACAGCTGTGCTGGGGCTCCCCATGCCCAGTAAAGTGACTGAAGGGACTATAGCAGCCACATTTAACTGAACATTACAACCAGCTGTCCAGGAGGACAGCCTAGCCTCCCCATGCACCTGCAGCAAGAGCAACCCTGCCACAACAGAAGGACACACATAGCCCACATGGGGGACACTCCCAGAATTTTTGGAACTCTTGATGAGAGGGAAGCACACTGCTGGGCCTCATAAGGCATCTCTTACAAAAGGCCACCTCTCCAAGGAGATGTAGCTGATCTACCTAATACATAGATATAAGCACAGAGAAAGAGGTAAAATGAGAAGACAAAGTAATATGTTCAAAATAAGGGAACAAGACAAATACTTAGAGAAAGAACTAAACAAAACAGAGATAAACAATCTAACTGATAAAGAGTAAAAACTAACAGTCATATGGATGCTCACTGATCTTGGGAGAAGAATGGATGAATTCAGTGATAACTTCAAGAAAGAATTGGAAAATATGAAAAAGAACCAATCAGAAATGAAGAATACAATAATGGACATGAAAAATTCACTGGAGGGACTCAATAGCAGAGTAGATGATACAGAAGAATGGATCAGCAAGCCGGATGAAAGACTAGAGGAAAGCACCCAAGCTGAACAGATAAAAGAAAAAAAAATGTAACAGAACAAGGACAGCCTAAGGGACCTGTGGGACAACATCAAGCACACTAACATCCATATTATAGGTGTCCCAGAAGGAGAAGAGAGAGACAAAGGGGCAGAGACTCTATTCGAAGAAATAATAGCTGAAAACTTTCCTAACCTAAAGAAGGAAACAGACATGCAGGTACAGGAAGCACAGAGAGCACCAAACAAGATAAACCCAAAGAAGCCCACACCTACACACATTATGATTAAAATGTCAAGAATTGAAGATAAAGAGAGAATCCTAAAAGCTGCAAGAGAAAGGCAACAAGTTACATGCAAAGGAAACCCCAGAAGGCTATCAGTTGACTTATCAGCAGAAACCTTACAGCCTAGAAAGGAGTGGCATGATATATTTAAAGTGCTGAAGGGAAATTCCTACAGCCAAGATTATCATTCAGAATGGCAGGAGAAATAAGGAGTTTTCCAGACAAGCAAAAACTAAAGGAGTTTATCAGCAAGAAACCAGCCTTACAAGAAATTCTAAAGGGACTTATTTAACTGGAAAAGAAAATACCACAAACAGGAATAAGAAAATTACAACAAAAAAAATCCCAACAATAAAATCATGAGTAAAGGCAACTATACAGTAAAGGTAGCAGATCAACCACCTATGAAACTAATATGAAGGTCAAAAGAACAAAGTGCTAAAATTATCTTGTCCATGATAAGAGGGTAATGGATACACACACAAAAACTAGAGGTTAAATATGATATCAACAACATAAAATGTAGGAGGAGGGGAATAAAAGAGTAGAGCTTTTAGCAAGAGGTCAAACTTAAGAGACCATCAACTTAATATAGATTGCAATGTACATAGGTTATTATATACGAACCTCATGGTAATCACAAACCAGAGCCCATAATAAATACAACAAAAAATTAAGAGAAAGGAACCCAAATATAATACTAAAGAAAGCCATGAAGCTTGGAAAAGAGCAAGAAAAGAAGAAGGAAACAGAGAAGAACTACTAAAACACCCAGAAAAAAAGTAACAAAATGGCAATAAGTACATATTTATCAATAGCTACTTTAAATTTCAATGGACTAAATCCTTCAATTAAAGGACATAGTGTAGTCGTCAGCCCTGGGGCTGGGTGGTTAAGTTTGTGTGCTCTGCTTTGGCAACCTGGGGTTCGCTGGTTTGGATCCTGGGCACGGAACTACACACCACTTGTCAAGCCATGCTTTGGCTGTATCCCACATAGAAGAACTAGAATGACCTACAAGTAAGATACACAACTATGTACTGGGGCTTTGGGGGAAAAAACAGAGGAAGTTTGGCAACAGATGTTATATCAGAGTCAACCTTCCTCCTGCCCTCCAAAAAAAAGACATAGAGTGGCTGATTGGATGAAAAAACAAGACCCATATGTATGCTGCATACAAAAGACAAACTTCAGACCTAAAGACACCCACAAACTGAAAGTGAAGGGATGGAAAAAGATACTCTATGCAAATGGTAATGAAAAGAAAGCTGGGGTACTGATATTTATACCAGACAAAATAAACTTTAAAACAAAAATTGCAACAAGAGACAAAGAAAGGCACTAGATAATGATAAAGGGAACAATCCAACATTGTAAATATCTATGCACCCAACGTAGGAGCGCCTGAATATAGAAAGCAATTATTAACAGACATAAAAGGAGAAATAGACATAAAAGGAGAAATAGACAGCAACATAATAATAGTAGGGGACTTGAACACTCCATTTACACCAATGAATAGATCATCCAAACAGAAGATCAATAAGGAAACATTGGCCTTAAATGATACATCAGACCAGATGGACTTAGTAGATATAGACAGAACATTCCATCCAAAAACTGCAGAATACACATTGTTTTTGAATGTATATGGAACATTCTCCAGGATAGATCACATGTTAGGCCACAAAACAAGTCTCAATAAGTTTAAGAAGATTGAAATAATACCAAGCATCTTTTCTGACCACAACGGTATGAAACTAGAAATCAACTACAGGAATAAAATTGGAAAAGCCACAAATATATGGAGATTAAACAAAATGCTGCTGAACAATGATCGGGTCAACCAAGAAATCAAAGGAGAAATAAAAAATACCTGGAGACAAATGAAAATATGACATGCCAAAATTTATAGGATATAGCAAAAGCGATTCTAGGGGGACGTTTGTAGCAATACAGGCCTACCTCAACAAACAAGAAAAATCTCAAATAAATAATCTAACAGTGCACCTAAAGGATCTGGATAAAGAAGAACAAACAAAGCCCAAAATCAGTAGAAGGAAGGAAATAATAAAAATCAGAGCAGAAATAAATGAAATAGAAACAATGAAACTAAGAGCTGGTTCTCTGAAAAGATAAATAAAATTGACAAACCTTTATCTAGACTCACCAAGAAAAAAAGAGAGAAGTCTCAAATAAATAAAATCAGAAACAAAAGAGGAGAAATTACAACGGAAACCTCAAAATACAAAAGATTATAAGAGAATACTACAGAAAGCTATATGCCAACAAATGGATAATCTACAAGAAATGGATAAATTCTTAGAATCATATAACCTTCCAAAATTGAATCAAGAAGTAGAGAATTTGAATAGACCAATTACCAGTAAGGAAATTGAAACAGTAATCAAAAACTTCCCCAAAAATGAAAGTCCAGGACCAGACTGCTTCCCTGATGAATTCTACCAAACACTCAAAGAAGACAATACCTATCCTTCTCAAACTCTTCCAAAAAATTGAAGAGGAGGGGAAGCTTTCTAACTCATTCTATGAGGCCAACATTACCCTGATACCAAAAACAGACAAGGACAAGGCAAAAAAAGAAAATTACAGGCTAATATCACTGATGAACATCAATACAAAAATCCTCAACAAAATACTAGCAAATCAAATGCAACAATACATTAAAAATACCATTTACCATGATTGAGTGAGATTTATTCCATGGGTACAGGGATGGTTCAACATCCACAAATCTATCAACGTGATACACCACATCAACAAAATGAATAAAAATCACACGATCATCTCAATAGATACAGAGAAAGGATTTGACAAGATACAGCATCCATTTATGATAAAAACTCTGAGTACAATGGGTATAAAAGGAAAGTACCTCAACATAATAAAGCCCATATATGACAAACTCACAGCTAATATCATTCTCAGTGGAGAAAAACTGAAAGCTATCCCTCTAAGAACAGGAATCAGACAAGGATGCCCACTTCTGCCACTCTTATTTAACATAGTATCGGAAGTCCTAACCAGAGCATTCAACAAGAAAAAGAAATAAAAGGGATCCAAATTGGAAAAGAAGTGAAACTGTCACTATTTCCAGATGATATGATTATATAGAGAGAAAACCCTAAAGAATCCACCAAAAAACTTTTAGAAATAATAAATGAATACAGTAAAGTTGCAGGATACAAAAATCAACATACAAAAATCAGTTGCATTTCTATACACTAACAATGATGTAGCAGAAAGAGAAATTAAGAATACAATCCCATTTACAATTGCAGTAAAAAGAATAAAATACCTAGGAATAAATTTAACCAAAGAGGTGAAAGACATGTACACTGAAAACTATAAAACATTGCTAAAAGAAATTGAAGAAGACACAAAGAAATGGAAAGATATTCCATGCTCTTGGATTGGAAGAATTAACATAGTTAGAATGTCCATACTTCCTAAAGCAATCTACAGATTCAATGCAATCTCTATCAAAGTTCCAAAAACATTTTTCACAGAAATAGAACAAAAAATCCTAAAACTTATATGGAACACTAAAAGACCCCAAATAGCCAAAGCAATCCTGAGAAAAAAGAACAAAGCTGAAGGGATTACATTCCCTGACTTCAAAGTATAATACAAAGCTATAGCAACCAAAACAGCATGGTACTGGCACAAAAACAGACACACAAATCAAGGGAACAGAATTGAAAGCCCAAAAATAAACCCACACATCTATGGACAGCTAATTTTTGACAAGGGAATCAAGAACATACAATGGAGAAAGGAAAGTCTCCTCAATAAACGGTGTTGGGAAAACTGGACAGCCACATGTAAAGAATGAAAGTAGACCATTATGTCACACCATACACAAAAATTAACTCAAAATGGATTAAAGACTTGAATGTAAGACCTGAAACCATAAAACTTCTAGAAGAAAACATAGGGAGTATGCTCTTCAACATTGGTATTAGCAGCATATTTTCAAATACCATGTCTGACTGGGCAAGGGAAACAATAGAAAAAATAAACAAATAGGACTACATCAAAGCAAAAATCTTCTGCACAGCAAAGGAAACCATAAAGCAAACAAAATGACAACCTAACAATTGGGAGAGGATATTTGCAAACCATATATCTGATAAGGGGTTAATATCCAAAATATATAAAGAACTCATACATCTCAACAACAAAAAACTAACGACCCAATTAAAAAGAGGGCAAAAGATCTGAACAGACATTTTTCCAAAGAAGATATACAGATGGCCATCAGGCACATGAAAAGATGTTCAACATCACTAAGTATTAGGGAAATGCAAATCAAAACTGCCATGAGATACCACCTCATGCTCATCAAGATGGCTATAATTAACAAGACAAGAAATAATAAATGCTGGAGAGGATGTGGAGGAAAGGGAACGCTCATAAACTGCTGGTGGGAATGCAAACTGGTGCAGCCACTATGGAAAACAGTATGGAGATTCTTCAAAAAATTAAGACTAGAACTACCATACGATCGAGCTATTCCACTGCTGGTATTTATCCAAAGGTCATGAAAAAACATGAATGCATAAAGATAATGCACCCCTGTGTTCATCGTGGCATTATTCACAACAGCCAAGACTTGGAAACAGCCTAAGTGCCCATCAAGGGATAAATGGATAAAGAAGATGTGGTATATATATACAATGGAACACTATTCAGCCATAAAAAAAAAAGATGAAATCTTACCATTTGTGACAACGTGGATGGACCTTGAGGGTATTATGCTAAGTGAAATAAGTCAGAGGGAGAAAGTAAAATACCGTATGATCTCACTCATAAGTACAACAACAACAACAAACACATAGATACAGAGATTAGATTAGTGGTCACCAGAGGGGAAGCGGGAAGGAAGGAGGGTGAAAGGGGTGATTAGGCGCATGCGTGGTGATGGGTTGTAATCAGTCTTTGGGTGGTGAACATGATGTAATCTACTCAGAAATCAAAATGTGATGATGTACATCTGAAATTTATATAATGTTATAAACCAATGTTACCTCAATAAAAAGAAAAAAAAGAAAGAAACTTTGAGGAAGGCACTCCAAAGATCAGGGCCTTCTGAGGGCCTTACTCACCCAGCTCTGTGGGTGGTAGAATCCATAACCATCTGGGATTGATGTGAACTTCAGGAAGCAGAATAAGAAATGGAAACCAGCGTTAGTTTTGAGTGCATCCTACTTTCCATGCACCAAGCAAGACACTTGCTTCATTTGATCCTCATAAGCACCTTGTAAGGAAGGTACTATCAAGACCATTTTGCAGATGAGAAAACCGTGTCCCAGAGAGATTATGTGATTTCCATCAGGTCATCCAGTCAGTGGTAAATCCAGGTTCTAAAATGTTATAGCTCACGTTACTGCCCATGAGGGGTCTTGCCTTTTCCACTTCTACCAAAAGGGTGTGTATGATTTCTTTACAAGAAGTATAGCACTCTGATCTTTTCTCTGGTTGCTGGACATTCTCTAGCTGACTGAGTACAATTCACATCGAGTTTCTGTGACTACGTTTCAGCCATGGCCCAAAGCTCCCTCAAATCTCTTGACTGACAAATGGATACAAAGCACCTTCCCTAGTTTGCACCCAGTGGTTCCATATCTCCTAAACCCTGTGGCAGGCCCTAAGACTCCACCTGTGCCTGTCAGCTCCCTGCCTGTTGTTTCGGGAAGGTTCAGCTCACATGTGGAATGAACTCAAGCAACTCCTTGAACAACTTTTAAACCAGAGGAAGAGCCATCAGGCTAGGCGATGGAAGATTTATTTTGAACCTGACAGGAAATCAGGATTAGATCATTCTGAGTCAGTCTGTAGTGATGTTAATGATTATTCTGGTTTGGATTCTCATTGGTTGGGACAGACTTTGGGCAAAATCATTAAAGTGAGGTGTGGCTGTTCTCTAATCTTGGCTGATGAAATCCTGCACTTGGGAAAGGGACCAGGCCGGAATTTAAAAACGGCTACGTGGCTAAGCCACTGTTTCAACACTTTCACCAGAAGCCCTGAATGAAAGATGGCTTCATCTCCTGAGAGGTGTTGGCTTGGCATCAGGTAAGAGTTCACTACTTTCACAGACATCTTGGTCTCCTTCTCTTGAGCCTCCATCTTTTCCCCCGACCCATTATTTATGACCCTATAAATAACTACACAAGAATCAATAACATGGAGTTCCTGCAAAGGCAGAAACTCAGGATTTTCACTAAAGGGAGAGAAATGGGAAGGCTCATTTCCTTGTAAACACAGCCTCCTGAACGAGAGCATCTGGATGGTGTTTAAGAATGCAAAAAGCTGTCCTGGGGTGTCCTGTGATTTCAGCAACACCTCAGGGCTGGGGCAGGGGAGGTGCTGAGTGTAACCATTAGTCAAAGTTCCAAGGTTCAAAACAGCAGCTGTTTCCACTCAGTCCTAGGCTGAGTCCCTCTGAAAACGACCCTTACCTGTGGAGTCATTTCATTTACGTGATGGGATAAAGAAGATGCCCCCCAGAGAGCTGTAATGTCAGGACAGATATCATTTCTTCTACGTAGCTAGTTATCCCAGGATCTGAAAGGTAGTGCCCTCTGTTAACTTTTGACCTCTAGCAAATGAGGTCATAGATATGAAACGAGGAGATCAAAGGAGTCTGGTTTCTAAGGCACTTGACAGCACAGTAGGAAAATTTCTGGGTGAGAGAATGATTTCCAGGTTACCTTACTCCTCACTACTAGTCCCCAAACTTGGCCATCCTAGTTACTTTTCAAGTTATGATGTCTGGACTGAGTACCCAGGGTGGCTGCCTGCACTACATCAGCCGCAGGAAATGCCACACATTTTCATCATAGTTTCATGCTTGATCAGTTCTGGACAAAAGGACAATGGTTCCCCTCCATGGCTTGTGTTCAGCTGCTGTGACAGAAACCAGTGCCTTGGTTATTTGACTTCAGTGTGGCATGAAATCATGGGCCTGCAAAAGGAGTAGAGACAGTGGAGGGTTACATAAGGTTTAGGTTTCAAAGTCAACAGAAATGGGTTTCAGGTTGCCAGCCTAAGAATACACAAACGGGAGTTTTGGCATTTCAGGGGCAAGGTTGACACTGCCTGTATGGCCAGTCTGACCAGCAGCCCATGCTCAGAGGTACTAACCTCAGTGCCGGCTTGACTATTCCAGTCTGGGTCTGTAGACTGTCAAAGGCGATTTCTGTTGTGGTGTTTGTTCTTACAAGGCCGATTGGTGCAGTGTTGTGGGATTCAGTCCAAGCCTCAGAGCTACCTTGAGACTGGATTACTACAGGATCTCAAGCCTGAGCCATGAATGAATTACAACCCTTCTCTAAGCCTCAGTTTCCTCGTCTTCAAAAAGGGGACATGATAGTAATAACTCTTTACAGAGTTGTGAGGATTATAGGAGAGAATGCTTAAAAGCACTGGGGCCAGTTTTGGGCACACAGTCAGCTCTCAATAAATAGAAGCAATGATAACTATTTAAAAACCATATGCCTGCTCCTAGGGCCGTTCTCTTTTCTTGGCCTTCCTTATTTTTGCTGAAGGAGCCCTGCACAGGACTACAGAGGTTGACCAATTGGTAATGCACTTCATCACCCATCATCCCATTCCATTTCTGGGTAGTTCACCCACTGCCCTAATGAGGTTACCAATGGTGATTACCTCGGCAAATGACTCAGGGTTTGTGGTAATGAAGAAGGCAGGGCTATGAGTTGTTGACATCTTATTTGATATAATGAATAAGGAAGGGTGAAGGTGTTTGTTGCGTAACCACTGGGTTGGGTCCAGGATCTGGAAATAGGTGAGCCTCGCAAAGGACTCAAGTTACCACAAAATTTTTCTGCTGAATGCAGAACAATTACGATAATTTATGTTCTCCAGATTTCTATATTCACCTGTCACTTGACTGAGTGAGTGTCTCTGACGTCGGGGAGAGAAAATATGTTACTTTTTAAAAAATTATTTTTATTATAGCATAAATGCAACAGAGAGGATTCAAGTTAACAAAAATATGTGTTTTTAAATTTGAAGATTGAGTTCACTATCTCCTCCCCATTAACCAAAAACTTAAATTCACAGATTGGGCCTAAGAAACTCAGTTGTGTCCCATTGACTCCCATCCTAGCCCTTGGGAAACTGATCTGTGTATACCATATTGACATACTCAACATTTCCCAAATCGAATTCATTTATCCCCTTAACCTGTCTCTCCTTCCCAACTACCCATTTCTGTCAACGACGTTACCATTGTCTAATCTGCAAACCTAGAGGTCTTGGTGTGATCTCCGATTCCTCCACCACCTTTCCCTGTGGTCAGGAGCCACCTGGTCATGTTGCTGCATCATGGTCAAGTAGACTGGTTAAGATTCTGGGCTCCATCATGAGACCCACCTGGGTCTGATGCCTGGCTTAACTCTTATAGCTGTGTGGCATTAGGCCTATTACTTAACTTCTCTGTACCTCAATTTTATCATCTTTAAAATAAGAAAAATAACAGTTAATTCCTCATAGATTTGCTGTGATAATTAAGCGAGACAATATTCAGCACAGTGCCAGTACATAGTAAGTACTTGACACAGTTCTGCTATTAATTTTATCATTATTACAAATAGTTTAGGATATGTTCCTTCCTCTCTATTTTTATTGTAACTGCTCTATTTTAAACTCTTATCATTTTTGGCCTGGGTTACAGATACTGATTTCCAATGTTATCCTGCTTCTAGATTTCCCTCTCCTCACTCTGTCCTGGAGGGCTCTGCCAAGCTGGTCTTCCTTAAAGGCCACATAACTCTCCCACTCGGAATCCACAATGGCTCCCCAATACCTAAGGCTTCCCATCCACAGTCCTCTTGGCAGCTTGCAAGGCCTGCAAGAATTCACCCAGCTCAGCGTCTGTCCAGGTGTAGCATAGTGATTGAGAGCACAGGCTCTGGGGCCCCACCGTTTCCTAACTGTGTAACCTTAATCATTTAGTGTAACCTGTGTGCCTTTAGTCATTTCAAAATGCGAGCTCCCTGTTCAGGCTGTTTTGTTTCTTCACTCTCTGGACATCTCTCCTTCCTGGGCTTCTTTCCAAGATAGCTTCTGAGTGTAGGGGGAGCTGACATGTCCTCACAGGGGCAGGGGCACAGACCTCCGGCTCCTCTCTGATCTTGGATATCCTGTGTCTGGCCCTAGTGTGTCCTATGTTGGTCTGCCGAGGTGTAGATGGTCCCTCTTTGTTCTCTGAACCCCGTGCTGGGCCCCTCCTCTCCTCTGCTGAAGTCCGAGGTCCTTCCCTTGAAGCTTCCCTTAGCCTGACTGCAGGCTTCTGCTGGTCCGTTGGATATTTCAGTACATTTGTGTTGTGCTGGTTATAAAGGAAGTTCTCGTTCCACTGAATACCACACCAAGGCTGTGGGAAACTGTGGTGCTATTTCAGATCCTCATACCCCTTAGCAATTTCTAAACTACCTGTGGGGTAGCCCCACATTGCTTGGGTACTGCGTTGAATGTGGAGTTTCCCCGAAGAGTTCACGATTTTCCTAGGTTTTACCCTAAGAATTGAGAAGCCCGTGTGCTGGGAGTTGCCTAAATCCATCCGGATGCTTCTACCCCCTTCTCCTCCCCATCTCCTCAGTTTTAATCCCAAGGTGGAGGTGGGATGGTGGGGAAGATACTCATACCTCAAGTCTTGCCATACTCTCCTTCTTATCTCTTCCTTCCAAGACCACAGGGCTTTCAGCTTCCTTTCCATCTGGAAGGTCCTTCTCTTATGTCTTATTTCTTTATGCTGTACTTCAGCCTCATGGCCTAGGGTTAAAGGCTAAATGCCCTAAGGGAACCAAATAGGAAACACCAAGGAGGGAAAATGTGTTGGGAAGCAATTCTAAGCATTATCTCAATTGTCCCCGGGAAGCCCTTGCTTTTCACCTCTGTTCATCTATATTCCTTCCATCCTTTCCACACGAGGCTCTTACCTCTCGTTATCCTCGAAGCATTCTTTAAACACTCCTTCCAACTCCAATCAAAACCCATTTTGCCAAGAATTACCTATGTAGCTGTGTAACCTCTCTCAGTTCAACTCTTTATCTGATTTCTCTAAGACATTCTGTGAGCCTCTGAACATTACACTGTCCATACTGATTGTTCTCCAAGTATTTCATGTGCATTAACTTTTTTTTAGATTGTAAGCTTCTTGGGGAGAAGAGACCATGTGTCCCCCCATAAGACCTGGCACAGTGTTAAACAGTCATTAAATACTGAACTGACTGGTTAAACACTGGGGACAAACTACTCAGAGGAGGTTGTAGACTGTCCTTCCCTACCTTTCTCCTGTTCTGAGCTAGCATTTATTGAGTCCTTATTATATGCTTCATACTGTACTGAAATGCTCTATTTACATTGTCTTATAAAATTTTCTCATCAGCTTATGGTGTGGGTACCATTATTATACCCATTTCACAGATGTGGGAACTGAGGTTTAGAGAAGTGAAAGAACTTTCCTAAGGTTGTGTGATTGTAAGGAGCAAAACCAGGATTCCAACCCAGGTCTGTCTGACTCCAAACCCCATGAGTTTAAACACACAGCTGCTATTGGTTCAGCTGTGCCACATGAACTTTTGTCACGGTTCTGTCTAGTTAGTTCTTCAGGATGAGTGAACATTAAGTCAGTTTGCCAAGGATATACATTTTCTGTTCTCCTCAGGTTTACACTTTACTTCTCTTCTAGTAGCAGTATCCTGGTTGTTCACCTGCATACTACTTTTTCCTCAGGTTTCCCCAGAGCTGATTTTGCAGACCATATTTCTCATCTTGTAAAAAAATGGTATGAATAATACCATTTATCTTAGTTTCATCATGTTAATAACCTTAGAGACTTGAAATTATTCTTATCAGATGTAGGTAAGAGAAGGCAATCACTCATCAAAAAGGAGACACATTGGGGCGAGCCCCGTGGCCAAGTGGTTAAGTTCCCGTGCTCCGCTTCCCGCAGCCCACGCTTTTGCTGGTTCGTATCCCAGACGCAGACATGGCACCATTCGTCAGGCCACGTTGAGGCAGTGTCCCACATGCCACAACTAGAAGGACCTACAACTAAAGATACACAACTATGTGCTGGGGGGATTTGGGGAAAAAAAGCAGAAAAAAAAAGAAGATTGGTAACAGTTAGCTCAGGTGCCAATCTTTAAAAAAAAAATTAAAAAAATTTAAAAAACAAAAAGGAGATTCATCAGCTGAGGAGTTGTCATGCATACACCAACTGAACGAAAGTCATGCACAAGAACTATCAATCACTTGATTCTAGCCCCCTGAAGTTAACTTTCTTTGTGGTTGTGCAAAAAATTTTTATTCAGAACTTTTAAAAAGGCAAGCAGTGTGACCCCAACATGGTTAGAAAGTCTTAGAAAATGTTTAAATATATGTTTAAATATAGCACATTTTGCTTTTTCTAATATTTCTATAATGAGCATATATGTCTTATACAATAAACAGCAACAATAATTGTTTTAAAATGAACTGATGGCTAACATATAACAGGATACAGAAACCTCAAGTTGCTATGTGTTCTAGTTGAATCAACACTGGTGTGAGTCTAGGTGGTCAGCTCAAACCAAAAGTGGCCACAACTGAGTCTTACCCAAACCACAAAACTCAAAAGAAACTGGGCTAGAGGGTAAGTTGCATGTTCAAGTCACTATGGGGTGGATCTTCTTAATAGTTAAAATGTGGTTAACATGCTGGTCTTCTACCAAAATAATACAGGAAATTCACTGTCTCTGTGGTTACTTATCTCTATAACTACCCACCAGATGTCTGAGTGGGAGATGGAAGAAGCAGCAGGACTAAGAATGGGGTTCCTGAAAGTAGATGTGTATAATCACAGCTGTGTTCTAAAGGTTCTGGCTGATTCTCTGAGTTTATGACAAGGGCACAGGCTTGCAAGACAGGAGCTTGTGGTTTTTTGGGGTGTCATTGTATTATTATTCTTCACTGGTGCTACTCTGTTCTTCCCCAGGAAGCCAGTGGCACAGGATTTATTATATTGAAAGGATATAAGAAAGGTCCGGCTCCAAGAAATCAAACACTTACAATCAGAGATCCTTGTTCAGTTCCAGGGTTTATAGAGTGCCAGATGCTGATGCATAATATAATGATGCAGGAGATACTAATCCTACTCTCAAGGAGCTTCAATGTGGAGTAAGAAAACAGGCTAGAAAACAGATTATAACACAATATGGTAAGTGCAAATATGGGTGATATTTACAAGGTACTATGGCAATACATCCCAGCCTGAAAGGGCAGGGGGATTAGAATCAGTGAATGTTTTCCAAAGATAAGCTTTCAAAGTCAAGTAGGAGTTGTATGAACAAGGTTGGGATGGTGTGAGAGTAAGGTAAAAGAGGCAGTGTCAAGAGTCCCAACAGGGAGAACACTGTAAGTACAGGAATGGATGCATGAAACAGTATCATGTACTTTGGAATCTAGGTAAAGTTTCATATAACTGGGATGTCAAGAAAGGGGAGGAGGCATGGCCTGGAACAAGCCTTGTGAGACAGGGAACGTCAGATTCTGACTTTATGAAAAAGCTGCTAATGAAAAATTACACAGTATGTATAATAAATATTATTTAAAAAAAGAAATTAAAATCAGGGGGCTGGCCCCGTGGCCGAGTGGTTAAGTTCGCGCGCTCCGCTACAGGCGGCCCAGTGTTTCGTCAGTTCGAATCCTGGGCGCGGACATGGCAGTGCTCGTCAGACCACGCTGAGGCAGCGTCCCACATGCCACAACTAGAGGAACCCACAACGAAGAATACACAACTATGTACCGGGGGGCTTTGGGGAGAAAAAGGAAAAAATAAAATCTTTAAAAAAAAAAAAAAAAGAAATTAAAATCAGAAAAAGCTAAAACAATGGGTCTGAATGAAGGTGGCTCCAGGAGGGACTTTGGGAGCCAGGAGCAGCCAGGCTTGGGTCATCTCACAGAGGATTTGCCCCTCTTATTCTTCAAGCTACAATTTGTGTTTCCATTTCAGCCATTTTTATTTGCCAGTCCCATTCCTGTGTTTGGTCTGGTTATTTATAGAGGAAGGAAAAGGAAAAAGTGAGTGAATACAGAGGATGAAGGGAGGTTATAAAATAGATATTTAAGTAAGTGGCTCTCCATTTGGATGTCTAGCAGACATCTCAAAGTCAACATATCCAACCTGAACTCCTGATCTACTCTCAAAAATTTGCACCACCTGTAACCTCCTCCATCTCAGTTGATGGAAACTCCAACTTTCCAGTTGCTTTGGCCTAAAGTCTTGGAGCCCATCCTTCACTCCTCTCTTTCTACATAGCCCATACCCAGTCCATTAGGAAATTCTGCTGACTCTTCCTTCAGAATGTACCTCAAATCCTTCCATTTTTCACCATCTCCAGCTGAATCCACATCATCTCTCATCTTGATTACTTCAACAACCTTCCAACAAATCTCCCTACTTTTACTCTTGACCGCCTACAATCTATTCTCCTCATAATTTCCCGAGGGATCCTTTAAAATATAAATCAGGGGCCGGCCACATGGCCAAGTGGTTAAAGTTCACACTCTCTGCTTCAGCAGCCCGGGTTTGTGAGTTAGGATCCTGGGTGGGGACCTACTCCATTCATCAGCCATGCTGTGGAGGCATCTGACATACAAAAAAAGAGGAAGATTGGCAACAGATGTTAGCTCAGGGCAAACCTTCCTCACCAAAAAAACAAAAAAAAAAAACCCTCAAAACATAAGACAAATAATATCACCCAAAACCCTGCATAGCTCTCTTTTTCACCCAGATTAAAAGCCAAAATTCTTACAATGAATTACTTCAAGAACTTTGCTCTGCCTGCAATATTGTTTCCCCAATAATCAACTTAGCTAGCTCCATCACCTCCTCAAGTCTTTACTAATATTTCACTGCTCAGTGAGACTAACCCTATCCACCCTGTTTAGTATTGTAACCTGCTACTCCATCCCCATGCACTCCTGATCCCCTTTACCCTATCCTACTTTTTCTTTTTCCACAGTTCTTACCACTTCCAACATAATATGTAATGTATTTATTACGTTTATTGTATAATTTCTTGTCTCCCCCGGCTAAGCTGGAAATTCTGCAAGGGATTATTTGGTTCCCAGAAATATCCTGCTTAAAACACTTAAATGTTGACTGGATGAATGAATGAATGAATGAGCCAGGTGGTCTCAAGTTATATACTAAATAGTCCAGCCTTTCCTTACTGATTTGAAATGTCACCTTACTATACATCTGTTCTTGAATTCTTTGTTCCTTCCAACTATTTGTCTATTCTGGCACCAATATCAAACTATTTTTAATTACTATGACTTTATATTTTGATATTCTGGTAGTAATCTCTGATCTTAACATTACAATTCATTATTTGTTATTAATTTTAGGCTAAATCAACCATATATTCATTCATGTGACAAACATGTTTTGAGCATTTACTATGTGTCATGCACTGGAAACAAAAATATGCTGGCTGGACTGAATTGTCCAAATATAAATTTAGTGGATTGAGGTCTAGACTCTGCTTTTTTAATTGGATTTTTCTAGAGGAAGGGTAACGGCAAAGTTGTTTTTTTCCTCTTAAGTATTGGTTAAGTTGCTGATGTATCCATAAATAAGAAAGATCAGCTTTTCTAACTTTTTCTGAAAAAGTAAGTCTAAATATGATTCAGAGGTTGAGGCTCTAATGAAAAGCCTAAAAATGTGGACAAAGGCTAGTGAATGAGAAAGGCAGAATGTGGTGTAATATCCTAAAAATCCTTATTACAATTTATTTCCTAACCTTATTCTTCCAATTAGGTGGCAAATGACTTTTCACATAAAAATTAGGGCAAGATCTTTCCTCTCCCTATATTAAACTTACTTTGAGAGTTACACACCAAGTCATGCCCAGTGAAGCATCACCACATCCTAGGAAGATCCTGTGTGTATGTGCTCATGAGCATATTTAACCGCATGTTCATACTCCCTCAGGTTAGCCTTTTGGCAAAGTTAGCTCATTTCATTTCCAAAGGATATAGGGTAATCATGGTCCATTGTTGAGCAAAGGGGGATGAAGATCAGCTGGAAATTGCTATCAGGGAGAAGGTTCAGGTCTATTCCATAAAGCTAGGAGTAACACCAGGAAGTCTACCACCTTTACCTAGGTCAAGGCAGTTGAATTTTAAAAAGTCCTAAGGAGAGGGTCTCTAAAACCTTACTGTTCCTCTACACACATGGTAATTACAGGAATTTTGACATCTGTGCATGGTAGGTACAATAGTAATATTCAAATATAAGTTGAGTGTCAAATTGGACAACAAGCATTTTTTGAGTATCTACTATGTTGAGAATAGAGAAGTGAACTAGACAGACACAATTCCTTCCCTCAGTCAAGGAACTGCTCCTTCCCACCAAGTGCTTTATGTCATTATCCAAGAAATATGAGTAGTCTTATAACTAAACTGCGGAATGACAGAATTCTTGTTTAACTACCTAATTATTGTCATCCAAGGAAATCTCAGCCTACTCTAAAGCTGATTGTAAGTTTCACAATTTCTGCTCTACATATTCTCCCTCTCTCCTTAAACATGGAGTCCAAAGGTGATTAGCCCACATTCATGACCTACCTTGCCAGCCTAAAACCATTTTATAGCCCCTTCTTCATTACTGCAGTCAAAAGGCTTAGTTTACTTGTAATGTTACACTAGACGTTACTAGATGGTCCCTATGATTAAGAACTCACCTTCATAACTAGTTCTTCTCTTATTCAGCAAACTCTCCAAAGAGCACAGGCTTCTTTCACATAGGGAGAGAGTGTTTGGTTACAATTGGAGCTGCCAGATGGGAGTGTTTTCCAGAAGATGTCATGTGGGATGGGTCCCAGAGTAGGCATGGGTTGCTTGAGGTTGGGTTTGGGATCACAAAATTCATATGGAATAAACCAGGACTTCAAGGTCTCAGATTGCTGAAAGAGAAGACCAAGGCAATGCCTGGACACTGGAACACATCAGATAGATGACAACTTGCTAACATCACTAAGAAGGATTAGAGCTGCAGAAAGACGAAGAATGGACATTCGGTGGTAAAATCCACACAAGGAAGTGACAGCACTGGCCTTTGAAGAACATGTCCTGGAAGAATTGTTCTTAACTTTGTTTTCATATCCTCACTGATACATTGTTTTTGAGA
The DNA here is from genome assembly GCF_021613505.1 of Equus quagga. NCBI lineage: Eukaryota > Metazoa > Chordata > Mammalia > Perissodactyla > Equidae > Equus > Equus quagga. The sequence goes on from NC_060268.1 coordinate 40,396,715, forward strand.
CCCTGATGGAGCAGAGATTCAGAGTAGAGAAATTCTCTTCCTTTCTTAACTAGTTTTTCTGGTCTAAAAAGAAGTATAATCATTAAACAAGGAAAAGTCCTTTCCTTAACTCTCAAACCTACCCCAGAGCTCCATACCAGAATTTTAGAACAAAAATATTCAGAGGTGAAATGGAGAAGCAAAAATTATTGTCCAACTTCAGTTCTCAGTCTGGCCCACATCTCCAGCTGCTGCAGATTAATTAGTGTTAGGAAACTGGGATCCAGCACCAGTCTATACTGAGTGCTGCTCCAAAAGCAGAGTAAATGTTGCTGACAAAACTTAGTGCTCTAATGAGTAGAGCTTGAGAAACGAATAATTCCTTAACTGAGTATGATGAATGTATAAGGTTAGAGGTGGAGGGCATGCTTAATCTGGTAATCACTTAGAGAAAATGTGGGCAATTTCTCTGTGGAGAACAAGCCCAATTACTCATAATGTGCCACACTGGGCAGTGCTCAAGAAGGCAGGCACCACTGCACTGCTGATTTAGGTCTGGCACACATCCACATTCTCTTGACAACCCCATCTCTCCGCCCCACCACCACTACCACCACCACCTTTTTTCCACAAAAAGCAATGAAATAATAATAGTTGATGGCACCATCTAAGAAGTGGCATAATGGAAGATGCACCTTGGGCTTTGGAATCATTTCTAGGTTAGAATTCTGCTACTAACTACTACATAGCTGAGAACACTCACTTCACCAATGTTCTGCTTTGATCTGCACCTGACACTTGGAGGTAGGCTGTGGTGAACTTAGAAACAGAAAATACAGAGCAGCCTTTTCCCCTTCTGATCATATTCCTGCCAGTTATCTGGTACCTGACACAATTACAGCCATGCTAGATGCCTAGGTGAAGCTCTTTGTTTCCCAGGACTCACTCATGACCATAACTAAGAACTTCCCCAGAAAGAGCTCTTGCAATCTCAGGGAAGCTGAGCCCTTTATTCAGTTTGTTGTCTCCTGGGAGCCTTCATCCAACAGAGCCAAGATTGCCTCTCCAGACACATAGGTTTGTGTTTGCTACTCAGTTTTTATATTAATCACCTTTCACATTCATTTATATGCAAAGTTGTTAATAAAAATATTTAGGGCAAAAAGATTCTGTGTCATGCTAAGTCCATCAAGATATTAACATTGATGATACTTATAGAATTTAGGTAGCTTTCAAGGATTGAAGACTAACAAGAAATACTAAAGTGGTACAATTAATACCACCAAAGCCACTACCTTTTGAGATGTGAAATTTCACAAGGTATATACAATTTAGATGACAGATCAAAGCTCAAATTCTAAGGACGAACACCTAAGATATTTCTTTGATCTCATAAGCCTCACCAGGAAAAGATGATCCTTTTAAAGGGAATAAATGAGGAGAGTTTAATGAAGATACTAATTAAAAGGGGGTGAACAAGGTTAAGAGAAACCAAGTCAAGACGGTGAGGTACCTCAGTGGTGTCCAGATCTTTCTGCAATGATGGAAATGTTCTACATCCATATTGTCTAATACTGTAGCCATTAGCCATATGTGGCTACTGAGCACTTAAAATGCGGTTAGTGCAACTAAGCCACTAAATTCTTAATTTTATTTAATCTCAACTAATTTAAGTCGGAATAGCCACAGGTAGCTAATGGCTACTATATTAGACAGTGCAGCTCAGGTTTAGCAAAGAGCCATTACAACTCCTGAGCCTAAAGACGTAAGAAGAACAATTACCGGAACGTGAAATGATGCAGAATTAGAGCTCCATCTTATAGGAGACGACATGACAGGAGCTGTAGCCTTGACAGAAGAATGCAACCACTGCCAACTTGCAGACTGGCAGGAGAAATAAATGCTGCGGATACCCTGACTCATTTTTCCTGCCCAACCATCCACTGTGGTGCCTCTGACTGGTGGAACTCACCAGAAACTAGAGGACAAGAAAACTTGCTGATGTAGTCCATAAAGGGCACAGAACATAGTGAAAGGTGGAGAGTAGGTCTGGAGCAAGACATTATTATACCATGTACAAAATTAATTGAGGCATCAAACATCTGGCTTATTAGCACTTGTAAATCTAAATAAATAGGGAATCAGTGGCAAAAAGTGGAACAAAGGCATGTTTTTCTATGAAGTCCTACAAATGTGTCTTATTAAAGCTATCCCAGAGATCTCTGCTACACAAAACAGCACAACACTTTAACCAAACTGCAACTGGGTTCATTTCAGTTTTCATGTATGAAGAATGAGGTCAATACCATGTCCCTTTGACTATATTCAACGCAGTATTCTTACCAAGGATCTGTGTGAAACTTTTTCCAAGGTACTATCTCAAATCACAAAGCCTGGGAGTGAGAAATTTTTCACTTGACTTAGGCTAAAGGTCACTGTAACTTACTAAGTGGATAAACTTAGATTAGAAAATGGGAGGAAGACCAATAAACTAGATACAGAGATCCAAGGTCCCCCAACTCCTACTGCAGGACTAGATGACCACTCTCTTCAGATAGGCCTACTTATGTTTTATTTTTGTACCATCTCTCTGAACACCGGTATGTGTTTTAACAACCTCTTTCACTTTCTGTACTGGATAGTAGTGCTAATGAGAAAAAAAAGAGACAGAAGGAGGAAGTGGTAATATCTATAGTCAGAGTCAAATCCTATTTGTGGAAATCTTTATTGTCTAATTAGTGGTCCTGAATATACCAAAAGTCCAGTCCTTACGGCCTAGCACTTAAGGAAGAAAGGTCTAATGTCACTGTATGGGGGTTGAAGTAGGTGCCAAAGGAAAAGCAGTTCCCACCACCTCCAAGGAGCAGGAGCTGTTGCTCTTCAGGAAGGAGGACGCTGGTATGGTTGTGTAACATTAATGGCCATGGCACACACGCTGTGTCAATCTGATACTCAGAGCTCAATCCTGTAGTCAAATCGATAACAGTCACTCCAGGAATGGAGGAGGAATGAATCCAGATCCCTCCAACCAGCAAAAGCTTCCCATTGAGCACATGAGCTGTGTGGGAGTACCTTGGGGTAATGGGAGGCTGGATGACTATTGATTCCCAGAGGAATCCACAAGAGATTGGTTTCAGAAAGAGTACAGAGCTCAGTGGCTCCTCGGAAGCACCCAGACCTCCAGCAATAAGGGCTCCCCCTTGCCAGCTGCAAGCACTGTGGGAATGCCGACCTTCAGGTGCTTCCCCCTCCACTGGGATCCGGACCCAAGCCAGTGTCCCCACATGCAGAAAATGCCAGTCACTTAGTACAGGTTCCACCACACTTCGACCCCCATACACAAACAAATATTTTTGGTTCTCATAGGACACTTCTGTTGTTGAATGCCTCCAACGTGACAAAGTGGAATCTTCTTCTGGGCCCGCCTTTGTTACTGTTACATTTAGGTTCTCAGTGCTATTATTCTCATTCTTACAAAAATGAAGTTGGAGAATCCCCAAGGCTGGAGTTACTGGGGACAGTCTCCCTCCCAGAACCAGAACCTGAGTATCTGAAAGTCTTGTCATGGTATGATAAAGCCGTCCATCCCACTGAGCTCCAGTCCCCCAACCGCATATTTGGTTGCCTTTCCATTCAGTGTCACAATATCTTGAGAGCAAGTGAAACTTGCTAATTCGGCAATGCCTTCCCTCTTGCACTCCAAATCCTCCCGCACTGAGAATAATGCCTGAGCTCAACAGGACAGAGCTGTGGCCATATCTCTTAAGGTCTGGGCCCTGGCTGTCACTAGTGACTACCATGGTAGGGAAGATTCCTGAAGGGGCGGCAGGATCCACCCGAGGAAAGGCGTCTGAAGATGGAAACACCAGAGTTTGGGAGAGAGCGTCTCCCCTAGAAGCGGCCAGAATGAAATAGTGGGCGCACTTCAGATGCCACTCCTCAAACTCATCAAAAGGTTCAAGCCTTTCCATGCGCCCGCGTTCTTCTGCGGGCACAAGGCAGCGATAGAACCCATTCATGTCCATGGCACTGCAGGCAGTCCAGCCAGCCTGAAGGAAGCGGTGCCGCTGGGCCTCCACGTCGGGGAAGCGGTCGAGGCCGTGCAGGGGGGAATTCAGCTGCCGAAAATGTTGCAGCATGAACTGGCCAAAGGCATCATGCGGCCTCATCTGCTCGTAGACCACGAAAAGGGCATTAGGAAAACGCCGGGCCGCCCAGGTGATGAGGGCCGCGGCATCATCTGGCTCGAGGTAAGTCAGCACGGCCTCGGCCAGGAGCAGGGTGGGTGCGGCCGCGTCAAGGCCCGCGGCGGCCAGGGCCCGGTCCAACTGAGGGAGCTGCCGCAGGTCCAGGCCCAGGATGCGGTAGTCCGGGCTCTCAAAGCACAGCGGTGACGCGGGGTCCCCACTCTGGAAGGGTCCCGTTAACGCGCGCAGCTTCGGCATATCTCGAATCCTCTCCGCTTTGCGCCGCGCCACGTCGGGAAAATCTACCTCCCAGACCGCAGCCCCGGCCAGGCGGCCGGCACTTTTGAGGCGAAAATACAGCGAGTCCGAGCCGGCGCCCAGCGACACAACCTGGCCGCGAGGCGCGCCCGGGGCGGCGCACGTCTGCTCCAGGAAGGCGCGCACACAGTGCCGCACGGCGCGTGCGCGGACGTAGTAGCCGCGGTGGATGAGAGGCGCGCGGCGCGCAGTCCCCGGAACTAGCAACGCGGCAAAGGTGTCGTGCACGTACCCGCGCGCGGCCAGAGAGCTCTTGCTGAGGGCGCTGCTGTCGTTGGTATTCTGTACTGCCCCTGCCCGACGCTCGCGGCTCCGCGGGCCCATGGCCAGGAGAGACTCAGGAGTGGCAATCTGTCCTGCCGTAGGACCCGCCTCGCGGACTTCTGTACGGAAAAATCGCCCCCGCTCAGTTTCTGCTCTTCCGCGCACACGTGTGCGTCACTTCCGGGCAGAAGGCACTTGACCAATCAGAATTGAAGAGGATGTAGCTTGTGCTAAAATTCGACTGGAATTGAGTGTCATTCTCTGGGACTGCGTTTTCGCGGGAAGTTGCCAGCTACGGCTTATTGTGGACGCGTGGACTGTGTCAGGGAAGCGCGGGTTGGCGCTTTTCTACAAGCTTTTCCGTCTGAACTTTTTTACCTAAGTTCTCGTACTTGACTCAACCGTTGACAAAAATCTTGACGAGGTGAGTCTGTGGGAACTGACAACCAGACCTCCTTGGACGGAGGATGCCCCCTGGTGGGGCAAAGCAGGGTTAAGACCACTGACTTTGGTGAGCAAGGACAGGGTGTCGTTCCTCGGATGCTAACTACTAGTGCTCACTAATTTGTTTAATGCTTTCATCGTTATGAAAGAGATCCCATTTCAACCTGAAAACAAGTCCCTGAGGCCAGATCCAAAATGAAAAAACCTTTACCGAGGTGGTGATTCATCCAATAAGTGTCCCCACAGATAGATACTATTATTTCCCTTATATTCCTGGCTCTGTGCGAAGCTGACAATAAGTTAACCACTCGGCCTCTGTTTCTCAGCTGTAAAATGACATTCCCCTCCACTTTGAGAGTTCTGTGATTCTAGGGTAGTGTTGAATATGCCCGCGGAGGAGAGAATCACGGAAGAGAGGCAATTATTCCTTCTGACGTGGTCTGAGTCTTTTTGGGGGTTTAAGATAACCATCAAGTTTCTAAATTAGGTGTTTGAGCGTCATCACCAGTGGGAAGCCGCTCCCAGAGATATTTAGGAGATTTGTAATTTATTAATTGGGATTTGGTGACTGACAGTAGGGGCTGAGATGGAGAAGGAAATCGGGATGACTGTGATTTGAAGCAGCTTAGCACATGGTTAAGACCGTGAGTTTTGGAATCCAGCTAGTTTGGATACTGGAACTCAAAAGGTTGAGTCAGGATAAAGGTTTAATAATTGAGAAGCGTCATTCAGATTTGGGTTTAAGAGCTCTTAATAACCTTCGGGAGAGTAATTTCTGTGGAGCAGCTTGAGTGTAATCCATGTTTCAGTGAGTAGGAAATAAAGTAAATGGAGGCAGCCGGTCTAAATTATACTTTCAAGGAGCTTAGCTCAAAAGGAAAAGAAAGGCAGGGCAGTTGCTAAAGAGGAATGTGGGATAAAAGAAAATTTTTTGTTTTTTTGGTTTTTAGATGTAAGCAAATACTGCACATGCATGTTGGTCTCCTGAGAGAAGTTTGCCAGTGGAGCGAGAGATTGGAGGAATAGAAAAGTGACGTTAACTGGTGGAGTAATGACTTGGAATAGATAGGAAAGAATGGGATCGTCAGCACAAATTAGTCTTGGGGACAGGGAATGAATCCTTTTTCTCTGACTCATGAGGGAAGAAATGGTATAATAAAGATAAGTTCAAGTGTGGAGGAGGACAGAGAGAAATACAGGGAATTCATGCCTGGTGGCTTTTGTTGTCGCTGTAAAGCTCCTTGCTGGGTTGTCAGTTCAGTGTGAGGCGGTTAGGTCTGGTGCAACACTTGAGAAGTTTGGAATTGCCCCTGAAGGGAGTGGGAGAACTCCCCTGAGCTTGCTGGGCCTTGGGATCCTCGCCTCTGAAATGAGAGGAGTAAGTGCTGCTTTGTGAGGTGTCTCAAGGTTGATCAAGGGCCAAAGAGGAAAAAAAAAAAAAAAAGAGTTGTAGGACTTTGAAAAAAATGTATAGTGCTGTAGAAATGAATTTTTTAATGACAAGTTAGTAAAATGTACATGATGTTAGAAATATTACTTTTTTGGTAAAGAGCAGATCAAGAAAAGTGATTGAAGAAGAAAGAGAATGGAGCAAAGTTTGTGATTTGGGTGCCTTATGATTGTTTTCTGGTTATTTTTTTAATCTGTTTATTCTTATGTAAAATGAGGATAATAGTGCCTGATGGGTTGTTTTGAGAATTAAGTAAAGTAACCCTCTAAGACCCTTAGTACAGTGCCTGGCTCATAGTAAGTGGTTAATAAATAGTAACAAATGTTTTTATTACTCTGAATTCCCTTTTGGGGTTTTTTTGGCATGAAAAAAGTTCTCTGAGAGACAGGAGACTGGGTTCTGGCCCCGCTCTAACTTGATGAAATGTTAGCACAAATATAGGAAGATCTTATCTCAACATTTTGCCTTTTGACTCCTCCCTCACAGCCCAGCTTCTTCTGACTCAGGCCAAACCCAGCCCTGGAAGGTTGAATTTGGCAGGGCATGGTATTGTTGGTAGCAGTATCCTAGGCAAGCATCAATAAAAGAACAATTTTTTAAAAAAATTTTTTATTGAGTTAATGATAGGTTACAATCTTGTGAAATTTCAGTTGTACATTATTGTCTGTCAGTCGTGTTGTAGGTGCAACCCTTCACCCTTTGTGCCCACACCCCTCCTTTCCCCTGGTAGCCACTAATCTGTTCTCTTTGTCCACATGTTTAAATTCCTCATATGAGTGGAGTCCTGCAGAGATTGTCCTTCTCTATCTGGCTTATTTCACTTAACGTAATTCCCTCAAGGTCCATCCATGTTTTTGCAAATGGGACAATTTTGTTCTTTTTTACAGCTGAGTAGTATTCCATTTTATAGATATACCACATCTTCTTTATCCATTCATCTGTTGATGGGCACTTAAGTTGCTTCCACGTCTTGGCTATTGTAAATAATGCTGCAACGAAGATTGGGGTGCATGGGACTTTTGGAATTGTTGGCTTCAAGCTCTTTGGATAGATACCCAGTAGTGGGATAGCTGGATTGGATGGTAGTTCTATTTTTAATTTTTTGAGGAATCTCCATACTGTCTTCCATAGTGGCTGCACCAGTTTGCATTCCCACCAGCAATGTATGAGGGTTCCTTTTTCTCCACAACCTCTCCAACATTTGTTACTGTTAGTTTTAGTTATTTTTCTCATTCTAATGGGTGTAAGGTGATATCTTAGTGTAGTTTTGATTTACATTCCCTGATGATCAGTGATGATGAACGTCTTTTCATGTGCCTATTGGCCATCAGTATATCTTCTTTGGAGAAATGTCTGTTCATGTCTCCTGCCCATTTTTTCATCAGGTTAACTTTTTCTTGTTGAGTTGTGTGAGTTCTTTATATATTATGGATATTAAGCCTTTGTCGAATGTATTACTTGCAAATATTTTTTCCCAGTTAGTGGGTTGTTTTTTTGTTTCAATCCTGTTTTCCCTTGCCTTGAAGAAGCTCTTTAGTCTGATGAAGTCCCATTTGTTTATTCTTTCTATTGTTTCCCTTGTGTGAGAAGATATGGTGTCCGAAAAGATCCTTTTAATACTGATGTCAAAGAGTGTACTGCCTATATTTTCTTCTAGAAGCCTTATGGTTTCAAGTCTCAGCTTTAGGTCTTTAATCCATTTTGAGTTTATTTTGGTGAATGGTGAAAAAGAATGGTCAATTTTCATTTTTTTACATGTGGCTTTCCAGTTTTCCCAGCACCATTTGTTGAAAAGACTTTCTTTTCTCCGTTGTATGCCCTCAGCTCCTTTGTCGAAGATTAGCTGTCCATAGATGTGTGGATTTATTTCTGGGCTTTCAATTCTGTTCCATTGATCTGTGCACCTGTTTTTGTACGAGTACCATGCTGTTTTGATTACTGTAGCCTTGTAATATGTTTTCAAGTCAGGGATTGTGATGCTTCCAGCTGTGTTCTTTTTTCTCAGGATTGCTTTAGAAATTCAGGGTCTTTTGTTGCCCCATATGAATTTTAGGATTCTTTGTTCTATTTCTGTAAAGAATGTCATTGGGATTCTGATTGGGATGGCGTTGAATCTGTAGATTGCTTTAGGTAGAATGGACATTTTAACTATGTTTATTCTTCCAATCCATGTGCATGGAATGTCTTTCCATCTCTTTATGTCATCATCCATTTCTTTCAGGAAAGTCTTGTAATTTTCATTGTATAGGTCTTTCACTTCCTTAGTTAAATTCACCCCAAGGTCTTTTATTCTTTTTGTTGCAATTGTGAATGGTATTGTGTTCTTGAGTTCTCTTTCTGTCAGTTCGTTATTAGAATATAGAAATGCTACTGATTTATGTAAATTGATGTTATACCCTGCAACTTTGCTATAGGTGTTGATTACTTCTAAAAGTTTTCCAATGGATTCTTTGGGGTTTTCTATGTATAAGATCATGTCCTTTGCAAACAGTGAGAGTTTCACTTCTTCACTCCCTATTTGGATTCCTTTTATTCCTTTTTCTTGCCTGATTGCTCTGGCCAGGACCTCCCGTACTATGTTAAATAAGAGCAGTGATAGAGGGCATCCTTGTCTTGTTCCTGTTTTCAGGGTGATGGCGCTCAGTTTTTGCCCATTGAGTATGATGTTGGCTGTGGGAAGAACAATTATTTTTAAACGTGTAAAGATTGCGTTTGTTTTGATGGCGTTCAAGTTTCCATAGGTTAACACTATAGCCAATAGGTCAGTAAATTTACTCACAAGTAAAGGTCAACCTGAGGGGTGATTTGAATGTGCAAAAAATAAGGTCAGGATCCTGGAGTAAGATTGAAAATGTTTATGAAAAGCTAGCCACCTCTTAGATTTGTTTCCAGCCTGTTGTGTAAAATGTCCTAAGTGGATTTTCAGGCTGTCATTCTATTGTCTAAACATAAAAGTTCTTTCCTCTTACAATTCATAATAATAAAATTGTTTTGCAAGAGTTTAAAAAAATTATTTATCAATTATTTTATTATTATTTTATTTGTATATATTGCAAAATGGTCGCCACAGTAAATCTAGTTAATATCTATCACCATACATAGTTACAGAATTTTTCCTTATGATGAAAACTTTTAAGGTTTACTCTTAACACCTTTCAAATATGCAATACAGTATTAACTATAGTCACCATGCTATATATTACATCCCCATGACTGACTTATTTTCTAGCGGGAAATTTGTGCCTTTTGACCCCCTTAATCCATTTCCTCCCCCTCCTCCTGCCTCTGGCACCCACCAATCTTTCTCTGTATCTATGAGTTTAGGATTTTTTGTTTTTTTATATTCCACATATAAATGAGATCATATGGTATTTGTTTTTCTCTGTTTGATTTTTTGTTGGTTCACAGCCTTGGGAGTTCCCTGGGTGAGATGTGAAACTAGCCCCTGTACCTGGAGGGCAAGGAGGGTAAAGAGAGACTGAAGACAGAGGCAAACCACTCCAGATTGGTGGGTGGCAGGTTTAATAAGCAATGGAACTTGTATGTGAGCCTTTTCTTGGGCAGTGGCAAGATGGGTAGATCTCCGAACCTGCCTGCCAGAATCTTAAAAGTTTATGTAGAGGCCTTAATCGAGTTCAGCCACGTACACAGTCCAGATGGTCTCAACAACACATTACAGTCATGTGCCACATAACGGACATTGCAGTCAACCAAGGACCGCATATACAACTGTGGTCCTGTAAGATTATATCATATAGTCTAGGGGTGTAGTAGGCTATGCCATCTAGGTTTGTGTAAGTATACTTTATGATGTTTGCACAGTAACAGACTCGCCTAACGATGCGTTTCTCAGAACATATCCCCATCGTTAAGTGAAGCATGACTATACTCTCTTAAGGCTGCATCCTTGAAACAGCTCCTGATGTGGGGATGGTGGGCAGAATGTACGTTCCAAGGACAGAGGAGGGGGTAAGGAACCTCTGATGACCTCCTCCGATACTTATTTTAAATAATTTACTAATTATTTTAAATTTTAATTTATTAAAATTATTAATGAATTATTTATTTTTTCCCTTTTTTGAGAAATAATTGACAGACATCACTGTATAAGTTTACAGTATACAGCGTGATGGCTTGATTTACATATATTGTGAAATAATTACCACAATAGGTTTAATTAACATCCATCATCTCATATAGGTACAATAAAAAGAAAATTAAAAAGTTTTCCTTGTGATTAGAACTCTTAGGATCTACTCTCTTAACAACTTTCCTGTATGTCATACAGCAGTGTTAACTATAGTCATCATGGTGTACATTACATCCCTAGCATGCACTTATCTTATAACTAGAAGTTTGTACCTTTTGACCACCTTCCTCCACTTCCCCCTGCCCCCACTCCCTACCACTGGTAACCACAAATCTGATCTCTTTTTCTATGAGTGTGGTGGGATTTTTTGTCATTTGGTTTGGTTTTTTTTAGATTCCATATATAAATGAGATCATGTATATAAATCCCACAACTTCTTTATCCATTCAGCCATTGATGGAAATTTAGGTTGTTTCCATGTCTCAGCTATTGTAAATAATGCTGCTATGAACATGGGGGTGCAGATATCTTTTCTAGTTAGTATTTTTGTTTCCTTTGGATATATTCCCAAAAGTAGAATTGCTGGATCACATGATAGTTCTATTTTTAATTCTTTGAGGAACCGCTATACTGTTTTCTATAGTGGCTGTACCAATTTACAGTCCCACCAACAGTGAGCAAAGGTTCCCTTTTCTCCACATCCTCACCAGCATTTGTTATCTTTTCTTTTTGATGGTGGCCATTCTAACAGGTGTGAGGTGATATCTCATAATGGTTTTCTTTTGCATTTCCCTAATGACAAGTGATGTTGAGCATGTTTTCAGATACCCTTTGGCCATTTGCATATCTTCTTTGGCAAAATATCTGTTCAGGTCCCTTGCCCATTTTTTAATTGGATTATTATTATTGTTTATTTTTGCTATTGAGTTGTATGGTTCTTTATATATGTTGGCTATTAACCCCTTATCAGCTATATGGTTTACAGATATTTTTTTCCCATTCTGTAGGTTGTCTTTTCTCTTTGTTGATGACTTCTTTTGCTGTGGAGAAGCTTTTTAGTTTGATGTCCCACTTGTTTATTTTTTATTTTGTTGCTTATGCTTTAGGTGTGATTTCCAAAAAATCGTTACCAAGACCCATGTCAAGAAGCTTTTTTCCTATGTTTTCTTCAAGGAGTTTCATGGTTTCTGGCTTACATTTAAGTCCTTAATCCGTTTTGAGTAAGTTTTGGGGAGTGGTGTAAGATAGGGATCAAGTTTCATCCTTTTACATGTAAAGATCCAATTTTCCCAGCACCATTTATTGAAGAGACTATCTTTTCTCCATCAAGCATTCTTGGCTTCCTTGTCAAATATTAGTTGACTATATTCTTGAGTTTATTTCTAGGCTCTCAGTTCTGTTCCATTGGTCTATTTGTCTGTTTTTATGCCAGTACCATACTGTTTTAATTACTATAGCTTTATGGTATAGCTTGAAATCAGGAAGTGTGATGCCTCCTGCTTTGTTCTTCTTTCTCAGAGTTTCTTTGGCTACTCAGAGTCTTTTGTAGGTCTGTATAAATTTTAGGAGTGTTTTTTCTATTTCTGTAAAAAAAAAAAAGCCATTCAAATCTTAACAGGGATTACACTGAATCTATAGATGGCTTTTGGTAGTATTGAGATATTAACAATATTAATTCTTCCAGCCCATGAACACAGTATATTTTTCCATTTATTTGTGTCCTCTTCGATTTCTTTCATCAATGTCTTGTAGTTTTCAGAGTAGAGATCTTTCAGCTCCTTGGTTAAATTTATTCCTAAATATTTTGTTTGTGATGTTATTGTAAATGGAATCAATTTCTTTATTTCTTTTTCAGAAAATTTGTTGTTAATATATAGAAATGCTACTGATTTTTGCATGTTAATTTCGTATTCTGGCAATTTTACTGACTTGCATTGATTAGTTCTAACAGCTTTTTGAGTGAGTCTGTAGGATTTTCTATATATAAAATCATGTCATCTGCAAATAGACTTTTACTTCTTCCATTCCAATTCTAATGCCTTTTATTTCTTTCTCTTGCCTGATTGCTCTAGCTGGGACTTCCCAGTACTATGTTGAATAGGAGTGGTGAGAGTGGACACCCTTGTCTTGTTCTTGATCTTAGAGGAAAAACTTTCAACTTTCACCATTGAGTGTGATGTTAGTTGTGGGCTTGTCATATATGCCTTTATTATGTTGAGATATGTTCCTTCTATGCCTAACTTCTTAAGTATTTTTATCGTGAAAGATGTTGAATTTTGTGAAATGCTTTTTCTGCATCTATTGAGATAATCATATGATTCTTTTCTTTATTCAATTAATGTGATGTATCACCTTGATTGATTTTCATGTTGAACCATCCTTGCATCCCAGGAATAAATCCCACTTGATCATGGTGAATGATCCTTTTAATGTGCTGCCAAATTCAGTTTACTAGTATTTTGTTGAGAATTTTTGCATGTCTGTTCTTCAAGGATATTGGCCTGTAGATTTCTTTTCTTTTTTTTTTGAGGAAGATTAGCCCTGAGCTGACATCTGCTGCCAATCATCCTCTTTTTCCTGAGGAAGGCTGGCCCTGAGCTAACATCTGTGCCCATCTTCCTCTACTTTATATGTGGGATGCCTACCACAGCATGGTGTGCCAAGCGGTTCCATATCTGCACCCGGGATCTGAACCAGCGAACCCCGGGCCGCTGAGAAGCGGAATGTGCGAACTTAACTGCTGCACCACCAGGCTGGCCCAAGACCTGTAGTTTTCTTTTCCAGTGGTGTCCTTATCTGGCTTTGGCATCAGGATCATGCTGACCTTGTAAAATGAGTTTGAGAATGTTCCCTCCTCTTCAATTTTTGCAAGTTTGAGTATGATTGATGTTAATTTTAAATGTTTGGTAAAATTCACCAGTGAGGCCTTCTGGTCCTGGGCTTTTCTTCGTTGGGAAATATTTGATTACTGATTCAATCTCCTTACTAGTATTGGTCTGTTCAGGTTTTCTATTTCTTCCTGATTTAGTCTTCATAGGTTGTGTGTTTCTAAGAATTTTTTCATTTCTTCTAGGTTTTCCAGTTTTTTGGTGTATATTTGTTCATAGTAGCCTCTTATGATCCTTTTTTTTTTTTTTTAAAGATTGGCCCTGAGCTAACATCTGTTGCCAATTTTGTTTTTTTTCCCTCCCCAAAGCCCCCCTTGTACATAGTTGTATATTCTAGCTGTAGGTCCTTCTGGTTGTGCTATGTGGGACGCTGCCTCAGAATGGCCTGATGAGTGGTGCTAGGTCTGAACCCAGGACCCGAACTGGCAAAACCCTGGGCCACCAAAGCGGAGCCCACAAACTTAACTACTCAGTCACATGGCTGGCCCCTCTTATGATCCTTTGTATTCCTGTGTTATCAGTTGTAATGTCTCCTCTTTCTTTTTTTTTTAAAGATTTTTTGTTTTTCCTTTTTCTCCCTAAAGCCCCCGGTTACATAGTTGTGTATTTTTAGTTGTGGGTCCTTCTAGTTGTGGCATGTGGGACGCCATCTCAGCATGGCTTGATGAGCGGTGTGATGTCTGCACCCAGGATCTGAACCGGCGAAACCCTGGGCTGCCAAAGCAGAGCGTGCAAACCCAACCACTCAGCCATGGGGCTGGCCCCTCCTCTTTCATTTATAATTTTGATGATTTGAGTCTCTCTCTTTTTTTCTTGGTTAGTGTAGCTAAAAGTTTGTCAATTTTGGGCCAGCCTGGTGGGGTAGTGGTTAAGTTCATGTGGTCCGCTACAGCAGCCTGGGATTCACAGGTTCAGATCCTGTGTGTGGACCTACACACTGCTCATCAAGCCATGCTGTGGCAGTGTCCCATGTACAAAATAGAGGAAGATTGGCATGGATGTTAGCTCAGGGACAGTCTTCCTCAAACAAAATTAGAAAGATTGGCAATAGGTGTTAGCTTGGAGCCAATCTTCCTCACAGAAAAAAAAAAAGTTTGTCAGTTTTGTTTCTCTTTTCAAAGAACCAAATCTTAATTTGGTTAATCTTTTCTATTGTTTTTCTGTTCTATATTCATTTATTTCTGCTCTAGTCTTTTTTATTTCCTTCCTTCTGCTAACTTTGGGCTAAGTTGGCTCTTTTTCTAGTTCCTTAAGATGTAGGGCTAGGTTGTTTGTTTGGAATCTTTCTTCTTAATGTGGATGTTTATTGCTACAAACTTTCCTCTTAGAGTTGCTTTACTGCATTCTGTAAGTTGTGGTATGTTTATTAATTAAAAATTTCGTTTATTAAAATTATTTCAAAAAGCTATCAAATATTGCATACTTACTGTAAAATCTTCAAATTGCACAAAACTATATAAGGGAAATGTAAAATTCTCTTCCTTGACCTTTGCCATTTCCAACCCACTTTCTAGTAGCAACGATTTTCTATGTATCCTTTCATATGTGTTTTAGGCATAAAGATGTAAATAAATAGGTGTGTGTGTACATACATATATGCTTTGTTCATAAGTGTCATCTTTCTAAACAGTCTATTTTGCAACTTATGTTTTGGAAGAAACACTATATCATAGAGGTCTTTCCATATAGTCATAGATATTCAGTTGGATGGAGATGTAATTAATTTAACCCTTACCCTGCTGATGGACATTTGGGTTGTTTCCTGTTTTTTGCTATTATAAGTAATGCTACAAGAAATCTATTTCTACATATCCTATAAAATAATAGGATGAATTCCTAAAAGTAGAATTATTGGGTCAAAAAATATATGGGGTTTTTTTTCCCAGTATTGATAGATATTGCCAAATTGCTTTCCAAAAAGACTATACCAAGTTCTGCTCCCACCAGAACTTTTACCCACACCTTTACTAATATTGGGTATTATTCTTTTGAGGTTCACAGTTTTTTCTGGATATTTTTACAAGTTAAATCTTCCATATGAACTTTAAAATCAATTTCTATGGAATAATTTTTGGAATATTTTGATTAACATTTACTTCATAAGTCAATTTATGGCAAATTGACTTTACCTATGCAAGATAAGGTATGTTTTTCCATCTTAATGACATCTTTTATGTTCTTCAGTAGAAGTATTAAATATCATTGATTACATAGTCCATCTTTTTTGTTTCTTACTATTTATTAAGCAGTTACTATGGCATTCCATTGAAATGCCACCTTAATACTGGGTTGGTCTTTCTGGGTTTCTATGGCTTTGTCTAGTCTTGTACAAACTATTTTTTTTATTTCCCATTTTAATATCTTGGTGACTTATTTAACCCCTCTCAGTATCAATTTATTGGTTTGTAATGTGGTAAAAATATTTACTTTGCAAGATTATTAGGAGAATTAAAGATAATATTTTTAAAAGTGCTTGCCTCATACATGAACAGACATTTCTCAAAAGAAGAAATGAATATGGCCAATAGACACATGAAAAGATGTTCATCATCGCTAATCATCAGGGAAATGCAAATCAAAACTACACTAAGATATCACCTTACCCCCGTTAGATTGGCAAAAACATCCAAAACCAAGAACGACAAATGTTGGAGAGGTTGTGGAGAAAGAGGAACCCTCATACACTGTTGGTGGGAATGCAAACTGGTGCAGCCACTATGGAAAACAGTATGGAGATTTCTCAAAAAGTTAAAAATAGAAATACCCTATGACCCAGCCATCCCATTACTGGGTATCTATCCTAAGAACCTGATATCAGATATCTCAAGAGTCCGTTGCACCCCTATGTTCATCGCAGCATTATTTACAATAGCCAAGACGT
Organism: Equus quagga; assembly: GCF_021613505.1. Lineage (NCBI taxonomy): Eukaryota > Metazoa > Chordata > Mammalia > Perissodactyla > Equidae > Equus > Equus quagga. The sequence continues at coordinate 40,413,216 of NC_060268.1, forward strand.
GGAACCAGCCTACATGCCCAGAAACTGATGATTGGATAAAGAAGATGTGGTATATATACACAATGGAATACTACTCAGCCATAAAAAAAGACGAAATTGGCCCATTCACAACAATGTGGATGGACCTCGAGGGCATTATGTTAAGCGAAATAAGTCAGTCAGAGAAAGACGAACTCTATATGACTCCACTCATAGGGGGAAATTAGTATATTGAGAAGGAGATCCGATCGGGGGTTACCAGGGAAAAGGGGGGGGTGGGGGGAGGGTACGGAGGGGGAAGAGGTGTACCCACAACATGACTAACAAAAATGTACAACTGAAATTTCACAAGCTTGTAATCCATCATAACATTAATAAAAAAAAAAAATAAAAAAAAAAAAAAAGTGCTTGCCTCATACCTGGTAGACTCTGAATGGAAATTGCTATTCTTTTCAACATCGTCGTCAGCATTAATACGTGAGAACCCAGGAGGTCAAGGTGGCTACCTTGAAAATCACTAAATTTCATTTGGAATTTTATCTTTATTTGTAAGCCACCTTCAGAGGTAAAGGGAACTTAGAATTTATTTATCACCTCCAATGTGCTAGTTGCTGTGCTAGGCGCTAAGGACATAGAATATGCCATAGTCCTTGTCCTTAGGAAGCTGATAGTCTGGTGAAGGGGAAAGACAAGTAAATCAGTGATAGATACAGTGTGATAGAGTGCTGGTTAAAGGTAGTCACTGGATTATATGGGAACATAGAAGAGGGGAATTTAAATTACTTTATTAATCCTTACAGCTACTCTGCGTTTTTATTCCATTTTTTCAAATAAGGAAACTGAAGCTGTGAGGTTAAGTGACTAAGGCCACACAACTACTGAGTGGCAGAACCAGTACAGATTCACCTAGGTCCATCTGACTCCGATGCCTCTGCTCTTCCTTTATATATTTTAAACAGTTCAAAAATGTAAACTTTCTACCCAAAATAGGACTTCTAAATTTCTAGTTTTAGAAGTATTTTTATAGAAATGGCTAATTGGTAAGGAATACACCCTGTGAAATTTCAGATTTTAATCCACCTCTTACCAACTTGAGGCCTTTTCTTATTTCTAGTTCAGATTGTTAGCTCATTTAAGTTAGCTTTGGAGGGGGGCTTTTGTCTTTTGAGAAATATATTAGCAAAATCCTGTTTCTTTGCTTTTATGTCAACATCTGAAAATGGTCACGTTTGTTTAAACAGGTGAAGCTGAGCCTAGAGCTGCATATGCAGCTAATCTATAAAAATGTGTGGACGTAAAGCAATCTGAAGGAAATTCAAGACCATAATATTTACTCAGTGAAGTACATTGTCTTGTCCATACCAAGAATAAGAGTGTTTGGAGAAGACCATTTTGTTCTGCTGAATCATGACAGAAGCGGAAGAACAGCAGCCATGGAAGACAGCCTTTTACTCAGAATTACCTAAAGTGGTAAGAATTCAACCATGGAATTCTGGAGCGGTTGCTTTATAATAACTTCTGGGTTGTTTCTTTTCACAAAAGAAAAGTAAATTTTATAGGTAGAATTTGTAAACTTTGTAAACTTTAAAAGTTATATAGCTACATCGAGTAGGCAATTTGCCTAGTAGTACAGACTACAAACATCAAGTACCTGGTGTGATGCTATCAATCTAGTGGATACTTGAGAAGTTTTTACTGATTATATTCTTGTTGTAGGAACTTCATGCCCACTTAAATGGATCCATTAGTTCTAATACCATGAAGAAGTTAATAGCCAAGAAGCCAGGTCTTAAAATCCACGATCAGATGACTGTGATTGACAAGGGAAAGAAAAGAACTTTGGAAGAGTAAGTTTTGGGAGGTTGTGGACATACTTCTTTTTTTCTCTATCACTATTTTGTGATTGTACATAGTATTAAGAATTTAGATTTTAGGTGTTAAAGGAGTACGGTAGCCATCTGGTATGGAGAGTATAACTTGACATACAGCTTTTTTTTCAACTGTCAGACTGTCGACAGTATTTTTAGTGATTTATGTTGTTTGTAAAGTTATACTATATTGGAATATTCTTTAAACTTGAAAACATAGGCTTATCGATTTTCTCCCCCTGTTGGCTGCTACCAGCAGGGGTTGGGGGTGGAGAGGGGAACTATTATTTCCCAGTTAAAAATATCAGTTATGTTTTATTTTCAATCATTTGATTATCCTTCCCGATCAATGTAATTTTTGAAAAACCTATTCTGTAGTTCTTTATAAATATATACTTGCTATCAGCCTAAATTCTATTAATTGAGCTTAGAGAGTTTGTCTTGAGTGACAAGTTTTTGATGACTAGACTATATTAAAACTTTTCACGTTGCAGGTGTTTCCAGATGTTTCAGATTATTCATCAGTTTACAACCAGCCCTGAAGATATTCTAATGGTAAGAAATGAAGCAATTTTTAGACTGGTTTAAAAACTATTAAGTGGGGCCTGCCCTGTGGACAAGTGGTTAAGTTTCTGTGCTCCGTTTTGGTGGCCCAGGGTTTCGCTGGTTCAGATCCTGGGCGCGGACATCGCACCACTCGTCAGGCTGTGCTGAGGCGACATCCCACATAGCACAACCAGAAGGACCGACAGCTAGAATATACAACTATGTACTAGGGGGCTTTAGGGAGAAGAAGAGAAAAAAAAAAAAGATTGGCAACAGATGTTAGCTCAGGTGCCAATCTTTAAAAAAAAAAAAAGAAAGAAATGGAGACATGGAAGCAAGTATGCTTAGAAAAAACTATTAAAAAAATTAAGTAATTTATGCCGTTCTGTTGTAGCACATGACCTTTTGCTTTCATCAAGAGTCTGATAGAAAATGTTTTCTGTTTTTTATGGCACCTCTGTTCAAAACCAGTGTAAGACATTTGCCTAAGAGCCAATATCAAGAGACTGTGTTCATTGTAAAAGATATGAGGACAGAACCAAGATTGACATCTTGACATTAGATAGAGAACAATATGAAGGAGAAAATCTTGTCCTGTTTTCGATGTGTAACACATCATATGAAGTATTTGACCACAGATGGGCATGTCTTTGATAAGACTTTGTCTGTATTGTTTGCAATACTTTTAACTACCTGGGTGGACATTGTAGAGAATGAAGAAGTTGAAGAAGTGCTTAGAGATTGAATGATTAATGCCCAGGGAAATTGTGCCTTCCCTCTGGGGTTGAAGAACTAAAGGACACTAGTGTGTTCTCTTATCTGAAGTTCTGTGATACCAGAGTCTGATATGGAAGACTGGCTTCTGTATCATTGATCTGACCAGGATGGCATTTTAAAATGTCCTCTTTATAAAAGGAGAGAAGCAAAATCTTGTCAGAGTTAACTTTCCTCCAAAAGGTGATTAATTTACTTAACACTTATCACAAGAATCAGTCTCAGCTAAGGAGGAAAATTCTTTCTTGACCAATCAAAAGTGAGTTCTCCAGAAACGTAGGTTATACTGCTTGCTTCGCATTTTTTCTAATGGTTACGTATAATAAATGAACCATGTGTGGGAGTAAGCCAAGAGATTGTTTGCAGAGGTGGGACTGAGTATGTGGGGATCACTTAACAGTCTAGTCAGGGTGACCTGGGTGTAATCTCAAAGAGAGAGGATTGCAGTGTGACTGAAATAACATTAACTGTGGCATGTGCCAAACACTACACTCAAGTCTGCTTTCTGAGGTGCGTATTTTTATTGTTTCCTTTTTGCTGCTGAACAAAACTAAGGCTTAAAGAGGTTAGGTGTAACTTGTTCAAGGTCACTCACAGAGAGTAAGTGGCAGAATTGACTATCTCTGGTTCCAGAACCCGTGTTCTTTCTCATTCAAGATATGCAGTCTTGCCATCCTTTGAGTAAGCAGAAACTTAACTAACTGTGATGTACTCTGTCTGAAGAAGGAACTTGAGTACATGTTCTCAGTCCAGGGCATAGGAAAGGAAAGCCCGAAGAGTACAGAGTTGCCCTCAGTACCTGTTGCTGCATGGAGCAGAAAGGGCTGAATCTGCAGATATGGAAGTGTTCTTGGACATGGGGTAGGGAGGATTCCACGGGCCTCACCATGGCCTAGATAAATCTTCCTCCCATTGCTCTCATTCTATACTTGCCATCAACCTTCTCTTGTTCTATTTGGTTTCACAGGTACCTTACCACCAGGAAAGGGGGTGCCCTGGATAGTAGATATGATCACTTCAGTCACTGAGAAGGACTACCACTTCACTCCCTTACTTCCACCCTCATTGTCAATGCATCCGTTAACAAATAGGTTTCTGTGTGTCTCATGTGAGCGGGGGTAGAGTGAGTTGGCCTCTCTGGGTCTGCTCAGTTCTGGAGTAATGACAAGATGCAAATTCCTCAACCTGCAAAGACGAGGCCCACACTCTGGTGGCAGTGGCAGCAACATGGAGTTGCTGGAGCAGTGGTGCCACAGGGTCCAGCGCCTGCCATGATGGTGGAGAGGCTGCAGGGTCATGCTCAGTGCTGGAGGAAGCAGTGGCATCTTGCTTGGTCCAGGGGTGTCACCCGATTCTGAATGCTGTTGTGTTGCCCTGAGCTGTGTAGTCTCTGAGGCTGATTCTCTAGACTTTCTTCCAAAAAGGAATTTCCTTTTTGGCTTTAGTTTTAAAACAAAGGGAAAAAGATGAAGCGCACACAAAAGATGAATGCATCCACCAAGGTGGTGCCACCCCATTAGGCACTGTCTGCACAACCAGCCAATCCTTGTTCCTTTCCCAGGACACTGCACTCGCGTGCCCATGTGCATGTAGTCAAAGCAGGTTAAGATTAGGATACCAACTGTAAGGACTAACTAGGGCTGGTTGTCACAGCGTTTCCAACCTGGTCCTTTTTTGTTCTCGATTTGGTATTTTTTAGGACTGATGGCAGAGAAGGAAAACATGCCTTCAGCCTTTAGATATCTACCCTGGTAACTTAGTAACTTTTGTATTGTTGAGATTTTCGCTAAATTGGATATAACTTTGGTCATATTTATCACCCATTTCCTTTGCCTAAGAGAAATTTCCCTGAGTACTTCTGAGGAAAATTTAACCCTGCCTGAAGAAATTCTTGAAAAATACAACTTATTCCTAAATAGCTTGAATAAGAACTTTAAGCCATGACTTTAAATGTTACATCAGTAATACCTAATCATTTTAGCTATTTATTTCCGTAAGTACCTTTCTAGTACTACACACTCATAGATGGTTTTAACTGGTTTTAGTTTTACCTCATTTCTCTGTTTTATCAATCTGCTGTTAGGAACACTAGGAAATAGAGAAACAGTTAAAATGGTTAAAAGGAGAGAAGAGAAACAAAAGGTGTGGGTGATTTGATGTGCAGATTTAAACTGAATGTGAGAATGAGGGGGTGTTGATGGCAGTTGGAAATGTTCTATTTCTGTCACAGTCTCCACCATGACAAACCAGATAATCTTAACCATGTGAGAGACTTCCAGCATTCCTTGCATATCAAATTTAATGTGTGAAATAAAGCTGTAGCATTTGGCATTCTCACTGGGATGCTTACACTAACATTATAATATTGTGTACATTGCCTTTATTATCAGGTCACAAAAGATGTGATTAAAGAATTTGCAGATGATGGTGTCAAGTACTTGGAACTAAGGAGCACACCTAGAAGAGAAAACGCTACAGGTAGAATTTAATTACTTCTCTGCAAATGTACTATCTCTTTTCCCATGTGCTTTGGTCATTCATGTGTTTACAAGTTGAGAATATGAAGCACGCACTTTTACACTGTTGGAGAATTAGACTCAACAGTCCAAGTCTTCTTATGTACATTAATGGTGTACATTATTAATGAGTGAGTTATTCTTAAGTTAAAAAATCAGATCAGATAATCTCTGTTTAAGGGAAATAAAAAGGCCTGAAAAAATTTCATTTGTTCTTCTTACTTACTCTGAGGAAAGGACACTTGCTCCTTATAGTTGCATTGTCTTAAATAGAAGCTAACTCTTGCTCCCTGCATCAAGGGCACTTGTGAGAAATGCCACTGAGTAGAAGCAGAATCATGTTTTATGACAATCCCTGAAATGAAGGTTATTCAGTCACTTCTCAGGGACTGACAGTATCTTAGGCCAGGAGCAAGCTGTGATGTGGTAAAACTTCTCCACATGGAGATGAGCAGATCTGGATGTGGTCTGGAGAAATTTCCTGGAACCCTCTTTCCATACGAGCAGCATCAGGAGATATTATATAGTGTCATTGGATCCCTCTTAGCACCTTGTCTATGACCTGAAGAGACCCTACCAGGTCATCTTGTGCCCTGCCATGTGTAGCCCAGTCATCATTCAGGGGGTAAAATATTTGAAACTACATATAGTAAAGTAAGTGTTGCAACGGGACAAGCAGAAGATTCTTATCTCTCATTTTTAAACTGCAGAATCAGTTCCAAGTTATGCTGGTGAGGGTAGTGAAAGGGAAGGAGGGAAGAAACCTGCCAGTTGTTACAAACTAGGTTGCTCTTCAAATAGAGATTCAAAGGGGAATGTTAAGCTAAGTATGCAACGATAGGAGAATGGTTAAATAAAGGTTGATGGAATATTAGGCAACCAATAAAAATATTTGCAAAGACACTTTGTTGACATGGGGATGTGCTCAGAATACAGTGTTAAATGACTGAACAGGGTACATATATCCCTAATAGCATCTCATCTATTGAAAAATAGATATATGTATGCTTAGAAAAACAAAAACAGTGGTTATCTCTGAGTAGTATGATTACAGGTTATTTTTATTTTTCTTCTTTATAATTTTATATGTTTTACTAGAGATTTTTCCACCAAAAGTAAGCATTTTAGAGTTGGGGTACAAGAGTATTTTAGAGGAGGTTATTCTGGAGCGTGCTCTTTCATAGCCCCCGGAAGAGGAGGGCTTGAGCACTCGCACTTGGAAGAACATCTCAAGTACCTTGGATGAGAAGCGCTGAGCCTGAGCAGGACTGAGGAGAAAGGAACCTGGGAGAAGGCTGTTTTTCTGGACTGGCAGGAAGACATTCTGCTAATAGAGAAAAATGTTTTGTTTTTAAGGCTAGGCCTTAGAAAGGGGTTTGTTGTTGTTATTGTTTTGTTAGAACAAATATTTAAAAGTTTAATAGCAATTTGTGAGAGTAGTTTTATGTCTGTTGAATCTAAGAATAATTTTACAAGGCCTTTAAAAGGGCTTGTATTTTGTATGTCTTTTTTTTTTCAATTTTATTACAATTAACATTTAGTAAAATATACCTGTAAGAGCCATGTTTTAACTCATCTTTAACCATACCCTTGTGACAACATAAAGTGAAAATGTAATTATATCATTATAATTAGAGGGATGCTGATATTGAAGGATGAAATAGTTGATGATCTCTTTATATGTGTTTTCTTTGTATCCTTTCCAGGAATGACTGAAAAAACTTATGTGGAATCTATACTTGAGGGTATAAAACAGTGCAAACAAGAAGACTTAGACATTGACGTTAGGTAAGAAGCATTGTACCTTAGTGGTCACCATTTGAAAAACTAGAATGTGAAAATTTTACTGTTTTGATCAGGAGTGTAATAGATTTTTATAAATCAACCAATAATGATTTTTATCTTTTTTATTTATTTATTTATTTATTTAAAGATTGGCACCTGAGCTAACAACTGTTGCCAATCTTTTTTTTTTTTCCTGCTTTTTCTCTCTAAATCCCCCCAGCACATAGTTGTGTATTTTTAGTTGTGGGTCCTTCTAGTTGTGGCATGTGGGATGCCACCTCAATGTGGTCTGACGAGTGGTGCCATGTCGGTGCCCAGGATCTGAACCAGTGAAACCCTCCACCGCCGAAGCGGAGAGCACGAACTTAACCACTTGGCCACGGGGCCAGCCCCTCATTTTTATCTTACGATAGAAAAAACAGAGTCAAAAACCCTGTTTTAAAGTTGAGAGTGCAGTCCTGAATTTATTCATGGGGCGATAAAATTCTGAGTCCTGTCGCTCCAGTGAGGCATGGCTTCCCATTGCTCTTCAGCTGAAATCTAAACTTCTTACTGTGGCCCACAAAGTCCCACGTGGTCTGGCTGCCTCTCTTACTTGAACATCCTCACTGGACCACTCATCACTTATGCACTGGCCTGCTCTCTGTTCCTCACACAGGCCAAGACTATCCCACCTCAGCACCTTTGTAATTCCTGTTACTTTGCCTAGAACACTCTTCCACCATATCCTTGCATGGCAGGCTTCTCGTTATTCAGGTCTCAATTTGGCTATCACTTCCTTGACCACCTTATCTAAAGTGCCGCCCAACAAATGCTCTAGTCACCCCATTAATAAATGGCACTCTTAACAAGATCAGAAATTATTTTGTTTTATTTGTGTATACAACTCACCCACTAGAGTGTAAATTCAGTGCAGTCAGGCACATTGTCTTTTGATTCACCACTACGCCTCCAGTACTTAGAACAGAGCTGGCACATAGTCAGGCTCAGTATTCCTTGCAGGAAGAAGGAAGAAAGCTAGCTGTGTAGTTTCTGGCTATAAAATCTCTCAGAATTAAACTTTACTAGAGTAATACCCCAATACAAAACCAGGCGAAAGACAAGGAGAGAATTCAGAAGACATACAAATGGGCAATAAATGTATAGAAAACTATTTAAATTCACTAATCAGATAATTTTAAAAGGAATTATTACAATGCCATTTCGATAGCTCCCCCCCCCCCAAAAAAGAGTAATAACCAGTGTTCGTGAACTTACACACTGCTGGTGAGCATATATAATTAATAAAACCTCTCTAGAGAGCAATATGTATTAAAATCTATAAAAATAGTTTTCCTGTCTGACCCAGTAATTCTCTTCTAGAAATGTGTCCTAAGGAAATAGATTGATTTACATGTAAGATTCTTCACTGTAGTGTTATTTATAACAAAAGGTGGAAAACATCCTAAAGTGTCCAGCAATCAGAGGACAACTATATTATGTTATGTTCATATGATTTATAGTTTTCTAACATTATTTAATGACAAGAGAAACTAAGTGAAAAAAACAAGACATTTCATTTTATAAATAATTGATCCAAATTTTGTAAGTAAATAAAAGCTGGAGGAATTTCTTTATTTTGTGATTAAATAGATAAACTAATAAATGCAGGGTGAAATTACACAATATTAACAGTAGTCCTCTGGATATTAGGTTCCTTGTAGAATTTCAGCTAATATATGAAGAATGAATTTGTATCAGCTGTTGGATACATGTTAGAATATTACCAATTTTGTAACCCTTAATGAAATAATGGATCTAAGCCTCCTAATGAAAAAACACACCATCACCTATCAAATTCTCTTGCCAAAAAAATTGAATCTGATCGATTAAGCCTCTAGACTAGATCCAACTTATAGGAAACAGAAGAGAGAGGAGGACATGTTAGTGACACAGGGATTCAATCAGCAAAATCCTGACCACGGGGAACTTTATAGGACCTGGTTTCTTCAACAAATAAATTCAAGAAAAGAGACAGGTAGTCTCTTTTCTTTGGGTGGGGGTGAAGGGAGTGGCTTCAGGTTAAAATAGACTTGAGAAGCATTGACCAACACAATATATGGACCTTAGTTGGATTCTGAATCAAACAAACTGTAAAAAACAAATACATGAACAAAAAAATATGAAACAATCGGAAATTTGAACACTAACTAGATATTTGGTGGTATTTAGGAATTCATGTCTCATTCCCTCTGGCAAAAAAAGATGTCATGTCAGTCAGGCTATAATTTTGCTAGTAAGGTATATTATATGCCGCCTGTCATGCCTCTCTGGCCATACTCAGAGTTGTCTTTTTCATCTGCACAATATTTGTTTTCAACTGTGTTTTCCTTATATTAAAGGTATTTGATAGCAATTGACAGAAGAGGTGGCCCTTCAGTAGCCAAGGAGACTGTTAAACTTGCTCAAGAATTCTTCCTTTCTACTGATGATACAGTTCTTGGCCTTGACCTCAGTGGAGACCCTACCGTAAGTTATTTTACCTGAATACATTTTATTTCTAAAAGTTAAAAACATTTTATGTGGGATAAGGATTAGCTTGGAGCATCCTCCATTCTGCAGAGGTCTAGCAGACTCTCTGTGTGGATAGACAAAGCCCTGTTCTGTCCTGGATGACCAGAATACCTACAGTAACTGTCCTCAACCAGGGTTCTGTGAAATAATTAAGCTCCCTAAATAAGAAGAAAAAAAGATTTGCTCAACATTTGCATAATTTTCTTCATTTTTCTAAAGATGCTGCATAGCTAGTACCATTCTGCATATATAGGAGAGAAGTTAATCCATTATATACAATGCATGTTTAATGCTTAATTAAGGCTAGGGCTTAATTATCTCATAATTATCTCATATCCCAGTTGAGAAGGCTGGCCTAGAGTTTCTTGAATGTCCAATTGAAGGAGGGTGTCTCAACTGGCACTATTGACATTTCGGGCCAAATAATTCTTTGTTGTGGGAGGATGTCCTTTGTATTGATGGATGTTTAGCAGCATCCTTGGCCTCTGCCCACTAGATACCAGTAGCATGCTCCTAGTTGTGACAATCAGAAATATCTCTAGACAGTGCCAAATGTCCCCTGGGGGGCAGAACTGGTTAAAAACCATTGACTTAGACAGTCCCATGAAACTGGTTCTCATGGCTTTAAACCTGGACTGTTCTGCTTTTGTTTCATCCCTCCATTTGATAGTAGCTTTCTTTATTAATCATGCAGGTTCCTGAATCAGGTGAGTTCTCCTCTTTAGCACTAGATATCTAGATACCCTTCCGGAAATAAAATTTGGTGGCTGCAATATCTAGGTTAGCTGATTGACCTCATGTTCACTCATACTTGACTTGAGGACAGGGACTGTGTCTTTGCCAGCTTTGTATTCCCTAATGTGTCTAGCACATTGTAGGTGCTTTATAAACAAAATGTGTAAATGAGTCAGTCTGCCATTATTTTATTCCTTTGTTTATTAAGACAGGGTACCCAGTTCTTCAGTTTGCCAGAATTCTCATGCATCCTCATTTTAACTTTTATCTTCAAGGCAGGACAAGCAAAAGACTTCTTAGAACCTCTTTTAGAAGCTAAAAAAGCAGGTCTGAAGTTGGCATTGCATCTTTCCGAGGTAAATAATATTGTAAAATTAGGCTGGAGAGGGTAGATTACAATGGAAAAAATTAATGGTAAGTAATAATCATTTGTAAATGGCTAAAAATAAACCTGGCTTGGATAACCCTTTTTAGAGGGGGAAAGAAGAAATATTTTAAGTTGTAAATTACAACGATAAAGGCGTGACTTGCTTTAGTCTCTCATGTTACTGTTTTTATGGTTCCTGGAGGTGGCTGTTGACTTCCAGTACAGCTGTGTCATTAAAACAGCTTAATGACATCTTGCTAGAGAAAGTGCATGAATTTCCATCATCATCTTGTCATTAGCATGCTGACACTGAGAGAAGCACCAGTTCATCTCACCTGTCTTGGTAAGGGAAGGGAGCTGAAAGTATCACCTGCACTGGCAGGAAAGAAAGGAGCTCATCATCATTTGATAAGGCTCAGCAGGAGGTCAGGTGCCCCTCACAGGCCCCAGGTCCTTGGCAGCATGAGCACAGTGACAGATAATGGACAGATAGTGGCTGGAGAACAGTCACTTTCTTAAGCATGGCCCTGTGAGGCAGACAAGGACTCTACTGCACTTCTCCCCATTTTACAGGTGCATTTACTTTCTACCTCAGTACTTCTATCTATTTAATTGTTTCTTTTCTTACTTTTTGACATGCAAAAAGCTGTATATAATTAATGTATACAACTTGATGAGTTTGGATTTATTGTTTCTTGAATGTAGGAAATAATACTTAATCTACTTACCTCACAGGGTTATTGTGAGTATTAGATGGGGTAATGTATAAAGGTTGAGCAGCATCATGATTTAAAGATTAAGGAAAAAATTGGAGCTTCTTGTCAATACTGGTGTTTTTCATGTCTATAAGCAGAGAGTCAGTCATCTAGTGGCAGAACTTAAAATCTAGGATCCATGTTTCCACACTCTGATCAAAAAGATCTTTCAGGGCTGCCCCTGTGGCCAAGTGGTTAAGTTTGCGTGCTCTGCTTTGGTGGCCCGGGGTTCACCAGTTCGTATCCTGGGTGCGGACCTACACACTGCTCATCAAGCCATGCTTGGTGTCATCCCACATAAAAAAACTAGAATGACTTACAACTACAATATAGAACTGTGTACTGGGGCTTTGGGAGGAAAAGGAAAAGATCTTTCACTCATAGGACACCTTCTAGCTGACCTAACTGATGCCTGATTGAAGCTATTGGTCAATATGATGGAAGAGCCAGCATGTGTTACTGTGACCAGTTATCTCCAGTCTTTTGCGCAGCATCAGAACCGGCTCTTTACCTTAGTTTCTGTTGCTTTCTTGTTTGATCCATTGTATGTAAAACATTTCATTTCAGGGGCTGGCCTGGTGGCATAGTGGTTATGTTTGTGCACTCTACTTTGGCAGCCTGGGGTTCACAGGTTCAGATCCTGGGCATGACCTACACACTGCTCATCAAGCCATGCTGTGGCAGTGTCCCACATATAAAATAGAGGAAGATGGGCACAGATGTTAGCTCAGGGCCAATCTTCTTCACCAAGAAAAAAAAGTAAAAAAACCCACGTCAGGGGCTGGCCCGGTGGCTCAGCGGTTAAGTTCACACGTCTGCTTCGGTGGCCCAGGGTTCACCGGTTCAGATCCCAGGTGCAGACATGGCACCGCTTGGCAAGCCATGCTGTGGTAGGCATCCCACATGTAAAAAGTGGAGGAAGATGGGCATGGATGTTAGCTCAGGGCCAGTCTTCCTCAGCAAAAAGAGGAGGATCGGCAGCAGATGTTAGTTCAGGCCTGATCTTCTTCTTCAAAAAAAAGAAAAAACCATTTCATTTCAACATGTTGTAGTCATTTACCTTTTAGGCTATCTAGGAGATGAAGAGCACAGCCAGATATTTGCAGAGGTTGTGGTATGTATGTAGCTGGCCTTGTTTTTAAAATAAAACATGAGCACGCTGTGTGTGGGGAGAGTCTGGGCCCTGGAGTCAGATGGAGCCAGGTTTTACTCTTTACCATTTATTAGCTCTATGAACTTGGACAACTTTTTAAAAAATGCTTTATATTTTTAACTATGAAACTTATATGTATCTGAAGAAAATCCAAGTGTAGAAAAGTATAATGTAGAAGGAAAAAAAAAACACAAGCTCTTCCCATTCTAGTCCTGCTCTCAAGATGATCCTGTTAACAGTTTTGTGTTTATATTTTCCAGACCTTTTTCTAATATGTGTGAACACATATACACAACACAGAACACACATGTACATGTAGAGTTGTGGGATTTTGTTTTTGAAAATTACTTACATTTTTTGAGCTTTAATTTCTTCATCTTAATACTTGGTAAGATTCTTGTGAGGTTTAAAGGAGAATTTATGTGAAAAGGCACAAAATAAGTCCTTAATAAGTGTATGTTATTATTATTATTGACTCTAATAATTATTACTGTCATTGAAATGAATCAAGAAAAATATTGGGACACTCCTAAATAGAAGATAACAACAACAAGATTAGATTGGTGGATACCAGAGGGGAAAGGGGGAGGGAGGGGGACGAAAGGGTGACAGGGCACATGAATGGTGATAGATGGTAATTAGTCTTTGGGTCATGAACATGATGTAGTCTACACAGAAATCAAAATATGATGTATACCTGAAATTTATATACTGTTTTAAACTAATGTTACCTCAATTTAAAAAAAAGAAAAAAATTTTGGGAAATAAATGGAAAGATAACAGGCGAAAAAGAGAGCTGGGAAGGTATAGGTAGGTTAGCTTCCCAGAATGTCTGCATTACCTTCTCAGAGGGACAAAGTACCTGGCTACAGAAAAAGTACTTGTAAGAACCACTGAAAGAGGTTATTGATGCCCTCTCTCTCCTTTTTTTGAGATTCCAAACCAAAAACAAGAAACACAAGTACTCCTGGATCTGCTTCCTGACAGAATTGGGCATGGGACATTTCTCAGCTCCTCTGAGGAAGGATCCCTGGATCTGGTGAACTTTGTGAGGCAACACCAGATACCACTGGGTAAGGTTTAGGGCTCCAGGTCCTCCAGACAGCCTTCTATCCCTTCCTCCCCCAGGTTGCAACCCATATGTAGAGAAGATCTGTTCTAAATATATAAATATCATTTAGAAATTAAAAGACGCGTGGTGTGGGTGCTTTCTGAGCCTCATTTAAGTAACAGAAAGTTGTAGCTCCCATTAGAATATAAGCTCCTTGAGAGCATGGCCTTGTCTGTGTGGTTCACTGCTACATTCCCCAGTTCCTGGGACTCAGTAAGTATTATATTAAAGGAACAAGGGTCATTTAGTGTTTGGAAATGACTTTAACCAAATTAACGTGTTATGAAAATGTGTAACATTTATTTAAAAATTAAGAATTAGGGAAAATTCCAAGTATATTTTTATATGTCTTTTGCCCTTTATGCACTTGTTTGTCTACATGTGTACACCTGGAGCTGTTTATATTTAACTATAAATATGAAGTAACCACTCTGTTCCAGTCACTGTTCAAATTTCTGGGAATAGAGCAGTAAAAACAGACAAGGTTTCTTTCTCAAGGAACTTATATCTAGCATATGTAAGAGAGAGCAAACAAATACATAAGAAATTATCAGTGTTAGGTTCTTTGAAGAAAATTAAACACGCTGATATAATAGTGATGAGAAAACTGCTTATGATTGGATGGTCGAGGAAGGCCTTTCTGAAGAGGGAAAGAAGCAGTTGACTGCAACCATTTTAATGAATGATCAATTCACTGAATTTATAAATTTATCAATTTGCAAAAATACTTGTGTGGGTATGTGGGTTTTTTTAAACTATTTATAGAGTTTTCAGCAATTCATAATGAGTGAGATATTTTTTCTTTTTACTAAGGAAATTTTTAAACATCCACAGAAGTAGAGAAGATGGAAACCCTTACATAGTGATCTTACTGGGTGTGGTGGCCCACCTCTGCTCCCAGTAGAGTGAGGGGGCAGGTTGGGTTTGCCATCCCTTGGACTGAGTGGCCCTGTGTTGAGGCTGCCTTACCCAAATGAGCATCAATCAAGTCAGTGAAGTATTTTACTCTGGCTAGGGAGCCCAGTACAGTATTTCAGGGGAGGAGCTGTTAATAAAAGAAGTCATTCTTAAGACGGATTTACTTGCAGCAGGCAGTGAGTGGATAGTTGTCTGATAAAGGAATTTAGAGGTTTTCTCTGAAGCCGTGGAAAAAGTCCAGCTCTGCTCTTGTCTGTTTATAATGCTGTAACTCTCAAGCAATTCTACCGTTTTCTTACCTACTTCAGACTCCACTGTAAGACCAGGAAGAAGTGCAGCAACCCTTCAGAAATGGCTTCTGCTCCCCCATCACAATTCTCTGCCTTCTTCATGGTGGCTGGCTATACCATTGCTCTGTCCTTTCCATTTTGGTAAAAAAGGGGGAAGCACATGGCTGTGAAGAGGATATTAATTCCCTGCCTGGTACACTTGCTGCCATAAGTTGCAGCACATATTTCCCACACAACTACACTAATTGAACTACAACTTTTCACACATAAGGTCAATTTTATAAAATAATAAACTAAGGAAAATTAGCATAGTTTGAAAAGATTTCTCCTGTGTCAACTTGGTGAACACCGAATGAGTCTACTAATCTGCTTTTAATAAGAGGCTTTTCCCCCCTTTCATCTAGAACTCTGTTTAACCTCAAACATCAAAAGTCAGACAGTTCCATCTTATGACCAGCATCATTTTGGATTCTGGTACAGCATTTCCCATCCTTCTGTGATCTGTGTAAGTGTTTTCTGTGAAGTATTTTGCTCTTTTTTAGTCTCTGAGTTGTGTAAGGTCAGACATTCACTACCTAGCTGACTGCCTTGCATGCCTGAGGGTAATGCTCAAGTAGGGGAGTGAGAGGGGACTGGGCATGAGAGGCTGCAAAGGGTCAAGGCAACTCTGGTTTGGCTTTACCAGCAAAGGTCCTAGCTGGTACCCGGGAGAATATAAAAAAATACTGATGCCCACACCCATTCCTTGAGATTCTGCTTTCTTTCATCTGGGGTGAATCTTGGGCACAGATGTTGTAAAAGCTCCCTAGGTGATTTTAATATGCACCCATGATTGTCAGCCACTGCTGTGGTCTGTTGTTTTGTTTTGTTTTTAAAAAGGATAAACAAGCCTGTTTAGTTCTAGATACGCATGGGTGCATTTATAGGCCTCTGTTAAGACTCTTAAAACAAGCATGGTAAATAGGAAAATAGACTCCAAACAAAAGTTGTTTTTTAAAAAATCATTTCCTTGTTCATTTTGAAACTTTCTTGCTTATATTGACAGACTGATGATAAGGGTGTTTTTGCAACACACCTTTCTCAAGAGTACCAGCTGGCGGCTGAAACATTTAATTTGACCCAGTCCCAGATGTGGGATCTGTCTTATGAATCCATCGACTACATCTTTGCTTCTGACAGCACCAGGTCTGAACTGAGGAGGAAGTGGAACCATCTGAAGCACAAAGTGTTACATTATTAAGCTGTAATGAGGTGAACTACTTTTGAGTATGTGTTGCAACCAAGACCTTCCTGCCATATCCCACTTAATTAACTGTCCACTGCTCCTTTGAGGCACAGCAGCCAAGTACCATGGGCTCCGTCACCAGCTCCTTACTCGTGGCAGGTGCTCAGTAAATGTGTCTTAAACTGACCAGCAGGCTCTGAGGTCTTACATAGCTTACCTTCATGCTGCTTACTGGAAGGAATTTGAATGTTGCTGCTAACTAAACTTCCCGTTCCACCAGTGATTTTGACTTATCAGTCCTTCTCCATTAGTGATCATAAAATTTCAGGAAAATCAAGGTAGTTTCTCATCAGGAAAAGTTTTGGAATTACAAGTCTAAATAAGGTGAGGAGAGAGGGGAAAACAGATTGCCTTCTAGCTTGTGACAACAGCTCTGTTATGTTTACTTTAATCAGACTCCCTTCACTTCAGTATTTCCCAAAACTGTTGACTCCAGGCTACACTGCATACCATGGATCTTTTTGAATACCCAGTAGTCAGGGTTAACCTACTTTGGGTGACCCTAGTGACAGATAAAGCTAGCTGCTGAGATCTGGCTTTGCCATTCTCATGATTAATCCCCCTGGAATCAATATGGGTTTTTTTGTTTGTTTGCGTTTGTAAGTGTTCCCACCTTACCCTTCCCTTCTCTTACTTTGACCATAACACAGCTGTGCCAGCCAGACACTTCTTGAGCTCTAGGGTACTTCAGGCTTCTATTTATATTTCCAGCCTTTAATCTGGCTTCCAATCATTCCCAAGTTTTGTTTCTGAAAGAGCCTCATGATGGGTGTAGGAGGAATTTAAGCTCGCAACTAAAATATCTCCATATAACATCTGTTACTTTAAGCATCATGATGTCAGAGAATAATGTCAAAACTTTGAGATATGGATCCCACTGGATAGCTATTTGAGTGTCTAAGAGTAAAGTTTTCATTTTAAATTTTGAATTGAATAATGGACAGAGAATTGACCTATCCTTATGCTCATATCTCATTTTCCCTTTCCTACCTGGTCACCATAAAAATAGTTCTCTACGGAGTTGACAAGCTCAGCCTCTACACATAGATTACAGTAAAAGAGAAATGGCAGCAACACAGAGAATAAATAGAAATGTTATTAAGTTCTATGGCATTGGCCATAGAGAACAAGCAATAAAAGGAAGAATGGTAGCATAGGTAAAATAAAGAAAAAGAAATAGCATTAGGGAAACAAGTAATGAGAACAGATGCAACCGTCCAGCTCCTGCTAATACAGTCTTGCTTCCTTTGCTGCACATGCCACCCAGTCTGTCCCTACACAGGTCTTGTGGGTATTAAATGGGTAGGGGTGCATAGATCCTCTTGCTCCCTCAACAGTGGGCTTGGTTTCTCTTTCTTAGAATGATTGATGACTATGTATTATATTTTGCCTCCTCCATCTTCAGGAATGGCAGATTGGGTAGCAGATAATGGTTTGTGAGCTAGTTTGAGATGAACAGGGTTTTCCCTGGTAAGAGTTTGCCTATGTCTTGTTCCTTTTGCAGAGTCTCCTCATCTGGAGGTTGGAGGGCTGGTCCTGGGCCTTTTAAAATAAGACTCATTCTCCATGCATTTATGATGGGTCCTAATGGATATGGATACAGATACCAAGAAGGATTTTCATTCTAATTTCTCTTTTACCACATTCTAATTTGTTTCTCAGCCTAGAACATAAAGCTTCAGACAAGCATACTTGTAATAACCCCACACAGGGAGTCAAAAAAAATAGGTAAAGATTTATCTTTTCCTACCAGTAACAGCTTAATCATAATTTGCATATATATTTTTAAAAAACACCTGAAGCAACACTGGATACTTTGTAGACATAATTTTTATTAACATGGTATCCCTGAGAGGCAAATTAAGGTGTAAACATTATTCTGCTTTACAGAAAGGGAAATGGAGGCAAGTTGACTTACACACAAGACATCTGGAACCAGAATTCATATTTGTTGATACCTCAACCAGTGTTTTTTCCACATAGATATACTAAAGACAGTAATCTCTCATTTTTAAAAAACATTGTAGCACACTTCCTAAACCATCTCAGATCCTGCAGCTTTGCTTTAGACTGGTGTTCTTGTATCTTCCTGTCTGCTTAGGCAACATAATTGAGATAACATCTCCGCTTAAATCCTAATAAATGTTAGGAGATTCTTTGTACTAGGATCCCTCAACACTAGAACCCTAATTAATCTCTCATCTAACACAGTAAGCTATGAATTATAGCATATTCTATTTCCCCACATCTCTCCCAGATCTCATTCTAGCCACAAAACTCTAAATTAAGTGTGACTATGAAACAGCTGTTTATCCCAAGCCTTGGCCATCTGCTCATGTTCCTTTTCCTCTGTCCTGCCCATCAAAGTACATTCTCAAGATATTACTGTTTCTGACTTTTGTCTTCTGTAAGAGCTAGTCCCCTAAAACTGCTCATTCTTCTTTCCCAGTGCCAGCCATTCCGTTATCAATCAGTACAGCACAGTACCTGATTTACTGTAGGTGATGGGAGCACCACCTCCTGATCTGCCGCTGGCACTCCATGTTTCCGCTAAGGTGATTCTCTCTGCCTCCTGCACAGCCCAAATCATACCATTTCTCAAACTTTGTGTTGCTCCAAGCTTTGTCTAACCTTTCTTACAGTTTGTTCTTTGCCATCTACTCCATCTGCACAAAACACCTTGCTCCCCAGTTTTCCCATTTCTCACCCTCTCGGCACTCAGTCTTGCAATTAGTTTTGTAAAGTTCATTCCACCATAATTTACCCAGTAACCTTCCCTCCTTTGAACACATCGTGCTTCATGAAGCCTTCCTGAATAAGAAGAAAATACCTCCCAGATTTTTCTTAAAGTAAATTCTAATGCAGACCTTAACATTTATGCCTAGTGTTACTACCTAACTCTCTAGACTTCTCTAAAACTGTTGCAACTATACATGTGCACTTATTATTTTGTTCATGTCAGTGTCATCTGTTGTAGATTGTAAGGACAAGGACAGGGTCTGTTTAACTTGTGCTGTACAAGGCTCATCATACTTCTGTGAATGTATGGGCAATTAATTCAATACTATCTGATTGTAAAGATCAGAATTACACTTGTGTGTGAAGAGCTCCTTTCAAAAACAGATGTCTACCGTTGAATATGTGTACACTTGTGTGTGCGAGTATTGGCAACTCCACTGACCAAAGATAATCTGGCCTTGCCATTAGGGTAAAGAGTTGTTGGCACAAAGTCGTGTTTTCCCAGTCCATGGGAATGTGGCAGTGGCTTCTGCTCATTGCAGGTTAGTATTGAGCACCCACGGGGTGCATAACACTAGACTAGTTGTTTGGAGTGTATGGAATATGGACAGATGCCCTGTTGGCAGCTTTAACTGCTTTCCCTGTCACCACACCCAGCGGGCTTGCTCTTTGGGCTTCTAGGCCTCAAGGGACAGATGGATTCAGGTGAGATGGAACAGAAAAATTCAAACTAGGTGCTATAAATGTAGTATTACTGTATTTCAAATCTTCTAGGGCTTGGAAGAAACTAAGAAATCCAGGGTTCATGCTGCAATATTTATATGAGGTTTACATCATTTCCCCATATAGAACACCTAGTTCTTGACAAGATGATTCATAGGTCAGAACCAAGATGTTCATGAAACTCCTTCTTTAAGGTAAATGAAGAGTGTGTATGACAAATAGGTCATTCTGGTCACAGGCTTAAGTGAGCAGGAAGACTTTTTTGAAATATTTTTTTGGAAATGGAAATTGCATTTCCATTATTGTATAAAGAGTTAGACCCACTCAGTGAGAGGTCTCACAAATTCTTCCTGAAATGCTGCTATGATGGGTTTTTCCAGTTGAAATGCAGCTTAACAGGATGAGTAAAGACAGGTGCATATCAAACTCATAGGATCTACTACCATGTCCTCTCTAATAAGGGAACAACATAGGCTCTGAGAGGGAAAGGTGTTATCTTTCAATTCAGATGCAGGTAAGGAGAGGGACTGAAACCTTCCTGTCATTCTTGACAGCTGCCTTGGGAATTTGACTCTAGATCCAGGAGAAAGAGGACAAAACAGTGGGACAAATCCTGGACTATTTCCTAAGCTGGTTGGGCACAGAACAGGAGATGGATCTCACTACTGGAAGACTTTTTCAAACAACTTTAGAACATTTATGGAGGCTCTTTATAGATCCTCAGAGGCTTACTTAGGTGCTGACTGTGTCAGAAGTTTTTCACGTGTGTGGATTTCTCGGTGCTTATTAAGAGCAGAGCTTTTACTGAAGCACTTGCCACAATCATGACACCCATAGGGTTTCTCTCCTGTGTGGGTTCTGTGATGTGCACGTAAGTCAGAACTCTTACTGAAACTCTTTCCACAGTCAGGACACACATGGGGTCTCTCTCCTGTGTGTATCCTCCGATGTGCACTAAAATGAGAACTGTTATTGAAGCTTTTTCCACACTCTTCACATTGATAGGGCTTTTCTCCAGTGTGGGTTCTCTGGTGAATTATAAGGCTTGAGCTCTGATTGAAGCGTTTTCCACACTCGCCACATTGATATGGTTTCTCTCCTGTGTGGATTCTTCTGTGGGTGATGAAATTTGAACTGTCACGGAAACTTTTCCCACAGTCAAGACACTTATAAGGTTTCTCTCCAGTGTGGATTCTGCGGTGTCTAATGAGGCGTGCACTCCGACTGAAGCTTTTCCCACAGTCAGCGCATTTATATGGACTTTCCACCTGATGAGATATCTGATCTATGAGGTGGGAGTTTGGACCGAAGCTTTTGCCATATCTGAGATATTTATGGGGTCTCTCTCCCAAGTAAGGTCTCTGATGACTAAGAACTTGACCTAAACTCCTCTCTGGAAGTGTCAGTTTTCCTCTTCTCTCCCCTGGAGTCTTTTCCCACTGTCTTCCTGATCTGCATTCACTCTCACTGACTTTACCCTGATTAAGATGCCGGGGAATTTTCCTTTCAGACCTTGCAAGTAATGTCCTATGTAGTTGCACTTCCTCAGAAATATCCCGTTTTAGATTTGCTTCATTCTCAAATCCAGCCTCAAAACCTGATGTAAGAATAGAATTTTAAAAGTTATCCATTTCCTCAATTATTATGTGCCAAAGTAAAGCAAGTATCACATTAGATGATTAAAGATAAAAATTAGGGAGCTCTAGATCCCAAATCACTACCATCTACTAAAATTCCAATGTTTTACTTCTCTACTTGGTCACCTATCACAGGCTTCTAATCCACATAGGAGCTGATTAAATATATTCTTTTAACTCTTCCTAGATAAATAGGATCTTCAGAAAATCCACTCAGTATAACAAGAAAAACCTACCAGATTTAAGATAAAACTATCACCATAGTTTATAGTTCCTGTTTAAATGGGAAAGACACTTTCTAATGCTGTATTTTTGCCTCATCTCAGGCCTACCATGGTATTCTAGTTTATATTCTTTGCTGGTAACTAAGGAGATTAGAAGGGAATGCCCCGGAAAACTCTGGGAAACTGCTATATCCGAAAAGAGCTACATGAGTCCCCTTCCCCTCAAATTCAAATATATGTTGGGAATTTAAAAAAAGAATACTCAGTGTCTTTCAAAGAACAAAAGGCCTTCTGAGAGATACACTTTGCTAGGGAAGTGTCTCTCTCAAACATTCTCTTTGCCCATAGAAAAATAATCACTAACTGTTCCAAAAGCACTACTCTAATGCCCAAGCTAAGCTTTTAATATCCTTCTAAGAACCAAATACCAGGCTCCCCCGGGCCTAGGCTATGAAAATTTGCAGATACGTGCAGATTTTCAGTTTGCAAATTCAGTTTGAATTTGCAGAATTTTCAGATAAATTCTGGATCCCAAATTCCCTGGACTAAATCTGAGAGCAAAATAATGCTGAGTGTCAGCCTGTATATGTACCCTGTGAAGCAGTATTTGTACCCAGAAACCCAGTCTTATGAGATGCCCCATGAAACAGAGGTTCATTAGATTACAAGAAATCTCAGAACCTTAAATATGTGAATATGTATTATGAGCCTCTAAGAGGGGTATTTAGCATTTCCTAAACCTAGAAGCTATTTTTTTAGTGGAACATGTTAAGACCCCCATGGAACTGATGCTCCATGGAACACCCTTGAAGAATGCTAATCAAAAGAACTTTAGAAAGAAAACTGTTATTTACTGAATACTTACTATGAGCCCAAGCACTGTGCTAGGTGCGTCACCACAGTACCTCATTACATCAACGTTATTGGGATACAGAAGCAAATTTAGAGGGTTAAGTAACTTGTTCTAAGTCACTCAGCTAATAAACAACGGAATCCAAACTCACATACATATACATGTATGACTCCAAAATTAGAATTATTCTTCCCACAAGGAGGGAAGCCATAGTGAAGTATTTTTTTCTTATACAGTAGCTAAGATTCAAAGGGTTAGTTTCCTCAGAAATCTCAGACTTTTGCATAAGTGTGTCTGAAGAAAGAGGTTATCAGGTTTTCATATATGTGAATAAAGCAGACATACAGCTGGTTACTAGCTGAAACTAGAAGAAAAACAAAAATGAGAATGAACTTTTTAAAATCAACTTCATTGTACTATGGGTACATCACATGCTAGTTAGGAAATGTTACCTTTCAGATTTTCTGCTAGGTAAACTCACATGTAGCTGATGGCAAATTTACAAAGTCTGCAACCATCTCAGATTGATGCTGTAGTGTGAGGAGGCAAGTCAAGTGGCTAATTTACATCCCCTCACTGAGCTTCCTTAATAAACAGGAATCATGAGGTGGTCACAGGAATCCGTGAGAGCTGGATATAGAGGCCAGTTCTCCTGGTCTTCAATCTGATGATTTTTCTCCTAAATCCCACTGCCTGCCCTTTGCTATTTAGACCTTAAGAAGTAAAAGGATCTTACCACTGGGGCTCTGGAATAAGACTGGAGCACGGGTCATGACAGCCCCTGGGGGTAACTCAGTATCCTCTTCATCATCCTCAGAATCTTCTTCCATGGCCTCTTCTGCCTCTTCAGCTTGCTTCTCAGCTTCGGCCTCACTGGTCTCCTGGAGAGGACAAGAGGCTGTCTCCTCTTCCTGGCCATCACTTTGCGGGGCAGCAACCCGGGCACTCACTAAAGCATCCATCTCTTTAAAGAAGGGACAGGTCTCTGGTGCTTGGCCATTCTTGACTTTTCGATAGCTGGTTTGTAGGCTTTTAAACTTGGTCCGACACTGCTCCGCCGTCCTAAGGAAGCCATGTTCCCATAACCGCTCAGCCACTGCTCCGTACAGCTGGCTGTTGCGGTGACAGTTCTGGAGGGCTTCGTAAAACTGAGTCTCACTAAGAATTGCAAGGTAAGTCTTTGTCTCTTCATAGCCCCAGTGTACACCTGCCACCAGAAGAGAAGTTTTAGCACCACTTAATCCAGGGCTTTAAAGCCTCAACTCCTCAATCCTATCATCTGCATCCTGAAAAATCACCTAAGCTTGGGCTCCTAGATGAAACACTACAAATACTTCATGTTCCCAAGATCTATACAGACTTATTAGACAATTTTGCTTCTCTATATCCTATAGCAATTTCTCAGAGACCTTTATTCCTGCATTCTGTTTAGCCATATAAAAAAGAGGCCTTTCCATCTGATCACTGAAACACTGAGGCAAGTGTATAGAGTGCATTTCCCCATTCTTTTGTAGTTTTTCTGGAATTCTGACCCTAACTAGAAAATAACTGGTCAGGGGAAGAAGATCCACAATCAATCATGTTAGCACGGAGTCATCGCTAACTTCCTGATCATTCTTTTTCCAACAGCCCTACTTCCTTATGAACTAAGTTGCCCAAAGAATGACTCAAAACCCCAAGGAACAGTCTCTTTCAGAATCACACTGCTGCCTTATCCCTATGATGGCCCTTCTTCACTTGCCATGTTTCAAAAAAGCAAGCCCAACCACAGCAAAAACCTCTGAAGAGGACAAGATAAGGACCTGAAAGTCATGCACCTTATCCTTAGGAGTGAAGGACTGGCAGAAGCCAGAAAGAGAAAGGAAGCAGAGTAGACAGCATGTCCTAGCCTGGACATGTGCTAGTGCTGCAGGCCCCCCGACTTGGGCAGTACTTCATCAGGATTACAGACTGCTCCCTGAAGGTACCCAAGGTAGAGGGAAGGGAAATTCAAAGAGTCTTCCTCCCACTTGAGAGCCAGCTGGAGATTACATTGCTTCCATTAGCCTCCACTCACTGCAAGTAAAGGAGAAGGGGAATTGAAGACAGAGGAAAAGCAGTGGAAAAAAATGAACAAAGATTATGAAAATAATAGCAGCTAGCACATGTGCCATGTTTGTGATTTACCTATATTTATTCCAATGACAAAAAAGGAAAAAGAATGAAGAAAAAAAAAGAAGAAAAAATAGAAGACGACTAGAACAGAACTAAGTAACATCACACATATAGTAAAAAATGGAAGAAGATCACTGTTCACAGTGCAGCTGCAACTTCAGAGATGTAGTCCTGCTGCCATGCCCCGTTTTACAGCTGAAACAACAAACTTTGAAATGGTCAGATAACTGTCCAAGGTCACCCAGCTGATTAGTGGTCAGGATTGGAAACAGAGCCTCCTGACTCATACTTTAGTGCTCTTTCCATAACAACATGGTTGTACAAATTGTATCAACAGTAATAAATGACACTTAAAAGACAGTTCCACAGGCAAATCTTACTCCACCACAGAGTGTAAGACAAGGTTTCTTGCTGCAGGACTTCTCAGTCCTGTTACAATGCCAATGTGCGTTGTGAATCTCAGAGAGGAGACATAAATGCTTCCCCAGCTTTGGGCAATTCTTCACTATGCTTTTCCAAGTAGAAAGGAACACAAACTGACTGAGATTTGGGAGAGTAAAAGATGAAGCGCCAGTTCATGTAAGATGCTCAATAAATATTAGTTCTTCTTAAAGATAATGTAGTGCCAAGTTTTGCTCAGCCTTCAGTGATTTTATAATCAGGAAAAAATTTAATAAAGAAATACAAGGAATGATAATCCTTTTCAGGACTCTCTTGAATTTTCTGAGAGTATTTCTTTAAAATATCTAAAATTACTTTCTACTTACTATTATTTCACTGATTTTCCCACAAAAGAGAATGAAATACACATAGAACTGAGAAGTGCCTCTTTGTTCTCTACTAAAGTGACAACACTGGCAGGTGACTTTAAGCTTCCTGACTTCACAGCAAGTCTCATAACTCCTCAAATCTAATCCCAAAACCCCAAAAAGAGAAGCTTCTTACCACTTGGCCTTCGGAAAAGGACAGGTGCAGTTGAGTTGTTGGGGTCCTGGGGGGTGGCCTCCTGGGCCATTTCATCACTGTCAGACTCTTCAGCCACGGCCTCTTCTGCTCCCTCATGCTGCCAGCCCCCTTGCCCTGGCTCCTCAGTCTCAGCATCACTGCCCACCAGGCCAGAGTGAGAGGCTGCCTCTTCCAGGCCATTACTGGGCAGGGTGATGACCTGGGCACTCATCAGGGCTTCCATCTCTTCAAAGAAGGGGCAGGTTTCAGGTGGGTGGCCACTCTTGACTTTCCGATAGCTCTTCTGGAGACCTTTGAACTTGGTCCGACACTGTTCCAGGGTCCGGAGGAAGCCATACTTCCGGAGCCGCTCAGCCACAGCCCCATACACTTGGCTGTTTCGGTGACAGTTTCGGAGAGCCTCATAAAACTCAGTCTGACTGAGGATTGCTAGGAGAGTTCTGGTCTCTTCATAGCCCCAGTGCACACCTGCCACCTTCTCATCCTCAAAGCCCCAGTGATCCTGCTCCACCCAGCTGCTTCTCTCTCTTCTGGATGGTAACAGATCAGCATGTGTTCGTCTGTCTCCTGTGTGACTGCCTCTTGGGAGTTCCTTCTCCTTGGAACCCAAATCTGGGATCCATGGCTCTCCTTGCTCCAACCTGGAGACCACACCGGATTTAGGAAATGGAAATCCTGCTTGCAGAGAAGCAAACAAAGGATATCATAGTTTGGACGGATCATAAAAAACATCTCTGAGTTCAGACCTGCCTTTTTTATCCAAGAGGCTTATAAGAAAGTGTCTAAGGAAATGTTTTCAGAAAGTTCAGTGAGTTGAAGAAAGTGGGGAAAATACATGAAACTTCAAAAAATGAGAAATATTTTATTTTCCAGAGCAAGGTGACGAGAGGAAAAGGTTCTGTTGTGTGTTCAGAGCAGATACTTCTCTTCCAAACTGCTCCCTAGCCCTAGCCCTCCTGACCATTTCTTGGAAGATCCTGGTACTGCTGGGAACAGTCATCTCCTGTCTCCATAGTTCTCCACTTGGGGCTAGAGAATTAAATGGAGAGTGATTCCAGGGGAAAGGGGAGCAGAGGGGAGACTGTCTTGAACTCATCTGTTTCCTTCACACTTAGTCACCAAGTTCCAAAGGTTTTTTCCCTTAGTATGTCCTTCTATATTCCTACTGCCACCATCCAATCTAGACTTCTTATCCTCATACCTGCCTCGATCACTGTCCCACCTAACTCCAGGCTCTTGCTTCCTCAGCTCACAAGCTATACCACTGAACCTTAACTGGAGTGCCTACCACACACTGTCCATTCAGATCAGACTCTCCTCTCCAGAACACAGCACACATTTATGCACTGCTCTGTGCCTTTCCTTTAACTCCCTTTCTCTTATCCACACTTACTCCTTCAGGAAGCTGTATCTGCTAATGCCCCCGTGAAGCCCTCCCTGCAGCCCTCCCTCATCTCCCACTCTGCCAAACCCCTATTGTGCTCTCACAGTTGAGTAACAAATCATGGTTTTGCATTGTTTTGGTACAGTTCAGTTTGGCACCTATTTATGTTTGCTGTTATGTTCTCAATCATATTGTAAGCTCTTTGAGAACAGGTACCCTTTCTTATTGCAGAGTACCCTGTAAAGTGTTAAGCACATGGTAGGTGTTGAGAAACTGATTAATTCTGCAAGTCTGTGTATGGGGTTGAGAGATTGCATCTGGATCACTCAACAGAGACCATAACCAAACTCGCTGAGAAGGCTTGGATGATAAGATCAGAATTCAAAACAACCTCAACAAGTTAAAGAAATGATCAAAGAAAAAAACATACAAAATGGAGTTCAACGGAGTAGAAAGAAGAAAAACAAGTTCTGCAAAATCAAGTACAAGAATAAGCACTAGGCACAAAGACAATGGGGAAGGCTATGAGAGTCCTGGGAGTTACCAAGTGAAAAATAGTCCTTAAATAATTTGTTGAGCTATACTGAAAGAAAATGTAGTGAAGTTCCAAAGTAAAATTCTTACTCTGCCTCTACCTATCAGACCCTCGCTGGAATAGTATACATAATTTAGTTCTCCACAATTAATATATTTGGAGAACTGAAAGATTCCAAGGAAGAGTAACAAAAATTTAGTAGGTCTGAAGAATGGAGCTTCTGGGGAAAAGCTTAAAGAACCAAATAGAGTTTAATTTGGAGAAGGAAAATGACTGAAAGGAAGATGTGCCTTCAAGTATAGAATTTTTATCTATAAAATACTGACCTAGTATCATCATTACCAAGAGGAAGTAAAAAAGTTCCCAGTTCTGATAAAAACTAGGGAGCCATTCTCTTGCAGACTTATCAAGAGGAAATAGACTTCTTACTCCAGCAGAGGACTAAACTACATGCCTTCAGGAGGCCCCCAACAACTGCAGACTCTGCAATTTCCGCTCGTTCCTGCAATCCCTTTCCCACTCCTATTCCCAACCCTACTTCCCAACTTAGCATGGCATCCTGTCTTCCCATACGAATCTACTCCTCACCGCTCCTTTGAAAAGGTCTGAGCT
This sequence comes from Equus quagga, assembly GCF_021613505.1. Lineage (NCBI taxonomy): Eukaryota > Metazoa > Chordata > Mammalia > Perissodactyla > Equidae > Equus > Equus quagga. The sequence continues at coordinate 40,441,678 of NC_060268.1, forward strand.
TCTCCTTTGGATTCATCTGCTCCTGTGGTCCCAGGTCTGGGCTTCTTGCCCTCTCTTTCTTGGGTACACCCCTGGGCTGGGGTTCCACTGACTCCTGCCGAACAATTAATAATTCTCGTGATGATTTCAGGGGTGTCATCTTCTCCAAGCGCACTTTCTGCCCCTTCACAGAGACTGTGACCTAGAAACAACCCCCATTAATTGTCACTGCAAGGTCATAATGAAGGGCATTCCCAGAGGAGATTATTTAATATCCCAAAAGAGATCATCCTTTTGGAACATGGCTGGGGTTGAGGGGTGGGGGTGGTTATTAGTGAACAAGGGTCTTTCTTATTCCATTACTGTTAGCTTAGAGCAGCTAGAACTCCAGAAGGAAAAGGTCAAAATAGTAAACCCAACTACAGGCTAAAAAAATTCACCTTTCTTTCCTATTATGTAAAAAACTATGAAAGTATGTAGAACTCTATGACAGGGTAGCAAAGGTACACCCAGGAAGCATCTCAAGATAAGCTCTGTCTGAAAAGTTACCTGTTCCAGGACCAGAAGCATCACCAAGGGAGATTGTGCCCCTCTTTAAACCTGTCTACACCTTAATTTTTAAGGCCCTTTATCCTTGCCCCTTCCCAGTCACACACTTCTGAATTCCCCCTCCCTTCTCACCGAACGTCCAGGTCTTCCAGGCTCTCTTCCTAAATCTTCCACCAGAGCCACTGCCTCCTCTCCACTTTCTGGACATTGCTCCTGTACCCAACTCTGGATCTCCCCAGGTAAGACGGTCAGGAACTGCTCTAGCACCAACAATTCTACAATCTGCTCCTTGGTGCGCACCTCCGGCCTTAGCCACCGACAGCAGAGTTCCCAGAGCTGGCTGAAAGCCTCCCGGGGCCCAGCTACCTCCTGGTAATGAAATCTCCTGAAGCGCTGCCGGCAGGTCTCAGAGTTAGCGCCATTCCCTCTCAGAGTGGGTTTGGCCATCATTCGCAGGAGAAAGCAGCTTCCCTCCGCTTAAGGGTCTGGGTTGCAGCGTTTGCACCTATCTTCCCAAGTTCTTGGAGAATCACCTGCAGATGAGTCTCTCTCTGTAAGAAGAGTTTCTTCCTAGGGTAGAGAGAGATGGCACTATCAGAAGGAACATACTCGTATGTTTAAAGTCTTGCTAGAGCTGGCCTGACTTCCCATATGCTCTACGTGGCCATCTGAGGTGGCAGCAACTTCAGGACAGCAAGACAAAACTGAGCGTGAAGGAGAGAGACCTTTCAAAAACTGCGTTTCTGGGCGACTTCCAGGGCGGCCCGGGGAAGCAGCAGAGCATAGAAAGTACTGCCTGCTCCTCTTCCACCTCCCCCGAATCTGATCCCATTTAGCTCCCGTGACCAGCGCCGCACAGTGAACCATATGGGAGACCTGGAGCTCGAGAGGATCTACAGGCAAGTCACCACCGGGCTGAAGACAATAAAAAGCCTCTGTCCAGCGGGTCGCGGCTGATCTCCCCCAGCACCTCTGCAGTCCTTCCCGAGGCCCCTAGGCGCCCCGTCCCCTCACACTCCACAACGACCAATTCCCACCCCAGACCAAAATCAAGTACTGATCACGGGGCTTTGCTTTCCCTCACAGCAGAAGGAACCCTCGGCAAATATTCGGGAACTACTGACGGGAGACCTCGCGCAAGGGGAGAAGTTGGTTTGGCTCCTGAAGCGAGGGCCAGGAGGGCTTGGGGGGAGTCACACTTAGTTGCTGGAGAGAGGAAGTCCAAGGGGGCAGTAGGAATGGGTCTCCTGAGGACGAGCTCGGGTGCTGGCCAGAGCTCCGAGTGCTGCGGTTCGCGAGCGCGCAGCTCAGCTCAAGGAACGGCGGGTGCGGGGTTCCGGCCTCTTTGTCTTCGCTCCCTCCGGCCAGGTCACTCTCGGAGCCATCGTGCAGTCCCTCCAGAGGCCTCCGACTGAGCTAGGGAGTCCTGAGAGCACCCTCCGGCTCACCCTTGGGAGCGTCTTCCTCTTGGGATGCCTTCAGCCCACTCGCATCTCTGCCCCAGGGCCAGCCTCACCCACTTGGGGTCCGACCCCAGCCCGGGCTCTCCAGCCTGCCAGTCCAGCTACCAAACCGGAAGTCCGAGCGGGCGACTCGGGCGCTGAGGGCGCATGCGCAAGGGCAGGCCCCGCGTCTCCTCTCCTGTGGAGCGCCGGCGGGACCGAGCGAGTGCGCCCAGCCGAGCGCGGCACACTTCCGGGGCCCGGCGCGCCGACCCTTCCCCGCTTCCCCTCTGCTCGTCCCACAGCAATTGTCTAGGCGGGTAGATTCGGGAGGAACTGCCCGTCCTAGGAGCCCGTGCGCCTGTGGAGAAGGGGCACTCGCCTCCGAGGTCTCCTGGAGGGGCGCTGGAGGAGGAGGTGGCGGATATAGGGACTCGAGGTCCGCCGTGGGAATGATCCACGAACTGCTCTTGGCTCTGAGCGGGTACCCAGGGTCCATCTTCACCTGGAACAAGCGGAATGGCCTCCAGGTACTGTCCGGCTCAGAGCGCGGGAACTAGCTAGCACTGAATGGGTGGGCCTGAGCCAGTGCGTGGGGAGGAGTCTAAGGGGCCCGGGGGCGGGGCCTTCAGGGACTGAGGCGTGGGGGGGGGCGTGCCCCTTGGCACGTGACTGGGGGCAGTGCCCGAGGGGCCTACGGGCGTGGCGGGAAGCCTTGTGAGGGCTGGGTCTGGGCTGGGGAACGGAGCGCAGACCCTGAGTGGCCGGCCTTCGGGCGGAAGGAGGGAGCCCGGGCCCGGCCTGAGCTGGGGGTTTCTGAGCGGGAGTTGTTGGGGAACTGGACGTAAAAGTGAGGGAGGCACTTGCTCGCGTTTCACGTTTGCACTCTGTTTTAAACTGAGTTTTGAAAGCTAGTCCAAATACATAGCGCTTAATTAAACACAGTAAGGGTTCAGCCAATTTCGTTGAATGAACAAATGAATGAGAATGTTTCCCTCATTACTCCTTTCCCAGGAAAATTCTGCACTAGGAGAGTTTGGAAAGGGCCCTTCGTGTAACTAGGAGTGTATGAGGAGGAAGGGCTGTGTGCCATATGTATTATCTCATTTAATCTTCGCAACCACCTATCTCCATTTCACAGATGAACTCCCGGTGTCATGTAGCTAATACTTAGCGAGCTTGATCTTGAACTCGGGTCTGTCCAGTTCCGATATCTGAACTACTCTTTTCTACTTCTGCTGCCAGCAATGTTAGCTAATCCTCTCCATAATTTAGTAACTTAGATATTGTTAGCCCCAGTTAAAAAATGAGCAAGCTGAAGCTCAGAGAACTTTAAGGTGGTTAGTCTTAGTAATGGCAAGCTTTGAATCTAGCTCTGTCTGATCACAAAGTCATGCCTGTTCTTATCAGAATTGGCAGTGTAGGCTGTGGAAAAGCAGAAAAATTACATTCTTAATCTATAAAACCCACAAATCAAACAGATTCCTCTTGTTATTATTTATTTTCCCCCGTAAAACTAGGACAATGCCAGTCATATAGGAGGAAAATATTCAGGAAGTATTTGTGGGTGCTTGACTGAAGTAAAAGGAGATAGCAGAATATAGGAAAGATAGCTGCCTTCCTTCCTTTCTTATAAAAAAAGTCTTATAAAAAAAAGATATTTTCCTCCTTAAGAGCTCAGCTTTAAAGACACCTCCTCAGAAAAACTTTCTCTGACCACCTCTTTAAGTATCCTCCCCATATGCCATTATTCTCTATCACAGCAACTTGTTCATTTCCCTTATAGGACTTAGCATAATTCATATTATTTATTGTTCTTACTTGTTTATAGTCTTTTTCTCTCATAGATTACTCACAGGGGCAGAGACCACAGTGGTCTTCTTCATTGGTGTACCCAGAGCACCAGCACAGTTCTTCCACATAGTAGGTGTTCAGATATTTGTGGAAGAAAAGAGCACCACCAAAACCGGCAAATATTGCATACTTTCTGCAAAGAAGTGTTTTTCACATTCAAATAAAGGGAAAAGTTGTCACGAATGCCCACTGTTGATAAAAATCATCTTATTGTAACATTGAATAAGTATACACATTAAACTAAGTATAAACTCAAACATATAGCTCTTAAACAACTATAAAATGAAATGTTTTTATGAACTAAACAAAACTACCAAATCGATAAATTCAAATTAACATTAGTCTAATGCAAGGTTTCTCACCCTTGGCAGTATTAACATTTTGGACTGATAATTCTTTGCTGTGGGGGACTGACCTGTGTATTGTAGGATGATGTTCAGCAGCATCCCTGGTCTCTACTCACTAGATGTCAGTAGTACCCCCTGAGTTATGGCAACCAAAAATATCTCCGGACATTACTGAATGTCCCTTGGGGGCAGAATTGCCCCTGATGGAGACCACTGATCTGATTAATGTATAATATTGTTTTGCTGAAACTAAATCGCCAACAATTCAGTTTAATAAAGACTTTGCTACAGATCTGGCTCTATATTTTCTATTTTGACTTCAGTAACTCTAATGTGGAGAATGCCTATTAATATAAATAGGTTGTACCAAATGGTATCAGTAACTATATTTGCTGTTTCAAAATAACTAGACCTTGAACTTTTCTAAAACTCTGCCAACAAGCACTGCTCAAAATGCCAGTTTTCATGGGAGTATCACTTGATAACTGGGTAGAGCTGTCCTAATAAGAAAAAATTGCTTACATGTATTAAGCACTTGCCATATGCTTGGCACATGTGATTTACGTGTATTAACTTATTTAATCCTCACAATCTGTCTCCACTTTATAGGTATGAAAACTGAGGCACAGAGAGGTATGCTAACTTGCCTAAGATTTCACACAAGTAAGAGGCAATTCAGGGATTCAAACCCAGGCAGTGTGGCTCAAAGATCAGGTTCTTAAGCACCATGTCATGCACCTCTTAAGTTATTAACTTGAAGATATGGTTAGCATTGTGTCATTAAAATCTGTATTAAATGGATTCCTATCAAATTATTGTGGACTCAGTAACAAAAATTTTTCTTTGCATGTTTATTATCACATTTACTGTCATATAAAGATGGCATTCACAAAATACAATACTCACAATGTGAATATTAATATGCTAAATTCCTTGGGGGTAGTAACTATCTGATTTTGTTCACTATTTAATCTCTGAATGTTAGCACAGAGCCTGGGATCAGTAGGTGTCCATTAAAAGTTAGTTGATTCCCCAAAGAAGATATACAGTGGCCAATAAACAAAAGATGATCAGTATCACTAATCATTAGGGAATGCAAATCAAAAGCACAGTGAAGTACCACTTCATCCCCTTTAGGACGGCTATTATAAAAAAAAACAGAAAATAACAAGTGTTGGTGAAGTTGTGAAGAAATTAGAACTGTTGTACATTGCTGGTACAAATGTAAAACGGTGTAGACCCTGTGGAAAACAGTATGGTGACTGCTCAAAAAATTAAACTTAGAATTACCAAATGATCCAGCAATTTCTTGTCTGGATTTATACCCAAAAGAAGTGAAAGCAGAGACTCAAACAGATATTTGTACACCCATGTTCATAGCAGCATTATTCACTATATATATTTATATACGGCCAAAAGATAAAAGCAACTCAGGTGTCCAAGGACAGATGAGTTGGATAAACAAAATGAGGCATATACATACAGTGGAATAGTATTCAGCATTAAAAAGGAAGAAAATTCTGACACATACTACAACATGGATGAGCCTTGGAGACACTATTCTAAGTGAAATAAGCCAGTCACAAAAGGACAAATATTGTATGATTCCACTTATTTGAAGTAGTGGAATAGTAGAATAGAGTAGTCAAAATCATAGACACGGAAAGTAGAAGGGTGGTGCCAGGGGCTGGGGAGTCACTGTTTACTGGGTACAGAGTTTCAGTTTGGGATGATGAAAAAGTTCTAGAGGTAGATGGTGGTGATGGTTGCACAACAATGGGAATGTACTCAGTGCCATAGAACTGTACACTTAAAAATGGGTAAAATGATAACTTTTATGTATATTTCGCCACAATTTTTTTCAAAAAGTTGGTTGGATGAATATATTCTCCTACTATGTTTTTTTTTAACTTGAAATAACATTGGTTTATAACATTATATAAATTTCAGGTGTACAGCATTATATTTCGATTTCTCTGTAGATTACATCATGTTCACCACCCGAAGGCTAATTATAATCCATCACCACACGTGTGCCTGATCACCCCTTTCACCCTCCTCCCTCCCCACTTCCTCTCTGGTATCCACCAGTCCAATCTCTGTCTCTACGTTTTTGTTTATTGTTGTTTTTATCTTCTATTTATGAGTGAGATCATATGGTATTTGACCTTCTCCCTCTGACTTATTTAACTTAGCATAATACCATCAAGGTCCATCCATGTTGTCACAAATGGCCAGATTTCATCGCTTTTTATGGCTTAGTATTCCCTTGTGTATATATACCACATCTTCTTTATCCCTTTGTCCCTTGATGGGCACCTAGGTTGCTTCCAAGTCTTGGCTATTGTGAATAATGCTGGATGAACATAGGGGTGCAGGTATCTTTATGCATTTGTGTTTTCACGTTCTCTGCATAAATACCCAGCAGTGGAATAGCTGGATCATATGGCAGTGCTATTCTTAACTTTTTGAGGACTGTCCATACTGCTTTCCATAGTGGCTCCGCCAGTTTGCACTCCCACCAGCAGTGTATGAGAGTTCCCTTTTGTCCACATCCTCTCCAACACTTGTTATTTCCTGTGTTGTTAATTATAGCCATTCTGACGGGAGTGATCCCACTACTTTTTTCTACTTGAACTGCGGTGAAACTTCTATATAGCACACTAGGCTATTATTTGGCCATTATTTAAATTAAAAATATAGATGAAAACATGGACACTAAATTTATATGTCCAATTATAAGGTGCTTTTACAGATTATAGTGTGCTGCATTAATTTGACCTTTTCATTGAAATGCAAACAAAATTTAAAATTTCATAGAAAATTTATCAGTCCTAAGCATATGTCTGAGAAAACCCTGGAGTCTGCAGACCCCAGTTTGAGCAGTATTGCTAAAGAGACTTTGTTGCAACCAGGTCAAAAACCCCGTATCCTGGGGCCGGACTCATGGCCGAGTGGTTAAGTTTGCACGCTATGCTTCGGCAGCCCAGGGCTTTGCCGGTTTGGATCCTGGGTGCAGACATAGCACCGCTCATCAAGCCATGCTGAGGCAGCATCCCACATGTCACAACTAGAAGGACCCACAACTATGTACCAGGGGGCTTTGGGGAGAAAAAGGAAAAATAAAATCTTTAAAAACAACCCATATCCTTATAGACCATCCCTGGAAGATTGCATAAGAAACAGGTAATAGTAGTTGCCTCTGGGAAGGTTGACTTATTTTTAATGTACACTATTTTGTATTGTTTGAATTCTTTACCATGTGTTACCACCTATTGCAATAAACAACTAATTATATCGGGGATGGAGAACAACACCTTTATAGCGGTTTGCAAATACTTTCGTTATCCAGAACTTACCAATCTTAAATGGGCATCTTGAGAAGGGAAAGGATCAATAGCATGAAGCAGTTGAAGCACCTCAAACACTGGCGAGCAGTGAATAGCAGGCATCGGTGTCTTTAGCATTGTTCCTCTCCTGCAGGTGTCACAGGACTTCCCATTTCTACATCCCAGTGAAACCAGCGTCTTGAATCGACTCTGCCGGCTCGGCACAGACTATATACGCTTCACCGAGTTCATTGAACAGTACACAGGCCATGTGCAGCAACAGGTAGGTGCCTGTTCTCAGGGAATGTACACCTCCAGAAGGCGGGAGCTATGTCAAGCTTTCAGTGAATCTATGGGTAATTCATGTGAAGTGATTCTCAAGAAGTTATGAATTTCTCATCACTGGAATTATTCAAGTGAAGGCCAGGTGACTACCTCAAAAAAGGGGAAAATATACACTTTTTTATTTGTAAAGAAAAGAGTTAAACCAGAGAAGGTATTTGGCACATGGTAAGCACTTAATAAATATTATCCATTACTGTGAATTAATTGGAAGTCAGTATAGTGTGGAGGCCAAGGATTTGTGAGCCATTCCATCACTTACGGGCCATAGACTGCTTGGCAGTAACCTAATGCTCATTAGCTAAGGCTCAGTTTCCTTGTCTATAAAATGAGGATAGCAGTTAGTACCTATCTCATAGGGTTGTGAGGATTAAACACGGTAATTCATGCGAAGTGCCTAGTACATTGTAAGCACTCCAATTTTTTTTTTTTGAGGACGATTAACCCTGAGCTAACAGCTGCCAATCCTCCTCTTTTCGCTGAGGAAGACTGGCCCTGAGCTCACATCCATGCTGATCTTCCTCTTCTTTGTATGTGGGACGCCAGCCACAGCATGGTGTGCCAAGCAGTGCCATGTCCACACTGGCGATCCGAACTGGCGAACCTTGGGCCGCAGGAGCGGGACGTGCGCACTTAACCACTGCGTCACCAGGCCGACCCCACATTCAAATTTTTTTAAGGAGAAATTTTAAAGTTCTCTTTTCTTTTTAACAGTCTGCAATTCTGTCAGTGGCAAATAAAAAGATTACTGAATTGTGTGACTCTGATTCACTGATCACTATTTCCCAGTTGAAAGAATGATTCTGGTTGAGGAGAAAGGCGGGGACTTCTAGAAAGGAAAAGGAAGGATGCTTTTCTGAAACAATGCAGTCAGTACCCTCTGGCTCCTATCATAGAAATTGGTTGTCAGGCCTTTTTTGGTAATTGATGGGGCAAAGGAATTGAAGAATAATGCCTTATATTTTCATCTCTGGGACAGGGCTTCTGGTTCTCCCAAACTGATCTTATTGCAGAGAAAATACATAAGCTAAACATGACTTTAAAATCGAATCAATACCAATTTGCTATGAAATCATATTAATGAGAGCACACTTAATTATCAAAGTTGGGACCTGTATCTGTATTAATAAAGATGAAAAGACCTCTATTTTTAATTTTTTGTATATAACACTTAAAAGAAAAAAAAACCTGTCCTATATTCATGTGACTATGTGGATTTTATCTTACATAATTTGTGAATTCCTACTTTCCCAAATTCTAAAGAGTAGTACCTCATTTTTGGAAAAGTAAAAAGCATATTCATTTTCTCTTTCATTTTGGGGTAAATGAAGACATTCAGTTCTCTGGAACCACACAGGAACAAAACAAAATTGGCTGGTTGTAAGTCACTCTGTGCCCATGCTGTTCTTATTATAGCTGTGAACATTTATCTCAGGAACTACTAGTTTCCTTTGCAGCATCCTCTGGCTACACTGTGCCTTATCCCTGAGCCCAAGCTTCTTACCACATTTGTTGCTGAGTTCTGCTACTGTATCTACCACCACCAGAGCTCCATCACCCAAGTCAGTGCATAGCCAGAGAGGCTGTTCATCGTGGCCTCTAGTCAACTGTTAACCACAATTCCCCATTTACAACTACAGAAGAAGCTCTTAACGAAAAATTGCAGGTTTCCTGAAAGACAAGCCATATTTGTAAATAGCCTCTTGGAGAGAGTATCTTAACTCCCCATATTGGCTTTCAGAATCATGTTCTTGATGAATTGCCACGCCAGGCAGGAGAAAGGATATTAGAAGGAAGATTGAGGTCATTTTATTTAATTCAGTAAATATTTATCCTCTGTTCAAAGAACTGTGCTGGGAGCTTAAATACAAAGACAAATAAAGTGTGGGCCCTTGCATCATGAAGCTCGTGGTCCAGTGAGAGGGGCATATAAAGAAGAGTGCAATTCCAGCACTAAATAGAGATGCTATGAAGGCAACAAAGGGGGAGTTACTAATTTCCTAGGGCGAGTTAGGAAGGGCTTTACAGAGAAGAGATGCTTGAGTTAGGTCCTGCAGGAAGAGTAGGTATCTGTCACAAAGATGAGTGCACAGTTAGAAGCAGAACACATCCAAATTCAGGGGGGTGAGAATTAGAAGCAAGGCACATTTGGTGAACCGTGGGTGGTTTGGAAATGAAGATGTGAAGTTGGAAGCGGTGAAAGATAATTTTGGAAAGAGGATAAGGGCCAGAATGCAGAAGTCATTGTATGCCATGTAGGGGAGGGGGGTATTATTCTGGGGCAATGGGAAGCCACCAAAGGGATTTAAGCTGGAAATTATAAGATTAGAATTAAGCTGCAGAAAATTCTCCACTGACAGTATGGAGTACTGCCTGGTTGTTTGTAACACCTGAGCCACTTGGAAGATTAAAATATTATCACATTTTAAAAGATCAGAACTCAAAATCTGTTCTCTTCAGTCATGTTTTCCTCTCACTGATGTACTTCTTTGATACACAATTATTGAGGTAAAAACAATACCACTAATAAAGGATAACGTTGTCCTCAGGTTTCAGAGTCTGAGCTGAGAAGCTGCCTTCTCTTTGTTTCATTTCAGGATCATCATCCATCTCAACAGGGCCAGGGTGGATTACATGGAATCTACCTAAGGGCCTTCTGCACAGGGCTGGATTCGGTATTGCAGCCTTATCGCCAAGCACTGCTTGATTTGGAACAGGAGGTGAGAGACGAGACATGGGAAGCAACACCTCTGAGACAGCAGACTAGGGCATGTTCTTGAATTTGAAATGCCCTTTGATACAGGCAGATAGTTAAGAGTGAGCTGTTTTCTTCGTGGCTGGAGGGTACAGTGTGCTCTCCGTGATTGCTCAAGTCATGATCAAAGTGGACTGCAGATCATGGCAAAGGTCTCTGAGTAAGTTTATAAGAGCCCTAGCTTTGGTTTTGTTATCACGTGAAAATCAGAATTAATAATCTTCTATAAATTGTCAGTTCTCAATAGCCTAAAACTAACATTAAGCCCATTCTCAGATTCCCTTCTAGCTTTCATAGATCAAATAGATTCAAGATATTTTCTATGGAGTCCTAATCACGGTGTTTTTTGTTGCAGTTCCTGGCTGACCCCCATCTCTCCATATCACATGTCAATTACTCCCTAGATCAGGTATGCTCCCCAAATCACAAAATGCCTTGAAATTTCTTGATATTGTTAGAAAAATCTAACTTATGACATTATTTTTGAGAACCTTCTTCCTTTGGGATTCAGAGCCTAGCATTTTATATTTTGTATGCTTTCCTAGATCAGAACTGTTTGCAAAGCTCCAAATTTAGTTAAAACTTAATGCCTGATGTTAATGCTCTGTATTGACCTCAATACTCAGAATTATGCTAACCCCAGAAATAGAAACTGCTTCTCTCTGCCATTCTCTATCTGCAGCCAACCCCCATATCGAATTGCCTTAGGATACTGGATGTTGGCTCTTCTGTGGGGTTGCCATCTTTATATTAAGTGGTACTATTTAGAAGCAAAAGCATTTCCTGAGTTAATTTTTTTCCTTGTATTTGATTATATACCCTCCTAATTATTCTCTACTTTGCAGTTCCAGCTCCTTTTTCCCTCTGTGATGGTTGTGGTAGAACAAATTAAAAGTCAAAAGGTGAGAACTTTCCTTTTCCTTTCACTCTGGTAAGCACCAGGGAAATATTCATAATTAATTTGGCCTTACATTCTTTTTTGAAGTCCCTAGTTTTTAGTAGCTTTTATTTATTTATTCATTCATTCAAGAGTATCTGCTTGGGTATCAGGCTAAGTGTCAGGAATGCAAAAATAAGTTCTGACCCTGCCCTTAAGCACCTCCTGGTCCAGAAGGTGGGGAGACGCACCCCAAGAATGCTGCTGGGTAAGAGGAAAATGCTCGGATATTTGGAGCTGAGAGCTTTTGCACTAAGGATTTAGAACTGTTAGATATGGATCTTGAGGAACAGCAGAAAGTTAATTCTTAGAAAGAAAGAAATTAATAGGTTTATGGTTAGGGTGCTGGCAGTTTTCTGAGAATTAGATCATTGGGTGAAACCAGATTTTTATTTTTTTAGTTAAATTTGCCTATTCTTATCACAAGTTTTTATCACATGCATTGAAAAGTTAGGGTCCCCAGTGGCAGGAGAATGTCTTTTCCGGGCAGAGTTAATAACTCTGAGAAATAAATGCTTTGAGATTTCACATTAGAAGAAGAAACTGCTGGTCCACAATTGGACCAAAAAGCACAACTGGATTAAACATGTTTGCTCATTCATGTTTTTAAGCTGTAATATTTGTGCCTTAGCTTGTCAGGAGTGTTCACCTTGATGAAAACAACTAGTCAAGCAGTTAACTTGCATGGTTGCTACTTCCTTTTTTCACTGTATAAGTACAGAAACGTACACTCTGCTGCATTCATTCTGTGCCAGCGAAGCCAGTAGGGGAGGTGTTCTTTGGCCCTTCAAAGCAGATTGCCCCCATCAAATAACATCGAACTTTTATTGTGCACTTGCTGTATACCAGGGACTGTGCTAAGTGCTTCACATACATTATCATATTCAGTCCTCCAAGGGGTCACATAGGTTAAGGAATGTGCTTAGGGTCGCACAGATGGTAGTCAATGGTAGAGCTGGGATATAAACTCACATCTAACTGCCTCCAAAGACTATGCTCTTAACCGCTCTGCTGAATTATCTCCCAAAATTGGAGGGGAGCTTCTAGGTAAGTGGAGTTAGCATAGGGGTTCTCTGCCTAGCTGCACATCTCACTTGACTTTCAGCTTCCACCGGCCACAGGAAGGAGAGTGGAAAATGAGTAGGGAGATTACAGATGGGCCAATCTTCCTTCCTGCCAGGGTGGTGGGAGAGAAGCTAGTGTGCTATGGCTCTACAGAGTTAAAAAATGAGGTGGTCAACAAAGTGGGCTGAGAATGGGATGACTGCGAACAGGCACAAGAGATCCTTTTAGAGTAGTGGAAATGGTATAAAACTGGATTATGGTGATGGTTGCATAATGTTGTAAATTTACTAAAAATGATTGAATAGTACACTTAAAATGGATGAATTTTATCTTATGTAAATTATACCTCAATAAAGCACTTTTTAAAAAAGAGCCAGAAGGACAGAGAGGAAGCAGATTTTTGGAAAAGTGTATCCCATATAAGTAGTCTGAATCAGGCCTTAATGTGAAACAAAGGGCTTTCTTTGCCTCTTTGCTTGGCAGTTCAACTCTAAATGATCCTGGTTTCTCTAGTGCACTAGTTCTCAGACTTCACTGTGCATTAGAATCACCTGGAGAGGATTGTTAAAACCACATTGCTGGGGCTTGCCCCAGAGATTCTAATTCAGTAGTCTGGAGTGAGGCCCAAGAATTTGCATTTCTTGCAAGTTCCCAGGTGATACTGATGCTGCTGGGGGTGGGAGTAGGGGTGGGGTGGGAGGATGGAGGGTCCATACTTGGAGAACAACTATTGTGATTTATAGTAAGAAATTATATATTTGGTCCTTGTCTCATTTCTGGCACAGAGCTCCTAAAACCCTTGGAACTTCCTAAGTGATAAGAGCGATAAAGATGTCTTGATATTCATAACAAACCCCTATCAATCATACCTGAATTTATGTTAATGAGGTGACTTTTGGAAAGCACCTAAGGATGGAGGTTGGTTGCCAGGGGAACCAACCATGTGATTGGAGGGTTGGAACTTTCACTACCCGCCCCACCACCTCAGGAGAGGGGAGAGAGGCTGGAAGATTGAGGTCAATCACCAATGGCTGATGATTTAATCAGTCATGCCTGTGTAATGAAACTCTCATAAAAACACAAAAGGACAGGATTCAGAGAGCTTCCAGGTTGGTGAACCAGAACACTTCCACGTGTTGTGGTGCGGGGCCCAAACTCCACAGGGACAGAAGCTCCTTTGTTCGTACTTCACCCCATGTCTCTTCATTTGGCTGTTGATTTGTAGCCTATGTGATAAACTGGTAATCAAGTGAGTAAATGGGTTTCCTGAGTTCTGTGAGCCACTCTAGCAAATTAGTGGAACTCAAGGAGCCAGTGGGTCAGAAGTACAGTAACAACCTGGGCTTGAGATTGGTGTTGGAAGTGGAAGGCGGTCTTGTGGGACTGAGCCCTTAACCTGTGGAATCTGATGCTATCTCCAGGTAGATAGTGTCAGAATTGAGTTGAAACTGTAGGACACCCCAGCTGGTGTCACAGAATTGCTTGGAACTGGAGTCTATCGGAACTACACATAGACCTTATGAGAAAGTTTATCTCCATTCTTTGCTGCATTGTGCCCTCTGGATTGAATATAGGATATGAGTTTGTGCTACACGAACTATCAAAATGGAATCCAGTTTGACAAGGCTGTATTTTCCACAGATTCATGGTTGTCAAATCCTGGAAACAGTATACAAACACAGCTGTGGAGGTCTGCCTCCTGTTCGCAGTGCACTGGAAAAGTAAGTCATAGCTTAACTGGGAATTTGGGTGGCAGTGGGTGGTCAAGTGACTTGACTTTGCACATGTTTTATTTTCAGGTCATCTCAGGTTTCCCTCTGGGGAAAGTTATGACCGGGATAGAAAAGGCCCATGAACAGAGGAGCCCATGTAATCCTTACGATAGCTCAGAAATGGCAAAAGAGAGGGTTAGAAAGTGTTGAGTATCAAGGCTATGATCTAGTTGCCTAGATAACCTTGAGGCAGTACTTTTTCATTTTTGGATCTCATTATCCTTGGAGAATTTCCATTACATGTGCCAGATAATGCTTAATGATGTCTAAACATGTGTATTTTGGGTAGCTGTTATTTTTACATCAGGTTCTTAAAAATGTTTAGAGGGGCCAGCCCTGTGGCATGGTGGTTAAGTTCAGTGTGCTCTGCTTCAGCAGCCCAATTTCGTGGGTTCCAATCCCAGGCGTGGACCTACACTACTTCTCAGCCATGCTTTGGCAGCGACCCACATATAAGGTAGAGGAAGACTGGCAGATTGGCACGGATGTTAGCTCAGGGCTAATCTTCCTCAGCAAAAGAAAAATGTTTAGAGTTTATAATCCCATAATGCCACTCTTAGGAATTTTATCCTAACAAAATTATTCTAAAGAAGAAAATAACCATATACACAAACATTATTCTTTTCAATGTTGTCTACTATATCAAGAAATTAGAAAATTACCAGCAGCAGCAAAACGCTAAATAAAGATATATTCACTTGATAGATATAAAGCCATTAAAATAATAAATACTATAACAACATGTAAAAATATTGTTTATAATACTAACTGATAAAAGGATACAAAATTATATATCTTATGATTACAACTATATTAAATATTTGTGGAGTATGATAAAAGACTGCTCATTTGATCTTACTATTTCCCTCTTCCTCCTTATATTTAAAAACAGGTATGGCATTAGTTGCAAAATTGGAATTGATGATCTCTGAGGCCTTTCACAACTGTTAACAATCTCCACTTTAACCACTGCACAAGCAAATCCTCAAAAGAACAGGAAACTTTCCAGAACATGCTTTAGGGACTTAACTCTCTAATATTGTGCTTTTTTTTTTTTTAATAAAAGAAGTGCATTTTGATTGTAGAAAATACAATCAAAGAGAAGAAAGAGAAATCACCTCTAATCTCAGTCCCTTGAGATATCCAATTTAACTTTCAGTGTATAGCCTCTACAGTTTCTCTCTCTATAAATATATATAGTTTTATGCACAGATATAAAATATTATATAGATAATATAATATATACATGTTTGTTATATATTTGCAGGAACCACATTTTACAGATCATATACTCAGACATGCAAAATGTGAGTGGCTTCCCATTTAATTTTTTTTAAGAGAGAGTCCATTCAGTTAGCATACTACAGATAGCAGACTCAAGCTCTCGTAGTTTCTTTTTCTCCCCAAGTTATTTTGAAAAATTTCAAGTGTACAAAAAAGTTGAAAGAACAGTAAGACCTGTACAATAAACACCTGTATATCCTTTAGTTTCACCAGTTGTTAACATTTTGTCACGTATATCTTTTTCTTTCTTTCTCCCTCTATTTGAACAATGAAATATATATATGTAGATACACACACATGCATGCATAGTACAAATTTTTTGCTGAATCATTTGAAAGCAGTCACAGATATCATAACGCTTGTATCTCTTTACAAAAAGGGCATTCCCTTATATAACCTCAATACCATATTACACCCAAGAAAGTTAACATTAATTCAACAACATAATATCCAAAATATATCTGAATTTCCCCAGTTGTCCCCAAAAGGCCTTTTATAGCTGTTCTTCTTTGCAATCCAGGATCCAATCAGTGTTCGCATATTTGGTTGTCATGTCTTTTTAGTCTCTTCTAATTTGGAACAGTCCCCTTCCATGCCTTTTTTTATTTAATCTTTGATGATATTGACATTTTAGGAGTCCAAACCAGTCGTATTATAGAATGTGCCACAATCTGGATTTTTCTGATTATTTCCTCATGAGTAGATTCAGGTTAAACATTTTTGGCAAGAAGACCACATAGGTCCTTTTATTTCCTGTTGCATCATCTCAGAAGGCACAGAGAGGAAGTTTGTCCCATTACTGGTGTTGTCAAGTTTGATCACTTGGAATAGGTGTTTTCCACCAGATCTCTCCATTTTAGAGGGACAATTTCCCCTTTCTAATTAATATGTTATCTGAGGGGGTGATCCTTTGAGACCATGTGAATATCCCATTCTCCAGCAGCCTTTTAACATTTTGTTTTAGTTTCCGCATTTTGTTGGATAATACTTTTTTCAGACCTCTTACATATTGAATCTACTCTCCCTATGTCATTCCAACAGAAATAAAACAAATTTAATATTGTGTTATCCAAAACGAGAGTCAGTTTAATTTTAACAAGAATTATCAGTTTTGAAACCGTACACAAAAGAGGAAAGAAAATGTGCGTCTCCTAAGAGATTATCAGAACATTTACTGAACATTTCAGACTTCAGTTATGTAGACTACAAATTTGGAAGTTTAATCACTTAGCCCATCCACATTTAAATTAAAATAACACAATTATTTTTAGCTTAATTGGTTATTTCCCTTCTGACTCATCAACCTCTCAGGCCTCTGTTCATCGTGTAGCGGTTTAAAGCCTGCCCTCTATGCTGTTGGCGGGTTTACTGTTCTCTAAGTGCACTTCTAAGGCTCTTGCTTTTCTCTCCACTCAGAATCCTGGCTGTGTGTCATGGGGTCATGTATAAGCAGCTGTCAGCCTGGATGCTACATGGACTCCTCTTGGACCAGCATGAAGAGTTCTTTGTCAAACAGGGTCCCTCTTCTGGTAATGTCAGTGCCCAGCCAGAAGAGGATGAGGAGGATCTGGGCATTGGGGGACTGACAGGAAAACAGTTGCGAGAACTCCAGGACTTGGTGAGAGCACAGCAGGACGCCTAGCATACTCCTGCTGGGAGTGAGAAAAGTCTACCGCTAAATGACCTTTTGGTGACACTCCCCCCTTGCCAGCTCACTGTAGCCTGGGCACCTGTCATAAACTCTTTAGATGTCAACACTTGGCTTTATCTTAGCTGAATACTTAACTTAAACTTAATACCTAACTTGATATGAGACTACAAAATAGAAAATATATTTGTGAGGTTCCTTTCATTTTCCCTTTTCCTAATATATGCATTTAATATAATAATAAGTCTTAATAATAAGTCTCATCTCCTAAGGTAGTCTTGTAGCTGCCCTGCAGCTTTTAAATGCAGTTTGGAGTTTTGATTAGACTCCCCACAGTCCTCTGTTGTCCTTGTTCACCCATCCATCCATCCATCCATCGTTTCATCCGTTCATTTATCCTGTTACATTTTATTGAATGCCTGTTATATGCCAGGCCCTGTTCTAGGTGCCACAACTGCATAGACAAATAAAATGTAGTAGTGCCTGTCCTTGAAGAGCTTGTAGTTTATGGAAGAGATAGAAAAGTAAGCAGTGACATTACAATATACTAAGTTCTCTGGAAAGAGTAAGAATGAGGGTTCTCGCAACATGGTCTTAGAGTCATTAGAGAAAGCTTTGCAGTGGAATGTGTGCCAAAATTGCAGAGTTTGGAAGGAGAGGTCAAGAAATGTTCCAGGCAGTGGGAGAGATGTGTGTAAAGTACACAGGCCATGAAGGACACGGCTTATTTGAGGGACCATTAGTAATTCAACTGAAATGGTCCAGTAAAAGCTGAAATATAAATATAAAGACCAATTATCCCAGGGTACAAGTAAGGAAACGGAGTTCCAGATCTACAAGTTTTTACACAGCAGTAAAGGGAGAGTGAGAACTAAAATCCTAATGTTAAGAAAATTTATTTCCACCATGCTATCCTGCTGCGTGAAAAAGGAATATGTGTCTCTAACCTAGTAGTTTAAGAATTACGTGACTTTAGAGTTAAAGTCCCTGCTTCCAGAAAATATAACCCATGGGTTGCGAGAGTTACAGGATGTTTTCTTGTTTTCCCTTTCTTACTTCATACATCGTCTCTGATACGAATTATTTCCTTGGCTAGCGCCTGATAGAGGAAGAAAACATGCTGGCGCCATCTCTAAAGCAGTTCTCCCTGCGAGTGGAAGTTTTGCCATCCTACATTCCAGTGAGGGTTGCTGAAAAAATCCTGTTTGTTGGGGAATCTGTCCAGATGTTTGAAAATCAAAATGTGAACCTGACTAGAAAAGGTAGGAATCTCCTTGCCCACTGGACCCCATCCGCAAGGGCCCTTCTTTCTTGAAACTGTGCCGCCCCAAAGAATGCCTGGTCAGTGAGTGATGAGCAGTATTTTGTACTGAGATTTCAGCACAACCATGCCATGCTCGCCTGAGAAGCAGGTGAAGGAGCCGTCCCACCGGGATTAGAGAACCTCGCCTGTCCTGCTTGCTCTCTGTCTTCCTCTGACAGTGCCTTCCTTTCTGCAGGATCCATCCTGAAAAACCAGGAGGACACGTTTGCTGCAGAGCTGCATCGTCTCAAGCAGCAGCCGCTCTTCAGCCTGGTGGATTTTGAGCAGGTGGTGGATCGCATTCGCAGTACTGTGGCTGAGGTTTGTCTGTCATAGTATATTTTATTAGAAAGAAAATAGACTGGTTCCCCAGAAACTGAGTGCTTGACTTTTGTTTCTTCCTGATGGGGTTAGAACTTAGCTTGGAGGGAATTGTTTCAGAGAGCTGCAGGGCAAGAAGTAGAAAATAAAAGCATTATGTTGTTAGTAATAGAGACAGAACTGCCTTCGCCTTCTCACACCTGACAGGAGTTTGCTAGTTAGCTGGTTAGTTAATTAGTTAGTTGAATAAAGGGAGGTCTTAGTTTCATTTCAGACAGTCAGCATTTTGAGTCTGTCTACATAGTTGGCAGTAACTCCAAGGAATCAACTAACTCTAACTAAATTTAGCGCCTTGCATTTTAGAGTGAATTTATTCCTTATTCTTTGATTCATGGATATGATAATCTTATGAGGAAGGCAGAACAAGTATTATTTTTCCATTCCTATAAATGAAAAAAAATAGAAAGCTGCCTTGTCTGTTGTTGCACAGTAAGTAACGAAGGTGCGTTCAGAACCAGGTCTTCTGCCTCCTGCTTCGGGTTCTTAGTCAACTGTGCTTCATCCAACTTAAATTGTGACCAGTAATTTTTCAAATGGGCATATGTTCTATGGCTTCTAATAAAATTTGGCTCACAGGTGTGTGATAACTTGATAACTTATTCTGTTTTTTAGAACAATTAATCTAAGACAGGAATTGTTGCTGAAAGTTAGATTGAATTTACTATAAAAATTATCTAAGCTAGGTTTTTTTTTAGGAGGGGAAATCTTCACCAAGTCAACATGTTGAAACCGTATTAATCTATTCAAGACGTTTATTACTTCTTGTACCAGCTTTGGCATCCATTTCATCTAGATTTAATTTTTTAAAAATCTCTGCTTGTCTGGCACTGTGTTTCATTCTGTATTTTATTTATTTTAATCTTTTTTATTGTTTAGTCTTATTAATCTTTTCAAAGAACCAGCTTTTGTTTTTATTAATCTTCTGTATTTTTTCTCTATTTCATTGATATCTGCCTTTACCTTTACTATTTTTCTTCCTTCTTGTTTCTTTGAGTTTTCTCTGTGACTCTTTTCCAGTTTCGTAGGCTGAAAAGTTGACTCTTCTATTTTCAACCATTGTTTCCTAAGAAATATGTATAAAACTTTACATATTGCTTTGACTCTATCCCACAAGTTTCGTCATGTGTCGTCTTATCATTCTGTTTTAAAGAATTCTTAATTTTCTTTATGATTTTCTTTTTAACCCAAGGAATTAAGTTTTAATTTTATCGCAGTATAGTTGGAGAACATGTCTGTATAATGGTCCTTTGGAAGTTATTGAGACTTCCTTTATGGACTAATGTAGGGTCTTTATTTTGTTTTTAATTGTTCCGCATCTGCCCAGAGGATGTATATTCTGTGTTGAGTCTGGAGTTCTGTGCATGTTCTAATTCGTCACTTTCAGGTTATATGTTAGACATGTGCATATTTATAATGAATATATATTCTTTTTTTCCTTTTATGTATACATAATTTTCTCTTTATCACTAATGATATATGTTTTTATATGTTTATGTACTTTTTAATTAAATCCTTTTTTTTAAATTATTAAGACCATGAACCAGCTTTCTTTGGGTCATATTTACCTGACATATCTTCTTGCATCCTTCATTTTCAGCTTTTCTATGGGCTTTTATCTCCCCATTCTTACCCTCCCTGTCCACAAGCAACCACCGCTCTGCTTTCTGTCACTATAGATTAGTTTGCAGTTTCTGGATTTTATATAAATGGAATCATACATTATGTACTCTTTTTTGGGAGGATGTGGGTCAGGCTTCTTTTACTCAGCATAATTATTTTGAGATTAATCCATGTCAGATGTATCAATAGTTTATTCCTTTATTTTTTAGCTTGCACAGAACACTCATAACCATCATTAATACATGTTTTTTTTTAAACATTTCTCTAAATGTCTTACAGAATGGTAAACACATCCCTTCACTTAAAAAATACTCTTCGCTTTGTAGCAAGCAGGTACCACTTTTACAAACATTGTTATTACAAGTGTAGTACAAGTGTCATGCACTTGTGACATGACAGAGGACCTCTCACATCCATTCCCTGAAATAACACTCTTCTCAAAGTATCCTGCGCATGCAGTTTTTAAAAACATCTTTATTACATGTGTTTTCATTTTTTGTCTTTTTCTATTAATACATGTGTTTTAATTTATTTTTTATTGAAATATATTTGTCATATAACATCATCTAAATTTAAAAAGTGTACATTAAATGTTGATTTGATACATTTATATATTGTAATATGATTACCATTGTACCTCTGTTACATCACATAATTATCATTTCTTTTGTGTGGTGGGAATAATTACAGTCTAGTCTCTTAGCAAGTGTGATGATTATAATACAATATTGTTGTCTATATTCACTATACTATGCATCAGGTCCCCAGGGCTTCCTTATCTACTAGTTGCAAGTTTGTACCATTAACCATCATCTCTCACCATTTTACTCCCTGTTTTTATAAGTTTGGCTTTTTTAGATTCCACATAATAAATGATATCATATACTACTTGTCTTTCTCTGTCTGACTTATCTCACGTAGCATAATGTCCTCAAGGTCCATCCATGTTGTTACAAATGGCAGGATTTCCTTCTCTCTCATGGCTAAAAATTTCATTGTATATACCAAATCTTCTTTATCCATTCATCCATTGACGGGCACTTAGGTTGTTTGCATATCTTGGATATTGTGAATAATGCTGCATAGGAGAATATATATCTCTCTGATTACCTATTTTTATTTCCTTTGGGTATATACCCAGAAGTGGAATTGCTTGATCATATGATAGCTCTATTTTTAATTTTTTGAGGAACCTCCATGTTGTTTTCCATAGTGGCTGTACCAATTTACATTCCCACCAACAGTGCACATGGGTTCTCTTTTCTCCAAATCTTTGCCAACACTTATCTCTTGTCTTTTCAATAATAGCCATTCTGATGGGTCTTGAGGTGATATTTCATTGTGGTTTTGATTTGCATTTCCCTGATGATGAGTGATATTGAGCATCTTTACATGTACCTGTTAGCCATTTGGACGTCGTCTTTGGAAACATGTCTGTTTAGTTCCTCTGCCCATTTATTTTTATTTTTATTTTTATTTTTCCTGCTTTATCTCCCCAAACCCACCCTGTACACAGTTGTATATCTTAGTTGCAGGTCCTTCCAGTTGTGGGATGTGGGACGCCACCTCAACGTGGCCTGACAAGCAGTGCCATGTCCGCGCCCAGGATCCAAACCCTGGGCCACCACAGCGGAGCGCGCGAACTTAACCACTCAGCCACGGAGCCAGCCCCTCTTCTGCCCATTTAATCGGATTGTTTTGTTGTTGTTGTTATTGAGTTGTGTGAGTGCTTTATATATTTTGGATATTAACCCCTTATCTGATATATGGTTTGCAAATGTTTTCTCCCATTCTGAGGTTGCCTTTTCATTTTTTTTCATTGTTTCTTTTGCTGTGCAGAAGCTTTTTAGTTTGAGGTAGTCCAACTTGCTTTTGTTGTTTATTTTTGCTTTATTTGTTTATGCTTTTGGTGTCATATCCAAAAAATAATTGCCAAGACCAGTGTTGAGAAGCTTCTTCCCTATGTTTTCTTCTAGGAGTCTTAGGTTTCAGGTCATATGTTTAAGTCTAATCCATTTTGAGTTAGTTTTTCGAGTCGTGTGACATAGGGTCCTATTTCATTGTTCTGCATGTGTTTTTTCAGTTTTCCCAACACCATTTATTGAAGAAACTCTCCTTTCCCCATGGGGTGTTCTTGGCTCCCTTGTCAAATATTACTTAACTGTATACGTGAGTTTTATTTCTGGGCTCTCTATTCATTTCTATTGGTCTGTGTGTCTATTTTTATGCCTGTACCCTGCTGTGTTAATTAGTATAGCTTTGTAGTGTAGTTTAAAATCCATAAGTGTGATTTGTCCTCTGGCTTTGTTCTTCTTTCTCAGGATTGCTTTGGCTATTTGGTGTCTCTTGTGGTTCCACACAAATTTTAGGACTGTTTTTTTATTTGTGTGAAGAATGCTGTTTGAAGTTAGATAAGGATTGCCTTAAATCTATAGATGGCTTTTGGTAGTGTGGGCATTTTAACGATATTAATCCTTCTGATCCATGAATACAGCATGTCTTTCCATTTGTTTGTTTCTTCTTCAATTTCTTTTAACAAACTCTTATAATTTTCATTGTACAGATCTTTCACTTTCTTGGTTAAATTTATTCCTAGGTATTCTTTAATCAGCATGATTATTTTGAGATTAATCCATGTTGCATTTATCAATAGTGTATTCCTTTTCATTGCTGAGTAGTATCCCATTGTTCATACCAGTGTGTTTATCCATTCTCTGTTGATAGACATTTGGGTTATTCCCTCATTGTAGTTTTAATTTGCATTCCCCTAATGACTAATGCTGTTGAACGTTTTTTCATATGCTTATTTGCCATATGCTTATTGTCTTTGATGAAGTGTCTGTTCAAATCTCTTATTGATTTTTTTATTGTTTTTGTTTTCATACTGTTGTATTTTTAGAGTTCTTTATGTATTCTGGATATAAATCCTTTATCAGATATGTGATTTACAAATATTTTCTCCTAGTCTATGACTTGTCTTCTCATTCTCTTAACAGTATTTTTCAAAGAACAGAAGTTGTTAATTTTGATTCAGTCCAGTTTATCAATTTTTTTTCTTTTATGGATCATGTCTTTAGTGCTGTGTCTAAACTTTGCTTAATCCAAGGTCACAAAGATTATTTCCTCTGTTTTCTTCTAGAAAATTTATTGTTTTCAGCTTTACATTTAGGTTTATGATCATTTTGAGTTAATTTTTGTATGTGGTGCAAAGTGTAGATCAAGTTTTAATTTTTTACACGTGGATATCCAATTGTTCCAGCAACTTGGTTCTTTTTTATGATTTCTTTTTGTATATTTATATTGCTATTATCCTCACCTCTGTAAGCATATTTATCAAGACTATTTTAAATTCTTGGTCTGCAGCATAGGTCAGATTTCCCAGGAAACAGATTCTGAGCTGAGATTTGGTTGCAAGAAGTGAGAGAAGTAGAAATGAGCAGAGAGAGAAGGTGAACTGTGATGCAATTGCAGCAGAAGCCTTGGCCACTTCTGTGCAGAGCTCGAAAGCTAGGATGGCCCTTCAGAGATGTTCCAGTTGAGGTTAGAGAGCTAGGCCATTGTACCTCTGCATCTATCAGAATTCGATGTGGGCTCCCCTCACTCAGGGAGTGGAACCATCGGTAAGGAAGCTCCCTTGACCAAGGGCAATTCCTAGAATGCCGACAACAGCCAATACTCCCAGTAGCTGGGGTAATGAGTACCTCATTCTTACAGGGGCGATCTGGGCAGCACACTATACTATCCACTCAGTCTGTTCTAAGACTTCTGCTTCAGAGGTTGTGTTTCTTTTACTCTTCATGTATCTAATTATTTTGACTTATGAGGTTATATTCCCCTAAAGATGTCAGCTACTTTGCCTAGTACTGTGTATTGGAAAAGGACCAAAGGCCAGTTCCTAATCCATGTCAGTTCCAGTAAGAGAGAGAGGGGATGAGCTCCAGGGTGGAGAATTCAGGCACCCTGAACCAAGGTTGATCACCAGGCAAATCCTAGTCAGGATTTTACCTTTGATGCTGGTAATGGTTATGTAGTTGATTTTTACGTATTAATCATCAATCTTGCTGAATTCTCATACTAGTTCTAATAATCTGTATGTCAGTTCTCTTGGACTTTCTATGCAGATAGTGATATCATCTCTTAAGAATAACAGTTTCTTGGGGCCAGCTTGGTGGTGTAGTGCTTAGGTTTGCATGCTCCACTTCAGCAGCCCGGGGTTCACGGTTTCAGATCCTGGGCACAGACCTATACACCACTCATTAAGCCATGCTGTGGCAGTGTCCCACATACAAAATAGAGGAAGATTGGCACAGATGTTAGCAACAATCTTCGAGAAGCAAAAAGAGGAAGACTGACAACAGATGTTAGCTCAGAGCCACTCTTTCACACCAAAAAAAAAGGAATAACAGTTTCTTCCTTTCCAGTTATATATACACACACACAGTAGTCCCCTCTTATTGCAGTTTCACTTTCCATGGCTTTAGTTACCCTTGGTCAACTGTGGTCTGAAATTTCTAAATGGAAAATTCCAGAAATAATTCATAGGTTTTAAATTGCATGCTGATCCGAGTAGTGTCCTGAAATCTTGTGGTCCCACTCCATCTGGCCCGGGACATCAATCATCCCTTTGTCTAGTGTGTTCACACCGTATATGTTACCCACCCATTAGTCACTTAGTAGCCATCTCGGTTATCAGATCAATTGTCATGGTATCACAGTGTTTGTGTTCAAGTAATCCTTATTTTACTTAATAATGACCCCAAAGTGCAAGAGTATAGTGATGGTGGCAATTCAGATATGCCAAAGAGAAGCTATAAAGTACTCGCTTTAAGTGAAAAGGTGAAAGTTCTTGACTTAATAAGGAAAGAAGAAAATCATATGCTAAGATCTACAGTAACTTTTATTATGGTATATTGTTATAATTGTTCTATTTTATTATTATTGTTGTTAATCTCTTACCATGCCTAATTTATAAATTTTAAAAAACATAATACATATGGGGTTCAGTACTATCTGTGGCTTCAGGCATCCAATGGGGATCTTGGAACACATCCCTGTGGATAAGGGGGGACTGCTGTATATAATTTTAAAGATTTTTTCTTATTGCACTGGCAAAGTCTTTAGTACAATGATGAATGACTTTAAAGGTATTTCTTCTAATGTTTCACCATTAAATAGGTTGTTTGCTGTGAGTTTTTTATATATACCCTTTTATCAGAATAAAGAAGTTTCCTTCTATTGCTTATTTGCTCACTTTCTTTTTTAAAATCTTGAATGGATATTGAGTTTTATCAAATGCTTTTTCTGCATCTGTTGAGGTGATCATATGGTTTTTCTCTTTTAATCTTTAATGTAGTAAATTACATTCATATTTAAAATTTTATTTTTTTACTGAGATAAAATTCACATAACAAAATTCATCATTTGAGCCATTTAAAATAGTGTACAATTCATTGGTTTTTGGTATAGTCACAATATTGTGCAACCATCACCACTATATAATTCCAGAACATTTCTATCTCATATATTTTTTTCACTGTTAAACTATTCTTTCATTCCTTGGATTAACCCAACTTAGTCGTGGTATATATTCTTTTTTCAATACATTGCTGGATTTGTGCAGAATCATTCTTTACAGTTTTCATTGTAATGAAATTTTGTCACTGTTTTGTTGGTTCTTCTCACAGCATCTCTGGAAGCTGATGGTAGAAGAGTCAGATTTACTGGGTCAACTGAAGGTAATAGCTTAGCTGTTCTTTTAACTCTTAAAATGATGCTGGTAGGCAATGACTTCATTCTTTAGTCTCTCCTGAGAGCACTGGTTGCCTATACCCAGACTTCTGGAGTGGCCTCATATGTCCTCACCCAAGTGGGCAAACTACCTAATGCTACAACTCTACTATGGTACAAAGCTTTGGGTGTCTACTTTATTCTGGCATAATATAATTGTGTTTTCATTGAATAAATGATCCCAAGACACACCATTTATCTTGCCACGAGGAACTGCTAAATATGCCCTTTTGAAATGCCAGAAGCCTATATCCTTTTAAGGGTTGGGCTCAAACTGATGAGAATGGAAATTATATGTAAAATTCTCTTAGCTATAGATAGTGAGGCGCTTCTGGGCCTGCTGGATTACTGAATTGTAAATTGAAATTTTCTCCGCAGATCATTAAAGACTTTTACCTTCTGGGACGTGGAGAACTGTTTCAGGCCTTCATTGACACAGCTCAACACATGTTAAAAACACCACCCACTGCAGTAACCGAACATGGTAATTGCCTGGTGGGCCTGCAAATTCCCAGCTTACTGAAGTTGTAGGATATTTCTTGGCTGCTTTTGAGCCATTTAGGCCAGTTCCATAGAAGAGCAGCCTGGTGAGTTACAGAGCAGTGTTTCCAAAGATGGAAGGCCCTTTCAGGTAGGCTTCATGCTGAGGTCGTTAGGAGCACCATCTTGGCTTGTGACCCTTCCTGGAAGAGTTGGTATAAGCCTTCAAACAAGGTATTTTATCTCATCAGATTACAGCCATATATGGGACTTACTGCCAGTTGCCACTTACTGTATTAGAATTCTTTAGGTTGTGAATGATGGGCTCTTTGATGGCTTTACAGTCCCATCTGGTCTCATGGCCACCAACAGCTCCCAGGAACATGCCTCACAGTGTCTACTGGAGGAGCCAAACCCAGTCTCTCTGGTAGTAAGTTGAAGAATTCTAGAGGATGGGTTTTGCTTAGCCCAACCCAGATCACATATTGGCATAGATCAAAGAGGTCAGACACTTAGATATGCCTGCTTCAATAAAGTGTTCACCCTTAACCAGCTGATGACCATTCCCATCCAAACTACATAAGTAGAGTCAGGTAAGGATCAGAGTCAAAAAAAAAAGAGAATGTGGTGGGCGGGGGGAAAAGGTTACTGTTTTTCTAGCTTTATAAAACAATAGATGTCCACTGTACTTACATGGGACTTTTTTGGTTGCACACATCAGAAAATCCAATTCAAACTCACTTAAAGAAAAAAAAAGAATTTATTGATTCTCATTACTGAAAAAAGGTCAGAGGTATGATAGCTTTAGGCAAAGTGTGATCCAGTGGCTCCCGTGACGCCTTCAGGACTTGGTGTCATTCCGTCTTTCACCTCTGCCTTTCTTCTCTGACAGGCCTGCTCCATACAGTAGTAAGATGGCCTCCAACCAAGCTCACATCTTACTAGGTCCCTGTTTATCATGAAAAAAAGAGCTTCACTCTTTCAGAGTCTGAAATGAGCCTCTGGATTGGGCTGGCTTGGGTCATGTCATGTTCATATCCCTAAACAAAATAGTGTAACGAGCAAAAGTATTACATTACACTTGATCATGCCTTGGTCACTTGCCTACGCCTAGGATCAGACACTGTCAATCCCACTGGAACCAGACGGATTGTACTGGGCAGGGGTAATTCTCCAAGGAAAATCAGGGTGCTGTTACCAGCAAGAGGAGGAGGAATGCATGCTAGTCAGGTAAAAGCAACCGATATCTACTGCGCCCTGCTGTTAGTGTTAGGCAGGCTGGGGGGAGTAGAAAGCCAGAGGAGCCTAGGTGTGTTATGTAGCCAAGCGTTCTTGTCAGCCCGTGTGTTCTTTCTTGCAGATGTGAATGTGGCCTTCCAGCAGTCAGCACACAAAGTGCTGCTAGACGATGACAACCTTCTCCCTCTGTTGCACTTGACAATTGAGTATCATGGAAAGGAGCATAAAGGTTTGCCATTCTTTCTTCTACCTTTCTGCTCTTGCTGGTCATCATCTGTTCTTCCATCCACCTCCACAGAAACCATATCATTTTGGACCTTAGAAGTCACCTAGACAAGTGCCCTAATTTTATAATGGGAGAAAAGGGAAGTCTAAAGAGGCCAAGTGAGATGCCCAGGTCTCAGTTTTTGTTTTTCTTTCATCATCCTGCTGGAATGATCTCTGTTCATTTCCAGCCACAAGATTTTAAGGCTGAAAAAAGGATCTCTAAAAGACCTCCTAAAATAGCCTCACAGAGAAGTTTCCTTGCCTTCTGCAAACCCCTCTCGTATCCCCTTTATGCTTCTGACACTGCAGGCTCGAGTGAGCACTCACTGCATCAATGTTATTCACCTTGTTGAAGCTCTGGTTCTAGATTAGCAAAATCATTTCTTCTCTTACAGATGCTACTCAGGCAAGAGAAGGGCCTTCTCGGGAAACTTCTCCCCGGGAAGCCCCTGCATCTGGCTGGGCGGCCCTAGGTCTCTCCTACAAAGTGCAGTGGCCACTACACATTCTCTTTACCCCTGCTGTCCTGGAAAAGTGAGTATTTCTGAGTTTCTCACAAGTAAATCTTACTCACCTTACTTCCACTTTTTTTTTTTTTTTTGAGAAAGATTAGCCCTGAGCCAACATCTGCTGCCAATCCTCCTCTTTTTGCTGAAGAAGACTGGCCCTGAGCTAACATCCGTGCCCATCTTCCTCTACTTTTTATGTGGGTTGCCTGCCACAGTATGGCTTGATAAGCAGTGCGTAGGTCCACGCCTGGGATCCAAACCAGCAAACCCCGGGCTGCCGAAGTGGAGAACACAAACTTAACCTCTATGCCACTGGGCTGGCCCCCCACCTTACTTCCAGTGGAAGAAATTAGCAGGAATAGAATTGGTGGGAGCAAAAAAGCCACTCAACTAGTTTGTAACAGTCTATAAATCAGAGGTTGCAAACTCAAATGCCTTCAGGGGCTGGGCAGAAAACATTAAAGCTGCAGATGTAAGACAGTGGGGGGTGGTGGATGCTGGAATGAACAGGAGGGTCAAATTCTTAAAATGATCAGAATTTGTTTTTTTAAATCACAAAATAACAATTTATAGGCTGCCAGTTTGTGACCTCTGGAAAATGCAGTCTCAGCCACCACATTGAGAGTCTGGCCCTTGATAATTCTATCAGACTGACAAGGTTCCTCCCTAACTTGTAATTTTCTGTTGATTCACTTGGGAAGACTTGCCAAGCCCAAGTGTTTGCTGTGGACTTTAGCCACTGGGGAGAAGATCACCTCCTCACCCCCAGGGAGAGGCAATGGGGGCAGCCAAGCTAGGTGGTAGAGTAAAGGAGCTGGACCAAGGTGGTAAGAGACTCTCTTGGATCAGCTTTGGTCTTTATCCCGAGAGCGTGCCAAATGCCACCGCTCGGCCCCATCAGGAGCTGATGTCCCCAAACCAGAGGGAACTAGAGCACTAGGGAGAGGAGGCAGGGGAAGCATACTTGGCAGGTGGTGGCCTTGGAAATCCATCCCCACCTCAAAATCCACTTCAAGGATTTCCCAAATCCTGTTACAGGTTCCGGCCCTGGCCCCTGGCCCGGCAGGAGGAGGGAAGCTGTCCTGCTCAGGCTAACGGAATGGAGAAAATGGAAACAAACAGAAGCACCCCTCTTCCTCCCTGTTCCTGTTCACAACCGTCTCTACTTTTTTGGGGTAGAGCAGCTTAGGGTACAACAGGCTAGGCATAAACTGGAAAAGACAGGCTGGTTCAGGAAGAAGATTCTGTGGCAGGTTCAGAGCCCATAGCCTCACCTAAATAAGTTGCATGGACCTTGTCCAGAGAGCCTTCAAAACACCAGAGCTCCAGGAAACCCACAGGCAAACAGTCCACTGACCTCTCCTGACATGCTCTTAACACCCTTGAAATACAGCTAAGAAGTATTTTTAAAAACTTTTTATTATGAAAATTTCCAAATAAAAACAAAAGTATGGACTACAATGAACTCTTATGTACGCATTATCCAGCTTCAGTAACCATCAACATTATGTTACTTGTTTCATCCCCTCTTTTTTTTCGCTAGAGCCTTTTAAAGCAAATCCCCGACATGTCATTTCACTCCATCACTATGGAATTCAAAAAAGGCATGTTTTTAACATAATTATAATGCCATTGTCACACTCAATAAAATTAATAATAATTCCATATTATCTAACATCCAGTCCACACTGACATTTCCCCAGTTATCTAAAAAATGTCTTTTGATGGTTGGGTTTGTTCAGATCAGAATCTAACAAGGTGTACTATTTTCAAAATGTTGTTCCATTAGAAGTAGGTAATTTTTAAAGCCGAATGGAATTGGACTGTCTTCTGCAAGCCTGCCTAAGGATGGGCAAATAGACCCTGTTCCAGCAGGAGTCAGCTGTTCTTCCCATGGGTCTTCTCAGTACCAGGGCTCAGCATTAGGCAATGAGCCCCTGAGCTAGTTGGGACGTTGATCTCAGTGAGGGGAGCCCTTAATTTTATTTTCTCTTTTTTGGGCTTCAGGACAGAGAATCAGATTAACCAAAATCCTTGGTTCCTAATACATTCTTATGATTGGTCCATGCAAGACCCTCCTTCCTTCCTTCCTTCCTTCTTACACACATACACGCCATAAAACCACTTCCCAGCACAAAAGCTAGAACACTGACAGTAATGTCCATCCGCCTGTGTGGTCCTCCCAGTCCTGCCCCTCATCTCCCCCAACCCAAAGTGACCACTCTCCTAACTTCCATGTTTTCTCTCCTTTTATATATAGTTTTATAACACCTAAATATTTTCCCCAAAAAGTATACTTTTTTCTATTTAGTTGTTTTAAGCATTATAAAAAAGGGTACCAGGCTATATGTAATCTTTTGAGATTTTCCTCTTTCATTCAAAACCATTTTGCTAGGAGTAATTGTGTTGTGATGTACAGCTGAAGTTAGTTAATTTTGACATCATTAATTTTTATAGAATATGTAATATCCCATCATATAAATAAACCAGAGTTTATTTGTCCTCATCTCTAGCTATTCTTATTTCCTTCCTGCCTTTTTGGGGAGGGGTGGGTGGCACAAAGTCCTAGGGTCTCTCAGTTGTGGGGCTGGGGAGTGAAGTTTTTCTCTCAGCCTGCTGTTTCTGTCCTAGGTACAACGTTGTTTTCAAGTACTTACTGAGTGTGCGCCGGGTACAAGCTGAACTGCAGCACTGCTGGGCCCTCCAGATGCAGCGCAAGCACCTCAAGTCCAACCAGACCGATGCAGTCAAGTGGCGCCTAAGAAATCACATGGCATTCTTGGTGGATAATCTTCAGTACTATCTCCAGGTCTGTGCCAAAGGACGAGTAGAACGAAGGGGTATGAAAAGAAGTCCAGGAGGTTGGCAAGAATTACTGAAGAGGGACTGTAATCCTGCCTTTGATGAAATGCTGGGGTTTGAGAAAATTCACTTGTATCACTAGGCATGTTTCTTGGGGCATTTTAGAGGAAAGTGGAAATAAATGGGTGAAGGAGAATGAGGAGTTAGGGTCCTTATCAGCAAGGCATTATTTAATTATTGTTGACTTGACTCTTATTTTATAGTTGGTTCTAACTTCTGGAATCCTATAGGACTTAACCAAGTCAGTCAGCGGAGGGGACTGGGCTGGGGCACGGGGAGGGGGGTCTGCCAGGACATTGGAGGTTGTTAGGAATTAGGCAGATAACTTGCTACAGAGCTAGGCAACATAATGCTATCTTTGGTCACCCTTACAGTGGCTTGGATAGGAAGAAGATGAGGAGGGGCAAAGGATTTTTATTTCATCCTGTCAGGCATCTTAATGTCCTTGAGTGCATAGAATATGCAGGGTGCTAAAATTACTTGTAATTTTACACAAATAAAATTTTACCTGTCTATCAGGTAGATGTGCTGGAGTCTCAGTTCTCACAGCTGCTTCATCAAATCAATTCTACCCGAGACTTTGAAAGCATCCGACTGGCTCATGACCACTTCCTGAGCAATTTGCTGGCTCAGTCCTTTATCCTGTTGAAACCTGTAAGTAGGGCTGGGGGTTTCCTCACACTGCCTCTAGGCTGACTGTCCCTTTCAGCACTTTGAGTCCCCAGGATGTGGGACTATCATTAAGCAATTGGTCAGCCTCCATTTTTCAACATTTTTAACAACTTAGAAAGCAAAACTAAAAGGGAATGTTAAAAGGGAACTTAAATGTCTTTGAATTTCTGAAATATTATATCATACGATGTGGTGAGCAACTATAGATGAAAGAATATGTGCTTAACTCTCAGAAGGATTTGAATTAATTTGAAAACCTTTCTGACTGAACAGAAAGCCCAATGAAAAGCATATAGCATTTACTTTCTTAGAAATCTTTTGGATCAGGATCATCCAGTTGTTTGAAAGTTTTCACAGACAAGTGGAGTAGTGTCTCCCTCTCTCTATGTATGTGTCTGTGTAGGTATGTACACATGTGTGGACATATATCTCCTTCAGGGAAGTTATTCTCAACCTTGGCTCCACATCAGAACCATCTGGGAGCTGTAAAACATCTAGGACCCAGAAGACGTAAATGAGAATCCCTGAAGTGGGATCCAGGCACCAGCATTTTCCAAAGCTCCCAAATTGGTTCTAATTCCAGAATAAAAGCCAGGAAAATTGAAGTGATCCCTTATAGTTTTTTTTTTTTTCTTTTAAACATTGACACCTGAGCTAACATCTGTTGCCAACCTTTTTTTTTTTTCTCCCTTCTCCCCAAAGCCCCCCAGTACGTAGTTGTATATTCTAGTTGTAGGTCCTTCTGGCTCTGCTGTGTGGGACGCCACCTCAGCATGGCTTGATGAGCAGTGCTAGGTCCATACCCAGGATCCAAACTAGCAAAACCCTGGGCTGCCAAAGTGGAATGCACAAACTTAACCACTCGGCCGCGGGGCCGGCCCCTATAGTTTCTAGTATAACAGTTACACTTTCTCTCTCATGACAGCTCATTATTATGCCTCAGTTGTGCCATACCACAAGCACTACAGACTTCTCTTTTGTTCGGGTATTTGGGAGAGTGAGTTATATAGATGCTACTCCAAAGGGTTCTGTGAACTGAAAATAACCAAGAACCATTGTGACAGGTAGACTCTTTGTGTGGCATGAGTGCATCCTTGGGGAAAAGCAGAATATCAGAGCAAATGGTCATCAGTAAATATTTATTGAGTGCTTACTATGTGCAAGGCACTGGGGATACAAAGAGGTATAAGTCATGGCTCTGCCCTTAAGGAGCTCACAATCTAGTTGGAGAAACAAGACATACATACATACACAGATCTGTAACAACACAGCTGACCTGAACAAATGCCACATGAACAATACAGATAATATACAGGCAAGAGAAGCAGGGGGGTCACTAAAGGTTATTGTAGGGAAGGGAGCGCTCCCCTGAGAGAGTGGGACTTGAACTGGCATTAAAGAGGAGAGTATCCTGGGCACAGGAAACAACACTGAGAACAAAGCTCGAGGCAGGAGTCCACTCAGTGACTAGTGTAATGTGGCTTGAGTGGAGGTTTTGTGGCGGGGTGAGTAGGAGAGTGGATAGCGTTTTTGCCTGGAAGGGAAGTTTTACACATGTTACATGTTGAAGGGCTGGTAGGACTTGCATGTGGCGTTGTCTCTCCTGAGGTCAGATGTGGGAGAATGGGAATAAGTTCATTCTTAGATTATTTTCCCAAATCTTTAATGTCACAGATGTATCTTCCTTCTTTTCCTAATGCCAACTCTGTTTCCTGGGTAGGTGTTTCACTGCCTGAACGAAATCCTAGATCTCTGTCACAGCTTTTGCTCACTGGTCAGTCAGAACCTGGGCCCACTGGACGAGCGTGGGGCCGCCCAGCTGAGCATCCTCGTGAAGGTGAGTCTGCCTGGCCATTGGAAGTATGCAGCCTTGTCCAAAGGATAGAGGTGGTTTTGTCAGTGGGGAATCATGATCTTTCCCTCTGAGTCAATAAAACATTTCCCCAATACATACACACAGAAATAACAATACAAAGATAAAAATATTGGTATCAGTTGATTTTGAAGCAGATAATTATGTGCTGCCTCAGTGTTCAAAAACGGTTCAGCCTTGAATAGTTTATTCAGCCCACTTTCTCCTCACTTCCTTGAACTAACCCTATATTTCACTGAGATTATAATTATCTGCCTGTAACAAAAACACACTGGCTCTCCCCAAGCCTGGTACATGACAGAATACATTAATTTGAAACCAGCTGCCAGATCCATACTGAGAATTAGAGAGTACTTTCATAGGAAGCCATGCATTCTGTGGACTCACTATAGGAAGTAATTTTAGGAGCTAACAGAAATGGGAATGTGAGAAGGCCAGTTGGTGCTCTAGAAGTTTTGAGCAAAGCTTTTCCAAGGAATGCTCCCTGCCCCTTCACTCCACATGGGTAGCTGGTGAGTCTAAGAGGAATGACAGCTTGAGTCCTTCTCTCTGCAGGGCTTTAGCCGCCAGTCTTCGCTCCTATTCAAGATTCTCTCCAGTGTGCGGAATCATCAGATCAACTCGGATTTGGCTCAACTGCTATTACGACTGGATTATAACAAATACTACACCCAGGCTGGCGGAACTCTGGGCAGGTAGGAACAACACTTGGGGACCTCAGTGGATTCTTTGTGTGTGTGGCTTTTTAATGAATTGTAGAATTCCAGAACTGGAAGGAGACTTTAGCCATCATCTAGTCCAAATAGCCTCATTTTATAAACAAGGAAATTAAGGCTCAGAGAGATAAAGAACTGTATCTGATCATCTTTAATAATTTCAGTGAAGATGATTTCCCAGTAAAAGTCATCATCATAGTGAAATACTAAAGCTCCTGATGCTGAGATAGCTTGCAAGTTCTTGGCTAGGTTGTGTATTGCTGCGCTGAGAGGCAGCGTGGCTTCAGTTCCCAGTTCTGACATTAGCTATGCAGCCAAAGGCATCCTGCCTCACCAGGCCCCAGCCGCCGTGTCTGTGAAAGGAGGGGACCGCCCCTTCTAACTCCACGTTTTTTTAAATCTAATAGTGAGATTCAGTGCTAGTTGCTTCTCCCAGGTTTGCCCCATTCAAAAAAGCACTTTATTGTTCTTCTCTCGCTGAAATGTCCTCAAGTGGATTAAAGAAACTTTGCCTTTTAAGATGACACTACCTAGATCACAGGTTGCCCTGATTCATAATTCTTTGAAGAAAATCTTAGGAAAGGATGATATTTGATGAGGTTCTTTTTTTCTTTTGTAGTTTCGGGATGTGAAAATTTCTGGCTCACAAACTGAAATAACAGTCAATCCTACTGCATTCCCAAGTCTGTAACAGAAGATTCAAAACAAACACCCGTTCTCTAGCCCCTCACCAATGTCTGCAGCCTACTGAGAGGGCTCTGCCTTTTCTCCTAGAAGCAATTACTGAACATCCGTGGGTACAAATCCTGCCCCTTGTTCCCATGTGGAAGGGCCTGCCCACCTTAGGGGGGCTCTTAACTTGTCCACCAAGGAGGACATGTGGCATCAGCTCTCCCTCTGCTGACCATGCAAAATCCGTTACACTGAGAACACTTGTCGGAGATGTTCATTTACTGAGCACCTACTGTGTGGCTAGGCAAGCAGCAAGAGACAGGGCAGTAAGTAATACAGATCAGAAAGTTAAATATTTCATGGCTCATGTGAAAAGGGAATTATATTTATAAATAGGTCCACTGCTGGATGTTACCACTAAGCAAAAAAGGCACCAGGTAAGCTAGGCTTCCCCTCACCCCACAGACCTTTCCTCCTTCAGAAAATTGAAATTGAGAGTCTTCCATCCTTAGGGATCTTCAAAACCAAATCTAAAGAATTTTACCAATAACTTCCAATTAATTATTTCAGATTGGTAAAAGGGTAATTCTAGCTATTGACAATGTATTTAAAGTCTTCTTCCCCTTTACAAAGAAAAAAGGTCCTTAAAAAATTGCAGGTCTAATTATCCCATCTGGGAAGAACCACAGGAGTTGAGGTTCTCCTAATCCAGCCCAACCATCACTGGTGATCATTAATGTTCCTATCAGTGTGAACCAAAATCAATACTCATGGAAAAACTCCCTCCAAACTGAAAAAGAATGCAGCATTCTGGTCCTCATCTCTACATCATCTCCCACATAATACATACCCTAATTCCCTGCAGTTGTCGGCTACAGATGACCCCTTCCACTGCTGCCTCTGGAGCAGAGGTTAGCAAACTACAGCCCGCCACCTGTTTTTGTAAATAAAGTTTTATTGGAATGTAGCCACACACTATTGTCTGTGGTTGGTTTCATGCTATCATGGCAGAGGTGAGTAGTTTTGACATACCAAATGGCCCACAAGGCCTAAAATATTAACTATTTGGCAGAATAAAATTTTAACCACTGCTTTAGAGAATGCGAGGACATCAAGAGGCATGATGTTAGGGGAAGGGAAGGAATAGCTTCCAACAACTGTGACAACAATAATAGTTATAAAATTTGGGGCAGCTGGTAGATCTTCTAACATTTCCAGGTGTTATCACTGTGTTTATCATCAAGCTTACAGTCATGGACCATTCACAGCAACTGGTCCTTCTCCCTTTTAGCTCTGAGACTACAGTACCCACAGGTCAGATGTTAGTGAGCTCAACTCTAAAGAGTTTTTTTTTAATTGCCAAGAAACTTAGAGCTATGCCTAATTCCACTCAACTTTTGGCACAACTATTAATCTGGGCCTACAGTAAAATCAGGATTGTGGAAGTACTGAATTTTAGACAACGCAGAATAACCTTTTGACAGTGATGCCACAGAAAACTTTAAAATTTACTCCTTGTCATTTTCCTTGGCTAGCTGTCCTCCTATAATGAACAAGCCTATTGAAAACTACAGAAAAGGTAATATGTTTGTCTTGCTATTTATTCTGAGGTTAAGCTCAAAGAAAGGGAGGAAGAAATCCCAATTACTACAACCAAAGAGATTCAATGTTTATTTTATCATAAAAGTCCAGCAAATAAAACTATATACAAGATCCATGCAAGGAATCCAGTTACACACAAGACACATTTAAAACCTGGTTAAAACACAATCTCCACAACAGCAGGGAATAAAACCAGTAAGACCAAGTATCCTTAGTGAGAAACATAATCATGTTTATATTTTGGATGCTGCTTGAATCCAATTCTCTCCCCAACAATGAGGCACTGGATCACCCACTCTTGTGACACCACAGGCAGCTGCAATGCTTCAGCACACTTCAGCACCGAGGCTGGGCATGAGGGGTCCGTCACCACCACATCAAATACCCCTAAAGCAATATCTGCAGGAAGTAGGGGAAGGTGAACGAGGAAAGGAGACTCACTTTAGCCCTCCATTAAAAAGACAGATGTGCCTTCTAGCCAGTACATCCCACTCTGCCCAATCTAAAGCCCTTTATGTGAAAAACACGCTACTAATCACAACCAAGTTATAATCACTATATGCTGACTTTGTAGAAATGTTTAGCATATATACCACTGGACACCAGGAGAAGCATAAATAGCCCAGTGTTGTACTCATGTTGGCTCACCTCTT
This sequence comes from Equus quagga, assembly GCF_021613505.1. NCBI lineage: Eukaryota > Metazoa > Chordata > Mammalia > Perissodactyla > Equidae > Equus > Equus quagga. The sequence continues at coordinate 40,479,617 of NC_060268.1, forward strand.
GCAGTTGGTACTTTTTTTCTCTTCGAAACATGGATAAGTTCAACCTATCAGGACTGAGAGAGACCACAAGGCCTAACCGCTATGGGTCCAAGGACATCGTTGGAACAATAACAACACACACACTTTCCAGGTACCTTTGTTATGGGCACTTGAATGGTGCTGCTTCACGGAGGCTGCCCCCCCAGTCATGAGGATCTCAGACCAGAGCTCCAAGAAGTTCTGCTGTTGGTCTGATACCAAGAGTACCTTCAGATTCTGGAAAGGGTTTTCACGGGGTTGCCTATGAAGAAGTCAGAGAGACAGCAGTTGGAATTGGAAGGGACTTTAGCATGACAGATATGCAACAACAGCCCTTCTGCAAAGGGACTCTAGTACATCCGAATGCTTGCAAAAGCCCTGCATTAGGGCAACTCCCCACCTCCCGCCCTTTCTGTGAATGAAGTCTTTGGGATCTTGGCTTTCTAATCCACCCCTTCTGATTTCCATGTTTGTCTTTGGGCTGAGAATAAGCCAAATCATGCTCCTGAGACTATATTTTTAAGAGCCTTGCTTAAAACTTGGGTCTCCTAACCTTACAGGTTGAGACTATTGAACCTACATGAAAATCCTCACACATTTTCAAAAGGTCCCTAGCCAATATACCCTAGGGAAATAAAGTATATGAACTGCTAGAATCTCAGACCCACTCAAATTTATCCTACAATCGTTCTAGTTTCTAGAAATATTTACTCTTAGATTCTCCCCTCCTCCAAAAGCTTGCTGTCTTCCTGTCTACCATTCTAGACGGGCTCTCAAATACTCACCAATCCAGAATTCTCTGCTCTTCAAGGCTGTACCCAGCTGGCAGCAGATAATTGCGGTAATTCTGGAGCTGGTTGGCATGGCAACTGTCATGGACCCAGACATGAGACACACAAGGAATTCCACTGGCAAGGCACAGGAAGTATTTCCGGGTTCGACAATGCTGATCCGCAATTAAGAGACACTGGTAGGCCGTGTTACACTAGAAAAAAGGAATAGAACCAATGGGTCTGGTGACTTCTATGGAAAGCCCCTAGAATAGCAGCCATAATGAGTCAGAGAACAGATGTGAACACTTCCAAATACTATCCAAAACATGACTGAAGCTGTCCTGCCCAGGGCCTCTTTTCTCACTGAGAGGCCCAAGTGGCTTCCCTAGACCTTCTCCTGCCTCACCTACAGCTTTCTGGGGGCCTGAATCCTCAAGGGATGACCAAACCCCACGTACTCAGCCTTTCAGGCTAAGAACAACACTATAATAGAGATTTCCATTAAAAACAAACTTTAATCTGCTCTTGCCCCAGTGACAGAACCATAGCCATTAACTAACCCAAGCTTCTAATTTCTCTTCCTTATACACAGTAAAAATTCTATTTCATGCAACAACCTTGTGGCAGTTTCCCAGTTCCTGAAATCTCTAGCTACTGTATCCGGCCTCCTCAACCTCTCAGGCCTCTTCTCAGAATAGTAAGTGAACTCTTCTCATCACTCCCGCCCTGGGAAGCTAAACAAAGAAACTCCTCACCTGGGCTTCATTGAAGTCTTCGAGAATATAGCCAGCTCCTGCTCGAAGCTGGGATTCTGTGTACTGCTTGTTGAAAGGAGGAATTTCTAAAAATTCTATATAAAAAAATAGGTAACCAAGATAATAATTACTACTAGTTGGTTTCTTATTTGCTACTTTATGCCTGCTTCTTACTGCTCCCTTTTCTACTCCCCAGCTATCTCCACAGCTTTGTATTCCAAAGACAGATCAAGGGCTTCCCCAAGGGTCAGAAAGAGATCTGTCTTGAGGCCCATAAAATGCTGCCAAAAGAAGGGACAAGAGCAGGAGGGGTGGGGAAGATGAGAAATAGAGGTAAGTCCTAGACCTAAAAACATCAAATGTTTCTGCCTAAAACTAAGTCATGGCACTGTTCACAGGGATGGACACATAACCACTTCCCATAGTGATGTATTCCAATTTGAATAACGCATTACCATGAGGAGGTTCTTCCTATGTCTACCCTAAATCTGTCCTGCAAACTAAGCCCATGTCCTTTACTTCTGCCTTCTGTGGAGATGAAGCATAGCTGATTAACACTTTTTACAATAAGCCTTCAAATGCCCCCTTCCTCAGCATTTTTACCCCCTGTTCACTAAAACTTTGATGAACCAGAATGCTCAAAGTAGGGTTTCTAAAATTTAACTAATGAAGTAAAGGTTAGCCAGAAAATCCTTTTCCAACCTTTTTATTGAAAACTATCTACCTTTGATGATCTCGAAGTACCTCAGGACACTGAACATCAATGACTGCTCTACAGTCTTGAGGGTGAAGTAGAAGTTATGAGAGATGAGGCTGAAGCTGTAATGACCCTAGGCAATTAGAAATTGCTTCTTTTGACAAATATCTAATTTGAGCTTGTTTTCTTGTCATCTGCTCCTCTCATATATAAATACACATTAAAAAAAAAAGAAAAAAGCAAGTCATTAGAGATGTTAGTTAATTAGGAGTTCTGAGAAAGTAAGTTCTGATGAACTTATCACAAATAAAACAACCCAACCAAATGCATAAAAGTTCAATGCGAGGGCCACTCCCTTTCCCCCTCATACCCAGTGGTAAAACCTGTAAAGCAGACCCCTTGCAGAGATGGCTCCCCAGTTTGGTGCCCTCCTTGCCTGCTGCAGCTGCTCAGGCAATGCTGATGAGCCAAACTCAGGCCTCTACACCTTTGTTTCGGTATGACTGGCGGGCCTGTTCACTTTTATTAATCTTTTTTTGATTTAGCATTCTCCAAATTCTTCTCAAAATGAAAATTCAAAGTGGAAACTCTAAATGGTTATAAGAACCTCAGAATATAGCAGGACTATTTCTCAGTTTTGTCACTGCATCCTTTTGACCCATCTCAATATATCATGTCACAATTTTCAGTACCAACATACTGCTGAGTCACTGCTGAGGTCCCTCATGGCCCTTTATTTTTCTTAAGACTTCTATTTCATGTCTGCTTAATCCAGGACTGTCTCTAGTCCTAATCTATTTAGATTTTAATCTCCAATTATATTTCCTTGCATTAGTGTAATCAAATATTATCCTATATAGACAGTCCATTTCTCTAATTTTTATCAATTAATTTGGATTTAATTTAATTTACTTCTTACTTATGAGTGATCCTGCCCATGAATAGGTTTTCAATTCTATCATCTAAACCAAAGATGAAGGTACTAAAGAAATCCAACTCCAGAGTCAATCCCTGTGGCTGACGGGTCCCTGACGGTGTGCCACCTAACAAGACCGGGTGCCATGTTCTTCACTCATTCATGTCTCATGAGATGGATTCAAATATTTTACTGAGCTCCTGATATAAACCGACATCTAAGAGATTCCCATTTATCTGCAGGACAAATAACAGTTTCTTGGAAACTAATTCTGTAGAGGATTGTTTTAGTACAAATGTCTTCAGGCATCTTGAGACTGAGGAACCTCTAAACATTCACATATGCCAAAAAAATCAAGGATTTTGGTGCTATTGGGGCAATGTCCAAGGATAAAGGAGCAAAATTAAGCTGATATATTCACCATAACCACACTTTCCACAAGAAACCTGGACATCCCTCTAAAAATTTGTCCAAATTCCTCCTCATTTAGACAAGTCCTAATTCCCTTCACTCACGGTTACAAGGGGGGATTAAAAACATCTGATATATCAGCAAGGGGGAAAAGGGAATTTCTGTGAGTTGAGTTTATTAGATCTCACACAGGCTTACAGATTTTTAAGGAACTAGACAGTCTGCACCTCATACCAAAGCCGGCTTTCTTGGTGGCCATGCTGTACCAACCAACAAATAATACATCTATAGAGATGCCTTGTGAAGTCCTGGTCTAGGGAAGGGCAAGGGATATGTTAGAAGATAAAGACGAGAGTCCAGCAACACTGTGAAAGCGAAAGAAAACAAAATGACGAACAGTGTTTTGATGCCATGACCCACCTCTTCACAGAATCCTCAAGGGACTCCTAATTACTGATGATCAAAGTCAAACTATATGCTTAGCTAGGAAACTCCTCACACACCTTATCTTCCAGTGTACCTATCTGAATTCTGTGTGACAAACTAGGCTTGGTCCACACTTAACCTTAAAAACCCACACACACCACACCAGCTTCCACACCCTGGAGCCTCTCTACTGATGACTCTGTGCACCTTCAAAACAGCAAAAACCCTAACTGCAACTCCCTGACCACCCTTCCCAGTCCCTGTACAGATCTCCATATGCAGTTGGTGAGATATAGTTTTGGTTAAGTAGGAAAGATTCACCCAGACATCTGAAACGCCAACCATCATAGATTTGCAGTGGTGTTATTTTATAATATCCATGTTCCCTAATCCCTCTTGCAAAGATTTAAAGTTAGTCAGAACTCCAACTTGTAGAACATCATTTCATTTGGACCTTTAGCCTTTACAGACACATTTGGATACTGCTGTCAGTCACTTATAGTGTGTGCAGACAGCCATGTGCAGCATAACAACGTTCTGGTCAATGATGGACCACACATATGAAGGTCGTCCCATTAGATTACTACTGTATAGCCTACCTGTGTAATAGGCTATACCATCTAGGTTTGTGTAAATACACTCTATGACGTTCACACGAGTACGACATCACCTAACAACACATTTCTCAGAACACATCCCTGTCATTAAGTGGGACATGACTACATTTGTATCTGCCCATTCTCTCTCCTAGATCATACACGCTTTAGACAGTTGAATAATTTTTACCTCTCCCCACTGCAGCCTTCACTCAAACCCTAAGTAACAGACGACACAGAAATGCAACATATAGATTTAGTTTAAGGTTGAAGAGAGGTACAGGAACTGAAAAGGCCTAGAAGCTCTTTCTCTGAAATCACCCTGGGGCCCTGGGCACTCCACATTTCCAGTCTTACACACAGACCTCAAGAGAATGAACTTCACCCCCACAAGGATTTTCTCTAGCAGTTACCCCTAGAACACAAATGGGAAAGTTGGCAAGGCATTCAGAAACCTGACTGACTTGGATGACTGTCACAGGGTAAAATGAACACTGGGTTCTAGTCTCAAGTCTATCATTTGTTGTTAGTACTGCTGAGTTGCTTCCGACTCCTAGCGACCCTGTGTACAGCAGAGCAGAACCCTGTCCAGTGTTTTTGTGCTATCCTCCCACCTTCCAGTGTTCTATCAGACAATGCTCTGCTGCTATTCATAGGGTTTTCATGGCTAATTTTTTCAGAAGTGGGTGGCCAGGTCCTTCTTCCTAGTCTGTCTTAGACTGGAAGCTCCATTGAAACCTGTCCACCATGGGTGACCCTGGTTTTTGAAATACCAGTGGCATAGCTTTCAGCAACATAGCAACACGCAGCTGCCATAATATGACAATTGACAGACTGGTTGTGTGGTTCCCTGAGCAGGAAATGAACCTGGGCCACGGCACCTGGGCCACACGAGTGCAGAATCTTAACCCACTAGACCATCAGGGCTGGCTAAGTCTACCATACCATGGACAAAAAGCAACAGTTAACCTCTCCAAGCTTGTTTCCTCATCTGTAAAACATGATAAGATCTATCTCCCATCTGCGTCACAGGACTGTTTTGAGGAACCACTCACTAAGAGGAATTTTGTGAAAACAGTTTATAAACCAAGAAGCAGGGTTAAATTAGTTTTCCTTGACCAAGATCCCAGTTGCCACTTGCCCTGCTGCCTCTAGAAATGTCAGGGGGGCCACCAGGCTCATAAAGTGAATGGAAAGGAAAGAGTACACATGCCTCAGAGCCCCCAGGACTTCCTAAGGCCTTACCGTCCTCTTCCTCACTGCTTCCTGTAGGACCGTCTGGCAGTTTGGATCGGCTGGCCAACTTGTCACTTGTTGTGGCCATGGTGAGGAGAAAGGCATAGCCCAGAAACAAGGTCTTGTTAAGGGGCAAAGGCCCTCTCTGCTCTTCCAGGACAGAGGGTTCACCCATGTTGTCGCCACTCTCACAGGGACTCACAAACTCTCCCGCCCCCACCGCACCTGGGAAGGACAGAGGCACAGTTACTAGACAGATATGGACCACTGCCTGGGCACGATAGGATGGGTAGGCAATGTCCTGATGAACTTTTCTGAGCTGTAAGCCAAAGACCATTCCCATTCCTATGGCCAACAACCTAGGACCAAATTTACAGTGCAGAGAAATTGTACATACTTAAATTTTACACATAAGTCATGACAATGTATACACTATTTTCATAAATGGAAATCAACTAGTGTTATTTTTATACAGCCAAACCAAATACTTCTGAGGTCATCTGAAGAAAGAGTGGTTCTAATACAAAGATTAGGTAAGAGTGAAAAATGTTTAGAAATCTTCAGCCCACTTTCTCTGCCCAGTGCTCAGATTTCCCCAAGATATGTGATATTTTGAAGCAGGCTTAAAAATAAAAAATCAAACAAAACAGTTTTTTTTACCAAGAAGTGTCCCAGCAGATATTCCCACCCTATCCCTGACCCTCACCAGGACGGTGCATAGAATACTTGGTACTAAAGTGTTTTTACATGTTGATGGAGCCACATCAAAACAGCCTGCTTCAATTGTCCCAGTTTCCAACACCTTGGCGTAGGCAAGTGAACCAACCAGTTTAGGACTCCCAGAATTCCCATGCGAGCAGTGCCCCAATAAGTCCTCGAGAAGAAAACAAATACCTGACTTGGAGAAGCTGACTTGTAGGCTCATTAGGAGGCTAAGCTGACAGACAGGTCATGCCTCCCTAAAATAAAACCAGCAGCATGAGAACAGTCTGATGTAGTATGCATAAGCCTGGACTTCAAAGTCAGACTGCCTGAGTTTGAAATCTGGGTTAGTATGTCACCCTGGGAAAGTTAGCCGTCTTTTCTTTACCTCAGATTCTTCAACTGAAAATGAATTCTCTACACCTACACCTCATCAGGATTATATGAGGTAATATGTATGAAGCACTTAGTTCCATGCCTCACATAACCTGAAACACAGCAGGTGTTGGATAGAGAGATGACACAACTCAAACACACAGGAAACAAAAGGAACTCCGGTGCCAGGACAAGGTAACAACGGATGAACTGCCTCAGTTTGCCAGACTGAGAGGGCTCCCTCAGGACAAACACTGAGGACTTTACCTCTGTGTCTCCAGAACCCACAGTGGCTGGGGCTGGGTCACAGCAGAGACTCAGTAAACAGAGAGTGAACTCTTCTGTTAATATGAAACATGAGGGACTGGAAAGAGGTTGTTTGGGGGATAGTAGGGAGAGGTGAGATGCAGGCTGAGGTACGAGCTTTCACAGAAGTTTGGGAAAGCCATAGGGCCCTGAGCATAAGGGAGAGGGGAACGGAGCTGCCAGAGGTAGAAGATGGTGCCAGGTAAAGGAAGAGATCTAAGACAAATATCACCTACTTGAATCTGCTTAAAATATAGTACTTCTCCTTTCCCTCCTAGAACCTACATAGTTATCAATGAATGTTTCCAATCAAGACCTGGCCTCCTATCTACCCCCACTGGACTGTGCTGGGAGATGGGGGAAGGTACTCAGCCGTCTGAGTACCACCTGTGGGCTTGTGCAGATCCCAACTTTGTAGCCAGGACAGAGGGGCCAATGCCACATATCAGGCTCCATCTCTCCAACGGCTGATCCTTCATTCCACCATGGTCTGAGGGAGAATGAGGCAAAAGTGAGCACTCACCAGGTTTCACAGTGGCAGACTTCCGGCCTCGCTTGGCAGGGGACCGTTCTTCTTCCGAAGTGATAAGTTTTCTTTTGCCTGAGAGAACTCCCGTGGAGGCACGAGGGCTTTCTGTGATCTTACGGGTAGGGGTTGTGCTGCTACTGCTGGAGGCAGTTGGGGTGGCCGGGGAGCTGATGTTACTGCGCCGTTTCCGTTTCCCTTCCACCAAATTGTCTATGATAGGATAAGCCAGAAGTCGGTCAACTCCCATGGTCTGATGCCTTAAACTCCAAGAAGCTGGGCAAAGCCTGATTTAGATACTAGCATTCCCTTTCCTCCACCTCCCATAGGGGCAAGAAGCCTCTTTTAAGGTCACCATATTTTCTGTTTTAGTCCTGCCATGACTGAAATGTGTTTGCTCCCCTATAGAACTGGGGAGGCCAGAAAAATCTGAGGACTTACCATTTGGTCCTGGGAAGGAAAGAGAGAGACAGTAGCTCCAGAAAATGACAGGTCATTACCATCTCATAAACCACACAGGACTAGTAAGATTTAAGGAAGCACTACTGATTGCTCTAGAAACCACTCCTCCCACCACAAGGAGGGCAGGGGCCCAGAGGCAGTTATTCAGGAAGCAATGGTCTTACCTAAGCTGATATCTGCTGCCTTGGTGAGAGGGGTTACTGCCTCATATGGGCCGAGGCCATACTGTTCTCTCAGTCTGTTCCCTTGCTCCAAGGACAGGATGACAGCCATTCGCTTATACCACTTCCTTTGGCCTTCTTTTTCAATGCTGTAGTACAGCTCTCCAGACTCCTTCCTATGCCCTTTCACCACTCCTGGGTGGAAAAAACATAAAAGCAGCTTGCTGTTGTTTTAGACTGCTCAGCATCCATTCACAAAGGCTCCACAGGGCAGGCCTGAGTCAGGGAACTAGGATATCCAATAGTGGACTGAAGTTAGGACTTAAAATCCCAGCCACCAATCCCAGACAACACACCTAGGATATAGATAGCTACTACCCTGGGACTGGGACATGGAATGTTTCTCCACAAAAGGACCCCTTCAGTTACAAAATAAAGCTTCCTAAAGCCAGCCTTTATGGGTTGTTAGTGGCTCAAATGGTTCCTGAAGTGAAATGCCATGTGGTTTCTTAATGATGCCATTATAACTTACTAAACCTTTCCTTATTGGTTTCTTTGGAGGCTGAATGAAAATTCTTGAGTTAAGTTGTAGGTGAAAGATGACATCATTCTAAGAGAGACAGCAGGTGTCTCTGTAGCAAAATCAAAATAGACATACAGAGCAAAGAAAGGAAAAAAATAAATCCTGCCTCCGGCCTAATCTTCCCTCCGTATCATCTACTTTGCTGTTCTTGCTTTGCTTCAGAACCTAAAGGTAAGACTTTAGGTTAGAAGGAACACGTGGGGCATAAAAGGAACCTGCGATAGAATTCAGGAGACCCAAGCTTAGGCTTAATCCTGCTACCACCAAGCTGTGTGATCTTGGGCAAGACCCATTTCCAATCTTGTGAAAACGGTAACACTCTTTCCCGTCTTATCAATCAATAAACAATTTATACACACACACACACAGAAAAACAGGGCATTAATGAACACTTTTTCATTCCTATAAACAGAAGGGTTCATTTGTTCTCTCCCATTACCCTATGTTTGAATGAAGGGCTAAAAGAAATCCAGAACATATGCCACCAAGGAAAAAAATAGAGGAAAAAGCAGGCCTTGGTTCTCTCCTTATTTATGCCACAGAAATCACTCTTTCCTCTTGCTTGTTCTTCTCCTGGCTTAAATCACCCAACTAAATCACAAAGACCCCCTCAAAATCACAAAGAAGCCCAAGGCCAACAATACACTTCACACTAACAAAGACCTGCTAGAACTAAAAACAGCCTAGTGTTGACATTAGTAGATACCCTCAATAAATGGGACACAGAATCCCCACCCCTTGATGCCATTCGGATTAATTCATGCTGGATATATAATTGTCTCTGTGTCTTAAGAGGGCCAAATGTGGACCTCCAAGAGTGGCTTTACACCTGAAAGAAGAGCAAATGCATTTGAGACAAACTATGTAAGTCACAGGTCATAAAAGACCTCAATCCGTGTGCTACCAAGTGATGCCACTCAGAGCTAAGCGTTATCCAGAACTAGAAAGAGAAGCGGCCCATTTAACAATGGAATAAAGGGACAAACAGAAACTACTCAGGAGTCCAAATCACAAGATAGTCTGGACAGACTGCAATAAAGAGGCATTTTTGCCCATTATAACCCAATCCATGTTCAAAGAAATCACCAGAAAGGATGTTTGTTTGTTTGTTTGTTTGTTCGAGGAAGATTAGCCCTGAGCTAACTGCTGCCAATCCTCCTCTTTTTGCTGAGGAAGACTGGCCCTGAGTTCACATCCATGCCCATCCTCCTCTACTTTATATGTGGGACGCCTACCACAGCATGGCCTTCCAAGTGGTGCTATGTCTGCACCCGGGATCTGAACCAGTAAGCCCCGGGCCGCCAAAGCACAACGTGCGCACTTAACCACTGCACCACTGGGCCGGCCCCAGAAATGATGTTTTTAAATGACAAACTCAACACAAACATGTATCTCCCACTTAGTCCACACAAAGCGGGCAACATATCAAAGAACTGGCATATGAAACAGTAATTAACAAACACAAATCCCTCACCATCACCAGTTCAGGAAACTGGCTACATCCAAAAAAGAAAGCACTGATTTTTAAATCAGAGAGTAAGTGGTAGGTGTGCAGGCATACTAACAACTTCTTCCTAAACAAAAACATCTCAGTATATCTGCCACACTCACCTACTAGGCTCCTGTGAAGCCAGGTAGTAAGTTTAAAAGTCAGTGGTGAAAGAATAGAGAATGAAAAGGAAAAAAACCACTCTCTCTCCAGTGAAGAAACCTGGCAAACAGCACCATAACCAAGTGAGGAAGGTTAACATCACGAGTGATGTCTACTAATATCACACACCCGCCTCCGCCATACACTGTGATAAGAAGGGCACTTCATCTCAGTAGCATTCTTTTCAAAAAACCCAGAACTCCAATCTAATCAGAAGAAAACATGAGACAAACCCCAAACTGAGGGACATTCTACAAAATATCTGACCAGCACTCCTCAAAACTGTCAAGGTCATGAAAAACAAGAAAGGATTCAGAAATTGCCATGGATCAGGAGCTCAAAGGTCACATGAGGACTAAATGTAACAGAGTAATTCTGGATTGGATCTTGGAACAGAAAAAGAACATGGAAAAGCTAGTGAAATCCAAATAACAAAGTCTGAAATTTCATTAATAGTAATGAGCCAAGGTTGGTTTCTTGGTTTTCACGAATGCACCATGCTAACATAAGATGTTAACAATGAGGAGAGCTAGAAAGCTGGGTGAGCTGTACAGGAACTCTCTGTACTATCAGTGCTCTGTACTTTGCAAACTTTCAGTAAATATAACATTAGTCTAAAATAAGAAGCTTGTTCAAAAATAAACAAGCAACAAAGAACAACAAAAAAGCCAATGGTGAGAGTAACCACTGTTGTAGGAATGAAATTTTTGACTTTAAAGACCCCAGAACAGTAATCAGGCTGGAGTGAACGCTCTTGGTAACTACTGACAGGCGAGAGCACTGCCCCAGGGCACAGTAAGTTTCTGCAGACGCTGCTTCTTTTACCTGCACTGAAATACTCATCCTCTGAGAGGGCTGTCACTTCTGTATCCAGCGGGATGGGGTCACACAGCAGAATGTCTTTGCCCAACACATCACACTCGTACCCATCATCAAAGAGCAATTTATACTTCCCAGCTCCGACATCTCGTGTGATTTTCCCAGAGTAAAAATAGCCATTGGATGACCATTTGGCTACAACACGGAGCCCTACAAAGGTGTTTCCCGGAGAGGAGGCATCTAAGCCATCAGAAGGGCCAGCAGCAGTCTGGAAAGGAATCTCTGGAGAGTCGCTTCGACGCAAAGTACCACCACCCGTGTCAGCTCGTCTGGTGGAATCTGTCACTCGGGGCACGATACGGGTGAAGGATTTATCGTCTGGTGACATGCTGGGTGAAATGTCCTCTATGCCCAAAGGGCCAGGCACAGCTGTTTCTCTAAAGAGAGATAAGAGATAGGAGAAGGCAGTGAGAATAAGAAGGGAGAAGTACTTATCTACCAATTTTCCCACTCTTTAGTCTACGGGTCTCTTCAGTCCATTCTTTGATAACCCCATCACAGGCATAAGCCTGGTCTCAGTGGCCTCACTCTGATCCCTGCCCAGTCCCCAGTCAGTGTGGGCCCCTCTTCTCCCTCCTGACACCCCGCATACTCTCTACTCCCCTCTCTTCTCTCTACTCCCTTTTTTTCTGAACAAGTCATAGACTAAGTGTATCTCACACTACCCGGGTACCTGGTTCCAGTGGTCCGAGAAGGCGGGCGGCCCCTTCGCCCGCGCCCACGAGGCGTGACTGGAGCCTTCCCTCCCTGTCTGATGCCAAGGCCTGCATCACCATCCTCCTCACACACTGGCGCCCCTGTCTGACTGACCCCTTTTCTAGGACTAGAGAATGAAGACAGGTTAGTCTGATGGCACCGACTACTGGATCCTTTCTTCACAGTCTCCCCTTGGCCCTCAGACTATACGCCAGGCTAACAGGTGCTAGGCCTCCAGGGCAGCAGGAAGCTTGTCCACACACCCACCACCAAAATATCACCTGGGGAGATGGAGTAAATGATAACAAGTATAGGACATCCTCCTCTATGCAAGTCTATTCCCTCCTGACAAAGCTTCCTACTGCTGCCCTCAAAAACAGCACACTGCCCTCAAAACAGCCCTGCCTTCTCTTCTACTTCAGGCTATGGACACTGCAGAGGACAACAAAAAGCTAGAGGAGGTGTCAAGTTGGGACCGCTACCCCAAACTTTCTGTACTCCCAACCCAAACACTTGTAGGCTATAGAAAATGGGGTGGTGGCAGGAGCATGTGCCGGTTTTCCCAAAGTCACGTCACCTGTTTTTCTACATTTTCTCAGGAAGTCTACCTCCCACAGGGCTCCACCCTACCTCCCATGCAAACCCAAAATAGGAGAGGAACAAAAGGGGAGGAAGAGGAGTTGATTTATCCCAGATGGAGGATGGGGGGATTTCCCATTACTCCCCTTTTCTTGTGATATTAAAATGTCAGCAACCCTGCCCCTGCTGTGGCTCTCTCTCTGGAGACCCTGTCTGCACCTCAGTTTTCCTGGGCCTCCTCGGGAGCTGGGCAAGGCAAAATCTGCGGGTTCTGTCCCGCTGGTTTTCCCTTTGAGTGGTCCGGCTCCTCTCCCTGAGCTGCCACTGCTGTGCATGGCTGAGAGACTCGTCCCACTTGATGTGCGGTGTAAGCTGGATGCCTTGGAGGAGAAGGAGCTGATATCCCCCAGGTCACCTGAGGAGCCCCCAGTCTGTGAAGGGGAAACTTCAGTTTCACACTCCTGACACTCTACAATTGGCTCTTCAGTCTCCTGCAAGGAAGAAATGGATACAAAAGCTAAAAGAAGCCACAATAACAAAATACTAATATGACGGCTGGAAAATCCTAGAGACGGCAAGAAATTTCAATTCAGAAAAGTGGGAATCAGGAGGGAATTTCCTGGAATAATCGAAAAGTTCTATATATTGTTTTGAGTAGTGGCTACATATAATTCTCAAAAGGCACTGAATTGAACATTTAAGACCTCTGCATTCTACAAGGAATATATAATATCTCAATAAAAAATAAAATAAAATAAAGGTGGTACTAGATTTGGAAGAAAGAGACCTCTATCCCAAGCTAAGTTAAATTATCTTTTTACTGGACAAGTTCACAACGTTTGGCCACTGAGAAACCAGGAAGGATTCTAACCTAGAGGTCAGAGGTAACCGTTGTCTGAGAGAAGACAGACAAGGATAGGTTAGAGGAGGCAAACGAGTGGTGAGGAGCCCTCCTGGGCATGTGATTAGCAGTGGGAAGCACTACATGTTTTTTTGAGATTAAATATCTTATATTATCTTGTAATAAGTGATCAAGGAAATAGAAAATTATAGGTAAGAATAGGCTAAAAATGGTATTACTGTTTAGAAAAATGTTAGACCAACAAAGTAATAATCAAAATAAATGAGTTTTCAGTATCTGCAGAGGACAGGAATGTCAAATTGACTATATCCCACACGCCTGCTTTGATGGATTGGTAGTGGTTGCTGGGAGCTCAGTTTTAAGCAGCCTTCTGAGGCTAATTCCAGGCTTATCGGGAAAAGGGTCTAGGACCAATCGGCAATGTTCTCTATGGGCACAAGATTGAGAAAGTACAACACAGGTGTTGCAGATTTGCCCTCCTGCTCTGGACTGTTGGTGTGTTATCATGCTGTCAGAGAAGATATGGAGAAGTACAAGACAGACTCGTCCCTCAAAGAGGTGACATTATCTCTGGGAAGACAGTATGCAACACACACATAAGCACACACATTTAAATAATGCTATAAGATGATTAAATGATTGTTTTTGACCACTCCCTTCTTGAAAACCTTTCTCCTTTTAGAATCTATAGTCACTTTCATTCTACCTCTTTGGCTGCTTCTATTTGAGCTTCTTTTTGGGTTCTTCTTTCTCTGCCTATTTGTTTAAAATTGGTATTTCCCAAGATTCTGTTCTTATACCTTTTCTCACTCCTCCATGCTTTGCCCAGCCAGTCTGACCAGACTCACCCCTGCTTGTCTACCAGAAATACAATGATGACTCAGCTCCAAACTCTCGAATACAAATGCCTCCTAAACTCTTCCCCTTGGATGTACCAAGGACAGCTGAAATTTAACCCATCCAAAACTCAATCTGTCATCCTCTCTCCTTTTCCTTGCCTTCAATTAATGAATTCTGGATATCCTGAGTGCATCTCACATTCCCTGCAGCTGTCTCTAGCAGAAGCTGGTTTTTCTTTTTTTCCTTTTTTTTTTTTTTTTGAGGAAGATTAGCCCTGAGCTAACATCCACTACCAATCCTCCTCTTTTTGCTGAGGAAGATTGGCCCTGAGCTAACATCCGTGCCCATCTCCCTCTACTTTATAAGTGGGACGCCTGCCACAGCATGGCTTGATAAGCGGTGCATAGGTCCACGCCTGGGATCCGAACTGGCAAACCCCAGGCCGCCAAGAAGAGCACATGAACTTAACCACTGCACCACCAGGCTGGCCCCTGATTTTTCTTAAACAAACCTCAATTCAGAAATTTGGAGATGAGAGGCCTCGTTGCTCCCCATCACCATCAACAAACCATTTATATCTCCCCTGACTTTGCTCCTACCAAACCACTATTTGCCATTCTGTTAAACTTTCCTGTCTGCCTTCCCCTGTTGTTATTCACAAACATCCTTCCACTCACTCACTTTCATGCATGAACACATTAACTCCTGGTTCACAGCCTCCCTTCCCTCCCTATCTCCACTACTGTCATCATCCTCTATGGCTTACATCCATCAGATGATCCATCCTGCAACTCCCAAGTTTCCTGATCTAATTACCACCATTAACCTCATTTACTCTACCCCAGCCACCTGTTACCAAAGTCATTACCAGAAATTGCACCACTTCCAAAAATCTTGGTCATAAACCTGCCATTCTCCAATCACTTTCTCCTGTTATCCAACTTGCCTGTTCTAGCTGGATCTGAGTCAGCATAACCTGCCAAGGTCACTTGACTAAAGCAGGTGTTGTGCCCAGAACTTAAGCCAATTCCTTCTCTCAGACAGGGCAAACGTGTAAGGGCAAGGCCTACCTAGAGGTTGGGACTCCAGGCTGTGTCTCAGTTGAGAGTAGGCCCAAAAAGCAGTAGCCAGCTATACCTATCTTTGCAACTGTCCAGAAGTCAAGGCCACTGCCCTTTTTAAAAGTTTTTTGCTGAGGAAAATTCACCTGAGCTAACATCTGTGTATGTGAGCCACTGCCACGGCACAGCCACTAACAGATGAGTGGTGTAGGTCTGCGCCTGTGAACTGAACCTGGGCAGCCAAAGCAGAACGTGCCTAACTTAACCACTAGGCCACTGAGGCTGGCCCAAGGCCATTGCTGTTACAATGACTTAGGCCCAGGCTCCAAGTTGGCCTCTTATGATCTTTTTAACATATTTGCTTGTTTTCCTGTGTGTCTCTCCTACTAGACTATAGAGGACATATTAAGACAGAGATCATAACCATCTTCTTTCCTGGATGTACCCTCAAAATCTAGCAAAGTGCCTGGCACAAAAGAGGCCCTCAGTAATTACTGAGTGAAGGATCTTCTCTTGCAAACCAGTGTTCTATTTACATTCTCTATCTCAGAATATGGTACCACCATCTACCCAGCTGCCCAGACAAAAAGCCCAGGCATCGTATTAGATTCCTCCCTCTCCCTCAATTCTCACATTCAGGAATTTATCAGTGTATCAATTTCACCTTCTATATATTTTTTGCATTTATTTCTCTCCTCTCAATCCCTACTGCCACTGTCCTAACTTGACACTCATTACCTCTTGTCTGAACTGCACCTCAAACCTCAACCCACCCCAATCCATTGCTACACTGCTGCCAATCTGACCTTTCCAACATGTAAATCTGAGCACGTCACTCATTCCCCCCAAATTCTTTAAAAGTTCTCCCTCACACTGAAGATAAAAATGTATAAACTCTTTTCTGTGGTATGCAAAGCCCTATGCTCTGGGCCCTTACCAACCTCAACAGCATCTTCTCTCACCATTCCCTACCCTACTATTCTTGTCACATTGAGCTTCTAAATATTCATAAAGCATGCCATGCTGCCCATGTATTTAAGTAACTTTTCATTCTGCCTGTATGTCCTTCTCCCCCATCCCTCAATGTTATCTGCCACACTTTTGAGCACCACATCTTCTGTGAGGCCTCTGAGCCACCTTCAGGTAGGCTGGTGGGCTCCATCCCCTCTCTCTAACACACCTTTCCACACCTCTACTACAGCAACCAACAAGTTTTGGATTTGTTGCATCTCAAGTGCTAAGCTCCTAGAGAACAGGAACACTGTCTCTTTTATCTTCAGAGTCCCAGTGCCTGTCACAGTGCTAAGCAAATAGTAAAAAAGAAGTTGCTGGTAAATAAATGAATAAAATCTTTAAAAGATGATAAACAAGGTGTCCACTTTCATACACCCCTACATACCTTCGTGCTGTCCACCAACTGGACTGTTCCCACCTATGTGCTTTTTACTTGCTTCCTCTGTGCCTTTGCTCAGCAAGCCTTCTATATGGAATGCCCTTTCCCCTTAGCTCCCCAACATCTACACGTTTCAGTGTCCAACTCAAATGCTTTCTGGCCCTCATCCAGAAAGACTATCAAAGTTCCCTTCAGATGACTTTCTTCCTCCTGCGAATTACTTTATGCACCTTCCTTTTGGCACACATCACTTTTGTTCTTGAGAAGCCACATAATGTAGTGATTAGGAATGCAGGCTCTGGAACTAGACTGCCTGGGTTGAATTCTTCTGTTTATTAGCTATGTAACCTCATTAAGCAAGCTATTTTAACTTGCTATGCCTCAGTTTCTTCATCTGCAAAATGGGAATAATAGTATCGACCTCATAGCTTAGTTGTGAGGATTAAATAAGCTAAATCACTTAAAAGTCTTTAGAACAGTGTCTGGCATATAGTTAGTGCTCAATAAATGTTAGTCACTATTTTTATTTTCTTTAATTATGGCAGTGTTTCTCGAAAAATGTTCCATAGGAGTATAATAAGTATTGCTTTAAAATTTTTCAATGGTCAAATAAGTTTGGGAAGTGCTGTGTTAAACAATAAAATAGACTATCTTTTACAAGAGGACTTCTTAGAGCCTTTAATGTAATATGTACTCTGAATTTCCAGGGGGGATGAGAGCATTTTCCAGCACTTGGTGTTTCTCAAACTTGTTTATGACCATGGAACTTTTCTCCCCCTCAGAGTAGGCAGCTGTACCTAGAAACTATATTTCTAGTTTCCAGAAATATACTTTAGAAAGCTTCATATAAAATATTCAATGAGGTAATATGTATAACGCTTAACATAGAACCTGACAGTTCAATGTAGACTACAACAGTTACAAAAGCTTTTCACGAAAGCAAATTTTTTCTATAAAGCTGTTAAGTTCATAATTTTTCCAAAATAGTAATAACATTGAAAAAAATTCTGCAAACATAAAATTGAAGATGAATCAACATTTTAAAAGAAATATTTCTGAGATTTGGTGTTCAATAAATAAAGAATACAAGACAATTTCTCAAACTATGACAAAGGCCTTCTGACATGAGGGCCACAATGGTCCATTAATGAACAATAGCAATCATACGTTCCATTTAATAAAACTGTATTACCAGAGTTTAATTCTCCCTGAGCATAACTTCCTTTCTGGCTAGTTGGCAGAATTAAAGAAAAGTGCCCGAGTGAAGGAAAAACATAGCTGTGCCTCTTATCAGTTAATAAAATAGTTCCAAAAAATTAACGTCTGTACAAAGAAAGGTGACAGATCTTTAATTCCAGAAAATCTGTCTAATCTCAGCCAGTATTAGATCTAAACAAAGTCAGCATACGACAGTATCCAATATAACAGCCAATAAACGCCAATATTATGCTGACATTGAAATGAGTCCATAATGAATCCTACTAAGAAATAAAGGTGCATCTCTTACCAATAGGTCCATAACCACACAGGAATTAAGACCAACAAAGGATAATAAGTATACATGAAAACAAGGAGAAACAACGAAAAAACACACATAGCTAAGCAAGGAGTTCTAAACTTCACTGAAGTTTATAAGGATTAAAAATAATACATACAATCTTTATATTATATATGAGAGATTCACAGCGACTTAGCCATCTGTTCTTTACAGAAACAGAAAGCATGACGGAACTGGTTAAATAAGTGGCCACAGGTAAAACAGCAAAACAGCAAAACTGGTTAAATAAGTAGCCACAGGTCAAACAGCAAAACCATGAGAAAGACGAGAATTCAGTACTCTCATTTCTAACCCAGTGCCTATATCTTTCTAAAAAGATGAAGGAAAACCAAGTGTTAGTGGCAAGTTATACAGGAATGAAGGGTGGGAGAGTGGAGGTGGAGAGCCAGGGTAATTTTTCTATCAAAAGAAATCTGACACACAGACCCAGAGTATATATTACCTCAGTTACTTTTCTTTCTACTTCTGTTCCATCCACATAATACACATCTGTAATGACACGAGTGACAAGTGTGCGAACCTCACGGATTGTTCTCATGTGGCGATGCAAGACATGGCCATGTGGAGGCTGAGGCATATCGAACTCTTCCTCTCCCTATGACAGAAAATACAGAACACAAGCATGGGTCTCATTGCAAAGTGGCAAAATCAAAAATCAACTTCTTCATGACGAGGACTGTTCAGAGGTTCCATGAATCTAGTATGATGGAATTTTCCAGCTGTTTTCCAGTTGTTTTCTATTCACCTATAGATAAAACTAGGGATGGACCAGCTGCATAGCCAGAGGCCAGGAAGAGTGTGTACCAGTATTACCTAAAATGACCTATTTCTGTCTAAATCAAAATCATAACATCTAGCACTTATATCTAGGACATATAAGTGAAACTTTGACTCCCTAAACGTACATTTTTAGATTGTAATCCTGATTTTGATGCTGACTTGTCGATCAGTATACAAGTTTACATTTGCAACAGCTCTTTAGATAAAAGGGAGGCATTCTTTAGAACCTTATATAAAACCAGAATGACATCTATTAATCTCAGTGCAGTCTGTTTTTCCAGCATTAGTAAGTGAAAACTACAGTTTGTTTATACCTGAAACAAGATACAATGATTTCTCCTAGAATTAAATATGAAATATTTAATCTACTCCAAAAAATAGTTGAAGTAGTGTCCGGAAACAGAAAATATCAGCAAATTAAGATTTTGTATTTAGTTGTACCATAAAGAATAATCAGTTAATTTAAATAAGACCCTACATTTTTACACTGTTACCTACATGTTTTCTTAGAACACCTATAACACATTTATCCACATCCATGCTCCCCACTACACCACTGGCTCTGCAATTCTGAGGAGGAGGAAATGCACATTTGTTTCTTCCCCTATAGTAGACTGATTTTACTTTAAGCAGTCAATGTCAAGGTAGCCAAGTCTTTCAAAAGAATTATATGTACCACTGTGACAATGGTGATTCTGGGTTTTTCCTGACAATGTGGTAATCATTCAACTAAAGCTTTCAATAATTTACCTGAATAATTCCCACTCCAACTCCATCTTAAGGGGGAAATATCTAATAAAGAGACATGTAAATTATATCAATAAATATAAATAATCAAAAGCATGGAAACTTAACCAATTCCTTAAAATACTTCTATATTACAACTCTGGTTAACGAATGGTCAGAGCATCGGTCGGTCACATCTCAATCATCAGGGTGTCCCTGCATGAGAACCCTGGAAGCCTGGACCTCCTGCCTGCATACACTGAGAGAGTCAGGCCCTGGATCACAGGGGTCTAAAAGGTTTTAGTGCTTTATACATATCCCTGAAATGTGGCCAGGAAGCCTCCCCATATTCTTCCACTTCAACAGCCAAATGATCACCTCAAGAGAGACACTTAAACAAACATGTCTGATAGAATAAGAAAGGAGAGAAGGGAAAGGTGGCAGATAAAAAGAAAGCTATCCTTATTCTCTCTTCAGACAGTCTTCTGAAAAGAGATCTCTATAAAGATAAATAACTTGAAGAAGTTGTCATTATTAAGGGAAGACAACAAAAGGAAAATAAAACCATACTTCCCCTTCACAGAAAACCTGGCTCCAGGTCCACTTGACACATAAGTGAAAATTTAAGAAGGTCAAAGATAGGCTGCCTATGCTTTTCTTGCGCACCGGCCTGAGTCCTACCCAGACTGCAGGGAATAGAAAAGCACTGACAATTGTAAAACCTCCATCCAGCCTTCCTCATTTTCCAACCATTCTTCAAAACATGGCATACCAATCCCAATTTCTGTTACTGTACCCATAATCTATAATTTTTTTGTGGTAAAATACAGATAACATAAAATTTACCATTTTAACCATTTTTTAAGTATAGTCTGTGGCATTAAGCACATTCACATTACTGTGCAAACATTACCATCTCTCCACCTCTAGAACTTTCTCATCTTTCCCACTGAAACTCTGTACCCATTCACCATTTATATTTTTCTAGCACCTTTCTTTTCTTAGCAAAAACAACTAGCTCTTAAACGTGTTATTTCACTCTGTATGGCAGAGTCATGGTATAGTATCAGTAGCAGTTGTGGTAGTGACAACAGAAGTAGTGGTATTTAAAATAGTAATAATCAATAGATAGTAGCGGCAGCCTTTTGAGCATTTACCATGTGCCAGGCCCATTGCTAAGGGCTTTGCGTGCCTTATCTCATTTAATCCTCACAATATCCAGATGAAGTGGTCTAACTCTAAACCTGAGCCTTAAGCACTCTAACTCATCGGCTCCCATCATGATGAGACAAGAACAGGGATTTACTTCTCTATTTTACAGAGGGAGAAAATCAGGAAGGAAAGGAAAATATAATCTAGTGGCTCCCACATGATTACTGTCTTTAATATCAAGTTTAAATCTTTTTATAAAGGCAGAGAAACCAAATTATTATGTGGCAGAATCTAAACACTTTATATTAAGGGTGAAAATAAACAGACACAAAATAGGGTCAGATATGCTATAGCCCCTATATCTAAAAGACTATGATATTTTGAATCTGTACAAACTGATAAAGTTTTAGGTCTCAGAGACTGTGTTACTATAAAGGCTAACATAAAAAAAATTTTTAGAGTTCCTCGAGAGGAATGGATAAATAGAAGAAGACTACACAGGCTGTGATTAAAAAATAAAAAAGCAACACAGCATAATGAAAGAATACCGATTCTGAAGTCAGATATGCTGAGTTCAAATTCCAGTTCTGCCACCTACTGATGGCAAACTCTTGGGCAAGTTACTTAACCTCTCTTCAGCTTGGTTTCTTTACCTGTGAAATGGGAATAACAATACCAACCTCATGGGTTGTCTTGAGCAAAATGCTGATATATTGTAGGTGTTCAATAAATAGGAACCATATTATTTTATAAAACAACTTGGACGGTTAGGATGAGAGGTGCATCCCTAGTGAAGCTTTCCTAGGTAGATCCAAGTAAAGATGATCTACCAGGGCAACTGAAAAGGCAATTTAACTACTGTTAGTAACTTCCAAATTTTCCCTGCCATGAAACCCACTGCCACCTGACGAAATTTTGAACTTCCTCTTATTTGTTAACAGGTACCTTTCAACCACCACTTCTTACCTACTAGTACCTACACTTCCCTACTGTATTCCCAAGAACCTGTTCTTCCTCCAGCCTCACTTTCATCAGCCCCAATCCTTTCCCTTCCATTCTGTCTAGTTTTAGCCTCTTCCTGCAGTCCCTAGCCATCTGGGGACTTTTCCCCATCTCTCTATTCCTGTTACTGTTCTTTGTTTCCAATACTGTGATACACTATCCTTCCTGCTCCTTCTACTCCTTCCTCCTCCACTTTCTACTCTCAGTTCCTGGGAACCATCATGAAATAGACTTGAGGGAGAAGAAATTAGCTCTGATGGTTATAAAGGAGGATGAAAAATGACGGCAGAAGGAAAAGACTGAACACAGAAGAATATTGTAGGACATAGACTATATTCCTGGCTGTCTTTTCCAGTGAAGATCTACTTGACAAACTCTAGCACTATTCCATTTTCCCTAAAAGACTTTCTATTGGCTATAGCTACCTATAATTTTCACTACCCTACCTCTATCCTGGATAAATTGTTTTCATCTTTTAGCCACTGGTCTGTACAAAACTGTTTAGGCAGAAGTACCACAACTTAAATTCTCTAGGAATCCAGAAAACTGAAAAGAGGGCCCCTGAGGTACCCTATACATTCTCTCACCTGGCTATGGAGCGACTCTGTATCATCCCCAGGAGCACTGACTGGTTTCTCACTACTCCCCTTCTCAGTCTGAACTGTGGCATCTTGTTTTCCAGAGTTCTGGTCCATTGTACTGGTCCCCTGTTCACACACATTCTTTACAGTCTGGGTTGCTGCTGAAACAGTTTCTGGGACCCATAGGGAACAGTCTATGGTCTGAATTCCTATGTTATTTTGTCTGGGCCTTTCAATCAAGGGCTTATTAGGTTTTTCCTGATTGGTATTCTGGCCTTCTTTCTGGTCTTCTAGCACATCTGTCTCCATTGCTTCCCCTTGAGGACTGGATGGCCCCTGTGTGGCCATCTGCTGGGAGGAAGGAGAACCAAGATCTTTGACAGGACTACTGGGCTTCACAGGCTGTTGACTCTGCCTGGTCCTTTGGTCACCTTCCAATTTTTCCTTCTCCTCTTCACCTTGAGTACTTGGAAAATGGTGCAAGTTCCCCCTGAAAATCAACCATATAAAGAAACTATGTCAAATAAGCAAGAGTGTGTGTGTGTGTGTGTGTGTGTGTGTGTGTGTGTGTGTGTGTGTGTACTGGCAAGAGGGAACGATAATTTGACAATTTGAGAAATGTGGAGAAAGGAGAAAATAAGGTGACTGAGTGTATCGCCTTATAAAGTCTCTCATCATAATTTCACTCTTGTGAAAAAATAATGGTACATAGGACTATTCCACCATGATGATAAAATAGTTGTTTCCTCCCATCACTAGCTATGAACTCTGAAACTTGACACAGGAAAATAAAGTAAACAAAACAATGTAAAAGCCATTATTGAAGTCACAGACAATGAAGGCAGCTTAGGGGTTTACTTCAAAAAAGATCAATTAGGTCAAGACGTCTTATTTGGCTTTAAGAATGGTTCTAACATTCCTTAAATGACTCCCAGCATTCTAGATACTGTTCATCCCTCCCTGACCAATAATTTTAGGAGAAGAAACCCGATCTGTAAAGGATAGAGTTGTAGATGAGATTCTAGCCTTACTAGCTATACTGGTATAGCTACAACTAACCATTTCAGAATGATTTAGTTCCGCAAAGACAATTTTCAAGATACAGCCTTCATTAGTCTTCCCATTTGGCTATCAGTGATTTATTCACTGATCCCACAAGCATGTGATGAACGTCTCCTGCGAACCAGACATAATGAAGCTCTGAGGTGTCTACAGGGCTTTCTTAAATGTCCTTAACAATACACCAGAATAAAAAAGGCCTAAAAGTGAGCAGGTTACACAGAAACTTAACGTTCATGTCTTATTCATCTCTATACTTAAAACACCTAACACAAGACTTCATATAAAGTATGTGCTTAATAAATATACTTTGAATAAAAGAATTAATGTTCTCTCAATCAATTAACTACAAAAATCTACTCTCAGATTAAATAAACTAATTGCTTAAGTATCAAAGTCATGTAGAAAATGTCCATAACTTTTAACTTTTTAGTAAATCACTAGTTCAATGAATCAGTGTACTACAAACAAACTAATGCATATTTAGGCTGCATTAAATGCATAATAGCTAGAAAAAAGATAAAAAGAAGCTATTCTGAACTGACCATGGTAAGACCACTTCTGGAATGTGTTTCAGTTTGGGGTGTCATATTTTACAAGGCATAAACTGAGATAAACCAAGACGATAACACCCAGGATGATAAAGGGTCTAGAAACCATGTCATATGTTGCTGTTAAGAGGCTGGCCTGAGAAAGATGGAGCAAGTCATCAGAACAGAGAAGCCGTCTCCAACTTAGGAGGAGCACTCCACCCTTAGGAGCTGAACTGACCTGGGTAAACAGAAAAAAGGAAGCAAGAAGAGCTCTTTAGGGCTTGCTCTACTCTAGATCCTGAAAAAGAGAAAAGGAGAAGTTTCTGAGGTTTCTATCTTATTTTGTTTGCTCAGTTTACCAAAACAGGGGATCAAAGAGGGATTTAGAATAGAGTTCTAGCCAAGAAGGGCCTGGTATACATTTGGTTGTTATAGCTAGCGTCCTATCTGTCAGGAACCTCAAGTGAATGAGGATAAATGGTAAATGGTCCAATGAAGAAGAGGTAAGAATAAGATCACCAGGAGGCAGACGAGTAACACCTACCTCTGATGAGGTTTATAAGCGATCACATATATAGTCACATGTCACTTAATGACGGGAATACATTCTGAGAAATGTGTCATTAAGTGATTTCATCATTGTGTGAACATCACAGAGTGCACTTACACAAACCTAAATGGTACAGCCTACTACACACCTAGGCTCTATGGTACTAATCTTATGGGACCACCATTGTATATGCAGTCTGTCATTGACTGAAATGTTATGATGTGGCGCACGACTATAAATTACTCAGCACACTGGTAGGTACACAGCAGATGCTCAATCAACATTAGTCGCACGAGACAAAGCAATTAAGGAGACACAATTCATCTTCTCTAGAACTAAATATTCACGTTTACACCTTTAAGACACCTAACATACAAAGAGCTGAGCAACAGTGAAAGTGAGTCAAAGCTAGAAGGGACAGGTCTTGACTAAGCATTTTAAGAATTCAGTTACCACTGTCCCCACCCTTAAATAAGCCCACATATTTTACCTCAGAAGCCGTATATTTAGAGCAGAAATTCTGAATAGCATTTCACTTCTAAAGCAAAGCTTTGTTTTACTTTGGATGTTTTTTATTCTTAATCAACAAATATTAGGTTGCTTTTTTCCCCAAAGAGTGAATAAGAACAACCCTTCTCTCTCTAAAGACCAAAGGTGTCTCACTGCAATATTAGCAATATTCAGCAGATTCTTACAAAATATCAGAATTTTGGTATTTATTTTTCTCAAGTTAGCATTGGTCAAATGAATGATACTAAAATCACAGTCATTTCCCCCCAAAGTTACATATTATACATATATATATAGTTAAAACTATATAGTTTTAGTTGACAAGATTTGCTGATTAAGATCAACAGTAGGTAAAAAGCAAACCCTTAATTGCAACACATGCTGCAAAAAGTGTTCCCCTCTTCTACCAACTTCCCAAGTCCTTAGACATAAATGAAGCAACGGAGACATCAACTATGTAAAGATGTATACTAATGTCCCAAGAAACAATAAAGAAGGAATCTTTAGCACCAGAAAGAGCTTTCAGAAGACCAAGAGAAATCCAATAAATTGTAAGAAGGGCCACACCACTCTTTCTTCATTAGTTCCAGCTACACAATTCTACTCTGGTCACTATATGCTAAGAAATCAAATTTTAGCAAAAAAATTAATCCAAAGTGAAACAGGAAAGAATAAATCTCCACATTTAACAAACTTCTAACCATTCTGTTCTGAGTGTAGATCTCTCTGTGAAGCAACTGGAATCAAATCCACCTGGATTCTCAGGCCCTTGATCCACCAAGGTTAAACAAAATCACCAGCATCTGGGCCCCTCTATTTGAAGATATTCTAATAAAATAGGAAGGCAATACAATGCCATCAATAAATTTAGTAATTGCTGGGCCATTACCATACCACTTTTGGAATCAAATGAAGTGTATTTCATCTAACAAGCTTCTTGATACAAGAACGGATGTAGGCTATTTCATTCCCAAGATTATCAACAAACTCACATCTAATAATCAGAACACCCAATAAAAGCACTGACATGTTTCTTCTAAATATTTCTAGCAATAAATAATACAGAAATTATGCTGCAAATAACACTATTAGAAATATACCTACTGACAAACAAAACATTATCACATTCTCTAATTCTAGAGATGAAAGATACCGCCTCATAATGAAAATTCAAGCTTATTTCCATTGCCATTACTTATTTCCCTATACTAAATATAAGAATCATATACTTCAAACAAAACACTCTTTAATTATTTAAACAGAGAAGAAATATTTTGTAACTCAAAAAATTTTTTCTGCTTCAGAGCTGTTCTAAGAGATTATGGAGTAAAGAAATTATGGGAAAATCTTAATTCCATCAAATCTGACAAACTTTAAATTTGGGATGTTGAGCATCTCAGTTTTGCCCCAGGAGAAACTAAAAGGAAATAAAAAGTCTATTAAAAGTAAACATTTCCATTACTAATAAAAAGGGAATAATATTAGAAATATAGAATATTTTCATAAATTTATGAAGACTGAATCATTTCAAATTGATAAAACTGGCAGATAAAGACAAAAATCTCCATCTATAAAATATTTAATAAAATTTCTCACGACATTTCATTTATAAATCCATCTAGGGTATGTCACAGTCCCTCAGATAAAAAAGTAAGCTCAAGTTAACAAAATAATAGCAGTATATTTTAGGCTTTGGTACCAACCATTCTGTGAATCAATATAGCCCAAAAGATGCTATGAAAATAATGCTCGCCTGATGGGTGCAGAGTGGGGATCCTGACTTCGAGCCTCATCCTCTTGCTGGGCTTCACAGACACAGCTAAATACAGACATGGTTTGCTGGGAACTAAGATAATAAATTAAAACAATATATTGTGTTAGTTTTAAATGGAAAGGTACAACTGGAGATTATCCTTTTACGCACAGAGGGAATAAAATCCTTTCTCTGAATCCCAAACTCCAAACCACCTACATCAAAATGGAAAGTCCTCATGCTTGTTTAAAATTAGCATAATAAAAAACTCAGGGAAGATTCACAGGAAACAAGGTAGACAGAGGACTATATTCAATACAATAAGATGCAATCAGCAAAGTCTAGAATGTAGAAAACTCTATAGGACATACAATGCAGTTTACTCAACAAATAAATTGCCAGGAGGAAAGAAAGGAGGGAGGGAGCCCCTCTTTTCTTAATACATTGAAAGAGATTTAACCTAAGAGACCTATCAATAAAATGTAATGTGTGGACCTCGTTTGGATCTTAATTTAAACCAACTGTAAAAAAACATTTATGAGGCGATCAATCACAGAAATCTGAATACTGAATATTTGATGACGTTAAGGAATCATTGCCAATTTTAAAAGCATGATAATAGTATTGAGGTTAAGTTCAAAATAAAAATTCTCATCTTTTAGAGAGAGCTTTGAAATATTTACAGATAAGATAATATAACGCCGGAAGTAGCTTCAAAATAATCCAGTGGGGAGGAGAGTCCTGGAAGTTATTTATAAATGAATCAAGACTCGCCATGAGTTGGTAATTTTTACACTGGGTGATGAATACATGGTGGTTCATCATAATATTCTATTTTTGTATATGCTTGAGACCTTCGATAATGCTATGTCTGAGAGAGAAACAAGATAATCTGAACAGAGCCCAATTAAAAACACTTAAAAACAGTGGTACTGCTTCACCTAGATGCAGAGGAAGCAATGATCATTTAGAATATTCTAACACAGCTTACTTCAAACGATTTCTTATGGTGAACTCAACAGTGAAGTGAATAGTCAAACATTTTAAAAATCTAGATTCTATATACAAAATTTACTTCACAACAATACCAATGAATTTCACCTCATTCTGTGACCCACCAATCCAACCCTCCACTCAGTTTTTCCTTATTTTTCCAGCCCTACATTCTGCCCAAAAGGATTCGGGAAGCTTCAGCAGTATATTCTGTTCTCTCTCTTAATGGACACATACAGACTAACAAGTTGTGTCTGGTATACAATTCTGTTAAAACCAACGAGATCAAGTATAAACTCCATTTTCTTCAACTTGTAAGACTATATATCATTAAACAGTCTTCAACTGAGTAAGGACTCTAAAGTACTTACCTTTCAGATTAAATATGCAAAAGCCCAGGGAACAACTAATCTAAGACATAGCTAAGCACAAATCAAAGGATTTAGACAGGGGTCAAAAACTCGCAACTGAGGGTCAGATTTGGTCCACAGACATGTTTTATCTGACTCACTGAGCAGGAAATTTTACTTTAAAAATCCAGATTTCTCTTTAAAAATTTAAAGATTTGGCAACACTAAGCTTGCTTCCTTTCATAGTAACACATGGCTCAAGTTGAACAGGAGCTATCCCCCTCCTTTTAAATCAGGCACATGTTCAGTTGGCCATTGTCCTCAACACTTCCTGCTCTTCACCTAGCCTGCTTTTCTTATTTATAATACCTGCCTAGCCTGATTTAAGAATTCCTCACCTATATTCCATCAACTGCTGCTAGTATTTTCATGTTAGATGACTCATGCCACAAACCTACAAAACAATTCTACTCTAACAGCCACCAGATGGCAAAGCTTACCACCAGAGCCTCAGGATGGGGTCATATTCATCCTCAAAGTATTACAGCATTCATGACAAAGCAAAAATCACAGCTCAACACAGTACTTAATTTGGCAGGCAGAAGAGAAAATGGCCTGAGGCTGCAGCTGAGTTGGAGATCTCTGAAGGAACAAGGTCTAAGGCTATCTCTTGTTAAACCCTCTATTTCTTCACCAATAGCAATAATAATCTCAGTCTCACCAGCAGACAAAGAAAAACGGACAGTCCCACATAAAAAGGAGAAAGGGAAACACCTTTAAATATCTAGTTCGAAGTATAGCAAAAGCTATACTTAAACTCAAAGCTATTAGACAAAATATTAATAAGACAGCCTATGTTAGATTCAACACATCGCTAAATCTTTTATGCTGGAGTTTCATTTTATAAGTTTTTTCTTCTCTTGTTAAATTATCTCCCCCTCATTACCAGTGGCTTTGTATATTAAAATCCTCTAAATAGCAACCAGCTCTGGTTACCTGGCAACAGCCTCAGCAACAGCAGTAGATTCATTTTTTCTTTCACCAGTTGCAGGCTCTGAATACAAACAAAAGCAAGGGGAGAAAGGAAAGAGAAACAGAATTCAGTTAGAATCACACCTAAAAACCTGCTCTACTAGTATCGGCAACAAATAAAAAGAAATGGGTAAGAATAAGTGAACATAAAAAGATTTCTTATAACTTAACAGTATAAGTTTTTCTCACGTCCACCAATCAATTTCCTTTCAAACTAACCACAGAAGACTAATCAGTTTGTCCAGAAATACAATATAATGAATTACAAAGCAGTAATATTTGAAAATGGAATTCTCCTGAATCTCAATTCATCTCTTCTCATACAAGAAGTAAAAAAAATTATGTATTAAGAAAATATAAAATAAAAAGCAAAAAATTTTTAAAAATTATAAAAATTGAAAAACAAATTTAAAATTAAAAAAAGAAAAAACTTTAATAAATTATGTAGGAAAATGTCTTAGGTTGATGCACAAATAAATAGTATACAGTTTTAAGAGAAATCACACATAGAAGGCACTCAAGTTCTTCTCAAAGTGCTCTTGGGACAGATATTTGAAAAATAAAACACATTTTCAAGAAAGAATCTATAGCAAAGAATTAATAAGGATGATACTGAAAAGAATCCCATATTCTCTAAGCAATGTCCCTAAGGCTAAGGGATAAAACTTTATTCATTTACAATTTATTCCAGCCTTATAGAAAATAAATAGTTTTAAACATTTCTAAAATATTCATGACCCAACATAATCTCAAGAGTCCATCAAGGAGGCAGCTGAAGTTTAGTGGTTAGAGCCCTGGCTCTGAAACAGAAACCTGGCTCAGGCCCTAGCTCCAGCACTTAGCAGTCCAACCAGGGAGTAAACTCCTTCACCTTCTGAGTCAGTTTCCTCATCTATAAGACAGAGAGAAAACAGGACCAACATAATAGGTTTGTTGTGACGATGAAATGAGTGAAACTGTGAGTACGGTGTCTGACATCGTGCTCCTAGTATCAGGAAAGGTAATAATATTTACTGATATGATCATCCTTAACATTTAGCTCCATTTAAGCAACTGTAATTTCAAACCTAAGGATTCAAGGCTACCATATATTCTCTTGATAAGCCCTACCTGATTTCAGAGAAAATTATAATAAGGATGGAAACATATAACACTTTTAATTTCTACTGAGATTCTGAGATTCAAATCAATAAGCACTAAGATAAAAATACCACTGTAATTTGGAACTGGACTTCTGCTTCTTGGAACTACTTTGAATTCAGGCCACTCCATTTACTAGCTGTGACTCTAAGGAAGGTGCTCAACCTTCCTGTGCCTCAGTTTCCTCATTTGTAAAATGAGGATAATAATAGGATCTACTTATAGGTTTGTTATGAGATTTAATGCCTGTACATGTAAAATACCTGGCATATAGTAAGAACTCAAAATATATTAGCTAAAATTTCTCTTTGGTCTCAGACAATGAGAAGTCCCTCTTATTCAAGTCCATCCACTCTATCTGTGGTCTTTGAAAGCTTCCCCTCTGAACTCCCTCAGGGCCCTGATCCATCAACTGTTTCCCCTATTCCCTCATTTTTAACCCATCTCTATTCTGGAGATTTCCTTTCAGTCTATAATCCTGCTTAAGTCTCTCGCAGCCTAAAAATAAAAAAAATCTCCAATCCTGCATTTCCCTCTAACTTGCCATATTTCTTATTCCTTTTTCACATAAACTTCTCAAAAGTAGAATACACTTGGCTGCCTCTTCTCCTTTCCACTACTCATCAATTACTTCAGCATAGCTCCCACCAAACTACTATACTGAATTAGTTCTTTCTGGAGTCACCAAATGGATCTTAATTGCCAAATCCAATGTACCTTTCCAGACATCTTACTAGACCTCACTCCTGCATCTGACATCATCTTATTGTAACTCTCCTCCCAAAAGACTCCCATGGCTTCATAGTCTCTTAGTCCTCTTCTCTGAATGTTCCTTTACAACCTCTTTTCTAAGACTTCCTCTTCTAACTCCTTTAAACAGCATTTATAACTACCTAGTGGAAACATTATAAGCTTTGGAGTCAGAAAGATCTGATTCAAACTCCAGCTCTATCTCTTACCAATTATTATGACCTTGCATATAACTTAAAAACTTCTCTTAATCTCAGTTTTCTCATCAATAAAATAGAAATAAGGATATCTACTTTGGAGCACTATCATGAAAACTAAATGTAGATGTAGAATCACTCTGTATTTTTTTCCTTCCTCTTACTTCTATATTTAACTGGTCTCAAGGTTCTCTCTATTCTACTATTCACCTCCCAAATTCATCTCCTCATCTCCATCCCCACTCCTAATGACCCTACTTCCTGGTTAAAGATTGAGTTTGCCAGGCAGGAGAACAGGAAATGGGCAAGGCAAGGAAAGGAATGATGGACAAAAGCAGAAAGTTTTGAAACACTCAGCTGATCCTTTTACAAAACAAATCTGATCATACTACTCCCTTGCCTAAAATTCTTCAGCTTCTCAGCAGGACGTAAGGCCTTTCAAATTCTGGTCCTAGGGCCTGCCCGGTGGCGCACTGCTTAAGTGCGCACGTTCTGCTTCGGCGGCCCAGGGTTTGCCGGTTTGGATCCCGGGTGCAGACATGGCACCGTGTGGCAAGCCGTGCTGTGGTAGGCGTCCCACATATAAAGTAGAGGAAGATGGGCATGGATGTTAGCTCAGGGCCAGTCCTCCTCAGAAAAAAGAGGAGGATTGGCAGATGTTAGCTTAGGGCTAATCTTCTTCGGGGGGAAAAAAAAATCTGGTCCCTACTTTGCAGCCACTCCCTTGTACCTTCTCTACATTCTAGAGATATCAAATAA
Source organism: Equus quagga (assembly GCF_021613505.1). Classification (NCBI taxonomy): domain Eukaryota; kingdom Metazoa; phylum Chordata; class Mammalia; order Perissodactyla; family Equidae; genus Equus; species Equus quagga. Next base: position 40,511,946 of record NC_060268.1, read on the forward strand.
CTTGCAATTAATGTAGGAAATAGTGAACATAAACCTACAATGTGAATCCACAATCCTAAATTTTCTACCCTCTTCTAAACTATTTCTGAATATGGAAACCAATTACTTTATATAGACACAGGCTTAATACAGATACAAGCAGCACCAGAGAGATTATAAAATGGAGCATCTTCAGTAACATGACAGTGACTGGCCGAAAACAAAGAATTCATTCTAGGAGAATAAAACTTTATAAATACATTTATAAAAGTATCAACCACCATAACTAGAAGAAGGATAATTAATACTTCCCAGATGATCTGGAACTACTAATTACCCAAGATTAACATAAAATAAAACTTACTTTCCAGACTAAACTGCAAAGACTCTTCACTCGCCTCAGTCTCAGGACTGACCAGTTTCATTCTTAGACACAATTTATCATCCATTTCTGGGGCAGCCCCAGAATCTCCTTTTTCATTCCCAAGTATGGGATCATTGGTCTCCATCATGCTTTCAGACATGACATCACTGGTTGCCGTGGTGCTTTCTGGATAGTTGCTAATACCTGAAAGAAGGAAGGTAGGAGGAAGAAAGAAAGAACACTAAAATACAAAGATGAAAAACAACAATTCTAGGTCATCAATTTGCCTGTTTGACTCCACAGCTCTGCAGGATTGAAGGGGGTTCCTAGGATAAATCCTGTCACAAGTATCAACAACTACGCACTAGTATTGACACCTGGTCTTAAGAGGAGCAACAGGATTCAGTTCCACTTCTGCATCTGGACAAAGGATGCTGCATGAGCCCTCAGCCAACCCACATCTGCCAGCATCAGGCATAGGTAGCAGGAGACTCCAGACGGCATGACTGTTACCTCCCAGCACTGACTAGAGAAAACAAATAGGTTAATGTAGAACACTACTGGCTGCTTCAGGGAAGGAGGACTAAGTTTTCTTGGCCTGTCAAGCAGCAGACTGATTAGCCAGGGTCCTGAATAAATAGTACTTCTACCCTACCTGCTGTCCCTTCCTTATAAAACAGTTCTACATCATTGCTTAGCACTCAGATTTCATTGCCCTGCAAGTAATAGAACAAAATCCTTATAGTTTCTTTCTTCCTTCCTTCCACCCTTTCTTTCTTCTCATCACAATTCAACGTCTCCTGGGAGTAAACTCCTGGAATCAGACACTATAGACTTATTCCTCCTAAGATAAAAATCAACCTTATCAGGCAGGCCCAACTCCTCAGATCTAAAAGAATTACTTGCATAAAGAATGGTATCTCAGAAATTCTGCTTTAAATATCATTACATTTTAGTCACTCACCAATAGGAGTACTGTGTCTTTTGGGCTCCAGTTTTAGATGCCCAATAAGAGGTGGAGTTGCACCAGTCAATGGTGGGATAATATCACCTTCTTTAGGCAAAGTGAAATGAAATGGAGTTTCTGGAGGGGGGGAAGAAAAAGATAAACATAAAGGAAACTAAAACAGAAGTATAAAAAAAGCAAAAGTGAGAAGTACAAGAAATATTTTAATTATTCTTTTCCTGTGCTCCCAAATTCTGCCTCATTCCCAACCCCTCACCAGACTCCCAACCAATTTCCTACTATTTTCTCTGCTCTGTTTACAGCCATCAACAACAGGACTGACACAAAGTAGATAACCAGAGGACAGGCAAATAGATGAAGCCCAAAGTTTGGAAGCCCTGAGGAACATGAGAGCAAAAAGAACATAGAAACATCTGAGCCCCAAGACAGCAAATCTGGAGATACTCAGTGACACAAATTTGGATAGTTTCAAGACCAGACATTTTAATTTTGTGCAATGTTAACTCACGGAGTTCATTTTTAAGCTTCAGCAATCTGTAGCATTCTCTAGATTAAAGTCTGATGTTAATACTTAAAATTTACTATCTACTCAGAGGTGACAAAGAGTTTCATGGGCCAAAGGACTTCAAAATGCTCACTGGTTATAACATGGAAATCTACAGGTTTCATGGTTCAGCAGTACTGACAGGCATTCACTCTAGGCCACTCTAGTAGTAATGTCCATATCTAAATCTCTGCACAATGGTAAATCTCACATATATGAGCATCCTCAGTGTACACATTTTGGTTAGTCATTATTAAATTAATATAAACATAAATAATTAATATAAACATGAACATAAACATAAAACTTTACTTTTTAACTAAGCCTCAGTTCTAAATTTTTCCTAATCAGAATTAGCAAATTGCCAAAATCACATTTCCTAATTGTTTATCTCTTTTAATAAAACGACTAAGTTTGGGAGAAAAAAGAATTGTGCTAGACTGTTCCTCTTAAACTGAACATGAAAATTTGTACTGACGCTCCTAAGACAGCTCAAAATAGCTAAAATCTGGCATACCCAGTCACTACTCCTTGTTAAAATAATTTGTCTAATTTGTTTTCCAAAACCACTAAGTAATTCTCCAATTCTCAGCAGACACTGACTGGGTGTCCTACAAATTTAACTTGACCCGGACACTATCTACCTGGAGATAGTATCAGATCTCACAAGTTAAAAGGTTCAATCTCATAAGACTGCGCCCACTTCAGTTGCGACCTGTGCTTCTGACCAATTGGCTATACATCAGAGGTTCCCATGACCCCCCCTCCTCAGGGTTCGATTAATCTGTGAGAGCCACTCACAGTACTCAGAGAAACATTTACTTACGTCTACCAGTTTACTATAAAGGACACAGACGAACAGCCAGATGAAGAGGTACACATGGTGAAGTCCAGAAGGGAGCCTCTGTCCCGTGGAATTGGAACGATATACCCTGCTGGCTCACTTATCAACTAAAAAGCTTATCAAACCTTGTTGGAGTTTTTATAGAGCTTTAATCTCCAGCCCCTCCCCTTCCAGGAAATCAGTGGGTGGGTCTGAAAGTTCCAACTCTCTAATCACTTGATCTTTCTGGTGCACAGCCCCATCCTGAGGCTATGTAGCGATCCCACCCTAAATCACCTAATTAGCATAAACCCAGATGTAATTGAAAGCGCTCGTTATGAATAACAAAACATATTCCTATCACTTGGGAAATTACGACGGTTTTAGTTCTGTGCCAGGAACCAGATGAAGACCAAATATTTCTTATTATACCACATTCTTTCTCCTTCATCTTTTTCCATTCTACTTCTATCCTTTGTTATCTTTAATATCAAGCATCAAAAAAAGTATCTTATACTTTTTTCTTCAAAGTCATGAAACAACAACAAAAACTATCTCTTACATCTACATGTAAGAGGAAATGAATTAGTAACCTGAAGGGATGAAAAGAGAAAATAAAATGGACTTTAGAAATAAAGGATGAAAAGTAGATGTGCTCAGCTAAAAGTATATGTGAATAGTGTAGAGAATCTCAACACCACGTCTAAATGAGAAAGAATTCCACCTTAGTTACAGAAAAGGACAAATGGTAGATAAGCATTCATTCTGGCAGCTCCTTAAAAAGCAAGTCCTTTAGGTTGATAAAGAAGAACTTAGAAGAGATACAGAAGCTAAAAATCAAAAAGCTTCACAAAGCATCATATATTCCAAAGACATATTCTACAGAATTTTCATTCCTAGAATAATCACTTGCACTGCACTGCTCTCTTGATGGGAACCATCCCTGGTATTAAGATTGACCATGCAGACTTCTGAAAATCTGTATCAAATCTTTAAGGACACCCTTCTATGTGACAAACCATAATATGCAAATCTAACATGCATTAATTACTGAAAATTATTTCCTTGTAACCGAGTTTACTTTGCATAGTACTAGACAAAACTTAGGAAAGGTTATTTTAGCACCACTGATCCCACGGCAACACTACAACCTAATGGAAAATTGAGTCTGTTACAGGCAGCGCTGCCACTACTCTTATCTGGTCTTCAATGCCTCATTTCTGGATTAATGCAACAAACCTATCAATTACTTTCTCTGCCTGAAGTCTCCCTCTTTCCCGAACTCCCAATCCTTTCTGCACAGTGCAACCAAAGCAACCTTCCCATAAAACACGACTTTGAACATGTTAGCTCCTGGTCAAAAACTTCAAGGTTTCCACTAGAAGATAAATTCCTAACTCTTTAGTCAGCATTCAATTGACTAGTAACAGCCTGCATTTCTAGTCTTTAATTATTTATGTTCATAAAGCCCCTATTCAATGTCCTCCAAATGCTTTCTCAGTTCTCTGCTTTTGTTCAATGATCTGAAAGACACCACCAATCAAGTCAAATTATCACCAAATCCTGCAAAATAATATTTTATCCTTTTAAATTTACTGAAATTTTCCACATATTCAATTCTTTCTCTAACATTTAGCACACTACATTATTTAAATTACCAAGTCCCTTCTTGCTTTCCAGAATTATCATGGGCTATCCTACTATATGCCAGTATACCAACCCATGAAGAAAGATATGAATGAATAAAAGGAAACTTAATACCCATTGTCAAACCATCTGAATAGGGAGTTTGTCCTTACTACTAAGGCCTTCAGAAAATTCATTAGTCCAAAGCAATATTTAAAACCCTTAATGTCAGGAAGATCTCTTTTATTCAAACTTTCTGTTACAATGCAAGCCCATTTTTTCTACTTTTGGTCCCAAGAGAAGAAAGCTCACTTCTTAACAACTGATTAAAGGCTATCTAATTAAAAATATAAGGATTCCTATCCTAGGTGACACCATGCATAAACAGTCTACTCTAAGAGTCTGCCTCTGACATGAACAGCCTGCTAGAATGATATTTCATAAACAAGCCAACAAAGGTTACAGCTAGAGCACAAAACATATCTAGCTTCCCTGATCATTATTAACCTATTATAAACTATTATTTGTGGATTTAATTAAAGATTTATTAAATGTTATGATTTTTCACATCATCAACCCATCATAAATTTATTCTATACTTGAATAAGGTTGGGCTTCCAAGTACCATCTTTCTAAATCTGAAGATGTCTGAAGAGGTGTCCAAACTATTAACAGTGACAAGTTATCTATAAATGGAGACATTTGGAGTCATTCTCTTTTTCTCCCCCGACACTCTCTCTCCTCCCACTCCTTGTCCCCTCTTTCCTTATTATTTGAACATTTTTCACAAGTAAGCATATCTTTTTTTAATCAATAAAGTTATTAACAAAAAACAGAACAAAAGTTCCCTTTTAATTTTAGCATGCAGAAATCTAAAGAACATACCATTTACTCAAGCAATGTATACCTTTCATTCTGTCTTTCCAGATTTAAGAATCATTAACTTTTTAGGTTACTCTCATTTAAATTAGTCTCTCTTAAGGTTTAGGAACTAAACAACCATATTTTGAAGTATAGAACAATTTTTTCTGTTCTAGCAATACTCTTTTGAACGATTTATTTTACTTTAGACGAATTCTCTAACAGTCCAGCCACTGTCTTCACGGCTTTTAATTGTTTGCTCAAGAACAGAAATCTTGAAGTAAGCAGAAAATAACTTACTAGTATTTTCAATAATCTAGATAAATATTAGTAAAATACATTTTACTATGGTAGTGTCTGCTATAAACAAGAGCTGGCTCTGTCAATTAATAGTGTAAACAAGAATTCATGGAGAATACCATTAACATAACAGAACTAATATCCCAATGCTTAGGAGCTCCTTTTGCATACAACTGCTAAGATAATTAAAAAGTACTCCTAAGTAACCATATTAAAACAATCTAGAGGCCCTGATGCTTTCTTAGCCTAGGTCAGTAACAGTATTTAGATGTAACAAAATTATAAAAATATTCAGTAATACAGAATATAAGGTCATTCAGGTCTTTACCATAACTCATCAGAATCAGAGAAACTATATTATACAGTTTTACAGGAGGAAAAAGCATAGACTTGATAATCAGGTCACCTAGGTTCTAGTCTCACTTCAATCATTAACTAGCCACATGACTTTAAGAAGAGACTGAACCCAATAACCCCTAACCTCCTTTTCAGCTCTAACATTTCTTGTTCTGAAGAGGAAAAAAAAAATTCCTGAGTATAAAACCTAATGAATAGGGGTAATTTTGAGAGTAAAGAAAAGTACTACTAATAACCATGCCTAGACCAGAGGTATAAACTGGGACTGTTCAAGAGCACCAAAGGTATGATCACCCATACTAATTGCTATGATGTTGCCCAAATACTGTTTCTCATTTCCACATCCCTAGAAGCTAGTTTTCTTAAGTTTCTATTTTCTTCTTATTTTTTTATTTTTGGAGTTAGTTTTATTTTGTTTTTAAATTATACTAACTCTGGGCATTTAGAAAATTAGAATTCTTTACAGTTAATGTCATACATAATACTCTACAAATACTTCAGAAAGTAACCCACATTCTCATTCTGGACTTCATAAAATAAAGAACACAAACTAATATCTTTTCCAGTTTAAGGGTTAACATATATATATATATATATATATATATATATATATATATGCTGAGCCAAATTTAGAAGCTTTATTTAATGCCCATAAAGAGGAAACAACCAATAATGGCATACTCATTAACAGAGTTCTGAATATGATTTTACTGTGCAGGGTAACCAAAAAAGATCCTTGTACTTCAAGGCAACTGTCAAAATATAAAAATATGAGGGCTGGCCCCGGGCTCAAGTGGTTAAGTTGGCATGCTCCGCTTTGGCAGCTGGGGGTTTGCTGGTTTAGATCCTGGGTGCGGACCTACATGCTGCTCATCTAGCTATGCTGCAGCAGCATCCCACATAGAAGAACTGGAATGACCTACAACTAGGATATACAACTATCTACCAGTGCTTTGGGGAGGAAAAAAAACAGAGGAAGATTGGCGAGAGATGTTAGCTCAGAGCTAATCTTTCTCACCAAAAAAATAAACAAATAAAAATATGGAGCAAGGTTGGGACCTAAGTAGAAAACACCAGATTTGTACAATTTCTAAATACTTGTAAAATCATGTTGATTACTCCTGAGTTATAAAGCTGATAAACCTCAAATGATCTCTGATTCCACAAATAATTATAGCTACAAAAGAAGTTCAACTCAAATTTTTAAATTTCCCAACTACTACTGGCTGTTCATAAACATAAATCCAAGTTAAATTTCCTTGGATTGGCCCTGACAAATAAAAATGGCAAGCAATAGGATATATTGGCGTATATGAGGAAGCCATTTGGTATAAACCTAATTCGGCCTGACTTCTTTTTTTCCTCCAAAAGGGCCTGACTGGCTATTGAGCACGCATTGTATATCTGCTTAGACATTTCCTATGGCCAGAACAAAGGCCCTTGAGATAAAGATGCAACTTCCCCCTGACATTAGCATTTTTCCTTAGGCTAGGAACTGATTGCTGCACTCACCTCCCAGCTCACCTGTGACCACCCAGCTGGAGACAAGAGACTGCCACCCTGCTGTGTTCACTGAGACAGAAGACCTACCTGCTATTTCCATCAATTGCTGTGCCGACAGAGTAGTCTCACAACTATTGTAAAAGGGACATTCCAATCATATGTGAAACATCCTCTTTGAGGGTATATAACGACCCTGTATACCCCCCACCTCTTTGGAGTGCTCTGTTCCTTTGTGGAAAGACTCTCCCGGGTTATAATCCTCAGATTTAAGCTCAGAATAAACTCACCCAAATTTTCACTTATAGATTGGATATGGATTATTTTCGTCGACAGCCCTGACATAAGCCTGCAGTTCTGTCCTACCTTTCATTCCAAATTATAATTTGGTTGGAGACACAGAACAATTTACAATCATACTCACCACTAGAGCTTTCACAGAAGCTTTGTGAGGCATGGGCAGAGGCCTTCTCCAGCTGCTGGGCCTCTATACCTGAGCCTATCTCCTTTGCATTAGCCATTTTTGAGTCTTCTGTTAATGAGTTATCTGTTTTCTCTTGAGGTTGGGTCTGCTGAATCTCCTGGTCAGGTCTCCGAGCATCATCTTCTCTCACTAAAGTCAAGGGAGGCTGTGGAGAGTTTGCCTCTACACGTTCCTTTCCTGTAGTCACTGATTTCAGATCTCTTTCATATTCTGCACTCTTTTCTTCCTGGATTTCTGCTCTATTCTCAGCAGATGGCTCTATTTCTGGAGCATCATCCTCCCACGACTGGGAATCTGAGCATTTCTCCACTCCCTCTAAAGGTTCAGAAGAAACATCAACTCTGGGAGACGGTTCCTTCACATCTACAATGACAACACTTGAGTCCTCTGAAGTAGCTTCTTCCCATGCTTCCTGATCCTTATGTTCCAATTCTTGGTCAAGTGCTGGAAGCTTCTGGGGGGAATCAATACTAATCACACTGGTTTCAATTTCCATAGCTTCCTGACATTCTTCTTTTGGGCTTTCCTTTGGAAGACACAACCCATGGGACTGAGTTTCAGTCAGAGAAAGGTGCAATCGGACATTCTCCATATTTTCTTCTTTAGGCTCCTCTCCTTGACTTTCACAAGGAGTCTCAGGGATTTCTTCCACCTCAGACCCTGAAGACCCCTCCTCTGGATGATGTTCTTTAATTTCCATAGCTTCCTCTTGATCTAACACACTAGATAGTGCCTCAGATCGAGTAGCTGGAGAAGGAACTGCCTGACTCCCTGAGTCACAAGTGAGATCAATACAAACATCTTCTGCTACAGTCTCTTCTCTGCCTTTGCAACCAGTAGCTACAATACTAACGTCGTCTCTGGTTTCTGTGTCATTCCCTTTTGTTTTATCATCATTCTGATTCAGCTCTACCTGCCCATCTTGTGCTAGATTCATCAGGATACTATCATTTTCAGCAGGCACAAGTTTAGAATTGAGAACTGGAGACATAGGTTCAGTATCCTCAATCTGCGTATTTTCTCCATCTTCATCGATCCTATGAGAACTCAAGCTCTCCATCTTTGGGGACTGACTACACTCACTCGTAGAAAGCATCAACTTACAAGAATCCCCTGTCAAAGATAGCCCAAAATCCTCAGTGGAATTCTTTGGTTCAATCTCTGAAGTTTTAGAACACTCAACAGTCAAAGATGAACTATGAAAATCTCCACCTTTCTTCCCATCATTTGATCGTTCTTCCAAACTTGGAGATGGAATGAAAATGTCCTAAGGAAGAACAAAAAAAAGGCAAATCATCATTTGTTCATAATATTTATTTTATATAATTCTTGAATTCATCTAAAATTTCTAAATCAATTATTCAAGAATCAAAGAACTCTAGGGCCGTAATCTCAGAAATACAAAACTCATAACCACCAGCCTTTTCAACGCAAGTCACTCTATTTAGTGCTTTTCTTGTGAATCACTGATATATAATAAGCATAATCCAAACCAAAAAGTGAAAGTATTAACTTACCCTTTTAAGGGTAGGAAGACACTTAAATTTAACCATACATCACCAAACTACTAAAATCATGTCATATATATGAGGGCTCTCAATTACATGGGAATCATTTGAACATATGCTTACACAGCCCACTTCAGTTCTCACAAAGTGGAAATATATATCTTACTTCTCACTATTTCAAAACATGCTAGCATTCATAAAGTAGATGATAAAATCCAAAGCTTACAACATCATTAGTCAACAGATACCACTACATACCAACAAGGATGGCTAAAGTTAAAAAGATGACATCCTGTTGGTAAGGATGTGGAACAACTGCAATTCTCAGACATTGCTGGTAGGGACGCAAAACATACAGTCAATTTGGAAAACAGTATGGCAGTATCTTATAAAGTTAAACATACATTACCATATGACCCAGAAATTCTACTTGTAGGTTATTTACCCAAGAGAAATAAAATCACATGTCTATACAAAGATGTGTATGCAAACATTCAGAGCGTATTATTCATAATAGCCAAAAACTGGACGCAACCCAAATGTTTGTCAACTGGGGAATAGATAAACAAATTGTGGATATTCATATTATCGAATACTATTCAACAATGAACAGGAATAAAATATTAACATATATAACAATATGAATGAATCTCAAAAATATGCTAAGCTAAAGAACTCAAACACAAAAGACCACACACATTTTATGATTCCAATTATATAAAATTCTCGAAAACACAAAACTATAGTGACAGAAGGCAGATAAATGGTTGCCTGAGGTAGAAGAGGAGATCAGGGGGTGAGGAGGATGAATCAAGTGCAAAGGATTATAAAGAAATTTTTCAGGTGAGGACACTGTTTTATACTTTGCTGATGGTGGGTTATTATACATTTGTATACAACTATCAAAATTCATCTAACTATACACTTAAAATCGCATTTTTATTTTATGAAAATAATACCTTAATTTAAAAAAGAAAGAACCCAAAGCTTAGATACGTTTTTATGTGACAATTTATACGAGTGTGTTATTTTTCATAATACAAATGCCATAAAAGTCTAGATAAGGGGTAAGGCTACTATTTTTAAGGGAATGAGGAATCAAAAGAGGTTACCAAACATTTTGTATATTCCATAACTTCTGGTATTTCAATGTCTGGTGTTATTGTTTACCCTTTCAGATTATAAAAATAGTCCTAAATTTGAGCCTGCTCATATACTCTCAGGCATGACTAAGTATAAATTGGTTCAACACTTCTAAATGGCAATTTGGCAATATACAACCACCACCTTGAAACTTTATATATCCCTTAGCCCAAAATTCTATTTCTGGGAAATTGTTTGATGGAAATACACTGAGATTTAGCTACAATACTGTTCAACACTAAATTACTATTTAGAATAGGAAACAATATGAAATATCTTAAATGTCTAGTGGTAGGAGATTCATATAAAAATTATGGTACATCCACATGATGGAATACTTTGTCTCTACATAAAATTGTAGATAAATATTAAAAGATACAGAAAAACATTCAGGCTATGCATTAAATAGAAAAAGGTTCTATAGACCCTTATAGAAAAAAAGTATGTGAATATATATTTTATTGTAGTCTTTTTATACATTTTTACATAATTTTCATGTATTTTTTAAGTTAATAAACATATACCATAAAAAATAGTAGTTATCTCTAGGACAGGATAACTGATGAGCTTATTTCCATTTATCTGCATATTATACATCCTCTACAAGAAATATGTACTTTTTCTTGCTGCAAAAAAATAAGTCATTTTACAAAGACTCATATATAAGACCTGGCTAATAGAACTATAAATAGCTTTTTTTTAAAAGTGAAACTCACATAACATAAAATTAACCACTTTAAAGTGAACATTTACAATCCTGTACACCCACCACCTCTCTCTAGTTCTAAAACATTTTCATCACTCTGAAAGGAAACCTCATCTCCACTAAGCAGTTGCCCCCCATTATGAATACCTTTTAAGCATTATCAAAGTAAGTACTGATGTGATTTTTTTTTACAGAATTTTTTTCAATATATGCACAATTTCAGTCAGTCAGAAGAAAATTTCAGGGGCTAATCAGCCTATCAACAAGCGATATTTCTAAAGACTTCCTGGATCCAGCCAGTGTCTGGACCCTAATAATCCACAGTGTTGAGGCTCCCGAGAGGCTTAGTCAGAATAACCAAGCTAAGTAAACAGAAGTCCCTCAGGGCTTTGGATAAAGACTGATGGAGAACTGTCAGGACTGTACTCAATATGACTCAACCTTTAAGTCTGGCTTCAGTATAGACCTAAATCCAGTATCCAATCGGTCAAAAACTGGTCTCACATACACAAGAGCCATTCATACAATCATCTATAATTTGACTTGTCATCCCCAAAATTAATATGTATATCAAGAATGAGAAAAGCGTTAAATATCAAACTATGTTCTACTAATCCTTTCCCTCACATCTTGCAAAGAGGCTCTGCAGGGGCCGGTCCCGTGGCCGAGGGGTTAAGTTCATGCACTCTGCTTAAGCGGCCTAGGGTTTCACTGGTTCGGATCCTGGGCATGGACATGGCACCACTCATCAGGTCACACTGAGGCGGCGTCCCACATGCCACAACTAGAAGGACCCACAACTAAAAAAATACACAACTATGTACCGGGGGGGATTTGGGGAGAAAAAGCAGGGAAAAAAAAAAAAAGAAGATTGGCAACAGTTGTTAGCTCAGGTGCCAATCTTTAAAACAAAAAGAGGCTCTGCAATTAAACATATAAAGACAGAAAGAAAAAAATACACAAAATTACCCTTATGCCAACTTTCTCTTGATTAATAATTATCTAATTATAAATATTTAGATCTCACAACATCAAAATTAGGTTGATTTGGACTCCAGTAACCAAGGCACAGAAGAAATAACAGATGTGCAAAGGTGAGCCATCAAGAACAACATGTAAGGAGTTTGATATATAATGAAAAAAGTATAGAACTTCTCCCCCACACACAAAAAACGGTCGATTTAAGACATGCATTTATTTTAACTCTTTTTCCAAAACCCCACTAAGCAATGGCAAAGGGATTCTTTTTACAGCATGAATTTTCAAGAAAAATAGAACAGAAGAAAAGACAACTGCAACAAAATTTTGGAAGAGGGGTCATCTAGTGAGCAGGCTGTGAAAGCTGAATTCCTAAGCCAGCAGCAGAGAAAGCCAAGAAGCAACCCAAATTACACCACAGAACCACGATGCCCCAAAAAAGACTCAGGATTTGGCAGCAGCGCCAGGTAACTCTGGAAGTGGTGGTGAAGCTGGAGCTAAAAACAGGAGGAGGACTGATTGATCTATTTAAAAAGCACTTCAACTTCCAGATCTTCTCTCCCTGACCCTCCTCTGCCCTGTAGAGACTAAAAGATAGCATTCCTGAACTGGAGGACAAGAGGCACAGTTTTCAGAAAGGACCATTCTGAAAACAGGGAGATTAAGTGAGAATTTACATACTGAATGGAACCTACACCTGCCTCTCAACAGCAGTAGACTTCTAGAACAATGGCAGCCAGCAGACAAGACATCAGATGTTTTTCTGGGGAACATGACCAACGTGAGACAAATCAAGAAACTGACATTAGGAGGACCCCCAAAATGGCCCAGCAGATGAATCCCAGAAACAACAAGTACCAATCGCTAGCTCAGAATTTCTAATCTGTTTTCTGGTATTTCACTCTTGAAGCAGACAATCAAGGATTATCAGACACTTGAGGAAAGCCTCTAATTTGAAAGTCAAACATGAAAACTAACAAAACTAATTAAAATCTACTTGAAGAAACAGTGACTATTCCAGGGAGGAGGAAAGTTCTCAAAAGAAACTATTACAGTCACGTGCCACATAACGACATTTCGGTCAACAACAGACCGCATATACAATGGTGGTCCCATAAGATTACTACTACATAGCCTAGGCGTATAGTAGGATACACCATCTAAGTGTGTGTAAGTACACTCTATGATGTTCATATGACAGAATCACCTAACAACACGTTTCTCACAACATATCCTCATCATTAAGTGATGCATAACTGTATTAACATCTTTAGGGAGATAAGACAGTGTGCCCATAAAACAAGACAAAATTATATATATACATTTTGGTAAGGAAGATTGGCCCTGAGCTAACATCTCCTGTCAATCTTCCTTTTTTTTTTTTGTGAGGAAGATTCACCCTGAGCTAATATCTGTTGCCAATCCTCCTCTTTTTTTGCTTGATGAAGATTGTTGCTGAGCTAACATCTGTACCAATCTTCCTCTATTTTTTGTATGTGGGATGCCTCCACAGCATGGCTAATGAGTGAAGTAGGTCTGCAAACAGGATCTGAACCCATGAACCCGGGCTGCTGAAGCAGAGTGTGCAGAACTTTAACCACCCAGCCATGGGGCCAGCCCCTGCCAATTTTCCTCTTTTTGCTTGATGAAGATTGTTGCTGAGCTAACATCTGTGCCAATCTTCCTCTATTTTCTGTGTGTAGGATCCCGCCACAGCACGGCTTAATGAATGATGCAGTGCATAGGTCCGCATCTCGGATCTGAACCTGTGAACCCTGGGATGCCGAAGCAGAGTATGCGAACTTAACAACTATGCCACTGGGCCAGACCCCAAAATGCTATTTTTTTTAAAAAAGGGAGGATAGGGGCCGGCCTTGTGGCGAAGTGGTTAAGTGCGCGCACTCTGCTTCAGCAGCCCAGGGTTTCACTGGTTCAGGTCCTGTGGGCTCACCTGGCACTGCTCCTCAAGCCATGCTGAGGTAGCGTCCCACATAGCATAAATAGAAGGACCTACAACTAGGATATACAACTATGTACTGGGGGGATTTGGGGAGAAGAAGAAGAAAAAAGGGAGGACATTCAGAGTTAAAAAGAGTTTAGAAATCAAAAACCCAAAAGTAGAAATTAACAACTCAGAGAAAGGTTAAAAGATGACTGAACTCAGCAAGTGCTCTTCTAGGTTTACACAAGAGAAATAAAAACATACACCCACATAAAAACTTGTGCATAAATATACACAGCAGCATTATTCACGACAGCCAAAAAAGAGAAAACAACCCAAACGTCCACCAACTGAGGAATGGATAAATAAAATGTGGTATATACATACAATGTAGTATTATTCAGAATAAAAAGGAATGAAGTTCTGATATATGCCACAACATGGATGAACCATGAAAACATTGTGCTAAATGAAAGAAACCAATCACAAAAGACTATATATTGTATAATTCGACTTACATGAAATATCCAGAATAGGCAAATCTATAGAGACACAAAGTAGATTAGTGGTTGACTAGAGCTAGGGGTGGGGGAAATGGGAGTGATTGCTAATGGGTATGGGGTCTTCTGGGGGAGGGGGCAATGAAAACGTTCCAAAATTATATTGTGGTGAATAACTGCACAACTTTGTAAATATAAAAATAAAAGCCATTGGACTGCACACTTTAAAAGGGTAGACAACATGATGTGTGAACTATATCTCAATAAAGCTATTTTTTTAAAAAAAAGAAAGCTGAAGAAATCACCCAGAGAGTTGAACAAAAAGTGAGAGACAGAAAGTAGGAGACAAAATAAGAAAAATATAAGACTATTCTAGGAGTTTCTACATCTGAACAATACGTATTCCATTTAAAAAAGAACAAAGGGGAAGAAATTAAATAATTCAATGTCCCTGAACTGAAGGATCTGAGTTTCTAGATTGAGAGGGCTTATCAATTGCCCAATACAATAAATGAAAATAGACCTGCAGCAAGGGTATGGAAATTTTAGAACACTGGCAACAAAGAGAAAATCCTACAAGATTCCAATAAGGAAAAAAACAGTTCACATATTAAAGATCAGAATCAGACTGGACACACACTTCTCAACAGCAACACTGGAAATTTAAAGACAGATTAAAGAGCAATGCCTTCAAAAAGTTTAAAAGAAAATTAATTACAATCCAGAATACTATATTCCTACAAACCATGAATCAAGTATGAGTAGAGAATACACTATTAAAGAACATCCCCCACGAAATGAGGGAGTAAACCAAGCAGGAAGACATGGAGCCCAAGAGAAATCCAACATAAAGACAGGTAAGGACAATCTCCCAGGACAACAGTGAAAGGGAGGTGACAGTTATGCACCAGGCATAGAAGGCAATAGTAAAGATTAGAAATCAGGAGGTTCCAAAAGAGGTTTCTCCAAAAAGATGAAGTTTGAGGCCCCTGAACATCTTGAAAGGAGATTGTGACAACTGGTGGAGAGTCTAGGGTTGATTTAGTGAGAAATTCATAGAAAACTAAACAAATAAAAAAGAATTAGCAATTCCAGAGAAAACAATAAATTATGCAAACATGGAAAAATAATAATATTCCACAGGCTTTCCTGTGAATAGTGTTTATAACAATAATGTCACTAATAATGTAAACTCAATAATGACTTAAGCAAAATTATGATGTAACTATATTAGAAAGATGCAGCAAGAGCTAAAAAATTTCTTTAAAGAATGTATGGAAATATAATCCTAATATACAGAGTTAGAGGTAAATAAAAGCTTAAAAAACTGAAAGTGTTTGTCTCTGGGTAGGGGTGGGGAGAGACCTTGTTTTAACTATATGACTCCTTTTTTAGTTCTTACAAATGCCTATTAATTAAGTAAAATCACACCCTTAACATAAACACTATGTTGTAAAGGTACTCTTGAGAGATTTTTTAAGAGGCCTGGACTGTACTGGCTAAGACATCTTAAAATGTGAGTCCAAAGAAATCTGACTAGAGTCACCTCAGATTCCAGCAACCCTTGCACTATGTTCAGCATCACTCATTTGTCTCAAATTCTCATTGCTGGTTTTCTAGCTGCCTTTGAAGGTCTCTGGTAAATGCTGAAGGTGGGGCCATTTCTTCACTAGTGTCCTGTTTTTCAAAAAATGAGTTCTCCCTTTGTGGTCAGGTATCACTTCCCCGAGTAGGGATACCTTTATGAAGATAGTCCTTTCCATAAAAGTCCTATTTGGTCACTGATAAACGTCTGTAATTAGTCTCTTTAATATCAGCTAACTTTTCTGGAAAATTCTTCTCAGTGCTCTGGGTCAGTGCTTATAGCTCATCCCTAAATTCTTTCTTTTTTTTGAGGAAGATTAGCCCTGAGCTAACTGCTGCCAATCCTCCTCTTTCTGCTGAGGAAGACTGGCCCTGAGCTAACATCCATGCCTATCTTCCTCTACTTTATACGTGGGACCCCTGCCACAGCATGGCTTGACAAGCAGCGCCATGTCTGCACCCAGGATCCAAACTGGCGAACCCCAGGGCCCCTGAAGCCGAACGTGTGAACTTAACCGCTGGGCCACCAGACCGGCCCTCATCCCTAAATTCTGATGACTCTTTTAAACTATATGTTCATGTAAAGCTTTGATAGAAAAACAAAAGCTAGGGCCTAACCAGTGGCGTAGTGGTTAAGTTCGTGAGCTCTGCTTCAGCAGCCAGGGGTTCACAGGTTCGGATCCCAGGCACAGACCCACACACCACTCATCAAACCAGCTATGGAAGCATCCCATACACAAAATAGAGGAACACTGGCACAGATATTAGTTCAGGGCCAATCTCTCTCACAAAAACAATTAACTAATTAATTAAATAAAAGCTAAAGAAAAAGATGTACAGTGGTTGAACACTCACTCACCTCTACGTAACCTTGTCTTCACTCTTTCACTGCCAGCAACAGCTAATCATTATGGAGCGTTTACCACATGAAAGGCGCTATTGAAGGCACTTTATATTTATTTATATATTTATATATTTATTTATTTATATTATTTATTTATTACTTATTTATATATTTAACCTTCACAACTACCCTATGAGGTAGGTAATAGCAATATTCCCATTTGATTTGATGAGGAAACTGAGGCTCAGTTTCAACTGGTCACAAAGGCAGTAATGGTAGAGCCAGGAGTTAAGCCCAGGAAGTTCTTGTTCTTAACCACTCCACCAAATCACTTCTAATGATTTAAATAAAATGAAATTTTCAACAAAACACATCAGCTTTAAAACTCTAGAAAGCAATTAAATTTTTCTTCTTACTATCTCCTCCTCAGTAAATTTATGGTATATTTCATTACTGTTCATTTTTAAATATAAACTTTGTTATGATACCTACCTGCAAACTGAAAGGCATGAAAGAAGTTCTCCCAGTAACACAAAAATAATTCTCCCACTTAAGGTCTTACAAGAACAAGTATTTAGACTAACATACAATATGGTCATTTAGATTTAGTTAAGGACCTTCAATTCACTATGAATGAAATCTGAATTTCATTTTTTTAAACATTAATATTTAAAATTATACAAATGAGATCTTAGTTTTCCCTTGCTTTTAGAAGAAAACTAACTTCTTATTTGAAAACTAAAATCCATCTTGATGCACTCAGTACAGGAATGATTAAATTATGGTACATGTACTCAGAGAAATAGACAAGTTTGAAAGGATAATATGAAGATGATATAACACTAAAAAATGACTATGACTCAATGCTAACTGGAAAACATTAAAGTTGCATGCTCACCATAAACAACATTTTAAAAAACAATAGGCACGAGGAAAGACAAAAATGACAGCAGTAGTTGTATGACAGAATAATGATTAATGCCCCCTTTCAATTTTGTAGTAACATTTTCAAAAAGTTTGAAGACACAGCACAAAATTTAAACATAAAAAGGTACATCAAGATGTTAGCTGACTCTAGAAATGTTCTAAAACTAGATTGTGATGACAGTTGCACAACTCTGTAAATTTACTAAATGATCACGAAACTATACATTTAAAATGGGTGAATTTTATGGTTTATAAATTACACCTCAATAAAGTTGTTTAAAAAAAAGATGTTAGGAGGAAAAAACTCTTTCTACAATACTCACATGAGAAAACTCTGGCTGTGATGGGATAGGAAGTGACCCAGGAGTGAAGATGGGTGTGCTCTGAGATACTGGTGTTGAGGCTTGTGGCGATGTATTTGGCTCAGGAGGGAGAGGGGTGTTTTCTATTTCCACTGGTTCATCATCTTGGAGTTTCTTCTGAAAAGACTCTCTTCCTCCTTCAGATAATACTGACATGTCCATTGGCTCATCTGGTTTAATACAGGAAAAACAAATTGTGAAATAAGCACTCATCAATACTACTCACGTTCCAATACCACTAACAACAACTATATTATAGAAATTTCCATTCCTAAAAAAATAGTGACTTAATTTCCAAAAGCTGATAGATTATGAGTAAATTAAGTCCTAGAAATCTAACATATTTTCTTCCCCCAGAGAAGGGAGGTCTACACTTCCAAAATACTGAGATACAGATTAAAATGGGCTTCATCCTGGGGCTGGCCCCGTGGCAGAGTGGTTAAGTTCTCGCACTCTGCTGCAGGCGGTCCAGTGTTTCGTCGGTTCAAATCCTGGGCGCGGACATGGCACTGCTCATCAAACCACGCTGAGGCAGCGTCCCACATGCGACAACTGGAAGGACCCACAACTAAGAATATACAACTATGTACCGGGGAGCTTTGGGGACAAAAAGGAAAAAACTAAAATCTTTAAACAAACAAACAAAAAAAAAAATGGGCTTCATCTGGAGATAACCACCCATCCATATGAAATGTTAAATTAACTTGGCTCCTCTGAGCCCCTTTCTTGATTATAGCTCAGTTTTTCACATTTTGCACAGGAATGCCCACATTAATACCATCTAATTTAATGATCGTATATCCTGCCACAGGTCTTGAAAGGAAGTGAACTTGTTCACCACTCCTAAGTAAACATCTACGTATCTATGAACTCATTATATTTGCATTAACAACTGCTAAGTGTAGAGAGATGGATGCCAGGACAAATACAGAAGAAGAAAAGAAATCTGTCAGTGCCAATCAGCACTGATTTGCCAAAGAACTAAGTATGAGACACTAATCCTGAAACAAATTGCTCACGAGGGAAACACACACACACACACACACTGCTTTCCCATAGTACACGACTGACTTGTAGGCCAACAGGATCTTCCTCAGAGCCAGCCTTGCTAGCTAGGTATTTGATTCGTCAACTCTTTTTCCCCTATCTTACAACTTGACCTCAAACAGGCTTCCTCTAGACCACTCTCACAAACTACCTATACCACTGAGTTTTTCCCTATAACCCACAGTCATGCTACCAGATACCCACAACCTGAATATGTACCCTCCCTGCTTAGCTTGGCCTCAACCTCACATTCCAGTCTAAACGCTAGGTTTGGGTTCTGGAGCTGCCACAGCTATGTTAAGTATTTTCATTACACCTTTTGATCTTTCTCACCATGAGAAAGCACTTATTAAGGACTGCTGTTCTAAGCACTACATATAAAAAGGCTTTAGGTTAATAATCCTACATAGCAAAAAACAAAAATAAATACAAAAAAACATAAACAATCCCACAAACAGTTATGCACATATTAAGCAAATGCATTAAATCTAAAATACAATTGACAAGGGAAAATACAGTATGTTACATAAAAAAAAAAAAGAACACTGAATCATATACATAACATAATCCCAATTGTGCAAAGATACTTCCTTATATTTATGCATAGAAAACACTCTGAAAGGTAATATATCCAAATACTAATTATACTTCTATCTGGATTATGACATCACAGGTGTTTTTATTTTCTCATTACTTTCCTATATGCTTTTGCAACTGTCTACAATGAATACTAATTATGTTCACAATCAGGGAGAAAGCATTTTTAATATAATTATCTTTACATATCTTCAGTGTTCACACTACAGACAGAAGACATGGTTTTAAGTATAAATCAAACAACTTGCACTAACAGGATTTTTTGTAGAATGGATTCACTTTTATCTTTTACTGAAGATATCACTAATCATGTTATGTTTAGAATGGTATTAGTCCATTTGGATACCTACAACTGATTTC
The DNA here is from genome assembly GCF_021613505.1 of Equus quagga. NCBI lineage: Eukaryota > Metazoa > Chordata > Mammalia > Perissodactyla > Equidae > Equus > Equus quagga. The sequence continues at coordinate 40,532,249 of NC_060268.1, forward strand.
AAGAGAAACAGTCAGATACAAGCTTTGTGGCAGAAGAAAGTTTAAGATTAACTTTTGTCATAGATAAATTACACTTGAAAAACAGTTAAACATATTTCTATATTTACATCACTCAAGAGCAGAGACAGCAGGATATCATAGGAGGCATATACAAGACAGATAAGAGCAGAGGCTCTGGAGGCAGCTGCCTAAGTTCAAATCCTGCCTCTATGACTTACTGGTTGTGAAATCTCTCTGTGCCTCCATTTTCTCATCTGTAAAACGCGGAGAACAGTAACACCTACTTAAGATTGTTGTGAGGATTCAATGAACAAAAACAAAGAGAAGCACCTAGAACCAAAGAGAAGTGCAAAGAACAGTGCCTAGCACACACAACGTGCTCAATAAATAATAGCTATTGTACCATTATTGGTATGTGAAAGAATGAAAAGGAGAAAATCATGGAATTTATTGGAAAAGCCTCTGTAGAAGCAGTAGGAATATAAAAATATTGTGAATGACTGGATAGGAAAGTAGGACAGAACAAAGGAGGTTTAGATAATGAGATAAATTAAAAAGGAAAGCTTTCTTGTGAATAAAGTAATATATAATCACTAAGTCCTCAAAGGAGGAAGTGAATGAAGTCAAAATTTCTACCATCTGCTCCTAACCACTCTTTGGCAAAAACTACTTTGATAATAGTGAAAATAACTTATAAGAGAAAAAGAAACTATTTTTGATTCCCTCTCACCAACAACATGTTAACATGTTGCTGGGAACTACTGAGGCATTAGTAATAAACCCAGTTCTTCACCATACTAATTCGAGTTCAACTTTAAAAATATAAAAATTTTCCCTTAAATGTCTTTTTAAAAATTAAGTCAAAAATACAGAATTCTCAGGGCTAGCCCAGTGGTTAAGTTTGCACACTGTGCTTCGGGGGCCCAGCCTTCAGGGTTTTGGATCCCAGGCACAGAACTACATCTGCTCACCAAGCCACACTGTGATGGCGTCCCACATACAAAATGGAAGAAGACTGGCACAGATGTTAGGTTAGCAGCAATCTTCCTCAACCCACAGAATTGTCAGAAGAATCAGTGCTAGAAGAGCAAAGAACTGAGCAGAGCACTTTACACTAGGCCACATCCCTGAAGGTTAAACAGACATGAGTCCTACTGAACAGTTTAGGTCACAGTGTTCTAACATATAAAGAAACAGTACATTACGCAAGGCAGAAACGCTGCTCCTCTTCTAATCTGAGGTCAATAGAGCTCACCTTTTCTCCCTTCTTGCTCTGTGGGACTGCTAGGAACAATAAATGGGGTCGATCGAAAACCATCAGGGGAAGGAGCAACAAGATCTGAGGAATTCCTTCATATAAAGAGAGAATCACAGGTTATTTTACCACAGCCACAATTTTGCCTTTGTTTTTCACTTTTTAATAGCAAAAATATCTAAGTCATTCAGACAAATACTTATCGGTATTTGTCTCAAACAGCTACCTGAGGCTGGTGGAAGAACCATGAATAATATAACTATTTCTCACACTAGACATATTGAAGTTAATATTTAAAAAGAAAAAAAAAAAAAAGGAGCTAGACCCGTGGCCAAGTGGTTAAGTTCACACGCTCCGCTTCGGCGGCACAGGGTTTCACCACTTTGGATCCTGGGCGCGGACATGGCACCGCTCATCAAGTCATGCTGAGGCAGCATCCACATGCCACAACTAGAAGGACCCATAACTAAAAATATGCAACTGTGTACTGGGGGGCTTTGGGGAGAAAAAGGAAAAAAAAATAAAATCTAAAAAAAAAGAGTAACAGTAAAGCCATATAATTACAAGAGAAAGTGAATGATCAGACACAAGAACATCATAATTGAAAAGCCGGATAACATAGTGCTAAAAAATAAGTTCAGGGGCCAGATGGGTGGCGTAGCAGTTAAGTTTGCATGTTCCACTTGGGCGGCCCAGGGTTGGCCAGTTCGGATCCCAGGTGTGGACATATGCATTGCTTGTCAAGCCATGCTGTGGCAGGCGTCCCACATACAAAATAGAGGAAGATGGGCACAGATGTTAGCTCTGGGCCAGTCTTCCTCAGCAAAAAGAGGAGGATTGGTGGCAGATGTTAGCTCAGGGCTAATCTTCCTCCAAAAAACAAATAAATTCATCTGCAGATTTTAGACATAAGAAAATTTACTCCATTTTTTGCCTAATATTAGGAAAATAATACACATTTTTATTTGTAAAAAAATAAAAACAAATTTCTTTGTCTTAAAACACAGAGGTAAAGAAATCCAACAACTGCCAACTGTAGAATAACCTATTCTCCGCCCATAAACTGTTAAACGGGAAAAAGTCCTAACCAAATGGAGGAGGAGACTGCTTAGTTCTGGATGTATAACAGTCTCTAGATAACTGGGCAGTTTCTTCCCTAGTGAAATCTTTGGGCTACTGTTATAAAACTTTCAAATGAGAAAGCAGAGCTACCTGCCTTCAACAGTTCCACTAAGTTCTTACCTCCAAAATTCTAAAGCCTAGAGTTTACCTTTTGGTTTAAAAAAACTCTGGACTAGCAGACAATTTTAGCTCTTTCAACCTTAGCCTAAGACCCTCAGGCATATGTTTTCTTGGAAGAGCTATTTTGGGCTTACTTACATGGACAGACTCTCCTGAACAAGGGATCTCTGACCAGAGAGCTGCAGGAGTTGCAGAGTGGTGGCAGGTGTGGAAGCCAGAGAACACCCACCTTCTTCCCTTGAAGGAGTAGAGCAACCATCAGAAGCTACTGGAAAAAAAAAAATTCTAGTCGCATTTACTTCTCAGACTGACATTATTGAATAGTCAAAAAAACCCACTCAGAACTACAAAGAGTAATATTCCTATTTCCAACCATGTCCCAAGAGGACAGAAACTGTTTTCTAATTGTACTACACTTAATGGAATGCCACCCTAACACAAATCTTGAGTGATCATTAAATGCACCCCCTCCCTTCTAAATCATGGGTTCTTTAATAAAGAAGTGACAAAAAATTCCTTAGTTCTTTCTATTATGATTGAAGCTTGAACAGGAAAAGCCAGAATCCTTATACCTCTGCTTGGCTACTCTTCTTTCTTGTGAAGCTTCTATTATAAAACAGCAAATGAGCCTTTCATTCCAAGATCTACCTAAAGTGAAGTAAAGCTCATGCCATGATGAAGATGGGAGAAGTCAAAACAATGCACATGACACCTGATGACATGAATGCAGTAATTTTCATCATTAGAACCTGGGCTTCCTCAAAGGAGACAGAAAATACTAATGCATTAGTAAAAGGATACATGAGCAGCCATTGCTGATTCATACTATAAAGTGTCTTCTGTTGGTCCCTTCCCCTTAGTAAAAGATGGAGTATCAGCGGTATTAATCTCAAGTATAAAGGAATTTCTTAAATATAGCCATATAGCTTTAGCGAGAGACCAAAAAAGGTTTTCTTGGTGACCCGCTAAATGTCTTGCACACATTCACAGCATAGTAAAGGAACATAACCTTCTCTTCTTCCCCCTTACAACCAACACATTATATTTTGCTGGTTATTATTGAAGCTTTCTGACTCTGAGGTTGTGGAAAAGGGGATTGGTAAGAGAGTTTAAAAAATGTAAAACAAATACTAGCTAGTCTTCCAAGCTTTATGTTCTTTCTGCTAGACCATAACTTCCTATTTGTAGTAGATGAACTAATAAAGAAATGAGCAAGTAGACTATTACCCAGATGAATATGAAAAACTTATATTTTAGTATCATAATATTTAAGATTTGAAGACTTATGATGAACAATAGTTACTCTGTCCATAATATTAAATTTACTATATTATTAGCTGTTATTCCTCAATATCTCTATTTCCATAAAAGAGAGAAAATTATGTTAAAATGTTAAATAATAATCACTCCCAAAAAGCCCTTCTCATTAATCAGCTAGAAACATATTTTTCTTCTATAACAAACACATCAGCATACATATAAAGTGCCTTCTAACTTAAGCAGTAGCCTCAGAACAGAAATAAAAGTTTAGATCTTTGGAGAAGAGATGCTATAGCAACTAAATTACTCTTTGTACCTATTTTATTAGTCTGGTCAAACAAGTCTTCCTGAGTTGACAAAACCTCAGGCTCTGTTGACTTCTGAATCTGCAGTCCACCTTCCAGAAGTTCTTGAGCAGGTATTTGTTCTTTTGTTTCCACAGCAGCAAAAGATACTTTGGGACTAGAAGGCATGTCCTCTGACCTAGGAAATTCAAATCACGAGAAGAAAAAGTTGCTATGTTCAAATGCTTTCATCTTTGAACTAAGAAACTTTTCCTGCTTTGTGTGTTTTCCTTTAATAATTTCAAAAATTCCAACAGCTCTCATCTATATAACTATTTATGGAAAGTGAAATAAGCTACTTTTTATAATGATACAAAGCCATCAGCCCATTTCAAAGCCGGTCTCAGTCTGTCACAGAGCAATGCCTCTTTTCTACTCTGTTCACTGCTGTGCTGCATGCTGTCCAAGATTTCTGATGAGTGATTTAGGGATTCTGGTTATATATGCTGTTATCTAGACATGCATGAAGGATTCTGATCCAGACCACAACCAGTCCTAAGGATGACCTTACACAAAAAGGGTTTGGGTGTGAATTATCCTCTGTGACAGTGCCACACACATTACCTTTTACTGACCTTTTCTATTTGATCTACTCAACCTAAGCCCCAAACCAAGATTCCTTCACACCAATACTACTCACACACGTAAGGCACTCATTGCTGGCTTCTTTACAGAGACTTATGAGGTTCACCTATTCTACCATTCCCCAAGTAAAGAGAATAGCAAAACTAGCTAGAGTGAAACTTCCTAAAGAAAAGCCTAAAAAGTCAGCCCCTGTTAAGCTGAGTATTTTGCAGTAGACAACTACTCTTGATATTCAACTTTGATCAGGACCCTATGCCCCATTGTTTCTATAGAAGGAAGTAACAAAACAATACTGAATGTTTATTCACGCCCTACCCCAGATTGGAAGCATCTACTTTTCCTCTGCCACATTCAAACTTGAGCTGTTGACCAGAGGCAAGGCTGTTTTGGATACAACAATCACCACAGGCAGAGCAGAGCTTTACTGCCCAATTCCTACCAAGTTAAGAGCCTAAAGGACTTGGGGAAAAAATACCTCCCTGCATCTATACCATAAACTACCAGATGTAGGATACCTGAGGACCCAAAGCAATCTGGGCACTCATCAAGTATAGAAACAATAGACTTTCAGGCCAGCCCTGTAGCCTAGTGGTTAACTTCAGCACGCTCTGCTTCAGCAGCCTGGGGTTGGCTCCCAGGCACAGACCTACACCACTCATTGGCAGCCATGCTGTGGTGGCAACCCACACACAAAATAGAGGGAGACTGGCACAGATGTTAGCTCAGGGTTAGTCTTCCTCAAGCAAAGCGAGGAAGATTGGCAACAGATGTTAACTAAGGGCAAATCTTCCTCAGGAAAAAAAAACAAACAGTAGACTTTCAAATATAATATTTGTGTGACTCCTCAAAACACTAGAGAAGCTAGGAAGACCTCTCAAAGATAATGCCTCTATAAACAAAGATCAGAGAGGAGGCATAGCAACCAAAGATTAAGGAGTCATGCTTATAGTTACAGCCACAATAAAAGAGCTTTATAATATGCCTAAAGATAAGATGAGGACACAATGAGAATTCATAAATAATCAGTGTTTCTATTGGACAGAAATATGCCCAGTATGAGAAAAAAACACAAAATCAACAATATCTAAAACACGTTTTCACCTGGCCAAGTGAAACAGCACTATAGCAGAAACTCAAAACTACTTTCTAGAAAGAATATGGTTTACCTTGCAGGTGGTGGATTTTGCTCTTCTACCACATGTACATCCTTACTGGGCTGTCCTGCTATGAGGACACCCTTGCTGGGCTGTGCTGTCTTGGGGATATCTTCATTGGACTGTTCTTCATGTTTAACTGCTTGAAGTTTTAGAAGACAGGAAGTTTTAGAAGTCAGGAAGGAGATATTAATTTTTCAAAGTACTAGAAGTAGTCCTGAATGATTCCCTAAAGCAAAGACTTTAATAGAAAGAAGTCTAATTTGAAAATATTTACAGGTATCATTCCAAAAAGGAAAATAACCAATAACCCACTTACAAAAAACCTAATCTGCAAGCCATCAACTGATAAGTATTTGCCAGACAACTGTGCAACTTTACTATATTAACTTAGTCAGCTATGAAATGTAACAAGGAAAAAACAACTAGCTCTAGGATGGCAGGAAAATGCTTATAAACAACTCCAAATGCCAGAAAACATGTTTCATACCAACATTAGCATCCACATCAGATAGTCTAGTATAACCAGAGTTGGTGGTTACTGACTGCAAAGGCTCTCGGTCTACTTCATATGGCACAGTATGTTCTTCAATATCCTGGCTCTGGGAGAGTTCCAGAACCCCAAAGCCCAACTGTGATGAGGCAGGATCTAGAAACAGAATGCCAAGAAATTAGATATCATCCCACAATATTATGCACCATGCAAGCTGCTGTCCCTTAGCAAAAGAGGGCCACGTTAAGTCCTTCACATCAAAGTTCTGCCCTCCCAAAATTTTTCAAAATTAAGAATAAAAATACTAAAAGTGAAGGGGAAAAATGTGTAATGAAGCAAAAACTTAACACACTATAAAACCTTACAAGTACCTAATACAGGTAGACTATGTCTACTTCCTGACAATTTACAGAAACCTTACCCAGACACACAGCAACTCAGATTGTATTTCCATTCCACAAAGCATACAGGCCAAAAATATTTGAAAATCAAATGAATACAAAAAAAGGAAGAGTCAATATGCAGAAAGGGGGCTATCCAATGAGCTACAAATTCCTGAACACCAAACTGGGTGGACTATGAGCAAATTTCCTAATGACTAGTCTCATTTTAATGATGAGAAATCTATAAGCTGATCAAAAGGAAAAATTCCAATATCTGCATGCTTACAATAAAGGGACTTAGAACAAGCTACTATCCTGAAAAAGGGATAAAGCTACCTTCAGCACCAAGAGAGTGTGTGTTATTGTCTGGAGTATCTTCTTCCTTTTCCTCTTTCTCCTCTTCCATCTTTTCTTCCTTCTTTTCCCCCACAGGAGGAGCAGATTCCACTGACATTCCCAAAACACTACGGAAAGACACAATCATGTGTTCCCAGATAGGTTGGGACACTTTGCTCAAAGCATTCTTTGAATTTTATTGTGACTCCCCACAGAGCAACCACCTTTTAAGCAAATTTGAAAAAGTAAAAAACCTCACCCCACTAGTGCTTCTTTCTACAGAAAGCACCTAAAAGGTTAATATCTCAAAACACCATACAGAATTAAGTAACACAAATATTAAACAGAGGAACAGAACAAACATACTTGAATTTTATCTTTCTCTGAAAAGGCATGAGCAGGGACAGAAAAATCTTGCACTCAAGAGTTACTGACAAGTAACAAGAGAAGATGTGCACAAGATGTGCAGGGAAGGGACTCAAAAATACATCTATTAAACCAGACACAGTTCCCAAAAATACTTTAATAAAAAATCTTAGAATACATAGACAGAACCAGAACAGCTAAATAAAATTCAGGTAAGAGGCCTATGTATTTAAAAGAAGTTAACATTACAAGTAAAAAAGCATAATAAAGTAAAAGACAAATCAAAATTAGGAAAAAATATCTCTAACAAATATTAACAAAAGAATAGTCTCCATAAAAATATGAGCAATTCATATGAAGAACCCCAAGAGATAAATGGTTAAAGAAAAGACATCTCACAAAAAAAGAAATACAAATATCTATCTTTATACATGTGAGAAATCAGAAAATCAAATGTTGCCAATCAAATCAGAAAATTTATATATATAAATACCATACTACTATTCAGTGCTGTCCAAACCTGAGGTAAGACAACCATTATCACACACTTGTTTATGAGTATAAACTAACAGAACCTTTCTGGAGAACAATTTGGAGATATGTATTAAGAGCTCTAAAAAATGTTCATACCCAGTAATTTCTATTTCAATTATAAGAAATACTTTGAAATGTGGAAAGATTCTTGTATAAACTTATTCCTCAAAGTTTACTGTGATTAAGAAACAGTCTAGGGGCTGGCCCCAAGGCCTACAGGTTAAGTTCGGCATGCTCCACTTTGGCGGCCCAGGTTCAGTTCCCAGGCTGGGACTTACACCCCTCATCAGTGGTGATGCTGTGGTGGTGACTCACACACAAAAGAGAGGAAGACTGGCACAGATGTTAGCTCAGGGTGAATCTTCCTCAAGCAAAAAGGAGGAAGACTGGCAAAAGATGTTAGCTCAGGGAAAATCTTCAAGCAAAAAAGAGGAAGATGGCAACAAATGTTAACTCAGGGCAAATCTTCCTCAGCAAAAGAAAAGAAAAGAAAAGAAAGAAACAATCTATAAGGCCAGCATTAGGGGAATGATTAAATAATTTCATAATCCATAAAGTGATATATTATACAGCTATTAAAAATATTTAAAACAACCAAATACAATGTGTAAACCTGGATTGGGTCCTGGGTAAAAAAATATATATTTATTTATATAACTATATATGTATATAACTACATATAAATAAATATTTTTTTATATATACTGTTATATATACCAAATTCCATTTATACATACTTATATAAATATATATTTTTTTATATATATAAAAGACATCTTTGAGACAATTGGGAAAATCTGAATATGAACTATATTATTAGTATTACGGAATTTATATTTTCTTAGGTGGTGATAATAGTATTAAGATTATATAGGATAATGTATTACTCTTAGGGGATGAATGCTAAAGTATTTAAGGGGAACTATGACATCTGCAACTTAGTTTCAAATGATCCAGCCCCCCCCAGAAGAGTATATTTTATATATACATACACATACACATAATCTCACACACACACACACACACACACAGAACAAATGTACATTATCCTTTCACTGCTTCTTTGGGTTTAAACTTGTAAAATAAAAAACTCAGGGACAATGTTATTTTGAGTTGTCGAAAAACACTCATGTACAAAGGTCAGCAAATAACCTTTTACTTTCCACATGTCAACTATGTAAAGCAAGTGCACCAAAAAAAGAGGGAAAATATGCCAAAATGTTTACAGCAATTAGCCTCTGGGTGGCAGAATTATAGATGACATTTTTTGCTTCTTTGTAACTTTCCATACATTTAATAATTCATACAAAGACTACTAAACATAACTTTAAAAGCATAAAAGAGGTGAAAACATAAATTTACAAAGTTGAGGACCATGATTCAAGGAAGAGAAAAAGGACTAAGTAAAGATTTCCACAAAAATAAAATGGAACATTACCGTATAACTGGCAGGACTAGATACACGACCTTGGGAAATGCAGGGGAAGAAAGTCCAAGAGCAAATATGACAAAAAGCAGAACAGCAATGAAAGACAGCACAAACCACACACACATCTTCCTCAGTCTCTTTTGGTGTTTTTTCTTCATGTCCCTGACTTCTACATGTTGGTAGGCTCAGTGAGACCTTGGACCTCTTCACCTCTACCCACCTCCTTAGTGATCTTATCCACACTCACGGCTTTGAATAACATCCATATGCTTATGACTCTGTGATTGAAATCTCCAGCTTAGACCCTCCTCCTGAGCTCCAGACTTGCACATCAATTGCCTCCAACTGGCTATTCAAAAGGCAGCTCAACTTTAACATCTCTAAAACTGACCTTCTCCTGCAGTCTTCTCCATCTCAATTAACAGCAACTCCATTCTTTCAGTTCTCAAACCAAAAACGTGGAATCATTGTTACCTCCTTCCTTTCTCTCATACTGCACATCCAATCTTTGAATTCTATTTTCAAAAACCCAGAATCTCACCACTCTTCATCCACTTCTACTCTGATATAGCCACTGTCATATTTTGCCTAAATTATTTCAATAGTCTCTTAGTTGGTCTTCCTGCTGCAGCCCTTGCTCCTCTCTTCAGTCTATTTTTTTTAATTTAATTTAAATAGCTTCTTTTATTTATTCTTTTTATTTTTTATCTTTATTTTTTCCCAGCTTTACTGAAGTATAACTGACAAAAAAATTGTATATCCTTTAGTCTATTCTTGATCCAGCAGGCGAGTGACCCTGTTAAAATCTAAGTCAGGTCACGTCATTCCTCTGCTCAAAACCCTTAAATGGCTTTCTACCTCTCTAAGAGTAACAGCCAAATTCCTCGCAGTGACCCACAAGGCCTTACATACGTTGGTCCCTCCTTTACTTCTGTGACCTCTTCTTCCACTCCTCTCAATCACTCCACTCCAGCCACGCTAACCTCCTTGCCATTTCTCAAATATCCCAGGCACACTCATGTCTGAGGGCCTTTGCACTTGCTGTTCTCTATGTTTGGATTGTACTTATGCCAGCTACAGCAGAGATCACTTACTCAAGATTTTAATCAAATGTCAGATCAGAGAAGCACCCTATCTAAACTTGCAACTCCTTTGATGTTTCCTATCCCCTCTCTGCTTTATTTTTCTCTTTAGCCCCATCAGTGTCTAACATACTATATATTTTACTTATTTATCATGTATTGCTCTATCCCATAAAAAAGTAAGCTATATTAAGGTCGAGGATTTTTATCTCCTCTGATCACTTTGTATGCCCAAAATTCAACAGTATTTGGCATATGGGAAACAATAAATATTTACAGAATGATTATGTGAATCAGAAGACAAGTGAAATAAATCAGATTACAGACAAAAAATGGTACTGATGTTAAACTTTTCTCCACTGTCTAAAAGAAAGCAAAGGTTTAAATATATTATTTAGAAGTACAAAATTAGCCAATAAAATAAAATTATTATTATCAAAAGTTGGGGGGCCAGCCCTGATGGTCTAGTGGTTACAGTTCAGCGCTCTCACTTCAGCAGCCAGGGTTCGTTTCCCAGTCACAGAACCACATCACCTGTCTGTCAGCTGCCCTGCTGTGGCAGTGGCTCACACAGAAGAACTAGAGGGGCCAGCCTGGTGGTGTAGCGGTTAAGTTCATGAACTCTGTTTCAGCGGCCCACGGTTCACTGGTTCAAATCCCAAGCACAGACCTATGCACTGCTTATCAAGACATGCTGTGGCAGACATCCCACATATAAAATAGAGGAAGATGGGTCCAGATGTTAACTCTGGGCCCATCTTCCTCAGCAAAAAGAGGAGGATTGGTGGCAGATGCTAGCTCAGGGGGCTAATCTTCCTCAAAAAAAAAAAAAGGACTAGAAGGACTTACATCTAGGATATACAATCATGCACTGGGGGGGCTTTGGAATGAAAAAAAAAGAGGAAGGTTGGCAACAGATGTTAGTTCAGGGCAAATCCTTCCCTGCTTTAAAAAAAAAAAAACTGGAAGAGTGTTGTGAGTTAAATCCTTATCCTTCGTTATGGAACTCAACTGTCTTAATCTGATAAAACCAGAAAAGGGAGTACAATAGTGTTACTTAGTTTTACAAAAGTATTAAGAGCTAGGAAGATAACCTCCCAAAGAAGTAAAAATACAAACATTTAAAGTGGGTTGCCTCTGTGAAAGGGAAGCAAGGGTGGGAAACGACTCTTTGCTTTTCATTATAAGCTCTTTTTAAAATAAACTCTGTATTTATATTACTGTTAAAAATATTTAACTGATCTCATCAAAATTAAAAACCTGCTCTGAGAAAAACTCTCCGAAGAGGATGAAAAGATAAGCTAAGGATGAGAGAAAATATTTGTAAACTACATATCCTACAAAGGACTAGTATCCAGAATATATGAAGACCTCTGAAAACACAACAAAAAAAAGAAACAATCCAATTAGAAAATGGGCAAAAGATATGAACAGACATTTCCTTGAAGAGGATGTACAGCTAGCAAATAAGCACATGAAAAGATGTTGATCATTATTAGCTATTAGGGAAACACAAATTAAAACCAGAATGAGCTATCACTACACACTTAACAGAACGGCTAAAATAAAAAATAGTGACAACACTAAACGAGAGAAAATGGATCTCTCATACATTGATAACGGGACTATAAAATGATACAAACACTCTAGAAAACAGTTTGACAGTTTTTTATAAAACTAAACATGGAACTACCATAGGACCAAGCAACTGTCCATCTGGCCATTCACCCTAGAAACAGGAAGACTTACGTTCACACAAAAACCTGTAGGCAAATGTTCATAGCAGCTTTATCTCTAATAACCAAAAACCAGTATCAACCCAGACTTCCTTCAAACAGGTAAATGGTTAAACAAACTGTGGCAGGGGCCGGCCTAGTAGCACAGCAGTTAAGTGAGCAAGTTCCACTTCGGCGGCCCAGGGTTTGCCAGTTCAGATCCTGGGTGCGGACATGGCACCGATTGGCACGTCAGGCTGTGGCAGGCGTCCTACATATAAAGCAGAGGAAGATGAGCATGGATGTTAGCTCAGGGCCAGTCTTCCTCAGCAAAAAGAGGAGGATTGGCAGCAGTTAGCTCAGGGCTAATCTTCCTCAAAAAAAAACAAAAACAAAAACAAAAACCCGTGGCATATCCATACCATGGAACTACTCAGCAACAAAAAGGAATGAACTATTGATACACGCAACAACTTGGACAGATCTCCTGGGAGTCATGCTGACGGAAAACAGCTAATCCCAAAAGGTTACACACTGTATGATCCCATTTATATAACATTTTGAAATGACAAAATTTTACAGATGGAGGACAATTTTAATTTGTGGTTGCCAGGAGTTCAGGTGCAGGAGGGGGAGGTAAGTGTGGTGATAAAAGGGCAACACTAGGAGCCAGCCCCGTGGCCGAGTGGTTAAGTTCGCACACTCTGCTGCAGGTGGCCCAGTGTCTTGTTGGTTCGAATCCTGGGTGCGGACATGGCACCGCTCATCAAGCCATGCTGAGGCGGCGTCCCACATGCCACAACTAGAAGGACCCACAACTAAAATATACAACGATGTACCGGGGTCTCTGGAGAGAAAAAGGAAAAAAATAAAATCTTAAAAAAAAAAAAGGGCAGGCAACACTAGGGATTCTTGTGGTATTGGGCCTGCTCAGTATCTGGACCATAGTGGAGGATACACAAACCTACACAGGTGATTAAACTATATAAAAATTAACACACACGAGTACAAGTAAAACTGGGAAAATCTGAATAAGTTCAGTGGATTTTATCAATGTCAGTATCTTGGTTGTGATGTTATACTACACTTTTACAAAATGTCACCACTGGGAGAAACTGGACCAAGTGTACAATGGACCTCTCTGCATTATTTATTACAACTGCATGTGAATCTACAAGCGTCTCAATTTAAAAAAAAAATGTTTAAGGGAGATACAAAAATATCCATTATTTTTTCAGTATTATATTTTTTAAGATGCTCCATGTTTAGACCCATTGGCTTACATCAATAGGATACTACATAAGAAAGGAAGATTTTTTGGAATTTTATGACGTAGAAAAGTTCACAAGCAGTTTTCAAAATATCTGCATTAATGACTAAACGCAACATAAAGAGATCAATATACATGTGTTTTGAAGAGCTTTCATTCTTTTGGAATCAACCTCAAATTCTTTCCAGCTTTATAACCTTTGCACATGCAGTTCCCTCTGTCTGGAAAGCTCCTCCTCTCACATGCCACAATTCTCTCCAGCCCTTCAACCATGCCTAACAAATTCATATTTATAGTTTAGATCACATTCCTCAAAAAGGCTTTCTCCTAGCCCCAAGATTAGGCTATATATTCTATTTTTTCCCTCTTTGCAATGATCACAATTATAAATGAATAGCTATTTGTGTAATGATTTAATGTCTATCTGTCTTCCCTATTAAATTATAAGCTCCATGATGGCAAAGTCCCTTCACAACACCTGCCAGAATGCCTGCACGTTTACTGAATGTAAGCATTCAAGTGTTTTTTGGGAGAAACAGCAACACATTGACGCCAAAAGGGAAAAGAAGTAACATGGGACTTCTCAACCAGCACTGCTTCATTTACAATGAGAGTAATGTACACTTCCTGTCCCCACTGGTTCAAACCAGTGTGCTGAGCCACAAAAATATAGTAGATAAGCCTGGCACATGTTCCTAAAGAGGTTAACATAAACTTAAATGCCTACAGAAAGCAAAGCAAGGTAACATAAATGAGTGAAGCAGCTAGGTTTAAGAAGAAAAGCACAAGCACTATAATAAATGACAAAAGAACACCTGGTCTCAGTGTCCAAGTACAACACTAAGTTGTAGGGGCTATGAGAGACCACAGCACTCATGCCCCATCTAAGCTGGCTGCTACTCACAGCTCCAACCAACTGTTGCCAATAATGCAACAGCTGCCTTTCTTCTGGACTAGTAATGCCAGACCAGAAATCCAAGTTTTATGTGAAATTTCCCCATTTTTAAATCCTATCAATTAGTTCAAATATATCTTATAACCTTGTGTGGGCCAAATAAAACCAATCAGCAAGCCAAAATAAGCCCACCAATTTGCAGATTGTTCTAAAGCATCCAATTGATGATTTGGGATAAAAAATTCATGTGCAAACACAGAGTATTAAATAGAATGCAAAAACTTTTTTGGACATAAAACCACAGTCTTTCGCTACCTCAAATTCTCCTCTCTGACTACCTCCCTTTTTTACTCTGCCACTCCAAGACTCCTGAAATGGTCTACATTCTCCTTTGATCTTAGGAGAATTTGGGCACAAGACTGAGAAGCATTGGATAGTAAAAAAGAAAGAGGACTTGAGCCAGAAGAACTCAAAGCCCAGCTCTGCCACTTACTAACAATGCATTCTAGAGTAAGTCATTTAACTTCTTTGCCTAGCAGTTTCCCCTCTATGTAATGGAAGTAACACAATGTCTTTATTGCACAGCTGCTTTAAGGACGAAATTAAATGGGAGTACAAACAACCAAATTAGTGCCTAACAAAGAGGATAAATTCACTATGGACAATGTAAAGATACATAAGACAAAGCAAAAACTGAATACTGTTTAGAGTAGGAACTAAACATTCTGGGTCTAAAACTGGGCTGGTTGGTGAAAAGCATGTCTAATAGTTTTGATAATATACCTAAATGTTTTTTTGATGATTTTTTTTCCTACCAATAAGTCATATCTATACTAAGAATAAGGAATGCTTATTTTGTTTTCACATGCACAAGACAGATTACAATTTAAACAATGTAAGTGTAAAAAATGTTACCTTCACAAAAGAGATTCCAGCTATAAGTAATAATAAAATACTAGCTAATACAATTCTCAAATCCCACTCCCTAATTCACAATAAGATTAATCCCTTTATCCCTGAGATGAGGCAACAGGTACAGATAAAAGAATTGCTCCATTAATTAATTTAAATAAATTCCTTCAAACACTAGTATACCTGCTTGTCCTGTTTGGCTGAGGTAACTGTTCAATGACCTGACTGACGGAACCACATGCGTCCAAATGAGAAGAATCCATAGGGTCTGAAAAAAATAATTGGATATTAACACAAAAAGCCTTTACCACCAAACTTTAATACAAACTCAGGAATGTGGACAATACCAATCTAATCAGCTACATTAGAAAACCAACCTGAGTGCCTACTATGCACCAGATACTGTGCGAGACTTCCTTTCATATGTTCACCACACCCATGTAATGTTTAAATCTACCCAGCTCCAACAACAGCACCCTTGCAAAAGGGACTAATAACTTTAAACACCTCACCTGCAGCTTTGTTTTCTTTCAGATGTTCATTGAACCCACTATTGCTGTCTCCTTGTTCTTCTCCAGCTGTTTGTTCAGGATTGGACACAACATCCTAGAAAATATACATATATAATAGCCCCACTATATATGAAATAGTCCAAAATGAGACTTCTTTGTGAACATGCTGCTTTCATTTTTCCAACCAAATTTATCCAACATAGTGATCTCCTAAGTACTTACATTTGCTCGGTGGTCCAGACTAGGAAAAAATCATCTGCTCAATCATTTCCAAACAAGATAACACTCACCAACACAGGGTTCTCTTTGTGTGTCTGTAGATTAGGAAGGTGTCGAGACAGCATACTGAAGTGAGAACCAGAATCATCTTCTAGAACCTGGCTTTCAGGCTGCGAATCTTCAATTATCAGGCAAGGAGTGTCTTGCTGAGAGAAATCTGAATCCAACTGACTTCCAGTAGGGTCCATCTGCTCCCCTGGAATGGATCAACAAAAGATCAGTTCTGTGTAACTCACTAGCCTTCCTCATGCAGACTGAGCTTAAATAATGGGGCGGAAGTACAAGAGGTGGAAAAGGGGACCAGTCTAGGACTCTTCCAATTAAAACATTATATTTATAATTGCTGCATTCGCTTTCCTATCATACCTCCCAATACCTGATTTCCTTGGTATTTACAATCAACCTGTCTATCCCTCTCTCACGCTTCTTTTCCATCACCTTCCCGGAGACACCCTTTCCTCTCCTTGCTAACCTCTTCTCTCCCCGCCCCTTTTTCCATCCCCCACAACGCTCTCTGTATCTTTCTGGCGACTCTACCACCCCCCAAAAGGCTGCTTTGTAATCTCTGTTCGCCTGAACCCCCAGAGCCCTTCACGTTTCCTCACGACCACCTAGCCTTCCAAGCTACTGGTTCCCCACCCCCTCCTCAGGGCCCTCCAACCCTTTCCCCGTCACCGCCGCCATGCTTGCCGCCCCGCCCCCTCCGGTAAGCCATCCCTTCAGACCCGAATCCCAAGCCTTGAGAGCTAACTGCGCCCCCACTTTCCAAACAGTACCAGGCATCCCGGCGGGAGGTCCTTCGCGCTCGAGCTAGAGGTCTCTGCACGCTCCCCAGGTCCCTCCAGCTCGATCCCCAGGTCGCCGCTGTCGCCACCGCCGCCACCGGCCGCGAACTCCCCCTATTCCCGTGGCGTCACGCAGTATCAGTTCGCCCATTCGCTGCTGCTGCCCGCCACTCAAGAAATCTCGTGGATGATTGGTGGCTGAGGCGGAGTGCCCCGCCCTACGTAAGAAAAAGGAACACGGCGGCGTGTTTCCATGGCAGCATGGACGTTGCAGGCCCTCCCCCTAGTACTGCCAGAGAATGACAGTATCCTTGAACTGAAGGGACCTTGAGAGGGCGTAAAATATATTCTCTTATCTCCAGGGCGATTGTTTGTACCAGTCCTCAGACATAAGAGAAAAGACCTGTTTTCCATCGTTCATGCACCTTAAGGCCCCCTCTCCCACCCTCTTCCATGGAAAAGGAGAGGGTTTCCCAGCTTTCCAATAAAAGGGCAAAGAAGAGGATCCAGGATGGCTAGTACTACTTAAGAGCTGGTGAAAATGAAGAGACAAACTCTTTGGGGTTTACTTGTGTCAATCAGAATCCCTTTTGTGGGCCTCTACCTGAATTCAAGGGCCTCACATTACGTCTCTGTTAGGTTTTTTTTTTTTTTTCCTTTATATTGTCCGAGGGCCCTAGTAAGTCATATTTTTTCCCATTGCCCTTTCCAGTCTGGAACGTAAGTCAAGCTTCACGTTGGCTTATCATTGCCCTATCTTTTATGGGATTGCAGCCTACAGAGATGATAGCCCCAGACATTTTTTTGCACCTCCCTTTAAGAGAATTGACATAGTGATTCTCAGACTCCCTGTTGAGGAGAACAGCTGCCGCCCTTTAACTAGATGACCTCAAAGATCCCTCCAAGCCGTGAGAGTCTATTATCCTAATTATGGTGCCAGGGTCTTATAGAGGGTGTGGCACCTGTGACTTGTATTAATGAACTAGGCCTCGTGAGGAATATGTATTTTTTTTAATTTAAGTGGTGTTTGGATCTGGGATGGAATTCTAGCCAGAGCAGCTGTCAATAGGCAAAGCACCTAGCACACTGCCATGCATATACATAGTAGGCATTCAGTAGAAGGTAGTTTTTTCTCTCAACCCCAGGCTCAGGATGACTTAGGCAAACCCCAACAATGATTCTCCAATCTTATAAATGCCCAGTGCAGCACCTGATATAGGCTAAGCTGAAGTAGAGCATCCTACCAACCAATTTTCTCCCTGCTGTTATAAATTACAGTGATCGTATTTTCCAAACCAAAAATCAAAGCATGTCATCTGAGGATATGTTACTTATGGGCAAAAAGGACAGACTCCTTGAAATGAAACTGCCCTGAAAAATCTAGAATCTATTGTTGCTATAACTAGAATATAATTAGGGTCCCCAGAATGGGTTTGTTTTTTTTTTTTTTTTTTTGAGGAAGATCAGCCCTGAGCTAACATTTGCCAATCCTCCTCTTTTTGCTGAGGAAGACTAGCCCTGAGCTAACATCCGTGCCCATCTTCCTCTACTTTATATGTGGGACGCCTACCACAGCATGGCTTGATGAACCGTGCCATGTCCACACCTGGGATCCGAACCAGGGGACCCCAGGCTGCCAAAGCAGAACATGCACACTTAACCACTGCGCCACCGGGCCGGCCCCCCAAGAATGGTTTATTAGTGGAGCAAAAATGGAATGGAGCACACGGAGACACATCCCACTTCTTAATCTTGAAAACATTTATAATTGACTCCTCTCTTCCTCCACTTCTAATGTTGCCGAAGACCAGTGACCAAATAAATTTAATCTTAAAAGGACTAGATCAGGTCAATATTAACTGCGCTAGTAAAGTGAATTCATCTACTCAATTTGAGAAGACATAAACAACCAGGTCTTCTTGTGAGCAAATCTTGACTTTGATTCCCATAAAAATCCTCCAAAAGTTACTATATTTTCACTCTTCTCTGTCCTGCTATTGCATTTCTCCTCCCCAAGCAAGACATAAATAAATAGGCCTTCTTGATTGTTTGACAAAGAGCTATAAACCTCAACAAACATGACTAAAAATAAATAGCTAAGGAAAAAAGTGAACCTGAGCCATTTCCGTTACTAAATAAAACAAGAACTTTAAAAAACTGTGAAGAAAAATTGTGAATCCCTTGTTAGGCAGTATGACAATTAAATCAATCATTAAATTACCCAGAAAGATCAGAAAATGCAGGCAGGATAGTTACCCACTGAGGCTGTGACTGATTGCCGTTAAGTGAGCCAAAGGCCTTTATTGACTCTTAGATTGCAAAGGACCATCAGTACATCTACCTATCTACAGGTGCATCTTTACCTAAGCCACCTCAGAGAGAAATCTAATCTACCTCTAAAGTCTTCCTAGACAAGAAAATTCCATCAGAGGTTTAAAGTTTAACAAACTTCATTGTCAGGAACTTTTCTTCTAATCGTCCAACCTAAATCATTTATTCTAGAGCTTAAAGCTATTTCCTCTCATATTGTCTTTAATTGGTAATTTTAAAACCTGGATAAATTCTCATAAGGCTGGGATCATCTCCTCTGGTCCAATAATTCCATAGCATATTTCAAGCAATTCAATAATAAATACAAGTTTTGCATACTTCATTAGTCTTTTTCTGAGGTCTCCTCACAGACTTCTCTAAGCAAAAGGACCCCACACAGTTTAATCCTACCTCACAGACACTATTTACCAAGCTTTAAATTTGCTTCATAGTTTTCCTCTGGAAACTCACAGTTTGGGAGAACTTACCTGAGGATATGAAAAGTACTGAATATAATGATAAACTATTATATATCCTCGTAGGCTGGAATATTAAAGTATTACATGCTGACTTATATTTAACACATAACTGCTTCTGACCCCTATACTGCCTTCTGTTGTACTTGGGCCTATACAATCACGTCCAGCCATATACCAATGATATAATTAATTAATAACATGTATTATATTTTTACTATGTGGTAGGTATTGTGCTCTGTTTCACATTCATTATCTCACCTAAAAGCCTCATGACTCCTTGAAGGTTATAAATGAGGACACTAAGGCTTAGAGAGATGAGATAATTTACACAATGTCTCAGAGCAAGCAAGAGAGAGAGTCAGAATTTGAACCCAGTCTGTCTAACTGCAAAAATTTTATATATCCATGATTGAAAAGGACCAGTGACAAAGAAATGGCAAAACAGTTGATACAAAACTTTTTTTGTTTTAAAACATATTTTTATTTGAATACTGAATATGGGTGTCCCTAATGTTCTAGGAATTGACAATAATTAAAATAATATGAAGAAAACAGAGGAGGACCTGAAAAGTTACCAACTCTACATCCTTATGAAGAAGTTAAGTCAACAAAGAGGTGATGACATAATTAAAATGTGAAAACAAATTGCTTAAGGTAGTCAGTAATTATCTATGATACTCTATTAACTTCCTAACACTAGGCTGATACACTTATAGGTACTTATAACCCCTGCAGTGGAAGCAATCCCAAATGGACTGCATCTTATCTCTACAGAACTTCCTCCTGTTAATATTAAGTAACTTTTTATGTTGAAAGACATTTAAGAGCAACAGAAAAGTTGCAAAAATAGTAAAATAAAAAAATAGTATATTGATCTCTCATAAACCCTTTCACCTAGATTCACATTATTAACATTTGCCACATTGCTCCTGTTCATTTTTTTTATTGTGGTAAAATATACATAATATGAAATTTACCATTTTAACTATTTTTAAGTGTACAGTTCAGTGCCGTTAAGAACATTCACATTGTTGTGCAACCACCATCCATCTCCAGAACTTTTTCATCTTCCAAAAATGAAACTCTGTGCCTACTCAACACTTACTTCCCATGCGCCTCTCCCTCCAGTTCCTGGCAACTACTAGGAGGCTGAGGGGAGGGAGGAATAGGGAGTTATTGTTTAATAAGTACAGAGTTTGAGTTTGGGAAGATGAAAAAGTTCTAGAGATGGATGGTGGTGATAATTGCACAACAACATGAATGTTCTTAATGTCACCAAACTGTACACCTAAAAATGTTTAAAATGTTAAAGTTTATGTTATATGTATTTTACTATAATAATGTTTTTTAATGAGACAAAACTAAATTTTAATATTTAAAGATCATACCTAGATCACTAAAAAGTAAAGAAATGACATGATTGCAATAAAAGTCAGGACTAGCAGTTAATTTTAGAGAGGATAGAGGGGTTGTGATTCTTTAGGAGCCAATTGAGGTGGTTGGAAATGTCCTATTTTTATTACCAGGGGCATTACACAAGTGTACTATTTATAATTCATACATTTGTACATTTATATCTTATTTACTCTTTTATTCTGTATTATTTTACAGTAAAGATGATTTAAAATAAACAAATATTATTGATGCTAGCACTGTGGTGAAACAGAGGGTATTTACATGATCTAAAACTATCTCCCTAAAATGTATTGAATTATTACAAATAGAAAGTAGTAAATTTGCAGTGAAAAAATTTGGTAACTTAACCAAGTGATCCCAGTTAACATCACCAGTAATGGGACAAAATGTCATCACGTGTTGCTGGATATGACACACTGAGAAGGAAACATTGTTTTAATTGTATTCCTGCCAAAAATTCATAACCTGAATCTGATCATAAGGAAACATCAGATAAGCCCAAAATGATGGATGCTCTACAAATAAGGAGCTTATATTCTTCAACGAGAGAGAGAAGAGAGAGAGAGAGAAATGCCAAGATCAAGAAGGACAAAGAAAAGGGCTGGCCAGGTGGTGTAGTGGTTAAGTTGGCGCACCCAGGTTTGGCAGCCTGGATTTGCGGCCCAGATCCTGGGCGCAGACCTAGCACCACTCATCAAGCCACGCTATGGTGACATCCCACAAAAAAAGTGCAAGATTGGCAACAGATGTTAGCTCAGGGCCAATCTTCCTCACACACACACACACACACACACACACACACAAATGACAAAGAAAGCCTAAGGAACTGTTTCAGATTTGAGGAGACCAAGGAGACAAGACCATCAAATGCAACAGGTAATCCAGAACTGAATCCTGGACAAGAACTTGGTTTTCTTTCTGCCATAAAGAACTCTAATGAGAGAACAGGTGATATTGTAGATTGTATAGTAGTATTGAATCTATGTTATTTTCCTGATCCTGATAACTATACTGTTGTTATGTGAAAAAAAAAAAAGAAAACAAAAAGAGAGTGGTACCAAATTATCCAAGTTTGGAGCTGAGTGGGATTTGGTAATAAGCAAAACTACAAGAAAAGTTTACCCTCACCCAACGTAGGAGTAGGATGAGAGCAAGAAAAGTAATATTCTTAGAGCCTTTGGAAACTGCCAGGAATCAGAGCCAGGATGGTAGAAGGTGAAAAAAGTTCATATTGCAGATTAAAACAAAAACAAAAAACCAGCTACTCCTAAACTCTTAAGTCTCGATGGGAAGAAGGCAGTTTTTATGTTCTGGGGCTGAGAAATCTAAGCAAACAAAACACTTCAGTGGACAAGGACACGAAGCTGATTCCTACTCATGCATGAGCGGCTAAGCCGTGAAATGTTTACTCATCTTCTGAGATAAGTGTGTGTACGTAAAGTCACGTGCACATAGTGCCTAGTTTTGGGTCCTACTCCCCATGTCATTATTTCATATCCCCCTTCATTCTACTCTGAGTCACCTCACCCATTTCCCCCCTGTAGTGTCTTAGATAGGTTTGGATCCCAAAGGCTGATCTAGGCTGTACAGAGCTAGTGTGCCAACTAGTTGGCAAGAACACTCCACATAAGAACATGTCTTGGCCCTGCTCAAATACAAGCCCATCAACATAGGGAGTCTCATGAATCTGAAGCCAGAAAATTCATAGCCCTGGCCAAAATTTCCTCACAAACTCAAGTTCATTTGTTAATTTTAATTCACTTCTGTACAAGGTACCATTCTGGCTCCATGATGGTGGAGAGAGAGCAATGTATAAAGATGATTAAGATCTAGTTCCTACCCTCAGGGAACTTAGAACTTATAGAGGAGATAAGACATGTATACAAACAACTAGAATTAAAAAATACAGCAAAAGTGCTGTAGGATTTCAGAGGAGAAAGAAATCGAAAGAGAATTTTAGTCATTTGGTTATAATGAATACTTATTGAGCATTTACTATGTTCTAAGTTCTATTTACTCTCTCTTCTTTCTTGATCCCATCCTGTCTCATTGCTACAACCATCATCAATATGCCAATGACTCCCAACTTTCTATGTCCAGTCCAGATCTCTCTCCCAAATCCCAAACTTATATATCAAACTGCCTATTCAATACCTCCGTTTGGATGTCCAACTGACATCTTAAACTCAACATGCTTAAAATTGAATTCATCTTTTCTACCAAACCTGCTCCACTTGCAGAACTTCCCCATCTTAGTTGGTGGCAACTTCATCCTTCTTGTTGTTTATAACAAAAAGCTTGGAGATATTCTTTTCATTTTTGTAACAGAAAAAGAAAAGATAACCTATGTACTTATCCAACTTCAACAATTATCAGCAAATCCCCAACCTTATTTCATCTGTATCCCCACCTACTTCCCCCCAACTGATTATTTCTAAGCAAATCCCAGACATCATAAAATTTCATTCATAAATATTTGTATGTGCGTCTAAAACACAGAGAATCTTTTAAATATAACAATATCAACACACCCAAAGAAAATTAACAGTAATTTCTTAATGTAATCAAATATGTAGGGTTCAAATTTCTACAGTTGTCTCATCTTTTTTTTATTTTTTACAATTCCAAACAAGGCTTTCATGTTGCATATGGATGATACTTACCTACTTACCTTAGGTCTCTTTTAATCTGTAGGTTCTGCCTCTTTTTAATTTCCTACAATTTATTTATTTGTTTATGAAACCAGGTCATTTGTTCTGTAAAATTTGCAACATTGCAGATTTTTCTGATTGCATCCCTGTGGTGTCATTTAATGTATTTCTTTTTCCCTTTTATTTCCCATAAATGGGCAATTAGATACACTTGATCAGATTTATGTTCCTTTTTTCTTTTTTGGCAGGAGTGCTTCATAAGGGGTATCATAAACTTCCTACTGAATCGCATCAGGAGACATAACACCTGGTTAAATGTATTTCTGTTTTGTTACAACTGATTAATAGGTTCAAATGTTACCCCCCTTTTACCTGATAGTTTAGCAGTTACTGGTAATCATTACCTAGCTGCATTATTTCACCAGGCGCTGCAAAACAGTGATATTCTAATTTTAACATACTCTCTTCATTTATCAGCTGGAATTCTTCTATAAATAAGAACTTTCTCTTCATCAAATATTTGATTACCTAAAGAAAGGCAGGATAAATGCTTAATTCTTTCCTTTGATTTACTAGTTTTCAAAATATTGAGTTGAGGTTCTCTATATAATACAGTTCCCAAAATAATAAAGTCCTCTAGCATACTGCAAAGATGACTAATGAGATTTTTGTTTTTAGTATCACTATGAACTCAAGGATTCTTAACACATTCGATGTGCTTCAATCCACTGCATTTATTGTTAATTTTAAAATGCATATTTTCCCATCTTTGGACTATAGAAGTCCCTTCAGATTAGCTCCAGAACTTTTGACATGATTCCACTCAGTAGTCTTTGATAGCTTCCTTGCTTTCTGTTATAACAAGATGTTCTAGGGTTGTTTATTTCCTGCCCCAGATCTGGAATCAGATCTTTCAAGACTGAGAAGTCTTGCTTCATTTTAGCAGTAAACGGCAATGAAAGACCACAGTTTGGATGGTTGGAATGCTTATTACTACTAGATTGGTCATTGTTTCGCTTTTTCCAATTAAATTTTAGGATTTTAGGGATTCGACACAACTTTCTTGATATTATATTTGTATCTCTTTCTCTTATGATCAACATCTTGGTTCCTGATAACATTAACATAATTTATTTATTTACTTTATTCTATTATACATAATCATTTCAGAAAAAAATACCAGTATTATTACTAATGAGATGACTAATGAAAACAGTTTAATATTTCTTTGCAGTTGATTTTTATCCTTAGGGTAGATCCCATTAAAAATGTACAGTTAAGACACATGCTATAACATAGACGAATCTTAAGGACATTATGCTAAGTGAAATAAGCCAGTCACAAAAAGATAAACACTGAGTGATTCCACCTCTATGAGGTACTTAGAGTAGTCAAAATCATAGAGACAGAAAGCAGAATGGGGGTTACAAGGGCCTGGGGAGAGGGGGGAATTGGGAGCTATTGTCTAATGAGTATAGAGTTTCAGTTTTACTAGATGAAAAGAAATATGGAGATGAATGGTGGTGATGGTTGTAGAACATTATTAATGTAGTTAATATCACTGAACTGTTGAGTTAAAAATGGTTAAAATGGTAAATTTTATGTATATTTTGCTACTATAAAAATTTTTTGAAAAAAAGTACGAATTACTATATTTTAAAGTCATTTGAAATAATTCTTCTACCACTTTCATACAGTTAATTTATTTCATTTTGTTTTTAGTTTTTAGTGGCTGCTTTATTTTTATTTTTTTATTGAGGTAAAATTCAAATACAGTGAAATGCACAGCTCTTAGTTGTATAATTTGATGAGTTTTGACAAATCTATACATCTGTGAAACCTATATACCAAGCAAGATATAAAACATTGTCATCACTCCAGAGAGTTTTTCATGGCAACCATGTTCTAATTTCCATCACTATAGATTAGTTTTGTTGTTCAACAGTTTTATATAAATGGAATCATACAGTATGCAGTCTTTTGTATTCTTCTTCTTTTGCTCAGCACAACCTTTTTGAGATTCATCCATGTTGTTGCATGCATCAGTAGTTCACTCTTTTTTATTGCTCAGTAGTAGTCTATCATATACATGTTCCACAATTTGTTTATCAGTTCTCCTACTGATGGATATTTGGGTTGTTTTGGATCATTATAAATAAAGCTGCTATGAACATTCATAAACAAGTCTTTTTGTGAACATACATTTTCACTTCTCTTGGGTTGATATCCAGGAATGGAACTGCTAGGTCTTAGAATAGGTATTTGTTTAAGTTAATAAGGAACTGCCAAACAGTTTTCCAAAATGACTGTATAATTTTATCCTCCCACTAACAACATATGAGTTTCAGGTGCTGCACATCCTCACTAACATTTGGTATTGTCAGTGCGAAATAGTATTTCATTGTGTTTTTCAGTAAACCATACATATCATTCATGTACAATAAAATGTGCTCATTTTAAGTGTAGAGTTTGATGAGTTCAACAAATGGATACATGTGTGTAGCCACCACTACAATCAAGTATAGAACATTTTCATCATCCCAAAAAGTTCCCTTCTCCCCCTTTGCAATCAATTCCCATCCCCTCCCCAGCCCCAAGCAACCAATTATTTGCTTTCTATCACTGTATATAAGTTTTTCACATTCTAGAATTTCATCTAAACTTATTCATGCAGTATGTACTTGTGGTGACCGTAAAAATGCACCACTGAAATATGCTTGCAGAGAGCATAACTGACTGATGACCCCACCTGCTGCCACTCTGGAACTACCCCCACATTAGCACCAAAGCCACACTTCCCATGGGCTGATCCCCAGACAATGCCAGAGCATGACAGGGCTACAAAGGCAGGCCCAATCCTGTGATACACAAGATTCCTCCAACAGCTGCCTTTGACTTGAAGACTCTTTATCAGTGTGGTCAAACCTTTCTTGGAACCATACTGTAGGACAAAACTCTTCCTTTCCAATCCTCATTCCTTCTCTCTCCTTCCACAGATGCCAGACCTGTTTCTTGGTGTGAAGGTGCTCTCTGCCTTCCCCTGATCCCTCCCTGTGCTGGTTTAAAATATATCCAAAAATTCATTGACACTTCCTTCAAAAAGTAGAGCCAATTTCCCTCCTTTTGAGAGTAGACTAGACTTAGTGACTTGTTTCTAATAAACAGAATAAGATAGAAGTGAGGATGTCTAATGTCCAATACTATCTCATAAAAAGGCATTGTGGATCCCTCCTTACTCCTTCTTGGTTCACTTGCCCTAGGAGAACCCAGCTGCCATATCATGTGGATACTCAAGTAGACCTATGGAGAGGCCTACATAGGGAGGAGCTGAGGCTTCCTGCCAATAGCCATGTGAGTGAGCCATCTTGGAAGTAAATCATCCAGCCTCAGTCAGGCCTTCAGATTATTGTAACCCCAAGCAATAAATTGACTGCAACCTTATGAGAAACCTTAAGCCAAAACCACTCAGCTAATTTGCTCCTGGATTTCAGATCCTTAGAACCTATCTGAGATAATAAGTATTAGTCAGTTTAAACTGCTAAATTTTGGAATAATTTGTTTCAAAGCAACCAATATGCTCCCCCAATAAATCTCTTGCACATCTAATCATGTCTTGGCAACTACTTCTCAGGAGACCAACTAACACAGTATTCTTTTGTGTTTTGTTTCTTTTGTTCAGCATAATGTTTTTTACTTTTCATCTACATTGTATACATCTGTAGTTTCTTTTTATTACTGATAATATTCTATTGCATGAAGTTACCACAATTTGTTTATCCATTCTCCTGTTGATGGACATTTGGGTTGTTTCCAGTTTTTGGCTATTATGAATAAAGTTGCCACAAACAGCCATCGCAGGTCTTTCTGTGGACATACATGTTTTCATTTCTCTTGGGCAAATGCCTAGGAATGGAATTGCTAGGTTGTAGGGTATATATTTGTTTAATTTTGTAAGAAACTTCCAAATACTTTTCTAAAGTAGTCATAATATTTTACACTACTATTAGCAGTATATGCGAGTTCTATTTGTTCCCATCCTTGCTAACATTTGGTGTTATTGGTCTCCTAATTTTTGCCATTTTCTGGATGATGTGACATTACACTGTGGTTTTAATTTGCATTTCCCTAGGAATAATGATGTTGAACCTTTTTCACCTACTTACTGGCCAGTTGTATATCTTCTCTTGTGAAAATCAATTCAAATTGTTTGTCCACTTTGTAATTGGATTGTCTTTTTCTATTGATTTGTGGGAGATTTTTAAAAATATATTCTGCATCAAGTCAGTTTTCAGATTGGTCATTTTGATTGGATTTGTTTTACACTTATGTAAAATATTTCTATGATTCCAAAGTCAAATTTACAAAATAAGATAGATTCAAAAAAGTCTACCTTCCATCCCTGGCTGCCTTACAATTTGTTTCTTCTCTCATCCCATAGGTAACTTTTATTCTTTTCAAGTTTTTGGTTTATTTTCAGAGTCATTATTTACTCTCTTTCTCTCTCATTCCTCATTTGATGAGGCAGGAAATCAGGTTGGCTCTACCTTTAAAATACTGTGTGCCTAGAATCCCACCGATTCTCACCACCTCCACTGACATCCCTCTGATCTCTATCATTGCTCACCTAGATTACTGCAAGTTCCCTGACCGGCTTCCCACTTTAATCCTTACAACCTCTACAGTCTGTCTCACCACAGCAGCCAAAGTGATCCTGTAAAAATCTAAATCAAACCATCATATGTTAATCAAACCATATCATTTCTCTGTTCAAAAGCCTGCATGTGTTCCCCATTTCATTCAGAGTAAAAACCAAAGTCCTAACAATGCCATAAGGCCCTATGTGATCTGGCTCCTATTACCTCTCTGACCTCATCTCCTATTCTCTTTCTCTCACTCCTTTGCTCCAGCTACAATGGGCTCCAACTACTCCTCGAATGTACCAGGCATACAGCTACCTTAGGAACTTTGTACTGGCTATCCTCTCTGCTACAAGACTCCTCTGCCAGATATTCAAATGGCTAATTCCTTTACTTCCTTTAAGTCTGTTCAAGTCACATCTTCACAATAAGGCCTACCCTGACCAGCCTGTTTAAAATTGCAACCCTTCCTGCCCCTTCACCATTCTTCCCCATCACTACACTCCCCATCAGCAGTCTCAATCATCTTTACCCTATTCTTTTCTTTTTTGCCATAAAGCAGTAATCATTTTTTGACATACTATATAATTTACCTCGTCGTTATCTGTCTCCCCCACTAGAATGTAAGCTCCACCAAGAGCAGAGATTTTTGTATTCCATTTTCTGGCACACAGTAAATGTTACTGAATGAACAAATGACTAAATAAATGAATTCTAGGCATTGTTCTAAGCATATTCAAGAACTTGTCCCATTTAATTCTCAAAATAAGCCTATAAGGTGAGGTGTTATTATTATAATTTCACAGATGAGGAAACTAAAGCACAGAGAGGATAAGCAACTTGCCCAAGTTCACACAGTTGGTAAGGGGGAAGTCAATTTCAGAGAAGCAGCTGTGTTTGAGTTAGGTCACACTCCTTAAATCCATTGTGGAATGAGATGGAACCTTATTCCACAAATAAAGTAAATCATAAAGGTAAAGGTAAATAAATCCCTAGATGAGAATTAAGGGTAACAAAACATTCAAAGAAAAAGAGACAGCCTGAACAGGAAGCACAAGAATGATGAGGGAAAGACAAATGACTCAGATTGACTGAACGAAAGGGTTAATGTGAGGTATTTGTAGGAGGTAATGTTAGAAAGGGAAGTTAGGGTGTATTATGATGGATCTTCAAGAAAGAACTGATGAGAAGGAAGAGAAAAAGTATTTGTGATTTTGTTATAGTGTAAAGGAATAATATTTCTTCAACCCATGCATTCCCTGAAGGAAAACAACTCTATTCTATGAACACCTTGAAAAAAAGATGCAAAATTTAATTCACACACAGGCATGGCCTCAAAACTAAGTTATACATTTAGATTTAGATTCTCTTTACCATCATCGCATTCACCACCACAATAAAATCCTAGAGATCTCTGTATAAAGAGGTAGCTTTGTTCAGACTAAAGGAAAAGGTGATATCAGAGGCCACAGACCTCTGATAACTTCCATCTCACAGACTAATGGAATGGATAAGGCAAAATGTTATCCATAAATATTTCTTTTTCTCTTTTGGGAATCACTTTGTTAAATAGAAGAATGTGGAGCGTGAAGAAGGCAAAAGGGGAAATTTCTTCATTGTCTTTGCAATGCTCTGAAAGGGAAAAGTAAACTCAGTGCCTTTGCTCTTCCTATTACTTAATGTGAAAAAATAATAATTAAGAAAATTATTCAATGAATATTCATTGTGGGCCTCCTCTGTGCCAGACATAGTAATAAATGCAGACTTCTTCCCCACTCAACCTTTTTAGGGATTACTTTACTCAGTGCTTTTTTAAGAGGTTATTTTACTCAATGCTTTTGCAAATAAACCAGCTGTTCATGCTAAGAGGTGACCCTATGGCTGCTGGTATGCATTATGATCGTAGTATTTTCCCCCAAAGCCAAGGATAAGCCTCTGACACAGCAATCCTGTAATCCAACACGCCTCTGTCTGTGTAAAGAACGCTTTATAGGCAGAACTGAGTACAGGATGGGAATCTGAGCTGCATGCAGCTCCTTTTGGATATTTTGGTTGATAAGACCATGCAATCCAGCAGGGCAGGCTGGAATTCTGCCAAATGAGCTCAGATCCCCAGAAAAACTAATGACATTCATCGGGCTGGAAGTAAGGGAGGAGCCAGTATCTTTTCTTTATGAATTATCAGAGCTGGCTTTAGCTCTGTGGAGACCCCAGTCATTGAAAGGACTATGGTGCCCTTGTCACCAACACACGCATAATTCAAGATGAGTCTAATTAATTCCAATAAAGTTCTGATTTTCTCATGAGAATAACTTCAATAAGTTAAATATGAAATATAAAATCACATCCAGAAAAAATTTAGAGATGCCCCTTCTACCTTGTTAAGCATGTGCATAATTTACTTATTGAGTAATTTATCACTGTATATTATGCACAGTTGAAGGTCTGGGGGCTGAGAATCCTTTACCTGGCTTAAAATTAGCCAAGGCTATAATTATCTTTCATACCGTTTGAGATTTATATTATCTTCTGCCTTGTGCCCATTCCAGTGAGCACCCCAGGAAAGAACCTATAATAGTGCCTTCCTTTTGCACCTCCTCTAACCTCCTCTTTCAGTGGTGGATTCCCAGAGATTCCTTCCACAATTCAAGGGTCCTTCATCAGAAATTGAAAAGCCTTTGTTGTAACCACTATATCTGCCAATGCTGCATGACGAGAGTCTGGAAGAAACTACAGAATAGGAGAATTCCCAAAAGATCATACCTGGTCAGTCCAGGGAGCCAATAGTTAAATGAAGCACTACAGTGGGCTCTATAACCACCATGCACTACTGCATGTACCTCACAATCATGCATATCACAAGTCCCCAATAATCTCCTTGGATAGGCCCTTGAATGACATCCTTTTACTGCTAGGTTCCTGCCACAGCATACTATTCCTAAACACAAAATAAGTTTTTATATACTTTGCAATTCATGTATAAATGTATTTCTTTAATGTTTTTATTCAGCTTTCTATGCCTTGTATGTATATGCACGAGTGTTTTCTGTCTTCAGTTATAAATGCTGGAGCATAGATGCTAACATTCCATAGTTTTCTTTACACAGCACTTTGTACACTGCTATATGCCATTAGACACTTGGAAATATTTTCCAATAATATGATGATGATACAGGGATCTTCACCCAATGGCTAGGATACAATTTACCAAGGAAAGAGTGGGGTAATTAAGAGATACCAGTCTTTCTATGACATTATATGCCTTTGTCAAAGAAAAGCCTGCTGAATACTCATCCAGCATATATATGCAATTTTAGTACTATCATAGTCTGCATTTGCAGCTCTAATTAATAAAACCCAATTCCAGCAAGGCCTGAGATCATGGGCCTGAATTTCTGCCCCTATCATCTGATCAGTTTGTGGTCCTTCCCTATACCATTCAGATCTATTGTCTACCTCTTTGTCAGACTTGATGAAAGCAGAGCCTGTGGTTAACTGCTGCTGACCCTTATACTCAGGCCCTGTGCTAAAGGCCTCATCTCTACAGTTGCTATGGAAACTGTCCCCCTCCTCTCCCTATAACCTATTCTGGCTCTCTACCTCCACGTGGCACTCTTTTCCAATTGCAGAAGAGAAGGCCTGCACATCTCTCCATGCTCTTGGCCAGATTTGGGTCTGCAAATGGTGGGGCAGAGATGTAGCAGAACATTGTCTCATGTGTCATATAGGGTAGGGCAGTCCCACCATCTGATGTTCTACCAGTACTCTTCTTTCTCCCTCTCTGCTACAAAAAGGCTTTTCAGAGGGGCTGGCCCTGTGGTTGAGTGGTTAAGTTCGCGCGCTCCACTGCAGGCAGCCCAGTGTTTCGTTGGTTCGAATCCTGGGCGCGGACATAGCACTGCTCACCAAACCACGCTGAGGCAGCATCCCACATGCCACAACTAGAAGGACCCACAACGGGGGGGGAAGAATATACAACTATGTACTAGGGGGCTTTGGGGAGAAAAAGGAAAAGAATAAAATCTTTAAAAAAAAAAAAAGGATTTTCAGAGCCATGAATTTTTTCCTATTGTGATATAATTGACATATTATATTAGTTTCAGGTAGGGCCACATCCAAATTGATTGCAGAATGAACTGGCTGTTTTCCTATATCACATGCTCCATGATAGGGACCAGGATTGCTGTGAGTACTTAACATGCAGACACTGTCCAATCCTCAGGGCCTCTAGAGAGCAGGTGGATCAGAACGTGGCTTGCAAGCAGTCTTGCTGAATCAGGTACTGTTCTCTTTTCTACCTTGTACCACCTCCAAAGTATAAGGCAAATGGGATCAAAAAACGTGCTGTTGGAGTCCCAAGGTGAAAACAGCTCTCTGTCTGATGCACACATTTACAGAGTGATTCAGTATCCTGGTTAAAAGAAGACGCTGGAGTACAGAGTAGGTGGTGCGGACACAGTGAGGAACGCGGGAGGGTGGACTTACAGCGCGCACCGTTTTTATAAGGATGTTCCAGTCATAAAACAGTGCCAGCCTCCTCTGTCCTCTTTCCCATCCCCTGGTTCTTTGGTTTTGGAAGGGTCAACCTCTTCTCTGGTTCAAACATTGCCCATTCTGTTTGGAGAATTCCCTGGGGGAAACAATACCACCGTCTCCCAAGGTTACCCAACTCACTGTCACATTACTTGTAGTTAGGAAGGTATTTCCTGGGTTTTACTCAATTTCCCCTTGCTGCAGTCTGAGCTCATAGCACTCGAGTCCTGCACTCAGCAGAGATGGAGACTAGCCAACCACTATCTTCGGAATAACAACTCACCAGGGACTCAAAACCGGAAGGTCATTCTGTCCCTCCAATACTGCGCAGCCTTCCTGAGCACCCCCAGGGCCTGGGGCAATGAGGACGGGGAAACCGAGGACGGAATCTAGGACCCTGGCAGGTAGTGACAAAAAAAAAAAAAAAAGCACGTGCCAGACAACGACAATTCAGACACACCGACACAGATGGACACAACCATACAACCTCGGAGACACAGAGGGACAAGATGGCTCCCCTCAGTTCGAGAGAGTCTACGGAATTGCCAGATAGTACTCATCCGGGAAACATCCTAACTAGAAGCTTCTTCCGGCGCCGAGGCAATCGACTCGCCCCTCCACCCCATCCCTCAGAACCCCCACCCCTGCCCAAGTCGGAGTGGGAGCTTCCACCGGAAAGTGAGTGTGGGCTGAGGCGGGTGGCCACCACCCCCGAGGCCGAGCGAGACCGCAGAGCTCGAGCATCCCAGCCCCAGCCCAGCCCCTGCGGCGCCAGTGCCCCGCCCCCTGACAGGCAGCAGCCAATGGGCGGCTCCTGCCGCCGGCCTTTAAGAACCGCGCGCACTCTCCCTGCAGCGGACGCTGCCGGCCTAGCACTCCTACGGAGTTTCCATGGAGACCGAGGCTGGGCCCGGGCGGCCTCGCGGCGTTGCCATGGAGACAAGTCCCGGGCTGGGGCTCCGAAGCCCCGGCTCACCGCTAGCTCAGAACCCTGCGGAGCCGCTGTGCGAGGCCGGAGCTCCGGTGGCGGCGGCACGCTGGGACCTGCGGAAACACTCTTTGCTCATCGTGATCGGCGATATCGGTACAGAGAGTCAGCTGAGGGCCGTGAGGGCCCACCTTGAACAAGGTGAGCCGCTGTCCTGGCTGTACTCCGGGACATCCTCTATCCCTTGCTTCTCCGCCATCTGCATTCACCTCCCAGAGCGTGTGTCTGCATCCTCCATCCCTAGTGTGCACTTCCTGAGATCTGTGCGCCCTGTTAATCTGAATCATCAGCCCCTGTCACCTGCATCTTCCATGTCACGCGTCCGTATCCTCCCGAGCTGCCAACATCTTGCTCCCCCATCCTTCCCGCGCACCCCATGGCGTTCCGCAGTCACCCTGAGGCAGGGGAGCTCTGTGCAGCCCCTGGGGCCTTTCTGGTCACACCCCTCTTTCCCGCAGTGTCTTGGACCAGACGTCCTGAAAGTCCTCACCATCCCCTGGAGACTCCATATCCCTACCTTAGTTTCTTCTTTAGGATCCCTGAACAGGCACAGGGTGCTTTCTGAATGCTGCGGACAAATCTCAAATCTCCCAGTGCCGGCGGCGACAATGAGGGAGTGACCTTCGTGGCCACAAGCTCCCCAGTCCTCACCTCCCTCCCCAGTTGCCTGCCTGTGGCGCAGTGCTGCGGAGCCACCTGCGGGTGGAAGCAAACCGCGGAGGGGTGGAGGCAAGGAGCGGGGCATAGGAGAGTCTAGAATCCTACTGAGCTGTAAGGACTGGAAAGGCAACTCTAAGTGTCTGGGAATGGGCCCTTCATTGTCACTTCTTTCACAATTGGCATCTCTGCGAGAAAATTCCTGCATATAAACTCATCAAGGACCAAGTTTAGCCTAAACTCTGCCCTTCTCCCTCTGGCTCAGGCAAAGCTCAAGAAAGGCACAGGATGGCAGATAGACATAGGCATTTGCCACTTTTCTTAAAGACATCAGTAAGGCTGATCATGGCAGCTGTCCTTACTCCTTCCTTCTCCTTACCCCTTCCGTGAGCTTGGAAGTACTCCCTTAAGTCCAACCCTTCTGATTTCATCTAGAGCCCTCCTTATTTCTTTTTCTCTTACAGGGATTCTCTCCTGGAACATTGACTTATCATCCTTTGACTTGAACCAACAATTGAGACTCTTCATTACCCGGCACCTAGCTCACTTCTCCTCAGAGGTCAAAGGTTAGGACTAGTGTCATTTGTCTCAGTCCTTTGGGTGAAGGCTGGTCATAGAAGAGCAGAGGTCCAGTCTCCCTGGCAGAACTGGCCTTGTGGGAGGTTTGGGTCGGGGAGAAGGGAGGGACTCCTGAGGGGAAAGTTGTAAAGTTCCATAGCTATCCCCACATACCCAGTACACTTTGCAGACAGATGGTGTGATGGTGGAGGGAGCCTGGAGAATGTAATTTCTACCTGAAAAGAGGGTGGTTTATGGACAGCTGTTGACGTGCACTAAGAGAGTGGAAGTACTTCTCTTGAGTGATCAATCATCTCCCATGCAAAAATCCACTCTTTCTGTGTTCCCCTTTCTGTATACCCTAGCCTCCTTCCTTCCCTTTACAGACCCCTTGAATCCCCCACTCACCTTCCCACATCCTTGCTTAGCAATTTCCCTCAGGCCGCACAGCCTACCCTCCAGGTTTCAGGGTTTCTGGTTCCTCTTCGGCTTAGCTAACAGATCTCCAGAGCAGAGCAGAAACCTGGTACCAAAGGCTGATGAGCACCATCAAATCTGGCGTGTAAGCAGGGTCTCCTGAATTTCCTGCTACAAGAACTAATCATACTCTGAGGTTTGGCTCTGAGATCAAAGTTCACAGGTTACAGTTTCCCATTCTGCTGGGTGGGAGAAATGGGTCAGGGATTTGAGAAAATAATATTTTAGGAGCTATCATTCCATGACAGTATCTGTGGGGAGGCTGCAGAAGGTCCTATATCCCATTATAAAAGTACTAGGCATCTGGTCATGTTATTGGTAAATGTTGGCACACCAGTCCATGCATCAGTGCCTTTATGGAATACAAAATCCATCCAACTCAACAGTGACTGCCACCAAATGACTGAATTCATATCTTATACAGATAATTCTCAATTATCCAGCATAGTAAATAGTCACCTCCCCTTCTCTCTCTGCTCTGTCTGCTAACTGACACATCTTTGGTCATTTCCCTGATCACTGACTCCTCTAGAGATGCTCCTGGAGAGAGAAGACAAGGTTAACATGACTAATGCTCCATTGTCCTAGGAATATGTGCAGCATTTAAAAAATGTGAGGCTGGCATCTTCTTGACTTTTTGCAGGAGTTAGAAAGCAAGGCTCCAAGTCACCACAGGAGACAACCTGGTGCAAAATTCACCTTGTGAAGCTAGCTTCCTGTGAAGCTAGCCACTCGCTGTTTTGAGACTGCCTTCTGTTTAGAATTTTACTCATGTCATGGCTTCTTCCATTAGCACTGATGATTGAAAATCAACAGTTTTACCACTTATTACTCCTAGGAGCTTTGACACAAGCCTGGATAAGAGGATGACAGCAGATGAAATTAATAACTGAATTAAGTTTGGGGAGTATCTGCTGATGTTAATAAGTCACACTAAATTCTCTAACCTTAGCCTTTTGGCCACATAAACTTAAGAGTTGCTGCTTTCTGGAATGATGTAAGCATGAACAGACCTTAAACCAAAATGCTTAGCCATTCTTCAGGTTAAGATGCAGGGATTCTTGGGAAGATGCTTATAGGGAGATGCCTAGTTATTCTCAGGGACCTCTCGGAAACAAGCACTGATATATAAACACCTCCTAGATCTTTTCAGTCAAAGAGTTTTGCCATAGTGTCCTCAAGGGGCTTAGGGCCTACACCCAATATCAAGGCTTACTTTAGTGCACTGAGTTTTTTTAGGTTTGGACATTTTCATGGTGGCCTGTTTATATCCCAAGAGAATAGTGGAGAATTTCCTGGAAAAATCCACATGGCTCAAGACAGCCACAGCCCCACCCTGGCTGGCTCCTCTTTCAGCTGTCCCCACAAACAAAAGTCAGGCCGGAGCAGCTGCAGACACTGCCCCTCCCTTCAGCCTCCCATTAGTGGGGAAGCAAAGGGAACCAGGCTGCTGGGATAGGCTCAAAGGAATATGCTAGTACAAGGGGACAAAAATGCATCCTACAATGACAGAGAGAGTACAATCGTTCCTAGCCATCCCCCCTTCACACCCTCACACACCTAGAAAAAGAGGAACCTGCTGATGGAGAGTCAGTGGCCCAGCTCCTTCTAGTGGTCAAATCTGGTAAAGGCTTTCCAAGGTGAATTTTGCACCCGGTTGTCTCCTGTGGTGACTTGGAGCCTTCCTTTCTAATTCCTGCAAAAAGTCTGGAGCCTCCAAGCATTATAAAACAAACCCAGAAACAAGTAGGACAGCAGAAAACTGAGCTTAAATAACATTCTGATACTTCTACTGTAGGGCCCCTATAGGAAAGGGAGAGGTCTTCATAATTTATAATTCATGATTGATATTCTAGGACTCTAAAAAACACAGTCTGAAGGAGCAGTTTGGAGACCTTCTGTCTGACTCTCCATTACCACTGATGTGCTTAGGAAGTGCTAGTTCTGTTACTTCTGCAAACATGAAAGCCATTCTAAAGTAATACAGCAGCTCTTTGGCCCCTACAACTGGGGTTTGCATTGTTGTCTGAAATGGGAAAGCAGGGACATGAATAATACTTTAAGTCCCTTCCTGCAGGCACCTCCAGATTTACCTGGGAACTAAGGGTACTCTAGGGTTGGTCTGGTCTGAGATTCCGATTTAGGATTTCCCTGATCCCCTCAGGGGACTTCTCATAAATCTTCCACAAAAGGGAAACAGACTTCCAGGGGCAAAATTTTGCATTGTAGGTTTAGGATTCTAGGAATGAAGCACTTTATCATCTTTTATCCATACACTCCTCACAGCATTATTGGAGGATGGTACTAATATTATACTCATTTTATAGTTCAGGAAGCAAGCTTGCAGAGAGGTTAAGTGGTTTGTTTAACAGCATCATTAGTAAATGGTACAGTCAGGTCTCAAATCCAGGACTTCTGATCTCACTTTGTGTCTGAGCGCAGGCCTGTCTCTCTTCTTTGGCATCTCACCATTTCATTGCAGCAAAAGCCAGGAACACAGTGAAGGCAGGGTTGGTTGTGGTGGGTGGCTGTTCAGAGGGTGAGGGCTGAAGGAAAACTCCAATAACTTGGAACCATGCCCGGGGTGTGGCCCTTGGGGGTAGCAGCTAAGAATAAGGGTAGGTTCTGCATTGGGCTGGGAAATTTTATTTTGTTCTCAAACCAAATGTTTACTCAAGTTTTCCTCTTAGCACACTCCGGAGAGCACTAGAAAGCAGAGAGGAGATTGAAGGTTTGAGGTAGGAGGAAATAGGAACTATGAAATTGCAGAAGGGAGTGTTTCCCTTTTGTGATGCTCGGAACTCAGCCTTGGTTTGTGTTGTGTATCTCTGCAGATGGCCTCCTCTATCCAAACGGGGCTGTTGCCATGTTGCTGCTTTGCATCCCCGGATCTAAGCAAGGATTCCTTCCTCTCCGTTCTCCCCCACCCCCCTCCACCCCACCCCACCCCCAGTACTGGTGACTCAGCTCCTCCTCTCCTCTGGCGGCAGTTAAGGGGGGATGGGGGATGCTGAGAGCAGAAACTATTTTGGCTTTTCTGACCTTCAAAAGCAGTTCTTGGCAGCCTGGGGCAAGGGTGGGGCTGGTGCTGGGATAGGAGTGGGTGGATGTCAATGTGAAATAGCCTTAGGAGTTGGCCAGCTCTGGGGAGGGTTGATGGAAGGATAGAGGGCAGGGAAGGACTAGGTGGGAGCAGGAGCATCACCCAGTTGGAACTGAGTGCTAGAGTTCTCCAGATCCTCCCTTTGAGTCCTAGAGCACATCACTAAATCTGAAACAGAGGTAGAGGTAGAGACTAAGGGAAACCAGAGTCAATAGTAGAAAGATTAAGATACTATAAGACAGAGATATCAAAGAGACATAAAAAAAGGACAGAGACAAGGAGAGAACAGGGACCCAACACCCTACAAAGTCATTATAAATTTTTTTTAATCCAAAGAGTACTCTATGTTAGCACTTTATGTTAACTATAGGCCACTTGATAATTGGCCTACAGTAAGAAAATCTTGCTTATGCCTAGAGCCCCAGTGATCCTCCTTGGTCCTTGTTAATTCTTTCACTGAAAGGCAGAAAGTGCCCTCCCTCTTCCAGAGACTGCCTCTTCAGACCAGATGACCCAAGAATTCCAAGTATCAGTGCCTGTGTGGTTACTGTGCTGGTGCTTTGGCACAGAATTGCATGCAGCTCCCAGGGTCCCTGTGCCCCACCCTAGATGGGCTAGAGACCATGTGTACACTCCAGAATTTCAAACTACCCTCCAACCTAAAATGAGAATTATTTCTGCTCTCCCATGGTTTCTGTAGCTGTGGCTCAGAAGCCAGCAGAGCTCAACGCAACTCCCATCCCCAGCCTTCATCTCAAGCAGTCCCCTCACCTCTACCCCATGCTTTCAGGCCCCCAGCCTCTTTGTCTCCTGCTTCTCCAGGGATTGAAGGTCACTCCCTGGGTCTGAGGGGAGAGGCAGCAGATGGTGCCTGAGAGAAGAGGGAGGGCAGGCAGCCCAGACCTCCTGTATCCCTGCAATGTGCATAGCACAGGGCTTTGGTCTTTTCACTGATGCTAAAAGAGTATTTCTTGACTAAGCAGGGTTGGGGGAAAGGGCCCTGTGGACCATTGGAGACCACCCTGGCTCTCTGAGCTGCTAGATAACTCCTCAGCCCCCAGAGCCTAGCAGAAGCACCAGAGCACTGACATTGTGAAGGTAAAGAAACAGTTAAATCTCCAGTGCCTCGTCATGGACCAGCCCCTCTTCCCCGCCCTGGCACCGCCCTCCTCATCAAGCGCCCCCCCCCTCCCACCCCAAGTGCCGCAGACTCTTCCCTGAAGCTGCCGGCTGAGGCCGGAGCTGCAGCCTCCATGAGGGGCTCCCTCCCACAACCCAGGGTAAGAACCGAACGGAACCGAAGGGCTTGGCATGGAGGGTAGGGGATGCTGTGATAGGGAGATGGAATGGGGGTATCGGGATAGGAGTTGATACTTAATCTGATGTGTTTGGAACTAGCCCAGTGGGGTGGACAGAGGAGGGGAATGGAGACAGAAGATGAGCATTACTGGCTGTGGGGCCAGCCTGGACAAGAACCAGGAGAAGGCCAGTGGGGCCGGGACTGTGACAGTCCTTCTCTCAGGCTGGGCTGGGAGACATCAGCCTAGGGACAGCAGCAGAGGGTGGTGTCACTGGCTGTGCCTCTCAGCCTGGGGGGCCGGAGGAGTTTGAGGGGTATGTTTTTGGGCAGGGCAGAAGAATCTGAGGGAAAGGCGGATGTTATAGGAATGCATCTAATGGGAGGGTCTCTGGGTGTCAGCTGCTAGACTGCTCAGCTGCTCCTATGCTGGGGGTAAGCGGGACAGTGAGTTTTTGCCAAGTAAGGGAAGGTGGGAGATACTGTAGAAAAGAAGGGAGGAAAAGGTCATTGAGACGTGGCACGCACCTCTTCACAGACCAACCTATTTGCAGTGGGTTCCCTGCACCCCATTTCCTGCAACTAGCTTAAGACCGGGACTCTAAGCCCCCTTTCTGGCTCCCTCCGGAGACTGAGAGGCCACTCTGGAAATTGAGAGCACTCTCTCCCCAGCTGCTGCCCTGCATTCCGAGTCTGTCAACCCCACAGGTTCCCAGTCTCAGCCCCACCCCTACCTCATCTCTGCTTCTCTTCCCAAGATGGGGGCTCTTGAACAGAGGAGCCAGTTTCTTCTCCCTCTCTGTGTGCCCCCTTCCCCTCCCCGCCATGCAGAAGCAGCCAAGAAAATGACTTGTCATGCTGGGGTGGGGGGTGGGGGCGGAGCTGGAGCCTGAGCTCAGCGCGCACACTCACACACACTCACACACTGCGGCAAACTGCAGCTGCCCGAGCGGCCCCCCCTCCCCTTCTGCCTCACTGCAGAGACACCTGCCCTCCTGCCTGCTCAGCCTCAGCTCCCACAGCCCACCCCATACCCCATGGCCAGCCAAGGGAAGTACCCCTGTCTCACAAGAAGTCTCTCCAAAGAACAAGGAAAAACAAGTCAATTCCCTTCAGTGTGATTGCTGGGGAGCAGAAGAAAGAGGGCTTTCTCCCAGGCCTGAAAAGGAGGGGCGCAGGATATAAACTGTGTAGTTGCCAGCTAGAACTGGAGAGCACATGAGTGAGGGATATGGTCTTGCACCAAGACAGGAACTGGGATCAGAGAAGTCTAGTGGCTATACGCAGGGGACTGTAAGGAATGGTGGACTGGGGAGGGGGAATGGTAGACAGAAAGCAAATCAGTCTGTACCACAGATATTTCTCTTTCTGACTCTCCTAGCTCAAATGTGTGACCTTGTGTATATGTGGTGGTTTGGGGGTGGGGGTAGGAATTGCCCTTCTAAATCTGTACTACTTAGGGCTAGCCTAGGGCTGGGTGCTCCCTGAACCTTGATATCCCTCACCTGCCCAAGCCCTGCCCCTGCCTGTCTCTGAGGTGGTTCTCATCCTCTGAACTGACCTCAAAGCTTCCTTCAATTCCCAAGTTAATAGAAGAGAACCCTTGAACTCCCCTTGGGCCCCACCCACCCTGTATGGGATTTGTTCTTCTGACACCATCTATGGTTCATTTTCCCCGCAGCTGCAACTGCAGCCCCGTCTGCCAGATCCGCCTGATCCTGGCACCATGGCTCTTCCTCTTAACAAAGGCCCTGGCCCTAGGCTCCTCTTGTCTGAGCCCCCAGAAAGAGGAACGAGCTGGGTCACAGAAGAGGGTCTAGGGGACAGATTATGAGCACTCCCACCAATATCCTCCAGACAGCCCACTCCCCAGGCTATCTGTTTAACTCTCTGTTTATAAGGTAACTCCACTGTATGCTACAATTGGGAAGGGGGATTGCAGCATCCTTCTTCACTATCTTCTGTCTAACCTGACTCTCTGTTGCCTTGCTTGGTGTTTCATGTGAGTCTGGAGAAGGGAAGTAGATAGGGCATTTAAGGTGTCTTATCTTTCTCCATGGCCTGGGGAATACTCTGAATCTCTTCTTCCTTATTTGTTTTTTGTTTTTGAACTCTGAATTCCCTCTCCATGGCAGAAGGCCCACAGGAGGGGGGCAAGGATGAGAGGAGAAACTGTTCACAAGGGATGGGTTGTAGGGTAGTGAACTAGGCCTCTCTGGTGAGATGGGAGAGGGAGTTGTGAAACCTTTGGTGGTTGGAACAATTTGATTGTGTGCATGTTTGTGAGTGCAGGCTTGGCCTCTGAGGAACCAGACAACAGAACAAGAAGTTATAAGTCCTATTTCTACTCTTTGAATTGTAAAACCAATTTAGATAGTACAGACTTCTCCGAGTCTTTTGGAACGGGAATTCTGGCCTTGGATGGGGATTGGAGGGGAGGATGGGGAGTCTAGACACTGCACATAAGCGCCCATCTCCTTATTTCCAGGCACTCTGCTGGCATGAAAGCCCAGGGCAGAGGCAAGCTAGTCAGGAAAGAGCTGAGTGAGGATCATCCTCCCAGGAGCCCTCCCTCCAGCTGAGCCCCCCATCCCCAGGCAGCACCAGGAGCTTAGTGCCGGAGAAGGACAAAAGCTTCTTGTCAACAGCAGTCTGAGGCGGGAGTTCCAGGCAGAGGGGGTGGGGGCACCGTGCAGGCAGAGGGTGCGGCAGATGAAGGGAGGGAGGCAGATGAAGGGAGGGAGACGATAGCCAATGTGGGAGAGAGGATGAGGAAATCCTGAAAGGGAAGGACTGGAGGGGCCAGACTCTACACCTTACTTAGCAGTTTCCAAAGTGGCAGGATCTAGGTAAGCTAGGCTTCTCTTTCCCCTAAGCTCCACTTTCTGATAGTGCATTCTTTCCTCTCCTGCCCTACACAATGCCTCTCCATCTTAGTCTATACCCACTCTCTTCAATACAAATTCCTGCATCTCTCCCTCAGGCCAGAGGACCCTCTGCCACCAGAGTGAGATCCTAGAGACCATCATCCTGGTAAACCCCAGTGCCAACAGCATCAGCTCTGAGGTAAGGCCAGGCCCTGTGCCTTGCCACGAGGGCCTG
The DNA here is from genome assembly GCF_021613505.1 of Equus quagga. NCBI lineage: Eukaryota > Metazoa > Chordata > Mammalia > Perissodactyla > Equidae > Equus > Equus quagga. The sequence goes on from NC_060268.1 coordinate 40,575,288, forward strand.
CTGAAAGTGCTGTAACCCACCCTGGCCAGTGCTACTGCCATAAGGTCAAGAATTCCTGGACTTGGCTTTGAACTATCCTCTCTGCCATTTAAGCTGCCTTACAATCCCTAGCTCCACTCTGGAGGTGTTGTGGGGAGCATGTCCTTGCAGTACTGAGAGAGGACCAGGAGCATTCAGTGCCCTTTCCTAGGTTTCCCACATCTGTAACCACTCCTCTCCTTCCATTCTAGGTTCACCATCTCCTTAGCAGCCCATCAGCTCACAAACTACTGATCTTGAGTGGGCAAAGTTTAGAGCCTGGGGGAGATCTCATCCTACAGAGTGGCACCTACTCCTATCAAAACTTTGCCCAGGTCCTTCACAATCCAGAGGTAAGTTCCATGTCTGAGTGTCTGGTGGAACAGAATATGGAGTATGGAGAATGGGACTAGAGCTGTGGGGAAGGATCCAAGGAAGGGAAAATCTCATTTGCTTGACCACTGGGGGCCCTGGCAGAAAGGTAGGAGATCACCTCGGGGAGAGGTAGAGATTAGCAGATTGAATCTGAGTTGGGTTAAGACAACCCCAGTGTGACCTGATCAGCCTTCTATCTCCCATTCCTCTAGATTGCCCAATTGCTCAGCAATAGAGACCCTGGAATCCAGGCCTTCCTCACTGTGTCCTGTTTAGGGGAGGGTGATTGGAGCCACCTGGGACTATCCAGTTCCCAAGAGACCCTACACCTCCGGCTAAACCCTGAGCCCACACTGCCCACCATGGATGGCGTGGCTGAGTTCTCCGAGTACGTCTCTGAGACCGTGGATGTGCCGTCCCCCTTTGACCTGCTAGAGCCCCCCACCTCAGGGGGCTTCCTCAAGCTCTCTAAGCCTTGCTGCTACATCTTCCCCGGTGGCCGTGGGGACTCTGCCCTCTTTGCCGTTAATGGTTTCAACATCCTGGTGGATGGTGGCTCTGATCGCAAGTCCTGCTTCTGGAAGCTGGTACGGCACCTGGACCGCATTGACTCAGTGCTGCTCACACACATCGGGGCAGACAATCTGCCAGGCATCAATGGACTCCTGCAGCGCAAAGTGGCAGAACTGGAGGAGGAGCAGTCCCAGGGCTCTAGCAGCTACAGCGACTGGGTGAAGAACCTCATCTCCCCTGAGCTCGGAGTTGTCTTTTTCAACGTGCCTGATAAGCTGCGGCTGCCTGATGCCTCCCGGAAGGCTAAGCGCAGCATTGAGGAGGCCTGCCTCACGCTGCAGCACCTAAACCGTCTGGGCATCCAAGCCGAGCCTCTGTACCGTGTGGTCAGCAACACCATTGAGCCGCTGACCCTCTTCCACAAGATGGGTGTGGGCCGGCTGGACATGTACGTCCTCAACCCTGTCAAGGACAGCAAGGAGATGCAGTTCCTCATGCAAAAGTGGGCAGGCAATAGTAAAGCTAAGACAGGCATTGTGCTGGCTAATGGGAAGGAGGCTGAGATCTCGGTACCCTACCTGACATCTATCACTGCTCTGGTGGTCTGGCTACCAGCCAACCCCACTGAGAAGATTGTGCGTGTGCTTTTTCCAGGGAATGCTCCCCAGAACAAGATCTTGGAGGGCCTGGAAAAGCTTCGGCACCTGGACTTCCTACGCTACCCTGTGGCCACACAGAAGGACCTGGCTGCTGGGGCTGTGCCTGCTAACCTCAAACCTAGCAAAATCAAACAGCGGGCTGACAGCAAGGAGAGCCTCAAGGCCACAACCAAGACAGCTGTGAGTAAGCTGGCCAAACGGGAGGAGCTGGCTGAAGAGGGAGGCAAGGAGGCCCGCTCAGAACTGGCCAAAGAGTTAGCTAAGACAGAGAAGAAGGTAAAAGAGTCATCTGAGAAGCCTGCAGAGAAGCCTGCCAAGCCTGAGAGGGTGCGGACAGAGTCGAGTGAGGCATTGAAGGCAGAGAAGCGAAAGCTGATCAAAGACAAGGTGGGGAAGAAGCACCTGAAAGAAAAGATATCAAAGCTGGAAGAGAAAAAAGACAAAGAGAAAAAAGAGATCAAGAAGGAGAAGAAGGAGCTCAAGAAAGATGAAGGAAGGAAGGAGGAGAAGAAGGATGCCAAGAAGGAGGAGAAGAGGAAAGATACCAAACTTGAGGTCAAGAAGATTTCTAAGTCAGACCTGAAGCCCTTTACCCCTGAGGTACGTAAGACACTCTACAAAGCCAAGGCCCCTGGCAGAGTCAAGATGGACAAGAGCCGGGCTGCCCGTGGGGAGAAGGAGCTGTCCTCTGAGCCCCGGACACCACCAGCCCAGAAGGGAGCTGTACCAGTCCCAACAGTCAGTGAGCACAGGGAGCTGGCCCTGTCTTCACCAGAGGATCTCACACAGGACTTTGAGGACATGAAGCGTGAGGAGAGGGAGTTACTAGCTGAACAAAGGGACATAGGACTAGGAGAGAAACCACTCCCTCCAGACACTATGGAGGAGGGACTCCCAAGCATAGCTGCCCAGGGGGCGCCACTCTCTGTCCCAGGGCTGGAACAAGAAGAGCCTGTGGTAAAGGAGAAAGAGGCTGTTCCAGACATCCTTGAGGAACAAGGCAGCAAGGACAGAGGCCCAGACTCTGGGGCAGAAACAGAGGAAGAGAAAGATACCTGGGAGCAAAAGAAGCAGAGGGAAGCAGAGAGGCTTCCCGATAGAACAGAAGACAGAGACGAAAGTGAACCTGAGGTAAAGGAGGATGTGATAGAGAAGGCTGAGTTAGAAGAAATGGAGGAGTTACACCCTTCAGATGAGGAAGAGGAAGAGACAAAGGCTGAGAGTTTTTACCACAAACATATGCAGGAAACCTTGAAGGTAACTCCACAGGGCAAGGAGGCTCTTGGAGGCCGGGATCTGGGACTCCAAGGCAAGGCCCCGGAGAAGGAGACTTCGTCATTCCTAAGCAGCCTGGCCACACCTGCAGGAGCCACTGAACATGTCTCTTACATCCAGGATGAAACAATCCCTGGCTACTCAGAGACCGAGCAGACTATCTCAGATGAAGAGATCCATGATGAGCCAGAGGACCGCCCAGCTCCACCGAGATTTCCTACAAGTACATATGACCTCCCTGGGCCTGAAGGTCCTAGCCCCTTTGAGGCTAGCCAGCCTCCAGACAGTGCTATTCCTGCCACCTCCAGCAAAGGCTATGGAGCACCAGAAACTGAACTTACCTACCCCCCAAACATGGTGGCCGCTCCTTTGGCTGAAGAAGAGCACGTGTCCTCAGCCACCTCAATCACTGAGTGTGACAAGCTTTCTTCCTTTGCCACATCTGTGGCTGAGGACCAATCTGTGGCTTCACTCACAGCTCCCCAGACAGAGGAGACAGGCAAGAGCTCACTGCTACTTGACACAGTCACAAGCATCCCCTCCTCCCGCACTGAAGCCACTCAAGGCTTGGACTATGTGCCATCAGCTGGTACCATCTCACCCACCTCCTCACTGGAAGAAGACAAGGGCTTCAAATCACCACCCTGTGAGGATTTCTCTGTGACTGGGGAATTGGAGAAGAAAGGAGAGATTGCAGGGAAAGGCTTACCTGGAGAGAGAGCCGTGGAAGAGGAAGAGGAGGAGACTGCAAATGTAGAGATGTCTGAGAAACTTCACAGTCAATATGGAACCCCGATGTTTGGTGTCCCTGGGCACACCCTACATCCAGGGGAACCAGCCTTCGGAGAAGTGGAGGAGCGCTGCCTCAGCCCAGATGACAGCACAGTAAAGATGGCCTCTCCTCCACCATCTGGCCCACCCAGTGCCACCCATACACCCTTTCATCAGTCTCCAGTGGAAGAAAAGTCTGAGCCCCAAGACTTTCAGGAAGCAGGCTCCTGGGAAGACACTAGGCATACACCAAGTGTGGGCAGAGAAGATGCTGCAGAGGAGACAGTCAAGCCAGGGCCTGAAGAGGGCACACTAGGGGAGAAGGCAAAGGTCTCTCCTCCCAGGAGTCCCCTGGCCCAGGAATCACCCATCAATATTGCTGAGGGACATATAGGCTGCACCATCCAACTGTTGCCAGAACAGGACAAAGCAATAGTCTTTGAGACTGTGGAGGCAGGAGAATCCACAGGCCCAATCCTGGGATCAGAAGCCCTCCCCAGAGATTTGAGAACATCACTCCAAGAACCTGGCGAACCTCAGAAAGATGAGGTGCTCCAATTTCCTGACCGAGGCATCTCCCCTGAAGATGCAGAGTCTCTCTCTGTCCTCAGCGTGGTCTCCCCAGACATCGCCAACCAAGAAGCCATCCCCAAGTCTACCTGTGGCCTGACAGAACCACAGCTACACAAAGACCTTTGGCCAGAGGTATCTCCAGAAGATACCCGGTCACTTTCTCTGTCAGAAGAGAGTCCCAGCAAGGAAACCTCTCTGGATATCTCTTCTAAGCAGCTGTCTCCAGAAAGCCTTGGCACCCTCCAGTTTGGGGAACTAAGCCTTGGAAAGGAAGAAAAGGGGCCTCTGATGCAGACTGAGGACACCTTTCACCACCTAGCCCCTGCATCTATTCCAGAACCCCATGCAGGCACAGTGTCACCTCCCACAATGGGGACCACAGGATACTCTGCACAGGCAGACATCACAGATGAGAGCCCTGAAGGAAAATTACCTGCCAGCTCCTTCTCTCACTATACACTGTTGGGAGATGGGAAGCACTCACCTGGAGGGATGACAAGCCCTGGTGAACACATTCTAACACCTGATAGCTCCCTCACCAAGAGTCCCGAGTCTTTGCCAAGCCCTGCCATGGAGGACATTGCCATGGAGTGGGAAGGTAAAGTTCCAGAGTTGAAAGACAGAACACCAGAGCAGGACAAGGGACTTGAGGCAAAGGATGAAGTCCTACAGCAGAAGGATGAAACTCTGGAGCAGAAGGATATTGTCATAGAGCAGAAGGATACAGGCATTGATCAGAAGGATGAGGCTCTGGAAGAAAAGAACAAGGCTGTGGAACAGCAGGATGAGGCTTTAGAACAAAAACGCAGAGACTTAGAACAAAGGGACACAGCCCTGGAACAGAAGGACAAGGCCCTGGAACAGAAGGACAAGGCCCTGGAACAGAAGGACAAGGCCCTGGAACCACAAGACAAAGACTTGGAACCACAAGACAGAGACTTAGAGCCAAAAGATAAGGACCTGGAACAGGAGGACAAGGTTCCAGAAGAGAAAGATGAAACCTTAGAACAAAAAATCAGAGATTTTGAACATAAAGACAAGGTTCCAGAGGACCAGGTCCCTGAACTGAAGGGCAAACTCCTAGAACAGACAGACAAAGCCCCTGAACAGAAGGACAAGGCCGAGGAACAAAAAGACATGGACTTAGAACAAAAAGGCAAGGCCCTGGAACAGAAGGACAAGGTCTTGGAAAAGAAGGATCAGGCCTTAGAACAAAAATATTGGGCCTTAGGACAGAAGGATGAAGCCCTGGAACAAAACAATAAGTCTGTTAAACAGAAAGATAAGGTTCTTGAAGAAAAAACTCAGGAGCAGGAGAGCCTAGTACAGGAGGATAAAACCATGAAACCAAAGAAGATCCTAGAGGAAAAACCTCCAGAAAAAGTCGAGGCTGTGGAACAGAAGGAAGAAGCTCTGCCAGAGAAGACTAAAGCTCTGGGACTAGAAGAGAGCCCAGTGCAGGAGGACAAGGCCCAGGAGCAGGAAGAGAAGACCTGGAAGGAGCAGGATGTGGTCCAGGAGTGGAGAGAAACATCTCCAACCAGAGAGGAGCCATTTGGAAAACAGAAAGAGCCTGCCCGGACATGGGAGGACACATCTCCTGAGCAGGAGGACAGGTACTGGAGGGGCAGAGAGGATGTAGCCCTGGAACAGGACACATACTGGAGGGAGCTGAGCTGTGAGCGGAAGGTTTGGTTCCCTCATGAGCTAGATGGCCAGGGGGCCCGGCCACGGTACACAGAAGAGGGGGAGAGCACTTTCCTCGATGAGGGACCAGATGATGAGCGTAAAGTGCCCCCCTTGGAGCACACACCCCAGAGTCCCTGGGCCTCAGACTTCAAGGGTTTCCAGGAGCCCTCCCCACAGAAGGGGCTGGAGGTGGAACGCTGGCTTGCTGAGTCACCAGTTGGGCTGCCACCAGAGGAAGAGGACAAGCTGACCCGCTCCCCTTTTGAGATTCTTTCTCCGCCATCCTCTCCACCTGAGATGGCTAGACAGAGGGTTCCTCCCGCCCCAGGAGAAGAGAGCCCTATCTCAGAGCCTAAGCCCATGCTACCTATGAGGAACGAACCCACCACCCCCTCATGGCTGGCTGACATCCCACCATGGGTGCCCAAGGACAGGGCCCTGCCCCCTGCACCCCTCTCTCCAGCTCCAGCTCCCCCCACGCCTGCTCCAGAGCCACACACTCCTGCGCCCTTCTCCTGGGGCACAGCTGAGTATGACAGTGTGGTGGCTGCAGTGCAGGAGGGGGCAGCTGAGTTGGAAGGTGGGCCATACTCCCCCCTGGGGAAGGACTACCGCAAAGCTGAAGGTGAAAGGGAAGAAGAAGGTGGGGCTGGGGCTCCTGACAGTAGCCCCTGCAGCTCAAAGGTCCCAGAGGCCAGCGAGAGCCATGGTACCAAGGAACCCGAGCAGACAGAGCCAGAACAGAGAGAGCCCACACCCTATCCTGATGAGAGAAGCTTTCAGTACGCAGACATCTATGAGCAGATGATGCTTACTGGGCTTGGCCCTGCGTGCCCCACTAGGGAGCCTCCACTTGGAGCAGCTGGGGATTGGCCCCCACGCATCTCAACCAAGGAGGAGGCTGCTGGCCGAAACACATCTGCAGAGAAGGAGCTTTCATCTCCTGTCTCACCCAAGACCCTCCAATTCGACACTCCAACCTTCAGCTATGCAGCCCTGGCGGGACCCACTGTACCTGCCAGGCAGGAGCCTGAGCCAAGGCCAAGTGTGGAGCCCAGCCTCATCCCACCTGCAGTACCCCCCCGTGTTCCTATCCCCTTGAGCAAAGGCCCAAGCCCCCCTCTTAATGGCAACATCCTGAGCTGTAGCCCAGATAGGAGAACTCCATCCCCTAAGGAATCAGGCCGAGGTCACTGGGATGACAGTACTAGTGACTCAGAGCTGGAGAAGGGGGCTCGGGAACAGCCAGAGAAAGAGACCCAGTCCCCAAGTCCTCCTCACCCCATCACTGCGGGGCCTCCCACATTGTGGCCTGAAAGTGAGGCACATACTAGCCCTTCCTCCGACTCACAATTGGGTCCTGCCCGACCCAGCCTGGACTTCCCTGCTTCAGCCTTTGGCTTCTCTTCATTGCAGCCAGCTCCTCCACAGCTGCCCTCTCCAGCTGAACCGCGCTCGGCACCCTGTGGCTCCCTTGCCTTCTCTGGGGACCGAGCTCTTGCTCTGGCTCCAGGGCCCCCCACCAGAGCCCGGCATGATGAGTACCTAGAAGTGACCAAGGCCCCCAGCCTGGACTCCTCACTGCCCCAGCTCCCATCACCTGGCTCTCCTGGGGCCCCTCTCCTCTCCAATCTTCCACGACCTGCCTCACCAGTCCTGTCTGAAGGCTCCTCCTCTGAGGCCACCACGCCTGTGATTTCAAGTGTGGCTGAGCGCTTTCCTCCTGGCCTGGAGGCTGCGGAACAGGGATCTGTAGAGCTGGTCCCAGGAATAGAACCAGCTGCCCACAGCCTCTGGGACCTCACTCCTCTGAGCCTTGCACCTCCAGCTTCACTGGACTTGGCTCCAGCTCCAGCTCCAAGCCTGCCTGGAGACATGGATGATGGCACCCTGCCCTGCCGCCTGGAGTGCTCAGGGGCAACCACCAAGAAGCCAAGCTCCTTCCAGGGTCCCTCTGGGGATTGTGCCACCAATGGCCCAACTGAAACCAGCCCCAACCCCCCAGGCCCTGCCCTAACCAAGGCTGAGAAAGAAGAGGCCGAGGTCTGCCCTGCCTGGGAACGTGGGGCCTGGCCTGAGGGAGCTGAGAGGAGCTCCCAGCCTGACACGCAACTTTCCTCTGAGCAGCCCCTGTGCCCTGGAGGGGCCTCGGGAGGCCAACCTAGAAGTACCTCCCCTGAGACTGAGGCTGGGCCCCAAGGATGTGCTGCTGAACCCCGGCCCCACCGCGGGGAGCTCTCCCCATCCTTCTTGAACCCACCTCTGCCCCACTCCACTGATGACAGTGACCGCTCAACTGAGGAAGCTCGGCTGGTAGGGAGAGGGGGACGGCGCCGGATGGGGGGCCCAGGGGCCACGGGGGGCCCATGCCCTGTGGCAGATGAGACACCCCCAACGTCAGCCAGTGACTCAGGCTCCTCACAGTCAGATTCTGACGTTCCACCAGAAACTGAGGAGTGTCCATCTATCACAGCTGAGGCAGCCCTTGACTCAGATGAAGATGGGGACTTCCTGCCTGTGGACAAAGCTGGGGGGATCAGTGGAACTCACCATCCCAGGCCTGGCCATGACCCACCCCCTATCCCCCAGCCAGACCCCCACCCATCCCCTCCCCGCCCTGATGTGTGCATGGCTGACCCCGAGGGGCTCAGTTCAGAGTCTGGAAGGGTAGAGAGGCTACGAGAAAAGGAGAAGGCACAGGGGAGAGTAGGGCGCAGGGCCCCAGGCAGGGCCAAACCAGCGTCTCCTGCACGGCGTCTGGATCTTCGGGGAAAACGCTCACCTACCCCTGGTAAAGGGCCTGCAGATCGAGCATCCCGGGTTCCACCCCGACCACGCAGCACTCCAAGCCAGGTTACCCCAGCAGAGGAAAAGGATGGACACAGCCCCATGTCCAAAGGCCTAGTCAATGGACTCAAGGCAGGACCAAGTAAGTATGCCATGAAAAGTGGGAGAGATTGTGGATTGGGGCTGGGTGTGGCTGGTCAAAGGCTCCAGTTGTGGGAGGAAGGGATAGAGGTTGCCAAAAGCATTCTACTTCCCTCTACAATGAGTCCTGGCTTATCTCTACAGCGGCCTTGGGTTCCAAAGGTGGCTCTGGCCTCCCTGTATATGTGGATCTCGCCTATATCCCGAATCATTGCAGTGGCAAGACTGCTGATCTTGACTTCTTCCGTCGAGTGCGTGCATCCTACTATGTGGTCAGTGGCAATGACCCTACCAATGGCGAGCCGAGTCGGGCTGTGCTGGATGCCCTGCTGGAGGGCAAGGCCCAGTGGGGGGAGAATCTTCAGGTGAGTGGCAAGAGACGCCAAGGAGGTAGTCTGGCCAAAGCTTACTCAGACAATAGGGAAACAGTCTCTATTCATAAAAAGACCGAGCCCTTCCTATGGGCAGTGAGACTACTTCCTGGACCACCAGGTGCCCCATCCCCACACTTACCTTGCCTTCACATTCTCACATCAGGCATGTTTTGTCTCCCTCCTAGGTGACTTTGATCCCTACTCATGACACAGAGGTGACTCGTGAGTGGTACCAGCAGACTCATGAGCAGCAGCAACAACTGAATGTCCTGGTCCTGGCTAGCAGCAGCACCGTGGTCATGCAGGATGAGTCCTTCCCAGCCTGCAAGATTGAGTTCTGAAAGAACCACTCTCCCTTCCCCAAGGATCTGCTCCCCCAGCTCCCTTAGAGAATGGCTACTGCTGAGTCCTTTGGGGTCGAGGGACATGGGAACTGAGGGGATGGGGGACAGGATGTTTTGTGGGGACTTGGGATGGACTAAATGAGAGGGGTTGTCCCTCCCCCTCATCCCTATCCTAGAGGAGTCTCAAAACCAAAGGTAACAGGGATAGGATAGGGGGAAAGTACAAAATTAGGATAGGAGGTCATCTGATGCCTAAGGACCCTGAAGTGACACCCTCTCCTAGCACTGCCAAGTGCTGGTATTGGGTGGGGAGTGAGGATGGGTGTCAGAGAGCAACCTCCTCCCTCATGGAGGGAGATCATATCCCCAACCCCAGGGATCTCTTTCTCTCTATTTATTTAGCATCCCAAGGAAGGATTCCAATTGTAATTTATGTGACCTGGGGGCAGGATACTGTCAGTGAGGTGCCCAGAGCTGCACCCTTTCTTCCATCTCCCATCCCCTTACCCACCAGGGTCTAGGTTCCCGCAGGGGTCTAGGGGTACACCGCTGCTACACTGTCCCACTGCTTCCCTCTGTATCTGAATGTCTCAATCCAAAACTTGAAGCTGTTTTGACACACGGACTGGTGAGAGAAGAAAGGAGCTTATCCTCCCAGCCCTTGCTTCATACCATTCACATCCCAGAGCTGTGCCCAAACCAGGCCTACTGGGCAGCACAAGGGGCAAAAAGAGCCCAGCCCCAATCACACAATTCTTCCAAGTTCCCTGACCTTATGAAGTTTTCACCCACCCAGTCCCATTATCCTGATCCCTTCTCATCCCCTGCTTGGCTTCTCTGCATGTGGTCATCTGCTGTGGCCTGGTGTGTAATGGGTTAAGAATAAGCCACTGCCTGACATCCCAACATTTGACACCCCAGCAATGTATGACTCCCCCAACATTCCACTATGCCATCCTGCAGCTAAAATGGGAATACTGGCTGCCTTTCCAGCCTCAAACTCTTGGACAGAGGATCTGGGAGATGGAGGCCATGCCAGAGGACTTGGGGAAAATGAGAGGGAGGAAGGAAAGAGGGAGAGGAAGCTGAGCTAAAGCCTAACTCCTACTGAGTGAGATGAAAACAGGCCAACAATACCACCCCAGGAAAGGACCTCGCCCCAAGCAAGCCAATGAGCAGCCCTGCTAGACTACTGCCGGACTGAGATCCAGACGCTCGTCAGGGCTCGGCTTCTCTGCCAAATGACTGTGTGGAAACCAAAATGAGCCGGCCTGTGTTCTTCCTAGTTCCCACCCTCCCTGTGCTGCTGTGCTCTGCTCCTCCCCACACTTCCCTGCTATAGTTCCCAGCTGCTGTAACAGAGCCTCCAACTCTAACAATAAATGAAGTTCATTACAGATGCTGTAGTGCTGCTTAGGCTTTTTCTGACTCCATAGATTGCTTAGTTGCTGGACCCTGTCTTCTACCTCTCTTTCTCCCAGCACTATTTATCTCAATGCCCTTGATCACTGGAAGCAGTTTTTTAGGACGCAGGAAAGCCAGAGAACATAGGGTGGACAAAGGGAGAAAAAAATGCGGAGCCAGCATAATTTCTGAAAATGGGTGAGAATGCCTGAGTATGACAATAGGAGCCTAGGGTGGAGACATACATTTGGTTTGGGGAGGGGTTCTCTTGGGAAGGGGATCTGCATACGATGGGGTCAAGAGCTGAGGACCAAATAACCAGCATCAGATACCCAGATAAGGAAACATCAAAGAGTTGGGGGGGCCCTAAAAAATCCAGAGCCTACTGAGGTGGTAAACACCTCTCACCTGTACAGTACGGATTTCCATAACGTAAAATTGTTGGGTTTTTTTTCCCTGGCAGCAAAACCCTTTATAGTCCTGCGTATGTCAGGAGAGGCCAGGTTGTGAATGAGAATATATACGGACGGGGCTATCCAGCCCTCCCAGTATTCTGGGCTCTCCCAATGTAAAGATGTCAAATGAGTAAAGAAAGAGCATAACCCCTTCATATCAACTCCTCCTGACACTCTAAAGCATCAGAGTGAAAAATTAAGCAGCTGATTCTAAGGATTTGGTGAGAAGGCATGTACCCTCTGGTGCTTCAGAGAGATAGAAATCCCCTGCAACACTACTCATTTAAGACACTTTGGGATGGTGGGGTGACTGCCATAGGAACCTCCCGGGATACCTGATCCCTATATTTTTATAGCCCATTCTTGCTCAATTATAATGGCTTTTGACTTTTCAGATTAATTCAGTCACAAATAGACATGAGTGACTTACAGTCATATTCATTCTTGAATTCACATGAACATCATCACCACCACTACCATTGTCATTATTTCATATTTATTGAGCACTTATAATGTTCTGGCTCCCAACTCCAATGACTGAATTACCCCTCCTACCCACCCCCAGATCTTTGGGAAAAGCTTCATAATCACACCTGGCCCTAAAGATGCAATGATATAAGGACAAACCTCTTGGGGACGCTGGAGTGTTTGGTCTTTGGCCAGTCTGTCCCTGGCACTACTACAGAAATATATATATATATGTGTATATATATATAATCTTTGCTCATGTCTATACAATATTGATCTCTGCTGAATGCTTAAAATAGAACCTGATTTTCTCTACTACAGCACCTCCTAAACCAAATAGCCCCACACCCAAAGGAGGTCCAGCTTCACAGATTGGCCAAGAACCCCCAGAGCATTTTAAGTAGTTACTCTGAAATTTTCACAGCAATCAAATACCTACTTTTCCCTAGAGCTACTGCCCAGAGGAACAGGATTGGGGCAGAGGGGGCACTTGGGGACGATATGGAAACATCCATAAGCCCAATCTAAAGATTAGCGCCATGACAGATGTTTGTTTGGGAAGGGGACTCTCTTTTTTCCCAGACATTTCAGACAGCCATCTTGGGCCCACCTGAGGAGTGCTAGCAAAGACAAGAGTCCCCCTGAATGCACATATGGTCTAAGGGTACCTTGAGAAGTTGTGAATATAATTCCCCAGAAAAATGAAGACCTTGGAGTCCCCTTTTGCACTTGCTGTCCCAAGATGGTGTCTTCAGCAGTTAAGAGGCATTTCCTTTAAGAATCTGGATTTCCTGGGATGCTCAGAGGAGGCTGGGTAATGACAGACCAGCGCACCCCTTGAAGGAAATCCTATTCAAGTCTAATGGCTAGGTGAGGAGTCAGTGGTTGCTTTGAACATGAAACTGGCTCTCTCCAAGCCCAGCTCTGTCACAGCTGTTGGCTTCATGACAAGAGGACTGCTTCCTCAGACACCTCTGGTGAAATACAAGGCCTTATGCTGGCAGGTGAGTTAGCCAACAGAAAAAGTTGCTAGCTCAAATGGCTGGTATAGTGTGACACCACTAATGAGAAAATTATTAATCACATGTTGCTGGTGGAACGCGTGAGTGCTGGTCATGGGCTAGAGACTGGCTCTGAGGGTTTGGATCACTAGATGGATACTGGGCTTGTGGAATATCCTCTCCAGGCAGCTGGTCAGTCACCTCAGGGACCACCCAGGACTGCTGATTAACCTCCTCAGAGACCTCATGGACCTGCAGATCACCCTCCTCAGGGAACTCTTGGGATGTTTTATCAACCTCAGGGATGTCCTGAGACAACAGATTGATTGCAGAAGCCTCTTGAGCCAGCCTTCCAACCTCCACAGAGAATTCCTGGCATGGTTGGCTGAGCTCCTCAGGGATCTCTTGGGCTGGTTTACCAACTTCCACAAGGATTTCCTGGACCAGGCCACCAACCCCTAGAGGGAAACCCTGGACCAGCCTGCCAACCTTTACAGGGACTCCCTGGTATGGCTGGCTGACCTCCTCAGGGCTCTCCTGGCAAAGCTGATAAGCTTCCTCAGAGATTTTCCGGCACACTTGGCTGGCCATCTCGCATGGCTGGCTGATCTGAGGGACCTCCCGGCATGTCTGGTTAACACTGGTATGGTTCTCCTGGCATGGCCGGCTGATGTCAGGGACCTCCTGGTATGGGTGGCTGATCTCTTCAGGGATGTCCTGGAATGGCTGGCTGATGTCAGGGACCTCCTGGCATGGCTGGTTGACCTCCTCAGCAACCTTCTGGCATGGCTGGCTGGTTTCCACAGGTAGTTCCTGTGGGGACTGGGTTGGTTCAAAAGGCTCTTGCTCCCCTTCTATGGGGAGCTCTTGAGCTCCATTTCCAGGGGTCTCCTGGAGCAGCCCAAGACTTTGATGTTCTTCAGTCACATGTGAACTTAGGGACGGTTGATCACTGAAGCCAAAATGGCAGTTACCATCCACTGCAGTAGGGGAGGAAGGACCAGCACTGGACACAGTGCTAGAAGGGCCACTGCTGTCTGTAAAGCAAAGTCAGGAAACCAAGTCAGGCAAGATGGATGAGTAGGCTCTATTCTACGTATGTAGTTCAAATGCCAGAATAGACAGCCTATATTACTCATGTCTTGAGGTAAGAGGGTCTGAATTCTTCCCAAGTTATGCAGACTCCTCAGTTAGCCCAGCTCAGGAACTGTTGCTCTGGCCTAATGTATATTACAGGAGTATCACTAAGGTACCTCTGAGAGTTCAGGAGAGAGTGCTGAGGCCCACTTCATCCAGTTCTTTCACAAAGTACCCACATCCCAACTCCAAACTCCCATGGCCCCTCATTCCTATTTGGAAGCAAACACTTTATCCCAGTGTTTCATAATTAGGATTACATATCAAAATTATGGGAAATTTTTTTAAAAATACAAATTCCTAGGTTCCATCTCTAGAGATTCTAATTCTATAGGTTTACAGAAAAGGAATGGGTGCCAGGGAGGATGAGAGCAATATATTTTGTTGAAACACTCCCAAGAAAATCTGATGTACATCTTTTGTTAAGAATCATTTCTTTAAAGTAATCAAACATATTTCTGGGGCAGAGGTAATCATTGTTTATAGCCCAAGAGACAAGTAAGCAGGAGAATGCAGAAAAACCTTGTGAATTAGAACAGTAGGAAGGAAAACTATTTACCTGAAGATGGAAGACTTCCATGGAATCTCTAAATGGCAGCACTTCTTGATTAACCTTTCTTGGGGCCAGTGACCCCTTTGAAACTCTAAAGAAAGTTATGGACTATCTTCCCAGAAAAATGTACATATGGAAATTCACATTAATCTTTACATATAATTCCTGGGGTTCATAAACTTTATCCTAAAATCCATCCATAGATCCAAGGTTAAGACCCTCTAAGTCTTTTTTTTTTTTTGGTGAGGAAGATTGGCCCTGAAATATCTGTTGCCAATCTTCCTCTTTTTGCTTGAGGAAGACTGTCACTGAGCTAACATCTGTGCCAGTCTTCCTTTACTTCATTTGGGATGCCGCCACAGTGTGGCTTGTGGAGTGGTGCTAGGTCCACGCCTAGGATCCAAGCCCAGGATCTGAGCCAGTGGACCCTGGGCTGCTGAAGCGGCATGCACGAACTTAACCACTATGCCATGGGGCCAGCCCCAAGACCCTCTAAGTCTTGAGACATACAATGTTACAGGCTTGTAGATATTATACACATATAAAATATAAAAACTAGTTTCCTAGATTCTCACAGTAGTAAAATGAAGGCCTTGAGTCTTCAATTACACTGTTAGATAATTCCTATCCCAACCTCTACTTCTTCATTGACCTCTAGTAGGGGAATAATCTACTTTTTCCTTTGTAAATATCATATTTACTGATGGTATTGTAACTTTATATTTAAAGCATTCTGATACCAATAATGATAGATTTTGGAAACAGGGGACACCTGACTATCTTGTCATGAAAGAGAACCTGGGAAAGGTGGCAAGCTTGAGCCTAAAAAGGCTCAGTCAGTTATTGATTTTAAGGTATGCCAGTTCTCTCCTTTCGGTAAATGATCACAAGAGGCATACTTGAATCAGGAAAAAAAGAGGAATATGGTTTTGGACCAACAAGCTCTACTGAGGGCAGACAGACAGACCCTAAAAAAGCATGTTTACCAATAAGGCTATACACCTGATACTGAGATTTAAAAAAAAGAAAAAAACATTTAAGATGGGTTCACCTAAGAATGCAAGTAGCCTTAACATTCAGCTACTGGTTTGATTCAGGCAAATCAGAGGGCAGAAAGAAAACAGAAGCGGGAGAAGGATAAGATTGCCAGCGGCACAGAACCCATAAACACTCCAGGAAAGAGGTAAAAGGAGCAATGGCAAGGTGAGTGTAGAATAATCTGAAATTTGGGGAAGAATTCTTGGTGTCAGGAAGGAGCATTTTTTTCTGCATACAAGGTGCCAGAAAAAGGGCAAAATTCTACAACTGTTTACCCCAATGGTAAATACAAATCTTTGCTTCACTCCTATCCAAATAAAATAATGAAAGCCACATTTGATTTTATTTATTCCCTGGAGGCAGGAAGAATACAAAAAGGATTTTTCCATCATTAGTGTCTCTGGCCCTTATACTCCCTCTGATTATTACTGGTATCTTTTCCTCCCTACAATTACTCCAAGAACTCCTTGTGGCACCACTGTTACCAAGGATAATTAGTGACAGGCTAGAGATTATAAAGAAGAAATGGGAAAAAGCAGCACTTCAACTTGGACTAGCAAGTGAGAACAGACAATTGAGAGAAGGGACACATAGAAAGTAACAGCAATTTCTAGTTTCCTTCTCCCAGCTTTCCTATATGTCCAGATTTCGTCCTAAGTCATCCTTATTTAAGAAAGCTGTAGAGACCAAATGGGGATCTGAGGAGAATGAAGTCTCCTTCCTTCTTTCCCCAAAGGACCCTCTGGGCCACTATCTTTTAGGAGCCTCTCCAATGAGATAGAGGGGGCATAGAAGACAGAAGTGACGAGATAGACTAAACAGATCCTCCTTCATCTTGGAAACAGCAGATGAGACCACTTCCCCTACTGGTTATTTCTGGTCTTTCAATCCTCTTCTTTGTTTCCCTCATACCATAGGTCTCTCATTCACCAATCCTTCCAGCCCTCTTGGCCTTTGTCTAAGGAGTTCCAAAAGGATTACTTACACCAAGGGGGCTTCTCAGAGCGTTGCCGGAGTTGTAGGGTAGGTGAATGGAGATTACGGGGTGCGGAAAATGGGCTATCTGAGGCCTGGTTGCTGTGCATAGAGTCAAAGAGGGCTGGATAGGTGGAGGAGAGAGAGGGAAGAAAAAAAGTATATGAGGAAGAATTTAAGAGCCACATATTCTCAACATAAGTCAAAACCAACTTATACTTCCTCAGACTGAGAGGTAGCATTTCCTAGGGACTCTTCACACACACAAACCACTTTTACTATTTCAAACCTTATATTATGAATATTTTCAAACATATTTTTTTCAACTGTTGAAAGACTAGTTGAATAGTTGAAAGACTAGTGCAATTACCATATACTCACCTCCTATATCTAACACACTAACGTTAACATTTTGCCATATTTATTTCACCTATTTCTTCATGCTGAAGTTCTTTAAAATAAATGACAGACATTATGAAACATTTATTTAGGTCTTCTTTAATTTATTTCAGCAATGTTTTGTAGTTTTCAGTGTACAGGTCTTTAAACTTTTTGGTTAAATTTGCTCCCAGGTATTATATTCTTTTGGATGCTATTATAAATGATATTGTTTTCTTAATTTCTTTTTTGGATTGTATATATACAATCTGATGTATAGAAACACAATAGATTTTTGTGAGTTGATCCTGCACTCTACAACTCTCCTGAAATTGTTTATTAATTCCGGTAGGGTTTTTTGAGGATTCTTTGCCATTTTCTCTATATGGGACCATTTCCTCTGTGAATAGAGATAGTTTTACTTCTTCTTTTCCAATTTGGATACTTATTTTCCTTGCCTAATTGCTCTGCATAAAACTTCCAGTACCATGTTGAACAGCAGTGGCAAAAGTGGACATCCTTGTCTCATTCCTGATCTTAGGGGGAAAGCTTTCAGTCTTTCACCATTGAGTATTATGTATGCTGTGGGTTGTTCATAAATGCCCTAGTTCATGTTGAGAAAGTTCCCTTCTAATCCTAGATTGCTGAGTGTTTTATCATGAAAGAGTGTTGAATTCTGTAAATGCTTATCTGTGTCAAATAAGATGATTGTGGTGTTTTTTCCCTGTGTTCTATTAATGTAGTGTATTGCCCTGACTGATTTTCTTACGTTGAATCACCTTTGCATTCCTGAGATAAATCTCACTTGGTCATGGTGTATAATTCTTTTAACATGCTGTTGGATTTGGTTTGCTAGTATTTTGTTGAGGATTTTTGCCTCTATACTCATAAGGGATATTTGTCTGTAGTTTTCTTTTCTTATGGTGTCTTTGTCTTGCTTTGATATCAGAGTAATTATGGCTTCACATAAAGTATTTCCTCCTCTTCTATTTTTTGGACGAGTATGAGAAGGATTGGGGTTAATTCTTCTTAAACATTTGGTGGAATTTACCAGTGAAGCCATCTTGTTTCAGACTTCTTTTTGTTTTGACAGCTTTTTGCTACTGATTCAGTCTTTTTTCCTTGTTATAGGTATGTTCAGATTTTCTATTTCTTCTTGGGTCAGTTTTTGTAGTTAGTGTATTTATAGAATTTGTTCATTTCATCTATGATATCTAATTTTTTGGCATACAATTGTTCATAGTACTGTCTTATAATCCTTTTTACTTCTGTAAGGTCACTAGCAATGTCCCCACTTTTATTCCTGATCTTAGTTATTTGCATCATCTCTCTCTTTTCCTCTTTTTCTTTTTCTTTTCTTTAGGAAGATTTTCCCTGAGTTAACATCTGTTGCCAATCTTCCTCCTTCTGCTTGAAGAAGAACATCACTGAGCTAACATCTGTGCCAATCTTCTTCTATTTTATGTGGGCTGCTGCCACAGTGTGGCTTGACGAGTGGTGCTAGGTCCATGCCTGGGATCCGAACCTGTGAACCCTGGGCCGCCGAAGTGGAGTGCACAAACTTAACCACTATGCCACCAAGCTGGCCCTTCTCTCTTTTTCTTAGTCAGACTAGCTAAAGGTTTATCAATTTTGTTGTTTTTTCAAAGAACCAACTTTCGTTTTTGTTGATTCCTCCTATTGTTTTTCTATTCTTTATTTCCTTTATCTCTGTTCCAATCTTTATTATTACTTTCCTTCTGCTAGCTTTTGGTTTAGCTTGCTCTTCTTTTTTTAGTTCCTTAAAGTATAAAGTTAAGTTTTTGATTTAAGATTTCTTCTTTTAAAATGTAGGTGTTTACAGCTATAAATTTCTCTTAGCACTGATTTTACTGCATCCCATAACTTCTGGCATGTTGCATTTTCATTCATCTCAAAGCATATTCTAATTTCCCTTGTGATTTCTTCTTTGACCTATGGGTTGTTTAAGAATGTTCTTTAATTTCCACATATTTGTGAATTTTCCAGTTTTCCTTCTATTATTGATTTCTAGCATCATTCCATTGTGGTTGAAGAAGACAGTTTGTATGATTTCAATCTTTTAAAATTTATTTAGTCTTCTTTTGTGATCTAGCATATGGTCTATCCTGGAGAATATTCCATGTGCACTTAAGAAGAATCTGTATTCTGCTGTTGTTGCGTGGAATGTTCTATATGTGTCTGATAGGTTTAGTTGGTTTATGGTGTTATTCAAGTTCTCTGTTTCCTTATTGCTCTTCTGTCCAATTCTTCCATCCATTACTAAAAGTGGGGTACTGAAGTCTCCAACTATTATTGTAGAGCTGTCTATTTCTCCCTATGATTCTCTTAATGTTTGCTTCATATATTTTGGGACTCTGTTGTTTTGTGTGTGGATGTTTATAATTGTTACATCTTCTTGATGAATTGACATTTTTTTTCCTATCAATATATAACGACCTTTTTTGTCTCTTGTAACAATTTTTGACTTAAAGATTATTTTGTCTTTGGGGCTGGCCCCGTGGCCGAGTGGTTAAGTTCACGCATTCCACTGCAGGTGGCCCAGTGTTTCGTTGATTCAAATCCTGGGCACCGACATGGCACTGCTCATCAAACCACGCTGAGGCAGCATCCCACATGCCACAACTAGAAGGACCCACAATGAAGAATATACAACTATGTACCAGGGGGGTTTTGGGAGAAAAAGGAAAAAAAAATAAAATCTTTAAAAAAAAAAAAAGATTATTTTGTCTGAATTGGTATAGCTACCCCAGCTCTCATTTGGTTATTATTTGCAAGGAAAGCCTTTTTCTGTCTTTCACTTTCAACCTATTTTTGTCTTTGGATCTAAAGTGAGTCTCTTGTAGACAGCATATAGTTGAAAATTTTTTTTAAAACCCACTCCTCCTGTCTCTGCTTTTTGATTGTAGAGTTTTATTCATTTACATTTAAAGTAATTACTGATAAGGAAGGGCTTATAACTGCCATTTTGCTGATATTTTCTGTATGTCTCATACCTTTTTTATTCCTTATTTCCTCCATTACTGCCATCTTTTGTGTTTAATTGATTTTTTGTAGTGTACCATTTTGATTCCCTTCTCATTGCCTTTTCTGCATATTCTTTAGATATTTTCTTAGTGGTTACCATGGGGATTACAATTAACATCATAAATTTATATAATCTCACGTGAATTGATGGCAATTTAGCTTCAATAACATATAGAAACTCTGCTCCTATAAAGTTCAGTCTCCATATTATGTTGTTATTATCACAAATTCTATCTTTATATATTATGTGGCCTTTAACACAGACTTATAATGATTGTTTTATTCATTTGTGTGTTGTCATAAATGAAACAAAAAGAGGAGCTACAAACCAAAAATATAATAATGCTGCCTTTTATATTTACCAATGTAGTTACCTTTACCAGAGTTATTTTTTGTATGGCTTCAAGTTATTTTCTAGTGTCCTTTTATTTCCTAAAAGGCTCCTTTTAGCATTTCTTGTAGAGCAGGTCTACTGGTGAAAAATGACCTTAGCTTCTGTTTACTTGGAAATGTCTTAATTTTTCCCTCATTTTTGAACAGTTTTGCTGGATAAAGAATTCTTGGTTGACTTTTTTTTTTTTTTTGAGGAAGATTAGCCCTGAGCTAACTACTGCCAGTCCTCCTGTTTTTTGCTGAGCAAGCCTGGCCCTGAGCTAACATCTGTGCCCATCTTCCTCCACTTTATATGTGGGACACCCACCACAGCATGGCGTGCCAGGTGATGCCATGTCCACACCTGGGATCCAAACCGGCAAACCCCAGGCCGCCGAAAAGCAGAATGTGCAAACTTAACCGCTGCGCCACCAGGATGGCCCCTTTTTTCCTTTTAGCACTTTAAACATGTCATCCCACTGTTTTCTGGCCTCTTTGGTTTCTGATGAGAAATTGGTTGTTAATCTTATTAAAGATCCCTTATATATGACAAGTTGCTTTTCTCTTGCTCCTTTTAAGATTTTCTCTGTCTTTGTCTTTTGACAATTTGATTATAACATGTCTCAGTGTGCATCTCTTTGCATTCATCCTTCTTGGAGTTTGAACTGTTTGGATGTATTGACTTGTGCCTTTATCAAATTTGAAAAGTTTTCAGCCATTATTTCTTCAAATATTTTTCCTGCCTCTTTTTCTCTCTCTTCTCCTCCTGGGACTCTCATTATGCATATGTTGGTATACTTGCTAGTGTCCCACAAATCTCTTTGGCTCTGTTCATTTTGCTTCATTCTTTTTTCCTTTCTCCTCCTCAGACTGGATACTTTCAAAGGACCTATCTTTAAGTTTGCTGATTCTTTCTTCTGCTTGCTCAAACCTTCTAAGAAACTCTTCAGTGAACTCTGCATTTCTGTTATTATGCTTTTCAGCCCCAGAATTTCTGTTTGGTTCCTTTTTATATTTTCTATCTCTTTAATGATATTCTTTATTTGTTGAGACAGAATTCTGCAGATTTCCTTTAGTTCTTTGTTCATGGTTTCCTTTAGCTCTTTAACCATACTCAAGATAGCTGACTTAACATGTGTCTTTGTCTAGTAAGTCTAATACCTGTGCTTCTTCAGGGACTGTTTCTGGTAATTTCTTCTGTGGATGTATCATACTAACTTGTTTCTTTGCATATTTTATAATTTTTATTGAAAACTGGACAGTTTGAATTCTATAATGGGTTAACTCTGAAAATCAGATTACTCTCCCTCCCAGGGTTTGTTTTTTGTGTTTGCCGTGGGCTGTAGCTATTTGTTAAGTGATTTTGGTAAACTTTTTGTGAAGTTTTTTGTGAAGTTTGTCTTCTTTGTCATGTGTGGTCTCATGTGGTCCTTGAAGTCTCTGTTTCTTTAGCTTGTGTTCAGCTAGTGTTTTGACAAGGATTCTCTTGAATGCTGGGAGCAAAAGAAGGGGAGGGGAAAAGGAGGGGAAAAAAGGAAGGGAGCTCTCCCAGTCTACAGATTGGTTCTATGTTGAGGTACTCCTTCAACACTTAGTCAGACTGTTTACAACTCCCCTTTAGCCTTCATTTCCTGCTTGTGCTGAGTCTAGAGTTCAGACAGAAGTGAAAGCTTAGGGTCTTCTCATGTCTTTTCTGTGCATGTGTCCTTCCCTAGGCATGCACATTGCTTCTAAATTCCCCATGGATTTTGTTAATACTTTCAAATGCCCTAACATCCCAAAGGGACTCTCTGCCTAAGTTTTCATCCCAAGCTTTCAGTACACTTAATTGTTTGCCTCAACTATAATTTTTGCCCCAGGCAGCGGCATCTTGTTCATTTGCCTTACAATGTTTTCTAGGAACATCCTCTGCATAGCCACTTTTCTGCCCTGTTTGAGAACCCTGTGTCAGTCCTTCAGGTAGCCCACAGACAAGTTAGAATAGATAAACATAATTCTTTGAGAATAAGGTCTGTTCTTTTCCCTCTGGAATCAGGGCCCAGGGTCCCACATTGAGAACATGGACTTCCATCTTCAAGACTGCTGCCAAGGTGGGGAGGTGGGTGGGACAAGGGCAAGTATAATGCTGGAATGTTTCCTTTCATTTTTAGGTTGCCTCAGCATTTTCCTGGCTGCTGCAAACCTTTGACTATTTTCCAGAATTCTGACAAAGTTGATTCTAACTGTTTTGCTTGATTTTTCAGTGTTTCTGTGGAATGACAAGCCCTTGGAGCTACCTACTGCTTAATTTTTTTTTTATTGTGGTAACATTGGTTTATAACATTATATAAGTTTCAGGTGTACATCATTATATATTTTGTTTTGTGTGTAGATTATACCATGTTCACCACCCAAAGACTAATTACAATCTATCACAACACACATGTGACTAATCACCCCTTTCTCCCTCCTCCCTCCCCCCGCCTACTGCTTAATTTTTACATTTGGATTTCTGATCCATACGGAGTTTATCTTGATATATAGTGTGAAGTATGGATTCAATTTTTTTTTTCCTTTTTCTCCCCCAAACCCCCTGGTACATAATTGTACATTTTTAGTTGTGGGTCCTTCTAGTTGTGGCATGTGGGATGCCGCCTCAGCATGGCTTGATGAGCGGTGCCATGTTCGCGCCCAGGATTCGAATGAACAAAACCCTGGGCTGCCAAAGCGGAGCATGCGAACTTAACTACTCTGCCGCGGGGCTGGCCCCTGGATTCAATTTTAATTTTTGTCAAATGACTATTCAGTTGTGCCAACGCCATTTATTAAAAAATCTATCTTTCCCTCAGTATTTTGAAATGCTAACTTCATCTATTTCTAAATTTTCCATTTTTGTTTGATTGATCTCTCTGTCTATTCATGTACCAACACGACATTCTTATTATAAAAGAAGTTTTATAGAATGTTTTAAAATTGGAAAGGGCTGGTACCCCTTCATTGCTCATTGCTCTTTTTTGGGGGTTTTCTTGGCTATTATTACTTGCTTATTTTTCAGTGAGAACTTCAGAATGGATTTGTCTGACGTTAGAAAAACAGTAGTACTTTTATTGGTATATTAAGCTCATAAATTAACTTGGGAAAGAGTGATATTTCTGTGATGTTGAGCTTGCCTATGAAATTAAACAATTTTTCAAGTCTACTTTTGTGTCTTTTTGGAGTCCCTATCTTTTAAATTGACTACTAATATTCTAGGAGTAGTGGGCAGAGATAGGGGTACAAAATAAGAGTATTCTCCATACCTGCAGATGCCTGTGCTTGGGCATCAGTGTGGCGCTGGCAGACTCTACTCAAGAATTCACTCACTTGACGCAGGGAAAGGGCATTATGCAGTGTTTCCAGGGGATAAATGGTAGGCACCATGGAGCACCCTTCAAATCCTGTTAGAAAAGAGATGAGCAAAGTCAATGTTATTCCTGCCAGATATATTCCAACTGGCCAAGGAAGCATGGAGAATCCCTGAGAGGCATCAGGAGAGTTCATGGCTTTTGGAGTGTGAGGTATCCAAGATTCTTAGGGGTGGGAACCCTACGGAGTCTATTTCTCTCATCTCCAGATTTCCTAAAAGTCTACCTGCTAAGGTCTCCAGGTGAATCAAATCACCTCTCATCCTACCTGTGGAGAGCCTGCAATGTCCCATGGAAAAATCAACAGAATCCCAACAGGGTAAACACCTACATTGCTCTTGCACTTTCTGGGGGAATAAAACAAAGGTCCAGAGGTAAGGGATGAAATTGGAGGTCCAAATGAGGTAGGGAGTCATGGAGCTGGGAAGAAATAGCAGATTTCAGGGATTATGTAAAAAAGAACCAAAGTAAAGAGGAGGGCATGGAATCTGAGGAGAGGTTCATGCAGATTTAGGATATGGGTAGAAAGGCTAGAATATCTGGAAGCAAGCTGGAGTGCATGCAATATACGTGAAGCTCAGCCTGGGAAAACAACATGCATGAACAGGCTGGGGGATGGAAGTTCTTTCTTGGTCATTTCCATCACATCAAAGCTTCTTCCTTCTGCTCTCACTGGAAGACCCCAGACTTGTTAGATTCCTATATTCCATCAGGAAAATAAGGCAAAACCCCCAGAAAAAAGAATAAATACTGATACTCTGCTCTGAACCCAACAATTCCAATGTAGGTCCATTAGTCTGGGTAGGGTGAAGGATAAACCTAAATGTGTGACCCTAACCCTAGGACCTATTGATGAAAAAAAAAGTCTCCATGGGAGGATCAAGAAGCACACATCCCAACCATTTTTTTCAGTCCCCAATCTTTCCTATGCCTCCTTTACATCTTAAAGGACTAAAGGTAGGTAGGATAGCAATTATCTATGCAAGACATAGCTTCCTGTTTACCAATGATTAAAACCTATAACTTGAAAGGATTATATTTGACCATCTTCTAACCTCTGGTCCTTGTTTGCTTCAAGGATTCAATTGAGACCTCTGTGCCTCGATTTCCCACTGTACTCTATTAGCAGGAGGGCAGGAGAGGTACAGTCTCCAGCTCCTCAGAGTGGCTAGAAAAATGTTTGGATTTTAAGATGGTGGTACCAGAGGGTTATAGAGATAAGAACAGATTCCAAGGCAAGAAACTACTCCTACACTGAATAGAATTGGGAATGGGTAGCACTAGAAGGCAGTGAGGAAGGAGAACTGGAAGGGGATGAGCAGCCAATGCTACAGCTACCAGGCAGTCTGGCCCCAATCCCATCCAAGCAACTAAATGCAAGTCACATAACCTTAGGGTAAATAGGAGAAAGGAATAGGTGGGCTCTTCTGCCAGAAGTGCAATAAGCAAAGCAGTCAGTCCCAGCCAGGGTAGTGGCAGCAGCCAGCTTGGTGGCAGGGGATACCGTAGAGGCACTCTGGGTCATCCCGGCCTGAGCGCAGCCAGTTCCGGAAGAGGCGCAGGTGGTAGGAGCACTGGTGCAGGTGATGCGCCAGCGTGGCATCCAAGGAGACTGGCCGGCCCCTTGGGCAGTCAGAGGAAAAACTGCGCAGCAACCGGACCACAGGGTGCTGGTCATCCAGCAGCTCTGGAGGGGGTGAGGGGACCACGGCAGGAAGCACAAAGATAAAGAAAGAGAAGAGGGAGAGACAATGAGGGGGCACTGACTGGCACAAGCATTACTGGGAGGGGGGGCCACTCAGCTCCAAGGTGAGCTAAGAGAGAAGCAGAGATGGTCAGAGCCACTGGGCATCTCTTGCAGGGAAAAAGAGTGTTGGCATCACGCAGTGAGTCTAAAAGAAGGGGCTAGTGAGACCTCCTCTTACAGCAAGGCCCTCCCCTTTCTCGTTGAGCATGATTCAGTCAGTGCTTCGAGACAGCAGTCACATCATTCTGGATAGGGGTGAACTGGCAGTTCTGCATCTGGGAGCCTTGACTAGAGCTCCAGAGTGCCTGATGGTTCTTGGACAAATCCTAGTTAGCGCCTGCTTCTCAGATGAATGTATTTATGAGGTTGGGATAGAGATGAAAGATTCAAAGTCACTCAGAAAAGAGGGTCAAGAATGACAGAGGGTATCAAGATAAAGTTTGAAGCTAAAAAAGCTCCTACAAGCTCAGGCCAGGCCCTCTGGACTATACTCTAAGATAGCCACAGACCTGGCTGGTATTAGGCAGCTGGCATAGGAGATCAGCAAGAAACCAGGTGTAGGAGTCCTTTAAAGCAGAGCATGTAAAAAATTGAATCAATATGTGAAAATGCCAATATTGACTAGTCATCCTTTACTCTTATTCAAATATACAGATTTTTAAAAAATGTTTGTGTAAATCTCAGGACTTCTGGGACACTGTATTCATTACAGAAGCCAAAAGTTAGATAATTTTATATTCTCTCCCCACTGCTGGTGAATGTAACTACACTTTGTTCAGCTAGTGAGTGGAAAAGCTTCGATCTTAAACCACTTATTTTAGCTGCTTGGCAAACTCTGTGGATATATGCGATTCAGCTGTACAAGGTTGAAGGCAGTGAAAGGCATGTGGAAGGGGGTATAAGAGAAACAATAGGGAAAAGATCTTGGAGAAAAGGCACGGGGTCTTAAGACCTGATGACAGGATCTTGGTATAGAGAAGGCAGGATCAAGGTAGCTGAGGATGACTGCTCAGAATTCCCAGACCAGAACTTGTTCCACAGGGTGATTCCATGAGACTATGGTTTCCAGTGAAAATGTGAGGATGTCAGAAGAGGTTTCAGCTCTACCCACGCACTAATTGTACCAATGATCACACAGTTGTGTGGGTCCCTAGAAGATAACAGGCTTGGTAAATCCAATGGGCATACTCTGACATTCTGGATGAGAGTGAGCTACAGTCTCTTTCCCACTATATTAGTTTACTTTGGCGAGTAATGGACCATCCTTGTATATTTGATGTAGTCATAGGATATGAGAGAAGCTTATCAGGAATAGAGGCAGGGATGAACTGAGAGATGTTCTCCCATCAAAGTAACGAGACAGCACTGCCTTGCCTCCCTTCCAAAGCCAGGTCCAGTTTTTCCAGCTGCTATTTCAAAGCTAGACATCACGGCAAGGACATGGTGATGATGGGACCATAGGTTGGCACATTGTTTGACTAATCTGCCACAAGCAATTAAAGACAGAACATCCACTCTGTAATTGCTGGGTCAGTCAAGCAAGATTTGGCCATGAGTAGAAACCTCATATTGTCCTGAGGGCCAAATTAAATCTAGAAAATCTTCAGCAAGAGACATAATAGCTCCAAATTTCTTCTGTTGCCGACAGGTAGATCCCAGATTCTGGTCTCTCAAGCACTTTAGGCTCCAAGCTCAAGTACAAGAAGAACAAAGGCCAGAAGACCCCTGAGCAAGTGTGTAGAGTGTTGGAAGAGATCCTGAATTTGCTCTCCTGCACTATACCTGAATTGTCCAGGTCTTTCTTCCTCTCCTCCTTTTGGTAGAATTAATTCTTTTCTTCAGCTGGTAAGGCTGCTAACCAAGGCTTCAGGGAACTAGAGATATATAGGTTTGAGGACCTATTTTATGAATTTTTATCTTTTCCGATAGAGCCCAAGAATTAGGAGATCTGTGATTTAGCTCTGATTTCAGGGGCCCAAGTTCCAGTGCTATATTCTGTACCCTAAGTAACACTTCTCCTAAGTTCAGGTCCAAGGCTGAGGGATTGGAGTTGGTACGTGAGGTTCTACTCTGGAGAGGACTGTGGCATATGAAGGCCAGAAGAGCTTGAAGCTAAGTGTGTAGGCACAGCCTTGTCATTCTGAATGGGGAGCTCCTGTCATAGGCACAAATGGGAGTCAGGGTAGGGGCAGGGGTATAAACTGAACAAGTATAGGCTAGTCAACCTAGGGAGATTTTAGCAGTGCCTAGTGGAGATGTATGGCCTGACTGGGCTAAAATCTAGCAGCTGCCACTGGCTGTGGAGCAGGGGATCAGCACCCAGAGGTTTTTCTACACAGGAAGCCAGGCTAATTTTACCTCTCTCCGAGAGCCTTAGCTCTTAGACAGAAGAAAATCATGTATAACAAAACTGGATTTACCTTGAAGACAAGATACAATGCAGAGAGAAACTAAGGATATAAAGGATGAAACAGTGAGTAAGCCCTAGGTTCCCCTGCCATACCTGACAAAGAGACACAGCCCTTCAGTTTTTGATTTACATAGATCTCTAAACCCTCCCACCTTAGTGTGGACAGACCCAGTTCTTCAATATTCTTGAAATAGTATTCATTCCTAAACTCCCCCAGAATCCCTAGTAGACATCTCAATTCTTCACTTCAAGCTTCTCTGAGATAGTAGTGCCGCAGGTACATGCAAACCACATGTAAAAACTCAAGATACAATCCTTTTTCCTTTACCTACTACCTCCTACTCCTTTCTTTCTCTCTTTTATCCCAAATCAATCTGGGCTCCTGTTTTCTAGGCCTAGGTTAACCAGGTCCTAGGTTAGTAGTAACATAAAGCAGATGTCTGGAGCACAAGAGCCACACAAAGCAGACACAATGGTAGGAGATAGGAACATGGAGATGGGAAACTATATACTCAAGAGCAATACCCTATGAGTAGGCTTGGGACCTGGGAACTGCATCATTGCTCCAAAAAAGAAACAAACTAATCATTCACTCCAACAAAAGAGTTAGAGAAAAAACAGGAAGATCAAAATTACATAAACTGAGGAGTGCGGGGTCGGGGGAGAGAAGAAATGGGGATGATATAGAAAATACTATTCTCTTCCTAAGAAGCGGAACTATTATCATGTTTGTATAAAGCCCAGCAGTCATGTGATGGGAAAGGGAGAGGTTTAATTAATGTTTTGGTGATGATGCTGAAAAATGCGACACAGTGGGGAAGACGGTGATCATGGAAGTAAGACCCGAGTTGCCACAGGGATAGGGCAGCAAGTCTGCAGCCCAGGCTAAGGTTTGTCACAACAAAGGATATGTCCCAAGAGGGACACAGTGAGTGGTTCATTCAGAGACAGCAGGGTGTCAACATAGTGGAAGGAGAGGCGAAGTCAGTGTCAGAACTCAGAGGTTAAGTGTTTGGAGGTGACGTGGTGAGGAGGAATGACGTTGAGTCAGAAGCAAACGTACCGTTAGTCGGATGCTTTGCAAACGACACAGAAAATCGTTTTACGGCCGGGACAAACAAGAGCTCTGGGGAGAAAAGACATCATGGGGATTATACCCACTCCTGTCCCCATCCTCTGCTCTGGAATTTGCCTGCAGTATACTCTATTCTTTACAGTTAGTACATGACCTGCTCCCACCCCCACCCCTTAGCTTCCTGACTACCACATTTCAAGATTTTCCTTCGGGATAATCTCCTCTTAGGAATCCATGTGTCATTTCTGCCACAATATGGCTCCACAAACAACCCTAATTTCACCACCACATCCTCTTTCTGACCTTTTAAAAATAAAATCTTTGTAGAAACTTTCATCCCTTCCCCCAATCTCTTTCCATATTATCTTTCCTGCCTGGCTGAGCAACCTCCCCATCATTGATTTCCTAGATTTTTGTCAAGGCTCCACTGCATTCTCCCTGACCATGGATAATACTCCTTGGTCCTTACCCCTACTGGCCAGAATCCAGGAAAGAATACAAAGGTGGAATAAATTGATGTAGCAGGGCTGTATGTGGGAGATTATGAAGGGATAAGCATAAATAAGTAGTATTCACATGGTGAGAGGGAATGCACATGGAAGGGTGGATGGGGTCTTTGTTCCTTCTCCCCTTTATAATTAATGAAGAAAACTTGGTATAAGGCCAATGTCAGTGCCATCTTAAGCATGAATAGTTCTTGAGCTGTGTTCTTGCTGGGGGACAAATGAAGAAAAGAGTTTCCCCCCAAAACCCACCCACATACCATCTCGGTGCTTCAGACTGGCAGGTGGTAGCTTTTTGCCATGGCTGCGGGCGTAGTCCTGAAGATTCGGGGCGCTGGAGGAGCCACCCAGCACTGTGGTGCTGAACAGCCCTGTGCACTGTGAGCCTGCAAGGCCGGGAGTGCATTAGTAGCCACGCAAAGCTGCAATTACCACACAGAAGTACACACAACTTCATGTGACAACATCAAGACACACACATATGTAGCTATTCAGAGCCACCATCATGTGGCCACTACATATAACCACAAACAGCTTTTACTACTGTCCATAGCCACACTGGGCAAGCAAAATGGGGATTATCTTGAAGATCTACAAGGCAGATACAAGAGGCCACTACAAATACAGTGTTAGTCATATTAGGGGACTCAAAGCTACTGAAACAGCTAGCCTATGCTTTCCAGGTGGCTTTCAAGAATGCTAAAAGAATAAGTAGATCCTTCTAGATCTCCCTAGATTTAATGCAGTGCTCTTTACCCAGGATATAAGGTTTGAAAAACCCAGAAATCTAGTCCTTTACAGGTTAGCAAAGAAATTTGATTGACACTAGAGACTAAGTTTTGAGCATTCAGTTCAAATTCTAAGTGCTCATAAGTTCCAGTTCCTCCTATGTGCTTCCAATTCCTCCTACGTTTTTCATCCAACATTCCCTCCCTTCTATCTCCCTTCAGGCCTTTTTACCTTTCCCAAGAAAAAAGTATGAGACTCACTGAATTTTTAAAGCTGGAAGGGACTCAAAGATCATCCAGTTCAACCTTCTCATTTTAGAGATGAAGAAACTGAGATTCAAAAAAGATCTCATTTGCTCAAGGTCATACAGTTTGCTAGAAGCTAAACTGGACTAGAACCCAAGTCTCCTGACTCTGAGGATCAACTGTGTTCAGTTAGAAAAGAAATAATTATTTTTTCATCAAGAAGAAACAGCATTGTTTCTAAAGCGAAGATGGACACAAATTTAAAGGCATGTGAAGAGACAGGTGGTTATATGTAAAGCATGCCTACTATGTGCTGAGCACCCTAATAAAAAGGAGGATCTGGTGAGCAGGAAACAAAAAAAGACATACTTTTTCTGCTCTCAAAATTTTATTGTCTTGTAAGCCCTATGCTCAAAGCTAGATGGCCACACACCTAAATTCAAAGAAAGCAAAGAGAACTCTATTGCCAATCAGAGGAGTAAATAAAATGTGAAAAATCTCTGAAGCAAATAAATCAAGGCAGTCACTGTCCCAAATATCTGATCGAAAGTAGGGTTGAGACTCCATGGTCCCCTCTCCCACTATAGCCCATGAGGACACAATGGGCAGAAAGAGACAAGACTGACACTCAAATCTGTGGGATTTGCCCTTCTACTTCCAAATCCACATTAGCCAAGACCTTGGGTTTGGCGTGGGAACTTAACAATCATAGGGCAGATGGATAGAGTGGAGAGGAGGTCAATTTCCTTTGAGCTCAGAAAGAAGGGGCCATGGTTTCAGGGGTCCCAGCACATCAGGGTCTCCACCAAAATCAAGAAGGTCAGATGGCTGATAATATCCATCCTGGAATTCAGGACTGCTCCTCTATGAAGCAACTTCTCCTACCTGTCATTCTCACACAGGCTCTAGAATACGGTTTCAGAGAGTAATAAGGGTTGCTAAATATGTCTGCTTTTCTTCAGAGAAGCTGAAACTAGCTGGCTTTATCCCAAATCACCCCAAGCTTTGTTCTACATTTACTTCCTCCTGCCAATCCTGCCCTGCCCAGTCCTCGGATCATCTCAGAGGGTAGTCTCTACCTTTCTACCACCATCTGTCAACCAGTCCCATGTCCATACCTCTGCTTTGTTCTTGACAGCACTCCCACTTAATTGGGCCAGACACACCTAGCCTCTTTTCCAGCCTAACTGAAACCTATTCTTTACTGGGACTTCTGGGAAGAGAAGTCCATATCACAGATCTACACATTTGTCATTTATTTTTCATGCCCCAAACCATCTACCTCATTTCAGGGATCTAGAAGACAACCTACTCCCATAAAATTAGCCTGGAAAGTTACCAAAACCTTTCTCCCCCTTGCTGGTCCAAATGCTGACCATCTTGGGCCAAGAAATTGGGAGCCAAGGACAAAGGTAATAGGAAAATGAAAGGAGCCAAATGGTGAGAAGAACAGGATAAGATAGAAAGAGTCAGGGGATCAAGTCCAGACCCCACACAACTGTCTCTAACTGCAGGTTCTAGTTATGGGCTCACAAGGCTCTGTGTTCAAAGATAGCCCCTCCCAAGGACCACTCCCCACTCCCAAAGAATACAATACCCTCTGAGGCTTGGTCCTTCCTGCAGTCTGTGTTCTTAGGAAAGGTTGAATGATGTTCTCCACCCCTCTCCAGGAATCAAAAAAATCAAGAGACATTCCCTCAAAGTCCTGAGAGAAGCCTCTGCCACTACACCAGTCTCAGATTTGTCTCTCAATTTTCAGGAAGGAAGGAAAAAAAATTACAGGATTAGGAGAGGATGAAGGAGAAGGCATGGTGGTCAGGAGGGGCCAGAGCAGGGATGTAATAAACATAGTTCTCAGAGGAAGATATGGTACAAATTCTCCAAATGAGGAATATGACACTTTATGGGGGTCACAAGTACCTCTATTTACAGCTCTGTCTGTGATAACTCTGAAGATTCAGAGTCTCCATGGCCCCTTAAGGTCTGGGCAAGACTGGAGGGACAGATAAGGAATGAGAGGGGAAGCCAGAAAAATGCCCTTCAGTCAGAGAAATGGGGGTGGTGTAGAAAACCAAAACACAAACACCTTCCTGGAATGAAAACAATCATCTGGGATCAAAGTTCACACCTAAATATGGCTTCTCCCAATTCATCCTCCCTAGCCCTACCACCCAACAATTCCACACACTGGATGACCCCAACTCCCATGACTAAGGTTTCCCACAATAAAACTCTGAAGAACAGACAGACACCCCTTTCCAACAACAGGTGAGAGACGCTGGAAAACCATACCTAAGCCACTCTGCTTCATCTCCGTTGGTGGGCGTGAAGATGAAAAGAGCCGGTAGCCACCAGGCCTCGAGGATGAAGTCTCAGAAAGCACCTGGAAAAAAAGACTCTATATTACCATGTTGCTACCTCAACCAAGAAGTCTAAAACCCAGGTGCTGAATTCCTGCCCCTACAAAGCCAAGCAATGTCAGAAAGTTTGGAAGAAACAAAGGATTTCTATGAGGGAAAAAGAATGAAAAGGGAACGGAGAGTGTTCCTTGCAGAGGGAACTGCCCATGGACTCCTCCTATACTAGAAGATGCTTCTATTTCCAAAATGCTTGTCCCCACAGTCGTCCTATCCCAAATCTGAGAAATCATTATTCAATCATTTTCAGTTCTCAGCAGAGCAGGGTTTCTTAATCTTATCTATCCCTCTGCAGGACTCAGAAAGCCAATCACAATAGCTCAGCTGCAATAAGATATAAAGTCTGGCCACCCTCTCTTCTTTCCATGGGATAGCTGTGGCTACAACAATCACTCTCAGTTTCTTATCTGAACCAAGAAGCCCTCCCCTCCACTCCTGGACACATGAAACAGATTTCTAAAAAGCCCACAAGAGCCCAATCATACAATCCCCAACATACATCTCCCCCAACTTTCCCAGACAGAGTTCTGAGTCCCTAGGTCCCAAAAGGCAAAGACAGAGGCAGGAAAGGAAGATGAGGTAGGGAGGGACACCTGTGTGCAGGACGCCAGGTGAGTGGTGGATACAGCCCGGGACTGTAGGCCGATGTCTGGGGAAGGCCGGGGGAGGTCTCCTGACCTCCGGCGGCGCCGTCCCCGCAAGGGGATCAGGTCCAGGTTCCCTGTGCACTGCATGTTCATGACCTGCAATCAGACCGGGTGTTAAGCCGGTCACGGCTCCTTTAACCCCTGGGCTCCCAAAAGCTCCAGTGCTCATTGGGCAGAGCTAGCTCTAGGGCTGGAGAGGATGATTACTAGGGCACAGCTGCTACAAAGGTCACAGATTTTGTACTCTAAAACAGTCCAAAAATATGAGAAGACAAGGGGAGAAAAAGGGACGGGGGTAAGGGTTATAGTTGATAAGGATAAGAGTGCCAATGCCTAAACTTATAGAACAAAGAGAGGAAATATTAATATTAAAAGGCTGTGAGACCAAGGAGTAGAGAGAAGATTTTCTTGCAAAGCTGAGGAGCATATCTTGGGCAACCATCTTCCTGGATGAGTAACGGCATAAGCAACACTAGGAACTGAAGGGAAGGTATGTGATTACAACAAGAAGCTTCCTGTAGGCCTGAAAGAAAGAAGGCAGTCTCATCAAGTCTGAGAGATGACACACAGAGAGCTCTGCTTTGTCTACGTCTCCTGACTGCTTAAAGCAGAAGAATAAAGAGGGTCAAGCACAAGAGTGCCAGAGAGACTGGAAGATCACATGAATGGGGGCCGGCCCTGTGGCCGAGTGGTTAAGTTCACAAGCTCCGCTTCGGCGGCCCACAGTTTCGCCAGTTCGGACCCTGGGCATAGACATGGCACCACTCATCAAGCCATGCTGAGGCGGCGTCCCACATGCCACAACTAGAAGGACCCACAACTAAAAACTACACAACTATGTGCTGGTGGCTTTGGGAGAAAAAGGAAAAATAAAACCTTTAAAAAAAAAAAAAAAAGACCACGTGAATGGGAATGACATTTAGATGTGGAGGAGCAGTTTAATGATGGTAGATTATAGGTCATCCTGTCCATTTGATCTATTCACGTGAGTCTGTAGCACACTAGTGTACCATGGACATTAAGTTAACCTATACCTCAAAGAGAAAATGATGCATACCCACCTGAAGAAACTCTGAGTATTCACAACTTCAAATCCACCTTAAAATAATCAGGAAGAAAAGGATGATTCCAGAACAGAGCCTGCAATTTGCCTTCTCAGCTTTCTCCAAAATCTGAACTGTAAACCTTGGCTGAACCTATGTAAGCTAGTTATAGATTCTTCTGAGATATTCTCAAAATGGAAGGACGAATTCCCTTAAGAAAGCTGGCACAGAGCCCGGTGAACAGATTCATCATCTGTCAATGCAGGACTCAAATCAGACAATCGGAGTCCCTGAGACAGGGATAAATCATGAGATCAAAAAGAATGTCATTGGGCCAGAGCGGGAAAGAATCGTTCCAGGAAAAAAGACCAAAATAAAAACCCCAGGACAGTTAGCTGGACATAATGTGAGATTTACAACAGTTCCTTCCTCTAGGCTACAGAACTAGAACCAGGACTAGAGACAAACTCCAAGAATAGCAGAACACAGGCCCAGGCCGATAAATCTCTCATTAGAACAAAGGGAAGACAGGTCGACCTCCAGACTGGATTCCCCTTCTGGGATGAGAGTGGTATAGGTAATCTTAAAAGGATTAAGTTAAAGTGCCAAGTATTTGCTCCTGTCTGAGCTCTAATTTTTACTGAAGGCAACAAAGAGATAGAAAGGGCCTGGCCTTTAAGATCAATTGTATTGTTATTATAGTTACTGTTCACTGAACATCTATATGGTGGATACTACTTGTATTATAAAGATGAAAAAAACTAAGTCTTGAAGAAGTGACCTGTCCAAGGTCACACAGTTTCTAAGTATCAGCCTGGGATTTTAGCCCGGAGTTCATGCTGTTTCTACTATATTTACTTATAAAGAACTGCCTTTTCAAATACCTCCAGAGGCCTCTTCCTCAATCTCATCTCTTAAAATCCTTATCTCTCAGGTACCTCTCACTGGCATCTCTTTAATCTCAGAAGTAGCAAACAGCTTAAAGATTTATTGGGAGACCAGGTGTAAAAGAGAGATTAAGTAAAACATATCCATCAGGGACAGGGGGACTCTGCTTAAGGTCCCAAGAATCCCCCCAAAGGGATTCAGAGGATTCATGGATATTGAGCACTTCCACCACTTCTTTCTCCCAAGCCCTTCCCATTACCTCCATGGAGCCGGCTTTTCGGTTACGAATGAGGGGTGATCTCCTTGGGAGGCCAGGGCCCTCAGAGGGCTGGGGTGAAGTCTGCAGTGCCCGGTCTGGCTCATCAGATGCCTTCCCTGGGCACAGGTTCTCCATACTTCCTTGGTCTGTTTTCATCTCCTCATTCTATCCAACAATAGGCACAGATAGGAAAGGTGCTAATGGCCTCCAGCCTTCTAATTCCAAACTCCCCAACCCTTTTACCTCCCTGTATCGTTTCCAAGTAACCCACTATATGGTTCCTAAATCCTCCAGTCCCAAATCCCAGCACTCTGACCCACCTCAGAAGAGGCTGGACGGAATCCATAGCCAGTTGGGGCACTGCCTTCTTCCTCGACACCTTTCACTCCAGGGCTGAAGTGCAGCTCCACATGGAACCGCTCCTCTGATAAGGGATCCTATGGGGCATCACCAGATGAAGGGGCAGTTGGAGAAGCTGAATATAGTGGTGGAAGACCAGGCATGGACAACAGAGAGGAACTGAAGAGGATACATCCTCCTAGGGCTGAGGTTCCAGTGTCTTACCCCACTTCTGGGGCTGATCTATTATAGCTTCCCTTTAACTATGCTCTAGTGTTACAGAATCCTCATTCCCTCACCTCCTCCAGTTTGAGATTCACTGTTCCACATGACTTTCTAACTTCCACTTATACAACCTTCCCCATCCATGTCCCACAATAATTCAGCTTTGCTACAGTGCATACAGCAGCACATTTAAAGATATCTTTGTGGAGCCAGACGAAAAAAAGTATACATGCAACGATGAGAGAAAAAGACTCATAACATCATCCCAAATTCCATACCCTCCCTAATGCCAGAGCTATGTTCTATGGTATCTCTCTGCTTCAACACCATCCCAAAACACTTTTTCTGTTCCAGCAGGAACCTCCTGGATGCTCTGTGTCATGCTGTACCTAGATGTCACACCTAGCTGGATTCTACAAATTCTAAGAATAAAAAAATTTTTTCCTAAAAGTAGATGAAGGAGAAAGAAGGGCCCTTTCCTCATCCTACCCTGTTAAGTCCTCACCTGTGTGTTGTCCTCATAAAGCATGATGACAATCTGGGTCATGTAGTTGAGCTCTGAGATGGCACTAAGATAAGCCAAAGCTCGCTGCCATTGTGCATCCTGGGACTCCTATCAAACACAAGAAGAGGTAAGCCAATGCCCAAGGACAAGGGAGTCAGGGAATGAGCAGGGAGACAAGGAGAACAGAGAAAAACTTGCAATAAAAAAGAAGCATGAGGAGGAGGGTAAAAGAATGCTGGGAAACTATGTTCATAGGTTGAAGGAAGAAGGAGGATCCTTACATCAAGAAGTCCCCCATAACGGAAGACACTGAGTAGGGAGTGGACATGGCTTTCACTTGTGAAATAGAGACGTGTTCGAACATGGCGGCCTGGGGAGAGCACTCCTCGGGAATACCTGAGATAACAGCTAAATCAATCACACTATCAGATAATCCTCTTCCCACCCCTCTACAAACTCCCTTCTCCCTCCTCAAAGACTTCTCTTCTACTTTCCATCCCAGAATCTCTTCTATTCTTGGTTCCCAGCCTTGATTCCCCCAAGGACTCCCTGACATGCCCCTCCCTCCATCCAGCACCCCTCCCAGCCCTCCCTCACAGGGGATGCAGCTTGTTGACAGACTCATCCTCGTGGGTTCTCTGCAGGTCAAGTAGTATCTTCCGCAACAGTGGAAGACAGAAGCCCACAGCAATTTCCAGTTTCTCCTCCCGACTGATCCCGTACTCCTAGGGGCCAGAGGCCAGGAATAAGTACCTCAATGAGTCTTGTTTTCCTTTTGCCTTATATTCCCAGGCCCAAGATCATGTTTCTCTTCACCTCAGGTCTAGGGCTTCTTTCATATTCATCACATCCCCCTCTCCTGGTTTCTCCTCCGTTAGCCTCTTGTACTTACTCAGAGCCAGAATGGACCTTGAGAATTGTAGCAACTCAAATAATTCCTTCTCTAAGTTTCCTTCCCCTGGGTCCCACACCACCCCTCCTTTCTGCCTTTTCCCTCCTTCCTTCCCCAGTGCCCCTATCCCCAGGGTAGATCCCTTATACGAGACACACCTGGGGAATGACCACATCAGCCAATGCCTTAGAGAGACGTAGCAACTCTGCTGTGCCTTGCAGTCCCAGACTCCCATTGTGCTGCACATCATACTTGACACAGTCATAGATGTCAGGGATCTTACTGATATCATAGCGCCCGCTCTTTTGTCGAAAGTCACGCTCCAGCTTGCTCCAACGCTGTAGCATTAGCTCTAGTGTCTCACTGTGGTAGAGTTGCAGGTCTAGAAGGAAGATAGATAGAGCCATGGATTTTACCTCTAACAAAAGACCCAGCAAATATGAAGTAGAAACAGAGAGATGAGGATGCCTTGTCTCAGAGAGTTAGGAGAGGATCCAGGATTGCCTGAGGAACCCACCCGTACCTGAAACCTTGAAGGGAAGATATTCACACTCACCTACAGATTTGGGGTCCTGCATCCTTTCTCGAATCTGGTGAGTGAGGTTTTCAATCAGGGCAAATACCTGATCACAGACCTTCACAGGATTCTGAATGATAGCCATGGAGTTGAGTAGGGAAGTGCTTCCAGTAGGAGCCAGCTGTGGGGAATAGAGAGATGAAAAGCACATAGGCTCAGTGCCAACTGCCCAGATTCCTGTGAGCATATTACAGAGACTGCAGGCAAATAAGATCTGTTTGTCAGCTCAATCTAATGAGCATTCTTAGACTAGCAGGCATACTAGAAGTTGTGGGGCCTTCAGATGAGGAGACTGCTCCGGCACACAGTCATCTAAGAGAGGTTGATATTAAAAGTCTTAGAGTCCAGAGAAAATAAAATAGACCTAGGTTTTCTTCTTGGGGGTTCTAAAATACACACGGAAAATTCTGGGGAATAAAGATTAAACCCAAATCCCTCAAAATCCCCACAGAATGTTTTCATGAGTGGGTAATCAAGATAACATTATCTTATTCCTCTAAACCAGATGCTAGCTTGAACCTAGAGTAGAGGTGCTGCCTCAGAACTGGGTTCCAACTCAAGCTTTTAGGACAGTGACAGTCAATGAAGAATGGGGAAGGGGAAAGAGGACTGTGGGTGGAATGCACACATTCTACCCAGATCCTCCCAAACTCCATTCTTGCTAGCAAAAAGAAGCAAAGGAGAAAGGAAAGGTAACTTAGCTTTTTTGAATTTGACATTGAGCAACGGATTGGAAAACAAGGCAGCAAGGTCCTGCCTTATCAAGGCCTACTCAGAGAAGAACACAGAAAATGCCATTCTTTAGGCAATGTGCTCAGCTACTTAGCTCATTTAAGAATCTATCAGAAATGGTTACACAAGTGTGAATGTACTTAACACTACTGAACCGTATGCTTAAAAATGGTTAAAGTGGTACTAATATTTTTTAAAAATAAATATATGTATTTTTAAAAACCTATCAGAAATGAAGAGCTACCAGTGGTTAAGACGGTTGAAAATCACTGTCTGGCGTACGATCCCCAGATAATCATGGGCTGGATACATAGGAAAAAGGGTGACATTGGGTAATGGCATCCACTGTGATTAATACTGTGAGGCAGTATACTGTAGTGGCTAATAGCCTGAGCTCTTGAGGTAGACTCCTTAGGTTCATACTAGCTGGGCAATCTTGGAAAGGCTTCTTAAATTCTTCTGAGCTTAGGTTTCTTCATCTATAAAATGGGAAGAAAGCAGTACAGGTCCACAGTTCTTACGGTGGATTAAAGATGGTCATTAATTCTTTGTCAGCTTCTCCTTCCCTTGAATCTGGCCTGGCTCTGTAACTGTTTAACCAATGAAAGATAACAAAGTCATGCTCTGCTAATTCTGGGCCTACACTTTAAAAAGCTTAGAAGCTTCTGCTTTGGGGGAGTTCTAAGCTATCATTTAAGAAATCCAGTTACCATGCTAGAGAAATCACATGGAAAAAACATGTGGAGAGGAGAGGCTCTGAGACTACAGGGAGAACATAAGAAGGACAGAGTCCAGCCATCCCAGCAACTCAGTCAAGCCTCCAGACGGTACCCACCCCAACATCTGGACAACATCTGGACAATTTCAGGAGAGACCTCAAGCAAGACCAGTTGAGCCTAGAACTGTGAGTAAGATAACAAAATGGTTGTTTTAAGTTAATGAGTTTTGGAGTAGTTTTTTTTCTTAAGGATTGGCACCTGAGCTAACATCTGTTGCCAATCTTTTTTTTTCTTCTTCTCCCCAAAGCTCCCTAGTACACAGTTGTATATTCTAGTTGTGAGTGCCTCTGGTTGTGCTACGTGGGACACCACCTCAGCGTGGCTTAATGAGTGGTGCTAGGTCCATGTCCAAGATCCGAACCAGCAAAACCCTGGGCCACCAAAGCAGAGCGCATGAACTTAACCACTCGGCCATGGGGCTGGGCCCTTGGGGTAGTTTTTTTCATACAGCAATAGACAACCGAAGCATTCTTTCATTCAAAATCCTTGAGACCAGCTGTGTTTTGCAGTTGAGGATTTTTTCAGACTTTAGGAAGTTAATACAGTGCATACATCACATGTTGTATAATACTTCCAGCAGGGCCTATGGCATAATCAAACATATTCACATTTCTGCAGCAAAATGTATGGCTATTCACAATAAGTGTGATAAATAGGGATTAGAAATACTCTTATCATGTCAGGTTTTGCTCCCAAATGAATCTTGGTACCAAATTATAAAAATCTTTTTGATTTTTGAAATTTTGGACACGCTTATCTCAAAGCATAAGATTAAATGAGATATGTATGGAAAGCATGTGAAACAGTGCCTGGCACATAGTAAGTACCATTATTGATCAGTATTGTTTAGAATTTGGGATCAGTGGTATGTTGGGTACAAAGATAGGGAGAACCTGACCTGATCATAATCCTCAGGGCCAAAGGATGCATCCTGCTGCAAAATATGGTGCAGCCGAGCCTTCACCCGGTGCTGGCAGCTGCTCAAGGAATCGCCATCACTGTCCAGGAGTCCATTCATGTTGGCACTCTTCACCATTTGTACCAAGATGGGTGTCAGCTCCCCTTCTAGAGCCAGAAGGCCCTGCAGGAGAAGCACAAAGTCTATTAGTTTTTCTTCCAGTATAGTCCCCCTAGGCCTAGATGGTCCCAGAGATCAAATGAGAGCTGGCTTGGAGAGCTGGGGTAAGGTCAAGGGGCCTACCCCCACTAATTATTCTCAGCTCATTCTCAGCAGTATAGAATGGGGTCAGACACAAGAAGAAACTTCTGAGTCGGCACACAAACACCCTGAAGTTTCCCAACTAGTTCTCCAAATTCTCTGCTTCTCTACCTAATAGATGCTGGGACTGTGAGAGAACTGGTGTGCACCTTGGCAAAGGCAGCAGCAGTCATCTGGACTCGGCCCTCATCAGAGGCATAGATCTTGAGATCATGACGGAAAGTGCTATGGAGACGAAGCAGCCCACAACCAGGGAAGCCAGCATAGTCACCTGGGGGCAAACGGGAGAAGCAGGAATGGATCGCTATAAATACCCACATGGAAGAAAGAATGCTCATTTCCCCTTTAACTTCTCCATTTCCTCTGTCCCTTTGTTTCCCCAACTTATTCCCTAATCATTTTATCCCAGCCCTGCTACATATTTATCCCCCCCCCCCCCCCCCAAAACACTCACCCTGTCCTCCAGGGTACATGCAGCGAAAAGCTCGCCCCAGCTCCTCAGCCTGAACACGGCCAGCAGGAGTCAGCTCTCCACCCCACTTCAGTACCAGCAGTAGAGATGGGGCCAGAGCCTCCCTTTGTGGGTCTGTGGGAACAAGGGGCAGTGAATAGGTCTAGATCTAAGGAA
This sequence comes from Equus quagga, assembly GCF_021613505.1. Classification (NCBI taxonomy): domain Eukaryota; kingdom Metazoa; phylum Chordata; class Mammalia; order Perissodactyla; family Equidae; genus Equus; species Equus quagga. The sequence goes on from NC_060268.1 coordinate 40,616,875, forward strand.
AATAGTGGGGACATCTAAATGTTAGGTCTTCTGAGGAGCCCAAAAAGGTAATTTGGGATAGAGGTCATCTAAGAGTTCAAGAAGAAGAGATCTGAGTGGTAACGGGAAAGGGGTATTATATCTCACCTTGCCCCTCATTAGAAGCTTTTACTCCATGAGGGTAGTAAGTCAACTGTACCTTCCGATTGATGCCTGAGAAGTGACCATACCTGCAGGATAAACTTACAGTTTACTTTCTACCCCAGCACCCAATTCTCACTGTTATTGGCTCCCATTTCCTATCCCCTTTCTCACATCTCGAGCACAGACTTCAGCTGCTCCAGTTTCCCAGTCTTCTCCTCGATCTCACCACCTGCTTCTTTCTCCAGTTCACCCAATAGCAGCCTTGTGATGTCCAGCACCTCCTACAGTTAAAAATAGGGTATCCCTGCAGGAGGCCAAGTCTTGGCCAGTTACCCTATCATCCTGGTCTCTCATCAAGGCCCTCAATCCCATACCCTCTGTCTTTCCCATAGCACTGCTCCTCCCAGCCGGATACACCACCTTATTACCTGTAGCTGCTCGGGCCGCTTTAGTTTTAATTTCCCTGTCTTGTAGCCACCGTGTTTTTCAAACAGACTAAAAAACCTGAAGAAATAAGGAGAAGCTTCAGTATGAAGTGAGACAGTCAAAGGTTCTGGGAGCTGCCCCCTCCCATCTCCCTGACAAAAAACTATTTGTCTAAATTAGGACACTCTTCCTACCTTGAGTGTGTCACTTCCATCTTCATCTTTTGCTTGGGGGTACGATCCCCATGACGGATAATTGCAATGACACAACGAAGTTCCATCCTAAGATAGGCTATTTGTTAGAGCCTCTCCCCCATCCTACCCCACATCCCTCCCATCATTTCATCCTTCTCAACATGTTAAAAAACAGAGGAAAAACTTTCCAAGATTAGGAACATAGTTAGGGTTAAGGAAACTGTCTAGAAGAGACCCAGGCTCCACTACCCAGATGGCACAGGGTCAGGAAGTAACTACTGGTCTGACTTAGGTGCCTTAAGTAGGTTACTCCATATTTCCTACTTTTGCTCACATAGTGCCAGATGTGGTAGGGACAATGGGAATGTCCTCAGCCTCTGTGGGGATGGACCATGGGATCTGGAACTGTGGGGCAAGCTCCCGCATTATGGTGTTCCTAGAAGGAGAACATGAAGAAGCCATGTGAAAATGAACAAACCAGAACTACACATATGAACAAAGCTCACAGAAACTAGCAAGCTGTAGAAGAATACATTAATATAAAGTCTAAAAACATGCAAAAAAACACCCCCACATATGTGGTAAAAATACTAATAAATGCATGGGAATGACAAACACCAAATTAAGGATTCTGGTTACCTCTGGGTGAGAAGGAAGGGGACGTAATTAGTGAGGGATATGTAAGGGCTTCAACTGTATTCTTAATTTTTGTTTCTTAAGCTCAATGGCGAATACGTGGTTCACCATATTCATCATTCCTTACTCATTTTTGAATGCTTTAAATATCACATGATTAATTTTTTTAAAGTCAAGTTGTAAAACAGTACTACAGTATGATCACATTTAGTACAATGTAGTTTACTTATACATGGCATAAGTAAATAAAAGACATACTGTTATGTCTAAAACTTCTGAGGAGTAATTACTTCCAGGGAGTGCAGTGTTGGGAAGGCAAGAGGACTGAGGAGCCCTTTCTCTACTTTCCTTTTTCAGTTTTAAAGAATTTTTATAATATTTAAAATAAAGTAAAAGCTTTCTAACTCTCTTCTCTAAGCCCGTTCTCCCCACCCCAGACCACTGTGCCCCTTACCCCAGAATCTTGGCACAGTCATCATAGTATTTCATTGAATTCTTAACAAAACTGAAGCCATTGACATCACACACAAAGGAGTGACCATTGGCACGAAGAAGGTCAAAACCACAAACTGTTTGCTGCAGGAGAAAGAGGAAAGATGAGAACAAGAGAGCCACTCCTTCTTCCCAGATCCGTGCCCCTGTCTCTCTCCCTCATTCCATAGCACTCCCACCCCCCCCCCACGGGCCTTCCTCCACCTTAAAAGCTACGCAGACTTTCCTGGCCACCAGCTTTTCCATGGCAGTCAGCATGACTGGATATCGAATCTCTTTCCCTTCACTGTCTCGTTCGACCTTCCCATCCAAAGCTGGAGATTTTCTGGCTTCAGCATGGGCATAATCTGGCCCCACTGTATACACCTGCAGGTACATAGCATCACTGAGTATGCCCACAGCTCACCCTGCATATGAGAAGACAATATGAGCAAAAGGTCTATAAACTAGTTTCAGAGTAAAAACACAAAAACAAAAACAAAACCCTGAGTATTAAGACCAAGGAGACCTACATTTTTCTTATGGAGCCCTAGTGTAGTACCATTATGAAGGTTTCTCCTTGAGACTCCAGCACTATCATCTAGTCCTTACTAAGAAATAACTTACCAACATTATACCATTTTCCATGTCACCCTTGTCCTTGCTCTAACAGTGACAATGTAAATGTCTCCTTCCCCCACTTGTTATCTTCACCTGAATATGAAAGCCAATCACATTCACACTTTATTTTCTATGACCCCCTCCACATACTCCCACTTGCTTCCCAAGCATCCCATCCCACCCAGACATTTATAACCTCTTAAATCCCTGTATCCACCATAACCTTGACATCTGTGCCATCTGTTGGCATAAACTCCTCATAGATGTATGACCCTGTCTTTCGGACGCTGCTCTCAGGAGAGTAAACACTGCTTCGGCTGCCAATCTTCAGAAGGAAAAGGAAGAAAAAAAAAATCTTGCTTCCACCTTGTCCCCAAATCCTCCAGCTTCCCTCCCCACAACCTCATTCTTGTCCTTCTACCTGTCTGACTCCCCAAATGCTCAAATGTCCCCCACACCTTACGGAAGAGGCGTTGGCTTCCTCCTCCAGCTGAGCTGGGGTAGTAGATGTAAACATTATGGTCCTCTGCACTCACTGGCTTCTCCACAAACGGCTTGGGAAAGACAGCTCCATTTACCTCTACTTGGTCTTCTCCTTCTATCAGGTTGCACTCTGAAAGGTAGGTGTGTGGTCATTCCTAGAACCTAGGGTTGTAGAATATTTCCAACTCCTCTTTCTCCAAGTTTTAATCTCCATAACCCTCAAATTTCTATGGCCATATCTTAGTAATAGATATGATAATATCTGTATGGTATATAGACATAATAATACATATATAAGAGGTCCAAGGCTCTGTCCAAAGACACACAGCTCTAACTCTACCCATAATCCAATAACCAAAGCCTCACTTAGATAGGTGGTACACAGGAGATGTTGAGAGGGTGAAACTGGGCTAAGTCATAGAAAGCAAGGCAGGACAGGACTGGACAAGGCCAGGTACTTACCCTCTGGCCGGGCAGGGTCACGATTGAGCACAGCATATCGAGGCAGATCAATACCCTCCTCCTGCAGGATCCGGTACACCTCCCTCCTGTCACCCCGAATAAATTAGCTGGGAGAGGTGGGGGATGGTGACTAAGGGGACAAGCTAGGGATTTCATGTGCTCAGGAATTGGGAGATACCAGGGTACAGAACTTAAGAGGGTATGATATGAAAATTAAGCATGTTTGTTTGACTCCACCCCTCCCAGAGCGGTCATGATCTCAGAGCCACCCATCCCACCGGTCATCAGAAAGCTATACCTATCCTGGATGTAATACTGCATAGCCAGGTCATTGATTAGAAAGGGGTTTCGAAGCTTGGAGTAAGCAACAGCTTTGTCCAGAGGAAAGCCTGGGATGGAAAAAGGAAATAGAGAGACCAAAGAAAGAAAGTGAAAGAGAGAGAGTGAGAAAACAGTAAGAAAAATAGAGAGACATATTAAAGCTATTAGTTGCCACTGAGCTCCTCTACCCATCCAACCCATCACTTATCCTTCTGCCCAACTTCCCAACTCTAGTATATCCATCAGGAAAAAGTAAGAAAGAAATTATTTTTAGGGTCTTTCCAGAGACCCAATTCTGTCAGAGACCCTAAGAACCTTAGAGCTGTCCTGAAGTTTGAATATGGGCTTGAAACTACTCCCAGCAACTCCTCCAAGATGTAGGGAAAGCAAACCCCTTTGTACTGTTCTCTAGTGTGTCAGGAAGAGCTGATGGCCTCTTTACTATTTGACAGTAAGAACCTCATTTCCTACTCCAGCTTTCCCAACACCATTCCTTCCTATTTTCCTTCATAGAATCCAACCTTTGGAGTGGAAAGAGATGAGACAGTGGCAGGATGGCCAGTTTTCCACAGGTTCATTGAGGATCACATCTTCTCCCAGGATGATAACAGTCAGGTAGTCAAATCTGCAGAGTCGCTCTAAGATTTGGGTCATTGGCTTGGACTTGGATTTCTTGGTCATAGCACAGATGCCAACAATGATCTGAGGTTCAGGAGGCTACAGGGAGAAAATGCTGTCAGGAACTCAGGAACTTCCCACCTAGACCATGGTTATCAGGGAACACTGTCTCATCTCCTTAGGGCAGAGTTTCCTGCCAGGACTTTGGACGTATGGGATAAAGGTTGTCTTCTAACTTAGGTCTAGATTGGGGTGCCTGTGTGGATTCCTACTGCCTACAGAATAGGAGCCTTTCCACAGGAAATGTGTGCTCAGGCGGAAGAGCCAGAGAACCAATAACCAAGAGACAAGAGGAGGAGGGCATAAGGGCAGGGATTTCAAAGAGAGACAATCTAATCAATCTCCACTGTCCCTCCCCTTAATCTGGAGAAGGGCTGCTTATGACAAGGAGTTTATGCATTTGGAAAGAAAAGAGAGGTGTCTCCATCCAATGGAATCTCAACTCTATGACAGGGGTCCCAACACCAAGTGACATAATTTTCTCTAGTCTTACCACTTCATCCTCCTCATCCTCAAGGAGCTCGCCGTCACTCTCTTCTGTCCTCATGCCTATTCCACGGGTGCCCAGCCCCTCATCTCCAGCTCCAAGGAAGAAGTGGGCTGTGGCACTCTCGCCCTCACTGGCCGGCAATGACCACATCCCCACCGGAGCACCCACTCATCCCGATCTGCAGTGGAGGGTATCTCATTAGCTCAGAATCCAAGCCTCATGACAGTGGGTGGGGATGGGGAATGGGAATGAGAGATAAGAGGAAACTACAAAGGGACTAAGGGAAACAGGAAACAAAGCTATGGTAAGAAGGATCAACAGGAAAGGAGGCATGTGGGCTGTGACTTGAAATGACTAAAGATCCATAAGAGAAAAGCAAGATCTCCCTTTTCCTCCTTGCTCACCCCACCCCCAACCATGAGACTGGTAAGAGGATCAGTAGATTAACCCTTACAGTGCTGGCATGTCCCTGATTCTGCCAGCAGGAAACACCATTAACTCCAGCAGCAAGTAGGAAAGGCAGTTCTTCATGGAAGGCTACTGTTGATTCCTACCAGAAGAGAAGGTTAGAGTGACATTTCAAACTTTGGATTCATTCCACAATGTTCCTAACCCTCCTCCACCTCCCCACAGTAGTGTTGAACTCAGGGATTTAATTCAAGGGCAGAGGAATGAAAGAGCTCAGCTGCCTTTGCCCTTAACCCCCATCTTCATTCCTACCAAGGATTAACTCAAAAAACATTTATTGAGGGCATCTTATGTTCTAAGCATCATATTAGAACATTAAAATCCCCTATGCTCCCCCCACCTCTCCTTTACCTGCTCTACTTTAAAATATAGATGCCTAAGTCCAGAAAATCTGTTCAAGGAAAAAGGTCTAATGCTGGTTGAGAGACTGAGGATACAGGCATCCACACAACATCCTCCAGCCCACTCTCAAATTGAAATTTCAATTTTCTCTCCACTGTCTTCTGGTACTACAGACCCAAAGCTGGTCTAGGCCAAGGTCCCTCACACCAGAAGCTACAGTGGAAAAAATCCCGCCTAGAGCCACAATCAGTGAGGATATCATAAGACTTAAACTTGAGTCAGGACAACCTGGCAGTTCTACTTCTGCACACATCCATTTAGAGTAGTGGTTCTTAAACAATTGTGATTACGCTGTGCAGGGGACATTTGGCAGGAGACATTTTTGATTGTCACAACTGGGGAGGTGCTATTGGCATTTAGTGGCTAGAGGCTAGGGATACTGCTAAATATTCTAAAACACATAAGGTATTCCCCTACAAGAAAGAATTATCCAGTCCAAAACGTTAGTAGTGCCAAGGCCGAGAAACCCTGCTGTAGGGAAACTCACGCACATAAGAAGACATGTGCAAGAATGTTCATAACTTACCTGTTGGTAATGGAAAAAACTGAAAACTCAGATATTACAAGTAGAAGAATGGATAAATACAATGTAGTGTATATAAATGATAGATTACCAGAAATTTAAAAAGTGAATCAAAGCATGTGACAACATGGACAGCTTCCAAATGCAAACAAAAGAAATATACACGTAGTACAATTCTATTTGTATAAATAAAAAATATTACATATGTTAATGACTATATACATAATTAGTAGAAGTATAAAAACACAGACTGGAAAGAAAGACATCAAATTAGTGATAGTGGTTAGTTATCTCTGAGGAGAGGGAAGAACAGAATTCAGAAGGAGTTGAATGGAACTTAACAACCTTATCTATAATGTTTATTTCAATTTTTTAAAAATCTGAAGCAAATATACAAAAAGTTAACATTTGTTAATACTAAATTGTGGGGATGTGGGTATCTGTTATTTTTTTCCAAAAACAGAGTCACACATCAGCAATTTTCCATGTTCTCCAAAAGTTCTCAGAAATACTGACTAATGACTCTAATGAAAGTCACAAAGTCCTTAAGTAAATGGATTAATAACAACTTTTAAAATAATCTTCAATAATTACTTTCTGTATTTTTATTTTAAGCCCTTCCAATATAAGTGGGATTTCCAGCTTTGATTAGAAAGTTATAGCTAACCTTTATATAGACTTCAACCTTTCCAGTCTTCACCATCTGCTTGTCTCCATTTTGTCCTTAGACTTATAATTTACAGTTGTGCACTGCAGGTCTTATACATACACTCCCCCTCCTGATTAATAGGCTATTTCTTTGAACTCCTTTTTAGTGACCTGACCCAATTTCCATGACTTGTGGCAAATAGAATTTTGTTGTACTCTTTATCCTTTCTCTGAAGCAGGAGCTTTCTCTCATGTCTAAGATTCCTAACGCTTCACCCTTTCTTCCACTAAGTCCTTGGTTTTCCACTGAATGTACAGTCAAGTTCTTGACATTCTACTATAATTCTCTAACAGGGGATAGTAATAGAATGGGGAAGGAGAGACTCTTCACAAAATGGGGCTGAAGAGAGGTGAAAGGCCTAAATTCATAGTTAACAAAGCAAAACTAGAAGCCTGACAGAAACAGCTATGAAATAAGCCAGGATTTATTTACATGTACCTCTGGGAGAAGCTGGGGTCTAATATGGTGTTCTAAGAACCATTCCCCTATTTTCTGTGCTCTTCTCCCCTAACACTTTTTGCGAAAGAAAGGAAAACTTCAGACTCTACACTAGGCTAAAGGGCCGTCTTACTCTGGCCCAAATCAATGCGGAAGGAAAGAAGGAAGGAAGCAAAAGGAAGGATGGAAGGGAGGGAGGGAGAAGATAGGTAGGAAAGGAGAGAGGGAGGGGCAGGTGAGCAATCTTCTCAGGAACATCTATGTTAAATCAGATCTGGAGGAGGAGTAGATGGGAGGGTAAACTGTGTAACTTCTTTATCCCTTAGAATTTAGGGCTGCTTGCAGTAGTCCTCTAATTTCGTTAATCACCATGCACTGGATGGAGGGCTCCATCAGTGGTGAAAGGGAAACATCAATATAGAGTCCAGGCAGGAAGACTTCCAACACAGTAAAACTCCTCAGGTAACCAACACTATGTCCTTCCCACATTCCACAGTGGACCCCTTAGCTCCTTCTTGATGCGATTTTTAATCCTTCACACATACCCTTATTCTGACCCTGGTGAACTGTGCTGAGACCCATGTTCACAGTATCAATTCACTCACATTGCCTTCCTTCTCCAACTCGCTAAAATGACTCTTCATGGACGCCCCTGACCAGTCCCAACACTGACTGCTGTCCCCTCCCCCATCACTGATCAACTAATCCAATTAATAATCCAACTAATCCCCTCACTCACTGATTCCACAGCCATAAACAGTCCTTCAAACCCTCAGATGAGTCACCACACTTGGTAATATATTTATATCGAACCCTCAATGATGCGCCACTAAGACTGCCTGAGATCCCATCTTTCCTCACACTGCCCTCTCTCCAGGCTCACCTTCTCTCTCCTCTCTGCAACAACCCCTTCCTCAGGCTGACTCACTCCCACCCCTCCTCGCACAGACGTCCCCACCTGGACCCTCTCCCCTGCTGCCTCCGCTCCTCACGCGGACCCTCACACGTCCTTCTCTTCTCTCGCGGACCCCCTCCTGTCCTCTCCTCACACAGCTAGCTCCCAGTCGCGAACACCGCCCTCCCAGCCCGACTCCACTACCTTTGCCCGCCCCCGCCTTCCTCGCCTCACTCTCCCTGCGCTGACATTGAGGCCTCTCCGCTGGGTCTCTTTCCGAAGCTGCCCGCAGCGGGTGCTAACCCCGGCCCTCGCCGCCCGCGGAGCCCACTCCCGCCAGCCCACCCCCTCAGATACCGCCCCCAGCCCCAGCCACTCCCCCACCGCCCCCGGCCCTCACTCACCCGCCTCCCTGCGCTCGCGCAGCCGAACCTGCCGGCAGCGACACCTGACAGCGGCCCAATCAAAGCGCGACTTCTCTGCGGCGCCACCAATCAGCGGAGGGCGCGCACCGGCAGCGGAGTCAGGCTGCGTTGGCCCGCGCTTCTGCGCGGAGGAGGGTGGCCCCTAGTGGCTCTAGGGAGGAAGTGCAATCTGATGCTCCCCTTCCTCCGATTTTCTAACTGCGTCGCCACAGTCCAGATGCGTGATCAATACAGAGGCTTTCCAGTAAGACGAAGAAGAGGGGGAAAACGAGATGCAGAGGAAGAGGCAGAGTTTGTGACACTGCACCTCCTTGAGGACAAAACCCAGTCTTCTGTTTGTTTTATAAAATACGACGGGGTATGATGTCCGTAAAGATCCAATAAATGTAGGTTGAAAATGTTAACAGATGTAGAGGAGTGAGGGTGAGATTGGAAACAAAAACAGAGACAAAAAGAGAAACAGATCAGAAAGTTAAGGAAAAGAACAGACTGATTTATGGAGGAGACAAGAAAATGGATGGATATGTAAAACTGAACAAGTTGAGTCCTATCTCCGTACTCTGTTTGCTCTCTACCCTCCAGACTTGTTTGAATCCTGAATGACTCTTCATGGACGCCCCTGACCAGTCCCAACACTGACTTCTGTCCCCTCCCCCATCACTGATCAACTACAATAGCTGTAATAGCTGTGCAGCCTTGTACCAGTCACTGAACTTCCCTCAGCCTCCGTTTTCTCAACTGTAAGAGAGTGGGATTAAAAACCTAATGCATAGGGTACTGATTATGTAAAAGCATTTTGTATATGTTTGTATTGTTATTTTTATCTTTGCATCCTCACTTACGTTTCCCTGGTCAACACAATTCCACGTTCCATGTTTCTTCTCTGCAACCTTAGGGATCTTACCACTTTTTCAGTCAGGTAGGTGCCTCATTATACTGACCCCAAGGCCTCCCAAATGAGATAGAGGTGATTCTAAGGACTGGCCCTAAGGGAAACAGATACCTCCCTAGTTCATGTGCAGGCTCACATCCCTTCCACCACTCCAGTTCTTCAAACAAGTTATTAAAGCATTTTCCAGGTAATTAACTTGTCTTCTCATCCTCCTGATAATGTACACTCAGTCTCTAGTCATCCATTGAAACAATCTAATTCAATTCAATGAAATAATACATACAAGAGTTCCTTGTACGGCGCCAGCCCGGTGGCACAGTGGTTAAGATCGCAAGTTCCGCTTCTCGGCAGCCTGGGGTTCGCCGGTCCGGATCCAGGTGCAGACATGGCACCGCTTGGCAAAAGCCATGCTATGGTAGGCGTCCCACATATAAAAGTAGAGGAAGATGGGCATGGATGTTAGCTCAGGGCCAGCCTTCCTTGGCAAAAAGAGGAAGATTGGCAGTAGTTAGCTCAGGGCTAATCTTCCTCAAAGAAAAAAAAGAAGTTCCTTGTAATTGTAAAGTGCTTTATAAATATTATTGATAATTATTATTATTAAATAAATCAATATATATCAATTACTTCTTATATGCTATAGGGTAATTTTTCAAAAAATGAGTATTAATACATTATGTGCCTGTGAGAGGCTCACAGGGAGCAAGAAAAGTACACAAATACCTATCTTTTCTCAGTGGAGCTATTATTCAAATTTTGGCAGCTACTTTCTAAACTTGAGTGATTTTCTACTTTTCTGGGCAAGTCTTGTTTTACCTTCTGTAATTATTTCTTCCTGCTTCCTACCTCTTTCATCTTAGCAACTACTCTCTCAATCAAATAACAACTCTACTGCTCTGGAAGATTATCTTCCTCCTTTATCTGGGTAAATACACACCTTTCCAAGTAATTATACTCGCTTACTCACAGCTACTCCTTAACTTAGATAATGAGCCCCCACAACACAGGCAACATTTTCTCTCTCTCTCCAAGGGTGACCACACTCCACTGCAGAGCTCTATCTATTCTCTGATAACTGCTCTCTTACCAGGAGAAGAAGGAGTTAAGTGATGGACCTAAAAGAGAAGAGGATGGCTTCCAAGGATACCTACAAATGAGAAAGGAGGAAAAGGAACACAAGGGAAGAGGACCAAGGCACCTCCCTCCACGCCTGTGCTTTCCTTAGAAGGTTGAAGAAGGATTCCTGAGAGAAATGAAGGGAATGAGAGAATAGGGGTAGGGTGAGGTCTCATCAGTGGGGCCAGAGGAAGAGAATATCTCTTTCTCAAGTACTCTCCCTTAAGATTTCCAAGTATCTTACTGGCTGTGGGTACACCAAGATAGCTGAGGGAATAATGCCACCATGCGTACCCCACCTTAACTGACCCTCCATAATGAAGCCCCACATCTGTATTTGGGCTCCAACATTCATTTTCCTCCCTGACAGGACAAATGTCAAGCCACACCCAAGTCACACTTGGAGCTGTGGGAACAAAGCCCCTCTCAAATATGAGGAGAAAGAGGAGGAGAGGGAACCAGGAGGAAGGTGGAGATTCCCTGGTGACCTTATCCCCTTGGACACCACTCTTCCTTACACTCTGGATTAAACAGCATTAGGGAGCCAAACACACCTGGTGGTTGGAAACCTGTGCCTGCCTGTTCCATTCCTACACCCAGTGATCTCACCACACCCTTAACCTCACCTTACACTCCTCTCCAGCCCAGGAACTGGGAGCTACAGAGAGGTAAGAGAAGGGAAAGGAGGAAGGGCAAACTAACAATTTCCTGTCCAACCCCAGGCCCACGTCCAGTGCAACCAACAGGTAGGCAAGCCTGCAGAGGCTATTCAGAGGGAGTCCCGTGTGCAGCAAACGGGTCTGAGCCTGGAAAAGAGGCTGAGAAGTAAAAGATCAAAGGTAAAGTAAGGGATGGGGCGGGTGGAGGCAGAAAAAAAAGTGGAGGATTATGAGAAGTGGAGGCAGGACAAAGCAGGGCTTCAGACTTGGGGGCAGGTTGGGGTGGGGGAACGCAGCATAGATGGAGTAAGAGTTAATATTTCCCTGACAGCTCTCAGGGAGAGCAATGCTCAGCCTTGTAAGAAGAGCACAGGTGTGAAAGGAGGCGCCTTGGTCCTCTTCCTGGTTCTAAGGGAAAGGTGACCTTGAGCCAGCGGGTGTCTTTCCCAGTGTCTGTCTCTAACTCTGTGCTTTCTCCGTGTCTTCCTCTGGTAGCTGTGTTTATTCCGCGGTTTCCCTGTGGCCGCCTCCCCTGGGAAGCCTGGGGCAGGCCAAAAACAGAGAAAATGTTGGGCAATGTCACCCTTTCACACCCACAGAGCGACGAATCGGTTTTCCGGTTAAACTGAGAGGCTCGGGGGAAGGGTGTCTGGGTTTCGCTATTCCCGTCGGGTGCTGTCCTCTACTTGGTGCTGAAATATGGGCGCCTTACCCCAGGTGGGCCGCATCCCCGGCCTAGGGGTGTGAATCTCCAGTCCCCCTAATCTACCTGGCGGGTGCTGCCCACCTCTGCCCCCGCATACCTAGCGCGGTGGCAAGCGGGAAGGCGGAGCCTGCGTGAGCCCCACCCCTGGCGACTGCGGCTGGGGCCTCCCTCTCCTCCGCCCGCCCGGCCGCTAGCTCATTGCGCCTCTCCTGCAGTGTGGTTGGTACTGGCTCCTACTCCCTCTCCAGCCTCCACTCCGGCCCCCACTTCGGCGCCAGCCTCGCACCCAGTTCTGGCCTTCAGTCTGCCTAGTTGCATCCTCCCTCTCCGTTCCTGCCCTGCTCCAGCTCCTGCTCCGGGATTCTCTAGCTGGACCCTCAGGCCATGGCTGGTCCCTTCTCTCGTCTGCTGTCCGCCCGCCCGGGGCTGAGGCTCCTGGCTTTGGCTGGAGCTGGGTCTCTAGCCGCTGGGATTCTGCTCCGCCCGGAACCTGTACGAGCCGCCAGTGAACGACGGAGGCTGTATCCCCCGAGGTATCAGCGTCTGAGGCGCGGGGGGGTTGGAGGGCCAGGTGGTGACGGGAACGCAGATGTGGATGAAGATGAGGACCCGGGCAACAGAGAAGGGCTATAATCACGAAGGCTCTGGAGTGAGGCACTGTACAGTCTGGAGACCTCAGTGGGGTGGGGGTGGAAGCCAAAACCAGAAGGTGAAAGCATTCCTGGGGACCTGTAACCTGCAGTCCCCGCCCCCAAGACTAGCTCTGGCCCTGTGAGTTATGCCTGTGCTCACTCTATCCAAATCCCTAAATGAGAGACCAGGAACTATCCTTTTCGCTCTCCTCAATCTCCTTTTCCTGCTGTTCTCCCCCATTTCCTGAATTCCCCTCCTTAGTCTTTCCCCTCCCCCATTCCTAATGTTGTGTTCATTGGAGGAAAGAACTGAGCATATCTGGGGGAATTGAGCCGGCCAACCAGAGGAAGCTAGACCTGTTGGGAAAGAATAGACCCTGAAAGTCCCTAATGAGATTACCAAGGTTTAGACTCCCTCTAATCTCCCCTCCCAAGGAGCAAAGCCAGACATGGCTAACTGGACAGCTCCCAGCTGACTGCACTGGGTGTAGGCCCCCTGTGCCATCCCTCCATGGTTACTGGGTACCCCCTCCCTAGCGCTGAGTACCCAGACCTCCGAAAGCACAACAACTGCATGGCCAGTCACCTGACCCCAGCAGTCTATGCCCGGCTCTGCGACAAGACCACACCCACTGGTTGGACGCTAGATCAGTGTATCCAGACTGGCGTGGACAACCCCGGCCACCCCTTCATCAAGACTGTGGGCATGGTAGCTGGAGATGAGGAGACCTATGAGGTAGGGGGCCCTCAGAGTTTCCCTGGTGACCCAATTCATCTTCCCAGTAATCCCAGCTCCTTCCCCCTAAAAACCCCTCATTTTCCCTTAAGACTGGACCATCATACTCATGTTTTCTGACCCAGTGAAATCAATCCACAACTAAAGCCTGGGAAAGGATTCCCTCTCCCTAACCACTCTTTCCCTCTTAATTCCCCCTCAGGTGTTTGCTGATCTGTTTGACCCTGTGATTCAAGAGCGACACAATGGATATGACCCCCGAACGATGAAACACACCACTGACCTGGATGCCAGCAAGGTGAGTTAAATATTCCACTTCTGACTTGCATTGCCTTATGTACAACTCTCCGTTTCTCCAACTCCCTTCCCCTTAATTATTTCCTGACTCATGGTCATTATGCTGCTGAGCTTTTAGTCTTGGTGTGGGGAAAGAATTGTATCTTAAGGAGAGGATAGATGAGAGGAAAGGGTAGATGAGAATAACCATACCCCAAGGTGGGCACTTTAGGGGAGGGTTCATAACACCCCTTTCAACTTGAGTGCTTGTCCAGTGGGCTTCTCTTTCCAAAGAGGGGTCCTTTAGAAGACCCCTCTAGTCCTTAAGGTCTCTCCTTCCTCAGGGCCCTCAGCTCCCTCCCACTGTCTTTTGGTGACTTACATTAATTTCTCTTATTTCCTAGATCCGTTCTGGCTACTTTGATGAGAGGTATGTATTGTCCTCGAGAGTCAGAACTGGCCGAAGTATCCGGGGACTCAGTCTGCCTCCAGCCTGCACTCGGGCAGAGCGGCGAGAGGTGGAACGTGTGGTGGTAGATGCACTGAGTGGCCTGAAGGGTGATCTGGCTGGACGTTACTATCGGCTCAGTGAGATGACAGAGGCTGAGCAACAGCAGCTTATTGATGTGAGGGGCCTTGAGAGGGAGTTGGGTGGGAGGAACAGCTGAAAAGAAGAATCAGAGGGGAGGCTGGGCCAGATGAGATTGATGGGCTCTGAGATGCTTAGGGGTACTGTGAAGATTCTTAACCCAAGTCCCTTTACTCTCCCCAGGACCACTTCCTATTTGATAAGCCTGTGTCCCCATTGCTGACTGCAGCAGGAATGGCTCGAGACTGGCCAGATGCTCGTGGAATCTGGTATGAGGCTGACCTTACCTCTTTTGTCCCCATGCCCCGTAAGTCTCTTTTTTTTCTCTATCTCTCCCAATTCTTGCTCTGCCTCTTGATGCCTGTCCCTCCCTCTCTCTTGCCCTCAGGCACAACAATGAGAAGAGCTTCTTGATTTGGGTGAATGAGGAGGATCATACACGGGTCATCTCCATGGAGAAGGGTGGCAACATGAAGAAAGTGTTTGAAAGATTCTGCCGAGGCCTCAAAGAGGTTGGAGAAGAGTGTATAAGGGAACTAGGTTGGGAGGACGTAAGGAAAAATCAAACACTGGAATAGGTAGATTGACCATATAGTTTATCAACCAACTCAGGACACTTTTGATAGTGAATGGGATCATCATCAATCACTCCAGGACAATAGATATAAATCACGACTGTCCAGGGACAATCAGGATATATGGTCACCCTAAGAATAGAAAGAGAGAAAGAATGTGAGGAATCTAAGGAAGTAAATAAAGCAGTTGCCAGATAATGCAAAAAAGGGATAACTGAGATGGTGGGTCAGTGCCTGGGGTATGTGGTGTGGGAGGGTAGGGTATGCAGATAAGGAAAAGGTATGAGCCTGGATCATACCTTTGGAGTGAGAGATTGCTGTGTTCATGATTCTAATGTAACCACCCAGTGCTGAGCCAAGGTAAGCCTTGACTCTGGATTCTGTCATTCTTGCTAAAGTATCATGTCTAGGTTTTAAGCTGGGAGTGAGAGGGAGACCAGGGAAGGTGGAGGATGGGATGACTTAAGTTCCAGAATGTGTGGCTCTACGTGAGGGGTTGAACTGAATCTCAATCCTATATGGATTGGGTCTCCACATTCAATTCTAGATTAGAAATCCTCATAAACCCAATTCTTGTTGTATGTTCTCGTATATACAGTTCTATTTTGGACTTATAAAGAGAGAGAGCTCCTCTTCTTTTCAGATTCTAGCTGGGAAGTTTCTACTGTTTTTAGCAAGTAATAAACATATTCTGACTGTAAGTAGGTAGGGAAGTTCTTTTTAAATTATATGCCTTGATTTTATCATCTGTAAAGTTGGGAGAATAAGACTTCCTACATTTTAAGTTGTTATGGGGATTAAATGAGATAATACATGTAAAGTGCCCAGCCCATAGTAAGTGTTCAATAAGTGTTAACTGCTGTTATTATCATTCTAGATGGAAAGGTTTCTCCTTGTTCAGCATGTAAGCTATCCCTCTATGCCATGGTTATTTCTGAACTATGAACAGGGTCCCCTTTACTCATGTTAGGTAGTCATCTTCATGTCCATCATTCTGGCAGATCCCCTGTCTCTTCAACTCTAATAGTCATCTTCATGATTAGGATGCTTAAGTAGAACAAAAATACCCTTCCCACACTGCCTACTTCTCTCTCTCACACGTACATAACAATGAGTCCAGCTCTTCTGCACTGTTTTCACCTTTCTCTCTGCTTTCTCACATGTGCTCTTTCCACAGCTAATAGAAGGCTCTCTTACCTCTTCCTCTTGGAAAGCCTACACCCTCATTTTCTGTCTGGAGGAAGCTTCCAGGCTCTCAGCTCATTAGCAAAGCAAAGATAATCAATGCATGGAGAGGAGCTCATTGAATAATCAATCCTTTCTTAGCTCACTTTACCACCTCCGTTTGTTTCACTAGATCATCCTCAATGCACCATTCCTTCAAGTTTCTCTTCCACACACAAGATACTTTTATACAATCTCATCATTATGGGCTTGCAACATCAAAATTACCTTATATGCATGATAATAACAAACCATTTCCACACACACACACAAAAAGAGCAGTGTCATTCTCTCACAACCCAAGTTTCTGGTTCTAGACACATTTATAGAGTTCCTGTGGCTCTAGCTAAGGGAGGGTCCACATATCCCTGACTTTTCACTAACAGAGATTTTGTGGACTCAGGTGGAGCGGCTGATCCAGGAGCGTGGCTGGGAGTTCATGTGGAATGAGCGTTTGGGATACATCTTGACCTGTCCGTCTAACCTGGGCACTGGACTTCGGGCAGGAGTGCACATCAAACTGCCCCTGCTAAGCAAAGTAAAAGAGTTGTGGGCTTAGAGAGGGGTGTGAGTGAGGAAGGTGGCTGTGTGTGGATGGGAGGGAGTGGGCACTTTGAGAGGAGCCAGACACATTGTGACTAAAGGGTCAGGGGAAACATCTCTGAGCAGGTTCAGGTAGGTTCAGATCGGTCTTCAGGTAGGACCAGTCTCTGCCCTATTGACTCTGCCCCCAATCCCTATCTCACCTCCAGGATAGCCGCTTCCCAAAGATCCTGGAGAACCTAAGACTCCAAAAGCGTGGTACTGGAGGAGTGGACACAGCTGCTACAGGCAGCGTCTTTGACATCTCTAATTTGGACCGACTGGGCAAGTCAGAGGTGAGATCCTTAGAGATTAGGGCGAGGAGAGGTCTGTGGGGGTTGACATAGGATGGTGAGCCAGCCTCAGGAATGCAATAGAATCTGAAATGAAATTCAGGTTGAGTGGGGAGGCAATTGGAAGTGAGTTCCCAGAGCAGGAAAATCAGTGCTAAAGAAAGAAACTCAGGTTGTGAGAAGCAGAGATGGAGAGTTAGTGTCCTCCAGGTGGAGCTGGTGCAGCTGGTCATCGATGGAGTTAACTATTTGATTGACTGTGAACGGCGTCTGGAGAGAGGCCAGGATATCCGCATCCCTCCACCTCTCGTCCACAACAAGCATTAACTCCCCATCCCCAGCAGATGACTCAAGATCCCCAGAAATTCTGCCCATTCTAATGGTGGCCAGTTCTACTTGCCCTGGATGCCCCCTACCCAACTCCCGTCCTAGTAAAGACTCCTTGCTATGCTCCAGCTGTCTGTGTTATTTCTAATGGTGGGGTGAGGAGGGACTAGCCTCTAAGAAAAAAGAGGCAGTGGGGTTATTTATGATGGAAAGAGATTCCAGATATGGCATGCCAGGAACACTGATTCTCAGGTGGGTGGAAAGCATTAGCATTTTACCCATATTTCTCATCAGCTTCCTGAGGATAATTAGAATGCACTTCCATTTGCACTTTATTCATTATTACTTAAAGTTTCTTTCCCAACAATCTCTCTCTTTAACCATACAGACAGGCTCATAGCAGGCTGCCAAGGAAGCAGATGGTCAATGCTAGGGTCCAGCAGGGTTGCGACCAGTTCTGAAGGCCCCAGGCTGTGCTTCGACCTATAATGATACAGAAAATGGGAAGAATATCACAACTCTGCTCCTCAGGAGCCATTGATACTTGGTAACTACCTGACTATAGACCCCTTCACTCCAGGGATCTCCCTGAGTGGGTTCTATGAACCGGACAGCACCAAGTTAGGGGTCAGATTCTGAGTGAGGAGTTGGAGGGTCAAGCTGTGCTGTTGGGAACTCACTCTGCTGTTCTGGGCTCTGCTTCCCCTCATGCCGGGCCCATGCAACTGCTCGTCGCTGCTCAGGACTCAGAAAGGCCATTTGCTCAGGAGTGACAGCAACAGCCTGAACACTGGTGAGACTAGATAGCTGGGTGGGGCTGAACACCACCTGGGGGTGGGGGCAGAAATTGGTACATCCATTGTAGCTCCCACTGGGCCCTGGCTCTTTTGTGGTCACCCCAGAGCCCAGTCCATCAATGCTTACTGCAAATTTAGGAGCAGGGATGACAGAAATGGCAAGAGGGGTGAGGCCCTGGATCTGTTCCTGTAGCAGTGCTGAAAGAGCCAGGTCTGGGATCCCAGCTGTTGAAGCAAGTAGGATGGGCATCCAAACATTGTCTTATACTGGCTTTCTCCCTTCTCTTCAAACCTGAAGACCTTCTCCTCCAACTACTCTCAAAGAACCCTACCATAGACCTCCCCCAACACATCTCCAACCTCTTACCTAAATGCCTTCTCAGACTCCCACCTTAAGAATTCCAGAGCAGTCCTCTACCCAGTCCACCCATGGTATGGAAACCAACCCCTGACAACTAGCACCAGCTGTGACCCAGCCTCCCTACCTGCTATTGTGCCAATTTCAGTGAAAATCTCAGGCCCCCAGTTACTGACTGGGCCAAAACCACCAGGCAGCACAAGTAGTTGGGCCAGAACCTCCAGTTGCTCCTCAGAGCACTGGAGATGCAGGTTGCCCAAGAAGAGAGCTGCTTGGCTGTGGAAGAGTGGGGAGGAAGGGAGAAGGATTCAGTCATGGTGATAGGGTCTGTGGTCATGATATGAGGGTAGAGATGACTTCAAGTGGGGTTCTTTCCTCCATGGGACGACTCCTTCATGATTCTTCCCTCCCCAGTGAGCCCACCTTTACCTCAGCACCACCACCCACACATTCCCTCCACAGGTGACCTAAACTCCCAACTGCTGATATGCTGTAGCTCCTCTGGTCGCAGTCCACAGAGCGTGTAACCCAGTGCAGTCAGGTGAAGGAAGTCCAGGTGGCTCACATGCCGGCCACTCTGCCTCAGGAAACTGGAGACCACAACTCGGAGCTGCGGTGGGAGTGGCGGGCACAGAATAATAAGAGCAGTCATGGTTGAATTCATGGATGGGAAAGTAATTAGGGAAGTGACAAGTACTACTGGATTATATTCTTTTATTAAGACCTGAAGATCCAATAGCCATGGAGTAAGTTGAGGATCCCAAAAAAAGAAGGATGGAAAAAGAGAAGGCGTCAGGGAGAAGAGACAGGAGGGAGTATTATGTGTCCAGGACCTCAGAGTGAACAAACCATAGAGTCCCTAAGGCCACTAGTGTGGGGTATTAAGAAAAGATAGAAAGAATGGCCAGGCAGGGTTACAGGGAAAATTCCTTAGGCTTTAGATGACCTAGAGGCCTGGATCTGTGGGGTGGATGATTGGAAGGTGGTAGGGAGGACAGGAGGTGTTACCTGGATGGAGCTCCAGTCAGCTATCTGCCCCAGGGTGCTCAGCACTCCCCAGTCCACCAGCATCAGCTCCTGTAGTTCCCGCTCTCCTAGACCTATCAAGAGCCGACCTAGCTGCAGGATCTGCTCAGGACGGAATCCCCTGGGGGGACCCCACAACTAGGAGAAAGAGAGGAACAACGTGAATGGAAAAAGCACTGGACTAGGAGTCAGAATGCTAGGTCTTAGTTTGCCTCTGACCTTAGCTGTGTAACTCTAGGCAAATCATTTGCCTTCTCTGGGTCTTTAGTTTCTTCAACTATAAAATGAGAGGGTTGGACTAAGGTTCCTCTGACTAAGGTGTTAATGAAAGATTCTAGAGTCTCAAGAGGGAAGAACAGCAGACTGTAGTCTACAAGTTCTAAACTTTTATGTGCACCGGACTCACCAGGGGTGCCTGTTAAAATGCAGATGCCCAGAACTTATCCTAGAGATTCTTCTTCAGTGAGTCTAGTATGGGACCCTGGCATCGGCATTTTAAAAACCTGCTCCCCAGATGATTTCAATACACACTAAAGTTCGGTAACTACTGCTCTAGGCCCTCTTCTCATTGCACTAGCTTCCTTTCCTCAGAATTCATCCCCTCTGACTTCCTCCTCAGGATCCAAATCCTCTAATTCTTCTATCTCCTATTTCCCACACCTCTCACCCAGCTATCCATTCTTTTGTGTCTCACGCCACCCAACCAGCTTCCTCATGTTTTTCCATCTCCAACCCCAGTTGACCTCTTCACCCCTAACCTGTTTTGCCTTGCCCATTGCTGCCCGTAGTTCCTCAGGCCCTAGTCCTGGGTCTCCTGCAAATAGTGCCAGGCAGTCCTCGAAGTCTGAGAGCTCCATCTCTGCAATCTGGGTTGCAGACCAGGCTGCTGGGAACGTCCCTCGCACATCTGCACAATTTGGCACAGGTTCTGAAGGGGGAAGACAGGGCCAGGGGGTCAGTACAGTATTAAAGTATGCCCAGAGAGCATAGATATAGATATAGATATAGATATATATTACATATAGATGCAGTAACCCCTCCAACCTTTGGAAGACAGGGCAATGTGGTCAGTATGGGTCAAGGAATCACTACAGTGTGAGATCTGTAGGACTCAAAGGATATGAGAAAAAGTGACTGGAGAAGACAAGCCCCTCATTGTCTAGATGGAAGACTGAGGGAGTTACCCAGGGATTTGATGACAAAGCCGGATTAGAACCCAGGTCCCTAGCCTCATAGTGTCTCCTTCCTACATCCAAAGCATCTCCCCAGCAGAGAGTGCCACACTTAGCCAAGCCTAGAGCTGTCTGTCAACTGTTAACAGGGATAAGAGAGCAGGAAAAGGGGAGTGCTGGGCTAAAAATGTAATGGGTTATAAATTCCCAGAGCTGTAGAACCCTAGAACTAGAAGAGACCTTGAAGATCATCCCTCTCATCCCTGTGCTTTTTACATTAGAAAACCCAAGCCCAGAGAGCAGAAGGTGTGCAAATCTGCTCAAAGGGCACAACACACCTAGAGCCCAGACTTCTGACTGCATTGTCAGTCCTGTACACCATGCTAGATGTATGAGTATTTGGGTAGTTTCACCTGGGAGATCCTCCGCAGCAGGGCGCACAACCCCAGCTACCAGGGCTGCTTTCTTGGAAGCAAGCTGTGGCCCCCCACACAGCTGTCCAACTCTGCTCTGCTCCCAGATCTGCTGTTTCTCTAGGAGCCGCTCCAGGGTCTCTGGGCTCAAGGCCTCCTGTATGAGAAGGTAGAGGGAGGGTGGGGACACCTGGGTAGGTCAGGGCCAGCTGCTACAGCTGTAATTCCAAAATCCTGTCCCCTTTTAGCAGTCTCTCCCACATTCAGGCTTCACCTCCTTTGCCCTCAACCTCCTTGGCCTTAGCTCCCCAGAACCAGCTCACCAGTTCCCTCTCTGCTCTTACTCCCTCCCTGTTCCTTCACCTCACCCTGGGGATCAAGGAAATAGCCTCAGTAGGTAGCGTGAATACTAGGCGTCCAGCTTGCTCTACTTCATCCTGGCTCCACAACTCTGGTTTCCTGGGAGACAGGAAGAAGATCAGGGGCTTGGATGCTGAGGGATGAGAGGAAGAGGAAGGGGAAAAGAGGACATGCTAGGACTGGGAACGCAGGCCTCCAAGGGACCTCAAGCATATTGAATGGGCTGCCACTGATGATGGTGGTTGAGAGGATGGGTGTAGGATAAGTTAGAATCTGAAGTTCCCAAAAGGCCATACCCAAGAATAGGCTCCTGTGATAGCAGCCATCCCAGCTCTGTAGCAAATGGCTCTCCTAGGCAGAAGCCCTGCAGCTGACTGAGATGGGCCAGCAGGATCTGTAGGGGGACCCGTCGAGTGCTCTCTATCCCCAGGAATCCAATCAAGGGGCCCAATGTCTCCAGCACTTCCCTTGAGACTGTTGTCTCCTTTGGAGCCTGAGGAGGGGCATCATGCCTTGGGACAATGCACCTCTGACTCAGAAGACCAGACTCTTTGATCAAGACACCAAGACCTTTGACCTTCCCTCCCTCCAACTCCCAACTCAACACCCTATGGTGTCCACTACCATTGTTCACTTTCTTAAACAATGAGTCCAGATAGGAGCAGGCAGAAAGACCAGGAAGTGGAATCCAAGGCATTTCTTGGACTCCAAGGGATGTGGACAAGAAACATGAAGCAGGCTATCAAGGAATAGAACCCAGAGGTAGATCTAGGGGCTAGAACCTTGTAGACAAGAACCTATTTAGCAGCAAAAGTGTGGAGTTGGGCCTAGAAGACAAAAAGCATTGTCTAAGGGGTAAGAGTTGCCCAGGAGGCAGCTCTGAGTTTGATAGGATGGACACTTACCAAGTTTTGTAGTGCCCTCTCTGCCAGGGCTGCCCGGTGGAGTGGTGTCAGTGCTAGCAGCTGCTCTGGAGCTCCTCGTACCAGTTCTATCACCAACATAATGGATTCATTGGACAGTCTGTCCATCAACTGGACCCTATAGCAATTTGACAACAGGGCACTCAAAACTGAGCCAAGTTGATGAGGGACCACAGAATGTCACATTACCCAGACAGGAGGTAACACCAGACCAAACCCTGTGGCCCTGGACAAGAACTGCTATTAAACAGCCCCAGATCCAATTCCCACCATATTGCTTGAAGGGAGAGAACAAAGAGAGTGACATATTTCTAGTCTTCGTGAAGAAATGACAAACAATCCTACCCCATCTAGTGGAATCAAAAGCCCCAAATATTAAGTATCATGAAAAAATTTCCCCATTTTATACATTAAAAACCAAGGTTCACAGAGATCCAATTGTGGGGTCTTACTCCCAATTCTTTTTTTCCACAGTGCCACCCTTCCTCTGCTTGTTGTGAAGAGGTCCCCTCTCATTCGTATAGCACTCTACAATCCACAAAGTTTTTTTTAGGTGTTATCACATTTGATCCTTATGACAAAATCTGGGGATAAGATAGGTATTTTTCTTATCCCTCTTTCACAAATGAGGAACTCAGGTCTGCCAACTCCTGACCCAGGATTTTTCACCTCCTCCAGGTCCTCGGCATTCTAAATTATCTCCAAGAACCAATATATTTAAACAGATTTGAATGGCTTTCTTTCTTTCTTTTTTTTTTTTTTAAAAGGCCGTTTTCCCAGAAATCAGAAGTGACATCCTGTACTCTGCCTAGGGTTTCAAACTCTGGAACTGAGCCAGGAGCACAAAAGCCAAAAACTGTGGAAAGGCCAATAAAAATGTAAGGATGGAGTCAACTGTTTTTAACCATCGCCTCATCCCCAGGAAGACTAACACCAGCCTTTACCTACCCTGACTTATAGTTCAGATGGCAATGGGAATGGGATGGGAGTAAAATGGGAAAAGAAGCCTATGAGTGAGATACTTATCCAAGTCCTAGAATCTCTGGGTGAGGAGGAGCCTTAGGTTCATCTAGTCTTCTCTCCCCACAACTCATACTTGAATCTGTTCTACAACATTCCTGCCATGGGGCCATCCAGCATAGGCTTGAATAGCTTCAATGGCTGGGAACTCAATACCTCAGTTTTCCTCGTATTGTGCAAAAAATCTGATTTTCATTCATTGGTTCTAGTCGTGCCCAATGGGGCCATTCAGAAACATGCCAATGTATTTTCTATTTAATAGCCCCTGGGGTATTTCAAGATATTTATCATGTTTAATATATTTTCTCTTCATCTACTCCTCTGAACACACTGAGAGCACAGTGCTTTAAGAAGACTACAATCCTCCAGGGTAGAATTGGACTATTGCTTCCCTTATTTCAGATATTCTATCTCTATTAATGTGGCTCCAGGTTATATTAAGATTGCTTGGCAGGTCACATCACGGTGTGACCACCCTTAGCTGTCCTATGCTTGGGCTATGTTCTGGGAGCCAGTCAATACATAGAGCAACTTGGAATGGAATCCCCTGCTTTGGGCTATAACTGATGTCAAGAAACCACTAGACAGAAAACCACCACCTCTAGGGCATTTCCTAAAGGCAGATCTTCTATCCCAGGTTGAACCTTCTGAGAATCCAGTATCTCCAGCTGTAGTACTTACGGTAAGTCCAAGAGTAGCTTCGTGTCCAGCCTACTCAGTTCTGGCCCCAGAGTTGCCAGCTCTGGCTCTGGCATTGTCATCCTCTGCTGTAGCTCTGCCCAGATACAGGCCCTCTGCGGGACAGGGTGGGGAAGCAGGGTCAGGACAGAGCTGAGCATGGGGACTGGGTTCTGTACCGAAGGTCCCTGCCTCAAACCAATGCCCAAGCAGCCCTCTCACCAGGCTCCCTCGAACCCCAGTGGGCAGTTGATAGATCATGTACACGACTTCAAGGAAATCTGCCATCGAGTTGATCTGCTGCAGAAATTCACAGGACATGCCCCCTGCCAGGGTGCCCATAGCCCTGTGGGTGTGCAGGTGGGTAGATGCTCATTCAACACATGCCACAGCCTGTCTGCTCCTTGATATCAACACTCTAAACACAAGTACAGATGTTCATTTATGGTAATTTACAGTTTAAGAAATGTTTTTCCATAGATATTTTCATTGGCTCCCCACAACATCATTGCTTTTTTTTGTCAGAGAAGAAAATAAAGATTTATAGAGGTCAAGTAACATTCCCAACATCATTCTACTAGAAACATGGTAAACTGAATCTAGAGCCACGTATTCATATTCTGAAGCCCCTGGTTCTTGTACTGTGAGTGGAGGTAAGGTGATACTTACTTACTGCTGTTTGGCCAGTGGCTCTGAAGTCACTTTGGATTTGACTAATAACAGCAAATGTCTATTGGGAGCTTATACTGGGTCAGGCAATGTGTTAAGGACCTTATATGCCTTATCTCATTTAATCTTCATAACAACTACCTGTGAGGTTGGCACCATTTTAATTCTTATTCTACAGAAGAAAAAACTGAAGTTTAGAGAGGTTAAATGACTTGCCCAAGATCACAAATAAGTGACAGGGCCTGGATCTGAACCCAGGTCTTCTGAATCCCTTAGATCCAGTCAGGATAGGTATGGTGCTATGGAAGGGAAGGAGGGTGAGGAGAAGAGGAGCCAGGAGAATGGCCACAGGTTAGGACCATGCATCATTCATCCCCATATCCCCCACTGCGTATCATGTGGTACCTGGCACATTACCACGGGGCACACGGTAAGTGCTCAAAAATGTTAGTTGAATTAAACTCACTGCTCAACACAAGTTACTCACTGCAGATTCCTGAGGGTAAGGTTGGTGGGCATCTGCATCTTCTTCCAGAGAAACTGTGCCTACAAGAGAAAGAAAGAAGAGCCGCTTCCCGGCAAAGATATTGCCCAACGACCTAAGATGCCTTGGACAGTCCTGCCGCTCCATCCTGTGGGTCCCAGCAGCCTCCTACTCTCCCAAATGCCCTCTCAGAGAGGGAGAGGGAAATGGAGGAATATGGAGGAGGGGAAAAGAAAGGGCAAAGCAAGTCACATTATAAGGGATTCTAGGGATAAGGCACCCAATCTAGGGCTGAGGGACGGGTAAAGGAGGTGGGATATATTGAGAGAGGGGAGTTCTTGGGTTCGTGGGGAGAATTACCTGCTGCTCAGACCAGGGAAACTCCCGGTAGTGCCTTCGGTCAGCCAGAAGAGCCGCGGAGTCCAGTTGTAGCAGCTTTAGTGGGAGCAGGGGAAGCAGGCAGTCTGGCCAGATGGTGGGGATGGGCAGCTGGTGGGGATGGTGTAGCAGTGTAGTGATAGGTGAGAGGGTTTGGACTCAGCCCTCAGAGAAAGCGAACCATGGGGGCAGAAAGGTAACAAGCTAGGATAAGTGTGGAATGGCATGTGCCACTATAGCAATGCACATCTGAGAGCCCTCACAGTAAAGGCGGTTGTGGTAAGTGTTGCTGCTATTTAGGCACCTGAGATAGGTTCCTTAGCCTCTCTGAGCTTTGGTCGCTTTATCTGAAAGCAGTGTGGTTGGCTCGGAAGATTTCTGAAACCCTCTGGCTTCAACGTTCTAGGACAGCGTGGATCATGCTGTCCTGCATCTGGAACTGGGAAGAACAGCTAATGTCTTGGTGGGTACAGAGCTACCCTGAACTCTCAGGGCCACTGCACGGGGAGTGTGTGATGCAGCACCAGCCATAAGGAACTAGCCCTAGGACCTACAGAGGAGCTTAGTCAGGAGATCCCACACATACCTGACCAGGGACACACACAGCTGCACCGGCACCTGTTGTACCCATGTTTTTAACTCCATTTTTCACCTGCATGAGAATTGGCAGTGTTCATGTGTGTGTGTGTGTGTGTGTGTAAGGAAGTGGGGAGGTTTGGGAGGCCTTCTCTGACCACAGGGAAGATGCCATCCTCCCAACCAGAGCCCACATCCCCAATTGTCTCATCTTCCCTGTTGCTCTCATACCCGAAAGGTCTGCAGCAGTGCTGCAGTCTGGCAGTCTGAGAGACGTGACAGTTCAGGGGCCAGGCAGGAACAGGCCCCAACCAGAACTCGCCTAGGGATGGCCTGGAGGGTCTGGGAGCTGAGGCCTGGCAGCAGAGGGTGTAAGGAGCAGAGTTCCTCCAGGGACAGCTGGGGAGCAAGAGAGACAAGGGGCCTGAAGAAGAGGGGCAGGGTGGTGGGGAAGACAACAATCACAGGACATCAAGGCAGCGGGTATGAGGAGACCTGAGAGGGAAGAAGGGACAGATGCAGGAACCAGGGAAAAGGGGGACAGACTTCTGGGGGATGTTGAAAAGTTGCTGCTACTCACGCCGTGCCTAGGCAGCAGCCGTTCAAGCAGTAAGAGAGCCTAAGGTGGGATGAGACAGGAAACAGCAGCTCTCAGGTCCCTAGGGCCTGCCCTCCAAAACTCCCAGCTCCCTCTCTACCACCTGCAGTGATCAAACTGGCTCAGGGCTCTTGTTGATCTGAGGAAGGGGAATGAGGAAGTCCTCCTTGGGACAGAGGAAAAGGAGACTTCATGGGGGTTGATGGTATCCCTGAATGTAATTCTCTTGGCTGGGGTTCCAGGGGGTAGAGGGTGGATGCAGGGAGTGAGATGGGCCCACCTGGGCAGGTGTGACACTGGTTCCCTGCAGGGCAGGGAGCATGGCTCTAAGCTGGGGCTCTGAGAGCTCCTGCAGGAAACGGAGGCCCAGCTGAGGGAAGAGAGGGGCCCAGACCCGCAGCTCCCGGGGACTCAGCACAGCTCCTCCAGACGAGCGCAACACCCCCAGAAGTTCATATGCCACCTATAACCAAAGAAGGTTTGGGACAGGAGAGAAAAGACAGGTGAACATTAAACCTTCTCCCTAATCCCACATCTGGATTTCCCAGGGCCTTGGCTAGGGCTTGGAATCAAGGATAGGACAGGCACAGATTGGGTTCAAGATGTCAAAGGGTATGTTTGGGGCATCATAGACCAGATAGGGTAGGGTCAGGAAGAGGAGGTAACAGATAAGAATGGCCATGGAGTAAGTAACGGAGGTGGCAGAGGTCGGGGGAGAGCTGGCACCACTGTACTCAAGCTTAGTTGAGATGACTGGGCAAGTCACGCAGACCCAGGGAAAGCCTGGAGTCTTGTAGACCTGTGCCAAAGGGCTCACCCGTCCTTGTGGGCTGAGGGTCCCGTTGGCTGCACATTCCAGCAGCCCCCGTTCTACTGGCCCCATTGGATCATTCAAGGGTACCAGGCTCTGCAGCTCCTCTGGGCTCAGGAAACAGGCGAGGGGCCCCAGCCTGAGGAGGACATGAAGCTGGCCTGAATGCAGTCACTGAGGCTGGTACTAAGGCAGGGACCATGAGGGTACTTGGAGTAGGCACTCTGACTACTAACCTAGGAAATGTGAGCGCTATAGATAGGCCTCTCTCCTGGAACCCTACACTGCCTTGGGCCACTGCCTACTCTTTTGCCCCTTCCTTCCTAGGACCCCAACCCACCATGGCAGCTGTACTTGTCTCTCCTCCACTCTGGCCTTGATCACTGATCCCACAACCACTCACCTGCGCACCTGCTCCTCTCCATCCTGGACACTCTGGTTCACCAGGCTGCGCAGCACATGTCGGGCATGCCCTGGCCCAAGACCTGCCGCTGGCCAGCTATCTTCCAGGGCCTGGATCTGAGATGAGGGGAGGGGTCAGCTTGTGTTGGGGTCACTGTAGGACATTTGCTGGGAGGGGCTCACTAGCAGACATGCCACTGATTCCTGTCCCACCTAGCAGAAGATGGGCTAGACAAGTTAAGAGAATCATTCTCATACCTGGTGAGGGCTGAGCTGCAGAAAGTTCTCCAGAGGGAGGTGGGGGAGCAGGGGCAACACTGCCCACAGAAGCTCCTGGGGCCAGGCGGGAACTTCCCCAAACAGCTCAGGGGCCAGCAGTCGCCTTGCCAGAGCCTCCTTCTGTTCAGGTCTCATTCCTGGGCTGTAATCCCGGATGGCAGCCAGCCTGGGGAGAGCAATGGGTCTTAACCCTTGACCCTGTTCCAAACTGTTGTCCCCTGGCTCTCTACAGCTCTGCTGTCATAGATAGGAAAGAGGTTTTCCCTAGTTTCAATGGAGACAAGCACAGGAAGGGGCTGCTCTAGGTGGGTGGGGTTGGCCTGACTCTGACAGGATCAGGAGGAATGGTGTGGGGTCCTTACACGCTGTCGTTGGCCAACAGGGATGGTGGAAAGCGCATCAGGTCAGAGACAGCCAAGAAGGGGATGAGCGGTGACAGGTCAATGAAGAGCTGAGAGGTGAGGCGCGGGTAACGCTGGAGCAGCAAGGCTGTCAGGCGACCCAGGGCCTGTTCCTCAGATGGTGGTACCTGTTGGGGCACAGGAAGGGATACTGGCTCTGGAGATGCTCAGTATCCTTGCCATCTCCTCTCTTGAGTTCCTCCTTCCACTGGGGCAAGCCCCCTGCACACCAGGTTCCAGGTGCTCTTGATTCCTAGATTTCGCCCTCCACCCTTGTTCCCCTCTCCCTCTATGCCCACCTGCAGCTGGGCCCAGGAACGGTGCATGAGCGTCAGGAAGCCCTGAGCAGCCTCCCTCTCTGCTGAAAGCACCAGCTGCTGGAGATTTTCCGGTGGCATGTGCAGATACGCCTGGGAGTAGGAGGTCATGGTAGGTATGACCTCACTGGGCAGGGAACTCAGGCCACAGCTGTCACCCAGTCCACCCATGTGCCCCTCCATCTGTTACCTGCACTAGAATCTGCAGGGCCCAAACACTCTTCTCTCTCTGAAGCAGATCCCATAGCACAGGCTAGTGGGGAGACAGACAAGACACCAAGAGAGCTGTCTCCTTTGTCCCTCCTGAAGCTTCCCCAGGCACTCCAACTCCCCTTGCTAGGATGCTTATCCTTCATCTGAAGCTAGTATGTGTGTCTCCTCAGATAGTAAACTCCTTTAGGTCAGGGACCATGTCTCTAACTTCTCTTATATCCTTTCCCATGCCAGATCCATAGCTGGCTCAATAAATACTTTAGATCTGAATGAAATTACTATGAGTCTATGTCTAATTCCATTTCACTGGTCCCAGAGCTTGAGAAAGGAGGGTCCTAACATGGAGTAAGGAATCTTTATATAACCTACAGAACCCAGCAAGCTGCCTTACACGTAACGGGCACTTGATGAATGAATGATGATATTCACATATTCTAGCCCCTTCACACTACAGAGAAGAAACTGAAGCCCAGAAAAGCTGAATTAAATTACTTGCCTAAGACCATGCTGATTTGTGGCATAGTTGAACCTAGAACCCAAGTCTTTTGATTTATAGTCACCCTGAATTTTTCTCATTTCGGCCTTATCTTCCTGTATTTTGCCAGCCTCCTGTACCTGTCTAGGGACAGAATTACAGCCCTCTAACTTGATCCCTTTCCTTTCTGCAGCAGAAAGGGGGAGAGTCAAAGAGTCAGAAAGAATAATGAGATAACATTTATTGCATATTTATGTATCATGCACCATGCTAAGCCCATAGCATGTATTGTCTCATGTAAACCTTCCAGCCATGCTAAAAGAGTGGCACCATTATTGTCCCCCATTTATAGATGAGAAAAATATTGCTCAGAGAGGTTAAATAACTTGTCCGAGGTCCATCGTAGAACTAGGATGTGAACCCAAGCCTATCTGACTCCAGAGCTGTGTGCTTAGACCACTACGCTATACTACTGCATCAGTATTAGAGAATTCTCCTGGAGGCCCATCCCCCTGTTTCAGAAGCTTTCACCTTGACAGATCACTCACACTGAAGCAGGCCAGCAGCTCCATCTTGCTTATACCAGAGCTGGGGCTGGTAGTGGGTTCAAAGCCTGGTAGGGTCGGGTGCTCCTCCTGTTCCAGGTATTCCCCAACCGTCCGCAGCATGCTGCGCCGGCCCTCTGGGCGGAAGGCATCCCAGAAGGAGCAGTTGTCTGGGAGACTGGAGAGCATCAGGGCCTGACCCAGCATCCCCTGGGCCTCAGTCCCTCCGGCCCCTGGACCCAGGAGGAAGGTCAGCAGGCGCAGGAGATAGTGTAGGCGTGTGGAGTGGGCAAGGGCTGGCACAGAGGACTGACACCGTGGCAGTTGGGATAGCATGCCAAGAAGAAAGGGGCCTGGGGCCAAGCAGAGTGGGGAGGGTCCCAGTGGTGGCAGGGAGGGCAGAAGAGGGCCCAGTAGCCCCTCTAGGAAGCAAGTGTCATTGCCCCCACGACTGATCCTGCACTGGCCTGCTAGCCAGGGCCAGGAGGGCACCAGGGCCTCATACATGGTGTCATTGGCACACACCATCATCAAGAAGCTGCCCCCATCTGGGCAGCGTTCCCCACAAGGTCCAGTGTGGCAGGGTGGGGAAACAGTGACATCTGGGGTGGGGCCCAGGCACACATGCTGAACCCAAGCCTGATTGCTAGGGGGCACAGCCTGAAGACTTGCCTCCCCACACAGCCGCTCAGCCCACAGAGTCTCGTTCTCCAAGAAGCAGCCCCAGAAGATCTCTGGTGTGAGGGGAACAGGGGGCAGGCCTTCAGGGCAGCTGGTGGGAGGTGGGAGCAGGCCAGCACAGAGCCGCTTCACCAGGCGGCGGATGGGGCCGGACAGGGTTGAAAAGGAGACGCTGCTACAGATCGCCTCCAGGAACTGATTGGGAAACTGGTCATGGCAGGCCTGTAGCCAGCCTTGGGCACCTGGTGCCCATGAGACTGCATACCACACAGCTGTCTGGCAGATGGCAGCGGTGCTGGGAGGGGGCTGAGGGGTGACAGGCTTGGCATGCTGGCAGAGCAACTGGATGGAGAAGTTGGAAATGCTGTAGGGTGGTGCTGGGCCTGAGTGGTTCTCGCAGAGGGCCTCCACAGAGACGGCTCGCCGTTGGCGAGGGCTGATGTGGGCTGAGCGCTGGGAAGCCCTGGGCAGAGGTACACCTGTGCTCAGGCAGTGGAGGAGGGCAGGGGGTGGGGGTGGCGATCCAGACAGAAAGCCCAGCGCCTGGACATCCCAGGAAAGGTTGTGCCGGATGCCCCTGGGTGCAGAGGGAGGAGCAGGCAGGATCTGGTCAGTTTACATTTCTTCCAGTTGAAGACTCTGACCCTGGCCCAGAGCCCTGCAGGGGGTTGGGTGGCAAGCGTAGGCTTTTCCAAAAGTGAGGTCCCTGGGAGTATAGGTGTTACTGGTTTAAATACTAGGATGGGGGAAAAGGGAGAGAGATCTGTCCTGCCAAGGCCCAAAATCACCCGGGAGCAGCCCAATTGGAGTCCCTTCCGTCCACCTGGCCCCCTTCTTCCTCCTTTCTTTGTATGCCTTTAGGCAGCTTAAACACAACCTTCAGTTGGCCTCATATCAGGAGATCTGCCCAGCAATTGAATGTGTCTAACTGCTCTGGCACTGTTGTGCTGAAGTAGTAAGGGGTGGAGGAGTCCAGTCTTGTCCTTTCTTTCCATGCCCCATCTTTATTAGCTAACATTTATTGAGCACTGTGTGCCAGATGCAGTTCTATGTGGTTTACACATACAGTATCAACTCATTGAACCCCTTACAAGAACTCTGCAGTAGCTAATATTATCCATATTTTACACATGGGGAAACTGAAGCATCGAATGAGAATGTAACTTGCCCAAAGTCACATAGCTAGAAAGAGGTGGAGCTGGGACACCAACCCAGTTATACTCCAAAACCACTAAACCACACACCTCCCATCAGCTTCCTCTTCCATTCTGGAGGCTGATAACTTCCCAGGCCCAATACCTTAGAACTCCTCTCCTGTTACTTACCATAAGAGCAGCTGCTGAAGGTTGCCTAGAAAGGAAAGGGTAAGGAAAAGGACTACCCCAATCTCACCCCTTCTTGCCCTGCCACAGCCCAGTTCCAGACCTGGCAGCACTCACCTCCCTGGCACTGCCCATTGGCATCAGGCTCTGGTTGCCCCAGAATGGAAAAGACCTCATCCTGCAGGGAGTCAGTGATACGGAGCAGTCCTTCCTGGAAGGCAGCATAGAGGGGGGCCCCCACTGTGCGCAGCAAACCTCCCCAAAGAGCCTCCTCAGAGCCCAGCTCCCCCATTGGGGTGAGCAAACCCAACAAACCCTGCAAAAAGTGCGGGACTGGTTCCCTCCCATTGAGGCCTGTGACATTTGTGGGGTCCATACTGGGCTGCACCTGCACCAGGGCCTGCCAGCGTGTACCCTCTAATAACAGCAGCAAAGAAGGCAACCAGTCAGCAGCGAGGACACAGTCAGAGGGGCCATCACGGGTACACGGGGCCCGGGTAGGGGTAGGGGGTCCCCTGGGAACTAAGGCTCCCAGCAGCACCTCTGCAAGTCCACCCAGCACACCTGCCTGGTGCCCCAAGAAGTCCCGGGGTGTCTGTTCCTGTCCAAGCAGTGCCAACACATCCCCTAGGAGCCCTAGAATTGGCTCCCAGTCTGGGCTGCCTCTCAGTGTCACTAGGAAATCATGGAGCCGGAGGGCAGGGGGCTGGAGAGGTGGGGGCTCTCCCACTGGTCCCTCCCCCATTCTCCCAGGCTCAAATGAAGAAGAAACGTTGGCCAGGAATGCAGAGAAACGTGAGCGGCTGAAGGACCCCTGGGGAGCCTGGTCCAGAGTAGAGAGCAATGACTTCAGGAGGGAGAGACCAGGGTCCAGGGACTGAGGCCCAGTAGGGGCCAGAGTCACTGTAAGGAGAAAAACCAGAGGTCACTAAAGGGAAACAGTCTAGAACCTAAATGCAGCCCTGTCCTGGAGGTCAGTCCTGGCCTTGATCTAGAGATGTGGTGAAGGAGATGGTGAGCTGAATCCCTTTCACCAGCCTACAGTGAGTCTTGGCCTGCTTTCTTAAACCTCATTTTCTCCCTTAGCTCCAGTCTCTGCCCCTCTTCCTTGCCTCTTTATCTTTCACCTGACCAGTTAATCTCTGCACTCTTAAGTCTCTTCCCAGCAACCATCCCTTTCATCCCTAGCCCTGCTCACTGTTCCTCTCACCTGCATAGGACAGCAGCAGCAGCAGCAGGGGCCAGAGGCTCAGAGCCATGTTTCCAAGTGAGCTCTGGTACTAGAGGTGAGTTCTGCTTATTCTCACCTTGTGCGGGATAGCCAGGTGAGGGCAGGGCCCTGCATACAGTTTGAGTCTCCACTGACACCACACTGTAGTGTGGTCTTTCAGGAAACAATATCTGTAACCTGACAGCAGGTTTGCCACCTGAGCCACTGAATACCTGATCCTTTGGCTTTGGAGAAAGGTGTGCTTCTGTGAGAGGGATGAATGATAGGGGATCCCAGGGGGCCCTCGGAGGAACTCAAGGAGATAGCTTCAGTTAGGAGCCAGGATGCAGGTAGGAGTAGGCAGACATGGAGATGGAGAACTGGAGACCCAGGGTATAATCTGGGGGCTCTGCAGAAAAATACAAAGTGTCTTTGTACAAAGATAAAAAAGAGGTAAAAGAAAGTAGGATTTGAGGGAATTGAGGAAGAAATGGGGCCCAGGAGAAAGGAACTGGGCAACCAGATGTAAACAGAGAAGAGAAATGAAGACAAAGATCCGATCCAAGGATGGATCTTTCAGGAGCAGGAGAGTTGTTTTTGATTCAGTACCCAGACCCACAAAATGTTAAGAGCTAGACATGACTTCAGAGATCACATAGACAAAACCTCTCATCTTATGGATAAGGAAATAGACACAGAGGTGTGACTTGCTCATTAGGACAGTCAGATGTTTGGATTTGCCTTCTGGCTCTCATGCTGTGGCCTACAGGAAAGCCCTATAGAAAATTCTGAGCTGAGAAAAGAGATAAACTAGATTAAATCACTGTGCAAGGGGGCTACTCCCCACACACACACATATAAATGCACAGAGAGAAAGAGAGAGAGAGAGAGAGAGAGAGAATGAGACAGAGAGAGAACTGCTCATAGATCAGAGAGGTCCCATTCAAAATAATCTGGTCTGATCAGGGTGAGAAGTTTTTTCTGCCCCCTATTTACATATCCCCAAAGGCCTTTACCTGATACCAGCTCTAAACAGTAATTCAACACTGAGACTCCACTTAAATCTTTATTCTGTCCCTCTTTCCTTAGAACTGTCCTCTATTCTATCCCCCAAACCCACATGTTCAAATCCATTATTAATACACTTCTGCCCTAGAAGCTTTCCTTAGGATCATAGAATTTTAGAGCTGGAAGGGACCTGAGGAATCCTCTGGTAAAAACTTCTCATTTTATAAATGAGGAAATTGAAGCCTAAAGACATAGAAAGACTTGGCCCGGGCCACAAAAGGAGTTGAGGGCACTGCTAGGATTTTCCAAGGTAAGTCAAAAGTTGGGACCAGTGAAATAATCTATTGTGACACTTTACCAATATTTCTCCTTTGCCCATCGAAGGTACTACATCTAGTCTGAGCAGAGAAGAGAAACAGGAAGAATATGGCCTGGGTTCCCAAAGCTTTCAAGCTTCTGGTTCCAGCTCATCCTGCAATCCACATGAATTTCTGCCTTTGGTTTATAATAACCCTCTTATGATAAATTCCCCCTGCCCCTTTTTTTTTGCTGATAGGGTAGCAAAAAATAAGATGGCCTGGGTTCAAATCCTGGCTCCAATATTTACTAGCTGTGTGTCCTGGGCTGTTTCTAAACCACTCTGTGTCACAGTGTTCTTTTCTGTAGAAAGGAGAAATACTAGTATGGAGTTGTTGTGAGCATTAAATTAGATAATGCATTTAAAGTACTTAGCACAGTATCTAGCATTCATTTCAACAAAGAGTAAGCACCTTTCATGTGCCAGGCACTGGTACAGAATAAACATTCACCAAATGTTACTACTATTATTATTAGACTAGCTCAACATGAATTATTTTATTTGAAACTAAAGAGTCCCAATTAATACAGAAATTGTGACCAAGAAGTAGTATCTTGAGTGAAAGACCCTTAGAACAAGTATGAAACTGGCTGAGTCAAGCAGAGAGGGGAACAATAAGGACTCCCTCAACCCAAGAGGGGGAATTCCTGGCAGGTCACATGATGATGTAGCAAGCAGTTAGGTTAAGCAATCCTGTTGCTGCCAAGGATTCAGACTATGGGCCAACTGAGGGTGAAGTACTTAGGGCTTACAGCAAATATATCAGGCTGTTTCATATAAGCAGGTTACTGCTTATAGTTTGATAAGTTCAACAAGAGTGAGACAAGTTCTAATCTATGGATGATCAAATGGGAAGAGAGAAAAACAGAACCAACAAACTGAAATTGCAAGGATCCAGAACAAGAAATTAATCATGTGTCTTGCTAAAGTGAAATAGATAACATTGGTGGGATGATTGGAAGGCTCTGTGATCTGGCAACTGGAATGGAGATACCTGGGAGGAGCCAAAGGAGTTGAGAATTCTGAAACATCCTCACTGTCTCAAACCTCCCATAGGTCACTCTCTGCCTGACAAGAACAGATGCCTCCCTTTGCATAAAGTACAATGATTTTTCTTCCTTTGGGGTTTGCTTTTGTAACTGAAATATATATTGTTCACTCATTATCCAAGCATTCCCCACATTTCCCACTCCCTTGCAGTTAGGTGGGGTCAGGTGATTAGTTCTGGACAATGGATAGTATATGACACTCCAGCCATCCCTTCCCTGTTGAAGTAACCTAAAAACTGCATGTTGAGATGGCAGTGTCACAGGCCAAGTAGCCTAAAGCTCCAAATTATCGCACAGCATTTACAGTCGATTCTCATTATTTGCAAGTTTTGAATTTGTGAATTTGCCTACTCACCAAAATTCATTTATGATCCCCAAATCAATACTTGGTGGTGGTCTAGTGGTTAAGATCTGATGCTCTCACTGCCACACCAAATTGTTTCCCTGTCAGGGAAGTACACTACCCGTTTGTCAGCTGTCATACTATGTTGGCTGCTTGTTGCTGTGATGCTGAAAGCTATGCCACTGGTATTTCAAATACCAGCAGAGTATGTGAATGGTGGAGAGCTTTCAGCAGAGCTTCCAGACTAAGACAAACTAGGAAGAAGGACCTGGCCACCCACTTCCAAAACAACTGGCCATGAAAACCCTATGAATAACAGTGGAGCATTGTCTGATATAGCACCAGAAGATGAAAGGATGGTGCAAAAAGACCAGACAGGGTTCTGCTCTGCTATACACAGGGTCCCTGGGAGTTGGAATTGATTCCACTAGCACAAAAAAACAAATTACAGTCAATTCTCATTATTTACAAGTTCTGTATTTCTGAATTTGCCTGCTCACTAAAATTTATTGTGACCCCCAAATCAACATGAGGTATTTTCACAATTATTCACAGACATAGGTAGAGTGGTGAAAAATTTGAGTCACTCCACGTGTATGTTCCCAACTGAGGTCAAACAAGTCAATATTATGCCTCCTTCACATACTGTAAATAAGTGTCCTTTTCATGGTCTAATTAGTGCCACAATTTTTCATTTCTGTTGGTGATTTCAGTTTAAAATGACCCCCACTAGACTCCCTGGGTATCTTTGGTAAAAGCAACCCTGCTGCAGCAGAAGGACACAAGTAGCCCACACAGGGGCCACTCCTGGAACATTTGGACTGATGACAAGAGGGAAGCACACTGCTGGGCCTCAAAAGGCATCTCTTACATAAGGTCACTTCTCCAAGATCAAGAGACATAGCTGACTCACCTAATATATAGATATAAGCACAGAGAAAGAGGCATAATGAAGAGGAAAAGGAATACGTTCCAAGCAAGGGAACAGGACAAAACTCCAGAAAAAGAACTAAATGAAACAGAAATAAGCAATCTACCTGACAAAGAGTTCAAACAAAAACTCATAAGGATGCTCACTAATCTTGGGAGAAGACTGAATGAACACAGTGAGAATGTCAACAAAGAATTGGAAAATAAAAAAAGAACCAATCAGAAATGAAGAATACTGGGGCCAGCCGGGTGCGCAGCAGTTAAGTTCACATGTTCTGCTTCAGTGGTCCAGGGTTCACTGGTTCAGATCCTGGGTGCAGACATGACACTGCTTGGCAAGCCATGCTGTGGTAGGTGTTCCACATACAAAGTAGAGGAAAGATGGGGATGGATGTTAGCTCAGGGCCAGTCTTCCTCAGCAAAAAGAGGAGGATTCATGGCAGATGTTAGCTCAGGGCTAATCTTCCAAAAAAAGAAATGAAGAATACAATACTGGAAATGAAAAATTCACTAATTCACTAGAGGGACTCAATAACAGAGTACATGATACAGAAGAACAGATCAGCAAGCTGGATGAAAGACTAGAAGAAATCACCCAAGCTCAACAGATAAAACAGAGAAGAATTAAAAAGAGCAAGAACAGTCTAAGGGAAATCTTGGACAATATCAAGCACACCAACATTGATATTATAGGTGTCCCAGAAGAAGAGAGAGACAAAGGGGCAGAAAATCTATTTGAAGAAATAATAGCTGAAAACTTTCCTAACCTAAGGAAGGAAGCAGATGCCCAAGTACAGGAAGCACAGAGAGCACCAAATAAGATAAACCCAAAGAGGCCCACACCAAGGCACATTATAATGAAAATGTTCAAAATTAAAGGTAAAGAGAGAATTCCAAAAGTTGCAAGAGAAAGGCAACAAGTAACATACAAACGAAAGCCCATAAGGCTATCAGTGGACTTCTCAGCCGAAACCCTACAGGCAAGAGAGTGGCATGACATATTTAAAATTCTGAAAGGAAAAAAACTTACAGCCAAGAATACTCTATCCAGGAAGGTTATCATTCAGAATGGAAGGAGAGATAAGGGGAATCCTGAGAAAAAAGAACAAAGTTGGAGGTATCACACTCCCTGATTTCAAAATAACTACAGAGCTATAATAACAAAAACAGCATGGTACTGGCACAAAAACAGACACACAGATCAATGGAACAGAACTGAAACCCCAGAAATAAACCCACACATCTGCAGACAGCTAATTTTCGAGAAGGGAGCCAAGAACATACAATGGAGAAAGGAGAGTCTCTTCAATAAATGGTGTTAGGAAAACTGGACAGCCACATGCAAAAGAATGAAAGTAGACCATTACCTTACACCATGCACAAAAATCAACTCAAAATAGATTAAAGACTTGAATGTAAGACATGAAACTCTGAAACTTCTAGACAAAAACATAGGCAGTATGCTCTTTGACACTGGTTTTAGCAACATTTTCTCAAATACCATGTCTGACTAGACAAGGGAAACAATAGAAAAAACAAACAAATAGGACTACATCAAACGAAAAATCTTCTGCACAGCAAAGGAAACCATCAACAAAATGAAAATACAACCTAACAACTGGGAGAAGATATTTGCAAACCATATATCAGATAAGGGGTTAATATCCAAAATATACAAAGAACTCATACATCTCAACAACAAAAAACCGAAAACCAACAACTCAGTTAAAAAATGGGCAAAAGATCTCAACCGGCATTTCTCCAAAGAAGATACACAGATGGCCAACAGCCACTTGAAAAGATGATCAACATCATTAACTATCACAAAAATGCAAATCAAAACTACAATGAGGAGTGATGTCAGTGACATGGCAGAGTGAGCTCACCCGGGATTCTCTCCCCTCCAAATTACAACCAAAAGGAGCAACTGAATTCCAACCAAAAGAATCCTAATAATACACAGATTGTCAGAGACCCACAGCAGCCAAACGACAGAGGGCGGAGAGGCTGGAGCTGGAACGGGGTAAGAGAGATCTTTGCTCCCTCGCCTAGAGACTGGGATCACTGCCGTGGGAGGCTCCATGAGAGAAGGTGCAGGGGAGGAGGGGCTGCACATCCATGGGATCATCCAGGACTCCCACAGACCTGTGCAGAAACCCTCTAAAGGGGGAAAGCTTTTGCATGGAGGACCCCATCAAGCCAAGACCCCAGGGAACCAGAGAGTGAGAGCTGATTGGAATCCAGGTCTGCACACAAGAGAAAGTGCCCCTCCTCCCTCAACCCATGCTGTGTGCCGCCATCGCAGCTAAGGGCAGAGGGCTCAGAACGTGTGGCTCTCGACCCCCATCTAGTGGCGACAGGCTGTAACTGCAACCGAATAATAGCATTATGCACAAAAACCACTCCTCTACCATCCAGCAATTTATAAAAGCTCCAGTCCAACAGGAAAACAATAAAAACACAGAAGTATGTCCTGAGGACTTGGAAATAGGTAAACTAAGTGAAAATGAGTTCAGAATAGCTATCATCAAAATACTCAATGAGGTAAAGGGAAATATAGAGAAACTAGTCAATGAGTTTTGGAGTTACTTCACAAAAGAGATTGAAACTATAAAGAAGAATCAATCAGAAATACTACAGATGAAAAATACAATGGATCAGATAAAACAGAATACGGACTCCTTGAATGCCCGGGTAGACACCATAGAGGAGCAAAGTAGCATAAGCGAAGATAGACAAGCTGAATGGCTCCAGACAGAGGAAGAAAGAGAACTAAGAATTTAAAAAACTGAAGAAAATCTCAGAGAAATAGCTGACTCTATGAGAAAATGCAACTTAAGAATCATAGGAATTCCTGAGGGCATAGAAAAGGGAAATGGAGCAGAAAGTGTGCTCAACGAAATAATAGAAGAGAACTTCCCAAATCTAGGGATTGAGAGAGAAATGTGTGTGATGGAAGCTTCCAGATCTCCTAGATTTGTCAATGTAAAAAGATCTACTGCAAGGCATATAGTAGTAAAAATGGCAAAAATGAAGGACAAAGAAAGAATACTCAGAGCAGCAAGGCAGAATAAAATAAACTACAAAGGAACCACCATCAGACTTTTAGCGGATTTCTCTACAGAAACCTTACAAGCTAGGAGAGATTGGAGTGACGTATTCAAAACTTTAAAGGATAAAAATCTTCAGCCAAGAATACTCTATCCAGCAAAAACATCTTTCAGATATGAGGGAGAAATTAAATCTTTTCCAGACAAACAAAAGCTAAGGGACTTTGTAGCCACAAGACCTACACTACAAGAAATCCTCAAGGAGGCTCTCATACCTGAAAAAAGAAAAAAAGGGAGTGAGGGGTCACAAAACACAGAGTAGGGAGACAAATAGATAGAATCTGAATAGGATAGCAAATATTCAACTATAGCATTAGGAGAAAGGGAAGGAAATCACCAAAGCAAAGACAATCTTATCACTCTAACCACAAACTCACAACACAAGTTGGAATAAGAGATGAAAATGATAATTTAGGAGGGGAGGAGGAAAGGGACTGAATCAGTCTAGGCTAAGCAAGTAAGAGACCACCAGAAAATGGACTGTGTTATACACGAGATTCTGAATACAAACTGCAGGGTAGCCACTAAACTAAAAAACTGAACAGAGACACAAAACATAAATAAGGAAAAATCTAAGAAACCCAGCATAAGAAATTGCAGAAGTCAATGGGTAGGCTAAAACACACAGGACAAGAAACAAAGGAAACACAGGAAAACTGGAAAACGAGCAACAGAATGACAGCATTAAGCCCTCATGCATCAGTACTCACCCTCAATGTAAACAGATTGAACTCTCCAATTACAAGACACAGAGTGGCAAAATGGATTAAAGAACAAGATCCAACAATTTGTTGCCTCCGGGAAACACACCTCAGCTCCAAGGACAAACACAGGCTCAGAGCAGAGGGGTGGAACAATACTCCAAGCTAATAGCAAACAAAAGAAAGCAGGTATCGCAATACTTATATCAGACAAAACAGACTTCAAGACAAGGCAGGTAAAGAGAGACATAGAGGGCCAATATATAATGATCAAAGGGACACTTTATCAAGAAAAAATAACACTTATAAATATCTATGCACCCAACACAGGAGCACCAAAGTTCATAAAGCAACTATTAACAAACCTAAAAGAAGATATAAAAAATAACACAATAATAGTAGGGGACCTCAACACCCCACTCACATCAATGGACAGATCATCCAGACAGTAAATCAACAAAGAAATAGTGGCGCTAAACAAAAAGCTAAAACAGTTGGACTTAATAGACACATATAGAACATTCCATCCAAAACCAGCAGAATACACATTCTTCTCTAGCGCACATGGAACATTCTCAAGGATAGACCATATGTTGGGAAACAAGGCAAGCCTCTACAAATTTAAAAAAATTGAAATAATAACAAGCATCTTCTCCGATCATAATGCTATAAAACCGAAGTTAATTACAAGAAAAAAGCTCAGAAAGGCACAAGGATGTGGAGACTAAACAATATGCTACTGAACAAGCAATGGATCATTGAAGAAATTAAATAAGAAATAAAAAAATACCTGGAGACAAATGAAAATGATAACATGCCATACCAACTCATATGGGATGCAGCAAAAGCTGTATTAAGAGGAAAATTCATCTCAATTCAGGCACATCTTAACAAACAAGAAAAATCCCAAATCAGCAATCTTAAACTACACCTAACTGAATTGGAGAAAGAAGAACAAACAAAGCCCAAAGTCAGCAGAAGGAGAGAAATAATAAAAATCAGAGCAGAAATAAATGCTATTGAAACAAAAAAGGCAGTAGAAAGGATCAATGAAACAAAGAGTTGGTTCTTTGAGAAGATTAATAAAATTGATAAACCCCTAGCCAGACTTACAAAGAAAAAAAGAGAGAAAGCTCAAATAAACAAAATCAGAAATGTAAGAGGAGAAATAACAAAAGACTCTGCAGAAATACAATGGATTATAAGAGAATACTACGAAAAACTATATGCCAGCAAAATGGATAACCTAGAGGAAATGGATAAATTCTTGGATTCCTACAATCTCCCAAAGCTCACTCAAGAAGAAGCAAACAATTTGAATAGAACAATCACAAGGAAAGAGATTGAAACAGCAATCAAAAGCATCCCCAAGAATAAAACCCCAGGACCAGATGGTTTTCCTGGGGAATTCTACCAAACTTTCAGAGAGGATTTAATACCTATACTTTTCAAGCTATTCCAAAAAATTAGGGAGGATGGAACACTTCCTAACACATTCTACAAGGCCAACATCACGCTGATACCAAAGCCTGACAAGGACAGCACAAAAAAGGAGAACTACAGGCCAATATTGCTGATGAACATAGATGCAAAAATTCTCAACAAAATTTTGGCAACCAGAATTCAGCAATTCAAAAGGATCATATATCATGATCAAGTGGGATTCATACCAGGGACACAGGGATGGTTCAACATCTGCAAATCAACCAACATGATACACCACATCAACAAATTGAGGAATAAAAACCACATGATCATCTCAATAGATACAGAGAAAGCATTGGACAAGATCCAACAGCCATTTATGATAAAAACTCTGAACAAAATGGGCATAGAAGGGAACTACCTCAATATAATAAAGGCCATATATGACAAACCCACAGCCAACATCATACTCAATGGGCAAAAACTGAGCACCATCACCCTGAAAACAGGAATGAGACAAGGATGCCCTCTATCACCACTCTTATTTAACATAGTACTGGAGATCCTGGCCAGAGCAATCAGGCAAGAAAAAGGAATAAAAGGAATCCAAATAGGGAGGGAAGAAGTGAAACTCTCACTGTTTGCAGACAACATGATCTTATATATAGAAAACCCCAAAGAATCCATTGAAAACTTTTAGAAGTAATCAACAACTACAGCAAAGTTGCAGGGTATAAAATCAATTTACATAAATCAGTAGCATTTCTATATTCTAATAACAAACTGACAGAGAAAGAACTCAAGAACACAATACCATTCACAATCGCAACAAAAAGAATAAAATACCTTGGGGTGAATTTAACTAAGGAACTGAAAGACCTATGCAATGAAAATTACAAGGCTTTTCTGAAAGAAATGGATGATGACATCAAGAGATGGAAAGACATTCCATGCACATGGTTTGGAAGAACAAGCATAATTAAAATGTCCATTCTACCTGAAGCAATCTACAGATTCACTGCCATCCCAATCAGAATCCCAATGACATTCTTTACAGAAATAGAACAAAGAATCCTAAAATTCATATGGGGCAACAAAAGACCCCAAATTGCTAAAGCAATCCTGAGAAAAAAGAACACAGCTGGAGGCATCACAATTCCTGACTTCAAAACATACTGCAAAGCTACAGTAATCAAAACATCATGGTACTGGTGCAAAAACAGGTGAACAGATCAATGGAACAGAATTGAAAGCCCAGAAATAAAATCACACATCTATGAACAGCTAATCTTCAACAAAGGAGCTGAGGGCACACAATGGAGAAAAGAAAGTCTTTTCAACAAATGGTGCTGGGAAAACTGGAAAGCCACATGTAAAAGAATGAAAATTGACCATTCTTTTTCACCATTCACCAAAATAAACTCAAAATGGATCAAAGACCTAAAGGTGAGACCTGAAACCATAAGGCTTCTAGAA
This sequence comes from Equus quagga, assembly GCF_021613505.1. Classification (NCBI taxonomy): domain Eukaryota; kingdom Metazoa; phylum Chordata; class Mammalia; order Perissodactyla; family Equidae; genus Equus; species Equus quagga. Next base: position 40,660,752 of record NC_060268.1, read on the forward strand.
GAAAATATAGGCAGTACACTCTTTGACATCAGTATTAAAAGCACATTTTCGGACACCATATCTTCTCAGACAAGGGAAACAATAGAAAGAATAAACAAGTGGGACTTCATCAGGGTCATACATCCGACAAAGGCTTAATATCCATAATATATAAAGAACTCACACAACTCAACAACAAAAAAATCAAACAACCTGATCAAAAAATGAGCAGGAGACATGAACAGACATTTCTTCAAAGAAGATATACAGATGGCCAATAGGCACATGAAGAGATGTTCATCATCACTGATCATCAGGGAAATGCAAATCAAAACTACACTAAGATATCACCTTACACCCATTAGAATGACAAAAATAACCATAACAAATAGTAACAAATGTTGGAGAGGTTGTGGAGAAAAAGGAACCCTCATACACTGTTGGTGGGAATGCAAACTGGTGCAGCCACTATGGAAAACAGTATGGAGATTCCTCAAAAAATTAAAAATAGAACTACCATACGATCCAGCTATCCCACTACTGGGTATTTATCCAAAGAGCTTGAAATCAGCAATTCCAAAAGTCCCATGCACCCCAATGTTCATTGCAGCATTATTTACAATAGCCAAGACATGGAAGCAACCTAAGTGCCCAAGAACTGATGATTGGATAAAGAAGATGTGGTATATATATACACAATGGAACACTACTCAGCCGTAAAAAAGAACAAAATCGTCCCATTTGCAACAACATGGATGGGCCTTGAGGGAATTATGTTAAGTGAAATAAGCCAGATAGAGAAGCACAATCTCTGTATGACTCCACTCACATGAGGAATTTAAAAATGCAAAGAGAACAGATTAGTGGCTACCGGGGGAAAGGTGAGGTGGGGGGTGGGCACAAAGAGTGAAGGGGTGCACTTACACACAATTGACAAACAATAATGTACAACTGAAATTCCACAAGATTGTAACCTATCACTAACTCAATAAAAATTTTTAAAAAAAACTACAATGAGATATCACCTCACTCCTGTCAGAATGGCTATAATTAACAAGACAGGAAGCAATAAGTGTTGGAGAGTGTGTAGAAAGAAGGGAATCCTCATGCACTGCTGGTGGGAGTGCAAACTGGTGCAGCCACTATGGAAAACAGTATGGAGTTTCCTCAGAAAATTAAGAGTAGATCTACCATATGATCCAGCTATTCCACTGCTGGGTATTTATACAAAGAACTTGAAAACACAAATGCATAAAGGTACTTGCAGCCCTATGTTCATCTCTGCATTATTCACCATAGCCAAGATTTCAAAGCAACCTAGGTGCCCATCAAGGGACGAATGGATAAAGAAGATGTGGTATATATACACAATGGAGTACTACTCAGACATAAGAAATGATGAAATCTGGCCATTTGTGACAACATGGATGGAACTTGAGGGTATTATGCTACGTGAAATAAGTCAGAAGAAGAAAGTCAAATACCACATGATCTCACTCATAAGTAGAAGATAAAAACAAACATGTAGCAACAGAGATTGGATTAGTGGTTACCAGAGGGAAATGGGGGAGGGAGGAGGGCAAAAGGGGTGATTAGGCGCATGTGTGTGGTAATGGATTGTAATTAGTCTTTGGGTGGTGAAGATGATGTAATCTACACAAAATTCCAAATATATTATGATGTACACCTGAAAGTTATATAATGCTATTGACAAACATAAATGGCAAGCAATAGGATATATTGGAGTATATGAGGAAGCCATTTGGTGTAAACCTAATTCGGCCTGACTTTGTTTTTTCCAAAAGGGCCTGAGTGTGGCCATTGAGCATGCATTGTATATCTGCTTTAAACATTTACTATGGCAAGAAAAAATGGCCTTAAGATAAATGTGCAACTTCCCCCGACATTGGCATTTCCTTAAGGATAAGCATCTTTCCTTAGGCTAGGAACTGATTGCTGTGCTCACCTTTGACCACCCAGCTCGCCTGTGACCACCCAGCTCGAGACAGCAGACCTGCCACCCTGCTGTGTCCATCAATTGCTGTGCCGACAGAGCAGTCTCATGACTGTTGTAAAAGGGACATTTCAGTCATATGTGAAACATCCTCTTTGGGGGTATATAACCAGTCTGTACCCTCCACTTCTTTGGTGCCCTTTCTTCCTTTGAGAAGAAAGACCCCGGGCCATGGTCCTCACATTTTAGCTCAGAATAAACTCATCCAAATTTTCATTTACAGATTGGTTATGGATTATTTTCGTCGACATTATAATCCAGTGTTACTGCAATAAAAAAAAATGGCCCCCAAGCTTAGTGCTGAAGTGCTTTCTAGCATTCTAAGTATAGGAAGGCTGTATGTGCCTTACAAAGAAAATATATGCGTTGGATAAACTTCATTCAGGTATGGGTTACAGTGCTGTTTTCAGAGAGCTCAATGCTAATGAATCAACATGTATTAAATAAGGTGTCTTTAAACGGAATCACCTTACATAAAACACAATATATAGAACAAGGTGATGGGGGCCGGCACTGTGGCATAGTGGTCAAGTTTGCACGCTCTGCTTTGGCAGCCCAGGGTTCGCAGATTCAGATCCTGGTGTGAACCTAGCACCACTTGTCAAGCCACACTGGGGCATCCCACATAAAATGGAGGAAGATTGGCACAGATGTTAGTTCAGCGACAATCTTCCTCAAGCAAATAAAGGAATTCTGGCAACAGATGTTAGCTCAGGGCCAACCTTCCTCACACAAAAAAAAACAAAACAAGAAAAACAAGGTTATGTATCTATTGGTTGATGAAAAGGTGACAGAAGCTTGCAGGAACTTAACCCTGTATTCCCCCTAGGACGAATAGTTCAGTATTTGCTAATTCAGTGTTTGTAGCAATTTTACAGAATATAACTACCAAGAATAATAAGAATCAACAGTAGTTGCCTTGAAGAGTTGCCCGACCAGTATTGGAATCTTCCTGAGTGAGAAATAAACTTTTCTTGTGTTAAACCACTGAGGTTTCAGGGTTAATTTGTTCTTGCAGTAGAGCCTTTGACTCTCCTGGTTAAGATATTTTTAAATTATGTTTACATTTTGATATTAGGCCTCCGAAGTCTAGGTCCCCATTCTTTCATTTCTTAGTTCTATTAACAGGGAAAATTTCTGCAATTTACTCATCTGTAAAATGGAGATAATATTACCCATTCATCCAATTATGTTTCTTCCCTTGTATTATAAAGTGACTATGATGTGCCAGGCACTGGTTTAGATCCACTAAATGTAACTACTACTATGACTAAACTAGCTCAAGATAAATTCTTTTTTTTTGCAACTAAGATTCTTAATCCATACAAAAATTGGTACAAGCAATGGTGTCTTCAGTAAAAGAGCTTCAGAAAAGACATGGAACTAGTGGAGTTAAGTAGGGAGGAGATGAATGGGGACTTCCCCAACCTGGGGACATTGCTTGGCAGTCCTCATTGGGATTAGAAGAGGAAGAGCAGGTCTGAAGGAACGGTAATGAGTTCAGTTTTGGATATATTACAAATGAAGTGCCTGAGGACAGACAACTGAATATTTTCCCCTGGAGTTTCTGAGAGCTCTGGGCTGAAAATGGAATTGGAAATCATTGGCATACAGATACTAGTTACAACCATAAAAGTGGATGAAATTAGTTAGACAGAGTTCATAGAGTACAAAGCAAAAATGGTTGAGGACCACACATTTAAAGCTTGAGAAAAAGATTGCTAGCAACAAAAGTGGAGGGGATGCAATGCAAAGGAACACCTGAAGAGAGTGGTGGTGTTAGTCAATGGTCAGAATGACCCGTGGTGGGTTTGAACTTCATCAGTTTAGCTAAACGGGAATTAATTTCCCAGAATTCCTTTCTCTGTATGGTTTCATGTTACAGTTGGCCAACAAGAGAAATTTGTGTGAGATTTGGGAGGAGAAAATGAGGCAGTGAAGACCTCTAGTTAGTGGTTTTGAGGGATAGACACAGAGGTTGAGGGGAGGAGGTCCGGTTTGTCCTCACTGAAGAAAAGATGAAAAATAGGGAGATAAGTCAGTCAGATAAGTATTATTTGGTCCTGCAAAGGCTTTTGTGGGGTCACACACTACTCAGAGGAATCCACCTAGTCTTCAATACAGAAACATAAGTATCATCTTACATTAGAATAGACCATAAGCTCTCAAGCAGAGACTACACCCTGTTGTACCCCAAGTGCCCAACACAGTTACTGGCACATAGTATTAAACAAAGGATTTGTTAAATAAATAAATTCATTCTACCCCACACATTCCTGGCCAATATTACAGGGGCTAAGAACTCTACCACGGTGATAAGCTTGCCATGCAGTATCTCCTCCCAAGTATTTATTAATTATAAAGGAAAAAACAGCTAATTTCACAGTAGAGAGACCTGGTTGACACCTTAACTAAGAGATCAAGGCTAACATCACCACTTATTATATCACCATCAAATACCTCCTGATATCATGTGCTGGGAAGGGCACTTCACCTCAGTGGTATTCTTTTAAAAATTCATAAGCTCAATATAATCATAAGAAAACACCAGATGAACCCAAATTGAGGGACAGTCTACAAAATACCTGACCAGAACTCTTCAAACATGTCAAGGTCATGAAAGATAAGGAAAGACTAAGAAAACTGTTACAATCAGAGGAGACTCAGGAGACATAACAACTAAATGCCATGTCGTATCCTGGACTGGATCCTAGAAAAAGGATATTACTAGAAAAACTGGTGAAATCCTAATAAAATTCTGTACTTTAATTAATAGTATTTTATCCATGTTAATTTATTGGTTTTGATTATTATATCATGGTTATATAAGATGTCATATTAGAGAAAGCTGGATAACAGGTACATAGGAACTATCTTTGCAACTCCTGTGTGAGTCTCAAATTATTTTTTTCTCTCATTTTTTTTTTTTTTTTTGAGGAAGATTAGCCCTGAGCTAACTACTGCCAGTCCTCCTCTTTTTGCTGAGGAAGCCTGGCCCTGAGCTAACATCCGTGCCCATCTTCCTCTACTTTATGTGTGGGACGCCTACCACAGCATGGCATGCCAAGCGGTGCCCTGTTCGCACCCAGGATCCAAACCGGCAAACCCCGGGCCACTAAGAAGCAGAACATGTGAACTTAACCGCTGCGCCACTAGGCCGGCCCCTCAAATTATTTCAAAATAAAAAGTTAAAAATATTCATCTCATCCTACATCACCTGAATAGGAAAAATACAAATGTAAATATTGCAAGGATTTCTGCTTGTCATGGTGAAAAACAGAACTCTCTCCAAAAGTGGCATTAAAAAAGACTTACATTCACACACTGAATAGTTTTTCTGTCCTCAAAACTGAACATCATGGCTGGCATATAGAGGATGTTAAAACTTTTGTTAAAAGAAGAAGTGAGTCCCTTTTTGGACCTTAGGGGTCTGCCAGACAAGTGCAGGGTCTCAAGAAATGAAGAGAACGAGATCCAGGGATTCTCTGAGGTTTTAGACCTTAGGGAGTAAAAGAAGTAAATAAAATTTTTTAAAAATTTAACTTTTATATTAAATTTAATAACAGTGACAACATATGGACAAATTATAATAAAGCAAAATTAATATAGATTCATAACCAGTAATCCATGTTGAACATCAAAAAATAAAAGGCTAAGTTATTATGGTAACTGTATTATTATGGTAATACAGTAGGTAGAAACTGTACTCTTACAAAATTTCTTTTTCCTTCTTGCATTATTTTTATATATTCTATGCTATAATAAAACAAATATTAATTTTTTTGCTTCCAAGTGGGAACACATTGGTTTAAGTTCCAGTACAGTCTTTGAAGATGTAAGTAATAATTGGAGAACAAAGAGGAAAATTACATCCCAAAATAAAAGCTTAATACAAAACGTATGTGAAAAAATTTAAATTTAGTTATAGCACGACAATATCTAAATCCTAACTTCATTTTCAAAATGCTCTTGAGGAACTCTCAGAGTTACCTGGCTCTTCCTTGACTTAAGAATGGTGCTGAAACCTTTAGCAAGGATACTCAGTCACGGCAAGGATAAAAAGGAAGTTGGAGGAGTAATGGAGATATTGCCAATGGGGTTTGAGCCTTAGACTTTAGAATATTTGTATTTAGTCAGAAAAGGTTCTGTTTGTTCATTTTGTTTTTGAGCAGCTATTACCACATAGCTCTGGGCTACTGGAAGGACAATTTAGGGGAAAAAATAGGAGGAAGTAAAATCACTGACTTAATGGAAGTTGTTTATTATCTGGTGATCTTATGAGGAACGAGTTAGGATGGCAGGGATTACTGTCTTGTTCGTTCATTGATGTATCCAAAAGCCTAGAAGAGCGCCTAGAACATAGGAACTCAACAAATATTTATTGAATAAACTTCCATTCCAGTAGCACTGAAACCAGATCATTTTTATTAAGGAAGGAGTTAAAGAACAGGTAGTGTGCATAGACCATTCATTTGTGAAGGTCAGCTATAGAAATCCTGGAAGGGATCAATCATCGAACACCTATAAAGCAGTTTGAAACTTTAACATATGTAACATCTGATTCAATACGTAACACTTGAATTCAACTCAAGGTGCATATATAACGCCTGATTCAATAGGCCCTGAGGATGGGATTCTGCACTTCTAACAAGTTGCCAGGTGAAGCCAATTCTGCTGGTGCTCAGACCACACTTTAAGCAAAGCTACTCAAAGAACATCTATGTTGTAGAAAGCATATGTAAGATTTATTAAATAATGCTTCCTTTCTCAGTTTTATTATGTTTACTGTATTCTGATTGCCAGGTTCAATGGATGCTCCAATCCAGATCTTAACTGGACCATTCCTTTCTTGAAATTCCATGTTGGCTCTAGGGACATTACCCTGGAGTGATTATCCTCCTGTCTCTTCAGCTCTTCCCTCTCAGGTGTCTTTGCTGCCTCCTCTTCCTCCTCCTAGCCCTTAAATGTTCCTGTTTCCCAGGTATCTGTCTCCAGCCCCTTTTTCTTTTATTTGTACTTAATGGAAATCCTTTGTTATCTCTAATTCTAGTTGATTCCTTTGGGGTGTCTAGGTATATAATTGTGCCTAAAAATATTATTTTTTATTTCTTTCCAAATATTTATGCCATATTTCTTGTGATAGGATTTTTAATACAATACTATATATTAACATTTATTTTTAAAACATTTTTATTTTGTTCCTCATTTTATGAGGAATGACTAAAATGCTGTTTCTTGAAACATAACATTCGTTCTTGGTTCTAGATCTTACCTCATTTTAAAATTGAGCTATAACTCAACATAAAATTCGCCATTCTAAAGTACACAATTCAGTGGTTTTTATGTTAAGCACTCAATAAGTGAGAGAATTTTGAATAACAAACACTTCTAAAGACTTGAGTCACCCAACAATGGAGTGGGATTCCTTCTAGATAATAAATGCCTAGTAACCAGAAATATTAAGCATCAGCTGGATAATCCCCCTTTATGTTCTAAAAGGTACTCCTGTTTTGATGAGAGATAGATTAACTCTGAGGTCCCTCCTAACACTAAACATCTGTGGGACACTTACTGATTTGAACACTTCTACAGAGTGGAATCACCGCCCTGAGCAATGGCAAGTAAATGGAATAAAAGGACTCTCTTTTGGCCCAGAAACAGGCAAAAGTAATGTTTGATTAAAGTTAATGGCGCACAGGATAAGCAACATTCATAGAGTAGGCAATGGAAACAACAGTTCTTAGATAATTACACTAACAGCTCCTGGGATCTCCTTACTGACACTCCCCCCCACCCCCCACCCAGAGGCCTGTATCCACCAGGGAGAGAAAGGGTGAAATTAGGACTTTAACAGGAAGTAGAGGTTGCAGGAAAAGTGGGCGCTATAGTGACAAAGTCAAGGAAAGAGTCAGACTCAGGAGCTGTGGAAAGGGTAGAAAGCCAAGGAACACAGGCCCCACTGGCACGTGAACTAAATTTTCCTCTGACTTGACACCTTTCAGTATCCCCTATGTCTTAGAGACAGACCACTGAGCAATTATCAGCAGTATTTATTAGACATTTATACTTTGAATTCTCCATTTCCACCTATTCCTTTCACTATCTTTTGCCAAAGATATCGAAGTCATCCATTGTCGGTTTTACTTGTCTTCAAAGTTCATCAGTGCCTGCACTGTAAAGAAACAGACTGTGAGGCTGGAGAGCTAAGAATACGCAGAACACACAAATGTTTGGTGAAGACCCTGCTTTTCTGGGTTCTAGGTGCCCACACAAATCTTTACTTTAAATTAAGCCATATGAGTCTGTACTCTTTGCCATAGATGAATTAATCAGGATTGAAGAAGCCACCTCGCAACCTTCCCCCTCTCGCTTTGTTCTTCTGAGAGAGCAAGTGGGAACGCAGGGCGAAGACAACTGGAAAGAGCAGGATTGACCTTAGGCAACATTTTGAAGTAAGCAAAGTCTGTCTTTGACATCCTGCTCTAAATTCCATGTTCCATTGTTATAAATTCCTCTTATTGCCCTACTTTGCCCACAACACACACATACCTCTTGCCTAATTGCTTTTTTCACATTGAGTTGATTTCAACTAGGTATGAGGAAGATAACGCTAATTAGTATTAAATTGTAAAAAATGGCACCTAACTCTCTAGCTTTTGTATTTTTAAAAGAAAATTTATTAATCCAAATTAATCTCCAGGTGGTGAAATTGCAAGTGAGAAATTTAGCGAAAATAATTTTGAGCAGGTAGTTCTCCACTTAAATCAAATTCTCTTATTTAAATCACATACTTCTCTCTGCCTAGGCTTACACTAGAAGGGACTGAAAGGAAGAGAAGTCTATAATTCATAAACTCCCTTTTGGGAGTTGGAGGCAGTAGGCACTTGTGGGCTTTCTGCTCACTGTCTTAATCCCCACAGCTATCCAACTTGAGTCTGTGGCCCTACTGCTCAGCTGAAATGTGACCTTCCAAGAGAAGAAACATGTACAAAATGGGGTGGGCTGCCCAAATTGATCAAGAGCCCACCTTGTCCTAATTCCCAACAACTGGAATTGAACACTCTCCTCTAGGGAGACAAGCTCTTAGACCTCACAGGATTTAGGTGTCTTCTACTGGAGAAGCCGAGTTGTCAGGTTCTCTTTAGGTTAGAATAAATCAGGACGTATGCCCAGAATGTGACATGCCAAACCAAGGATTTGCCTTTTTCAGGTGTGAGGTGGAAGTTCAGAGGCTGAGATGCCAAAATAGGGGACATCCACATCCTTCTCCCCAGTTATATATGCTACTCCAATTTACTTAACTCCTGGTCCCCACAATTGCCCTAAATCCATACCTGCAAACTCTTGCAACCGCTTACGCTCCTCCAGGTTATACTGAAGCTTTTCTAGCAACTCAAAATATCGGAAGAGTGAATCTCTAGGCCAAACAACACGTTCATCCTGATCCATATCCATTAGCCCAGGCAGATTCTGGTGCACATGAGTCTCCCAGTCCAAATGACCTGGAGGGAGGAATGCTTCTTAAAAACATATCTAGATTCATGGAAGTTGGGTAAGAGCTGATAAATCCTATGGTATGGAGGGAAAGCAAGAATGAAAGAGGAAGCAGGGAGAGGAAAGGGTGCATCACCAAGAGACCACTTTCTACAATAAGCAAAGACAGCCACAGCCACACTTACCCAAAATTAAGCAGAAGTACAGGGGAAATGAAGAAGCACAAAGAAAGTAATTGAGACCAGAAAATCAGACTGGTGGAAAAGCTTGGGAAGTAGATATAGTTGGAGAGCCCCTATTAAAATTGGGATGTCTCCTAGAGAAGAGTAATCTGAATTCAGATGGAAGAAACCCTCACTTACCAAGAGAGTCAAAATCTCTGGAGTCAGAAGAGGCGGAGCAGGAAGATGAAGTTGAGGAAGAGGAAGAGGAAGAGGAAGAAGAAGATGAGGACTTTTTCATTTTTGACAAGGACTCTTTTGTTTTTGAACCCTCTTCAGTGGCAGCGTATTTAGACTTTTCTTGAGAAGCTTCTGATAAGACCAAAGATTCCTCTTGTTGACTGGCATCTCTGTAAGTGAAAGGAGAAATTTTATTGCTCCAAATACATTTACAAGATATGGCTAGTTCTTTCATTATTCTGGCCCTGGCCATCCCCTTAATCTGGGACTTAAGGCAATGAGGGCCAAACTACTTCCAAAATCTGAGCTTAAGTACTTCCAACCTCAATTATTCCATGTAATTTATCCCTGTTAGTGCCACTCTGGTCTGAGCTATCATCACTTCTTGCCTGGACAGCAGTATAGCCTCCTAACTCGTCTCTCTGCTCCCTCCCTTGTTCTTCTACAGTCTCTCGTCAACACAGCAACCAGAGTAATCCTTCTTAAATGTAAGTCATTTCATGTCACTACTTTGCTTTGCTCCCCATTTCACTCAGAGTCAAAGCCTAAGTCCCTACAACGACCCTCATGGCCCTACAGGATTGGATCCCCATTATCTCTCTAACCTCTGATCTCCTAACACTCTTCCCTCTGCTCCAGTCACAATGGCTTCCTTATTATTTCTCAAACACATCAGGCATCTTTCTGGCTTAGGACCTTTGTACTAGCTGTTCCCTCTACCTATAACACTCTTCCCATAGATATCCACATAGTAATCCCCTCACCTCCTCCAAGTCTTTGGTCAAAGGCTACCTTTTCAATTAGACCACCCTGACTAACTTGTTTAAAATTACAACCCATCTGCAACCCTACCCTATACTCCAATCCCCCTTAACCTGTTTCACTTTTTATTTTTTCATGCTTGTCATATTTTAATACATTAATTTACTTTATTTAATATGTTCATTGTTTATTGTCTCTTTCCCCCTACGAGAATGTAAGCTCCATGACAGCAGGCATTATTATTGTCTGTTTTGTTCACTGATCTATCCCAAGCACCTAATAAGTATTCAATAATTATTTGCTGAATAGATGAATGAGTTTCTTATTTCTCCTCCTGCTCTCTTGTCCACTGCTGAACACTCATGGTCCAGAATAGCATCTGTTTCATAGAAGGTGCTTGTATTCGTTTCTTGTGGCTGCTGTAACAAGTTACCACAAGCTTTGTAGCTTAAACCAACAGAAATTTATTCTGTCACAATTCTGGAAGCCAGAAGTCTGAAATCAAGGTGTTGGCTAGGCCATACTCCCTCTAGAAGCTCTAAGGAAGAAAGTTCCTTGTTTCTTCTAGCTTCTGGCAGTTGCCTGGCATTCATTGGCTTCCTTTGGCTTGTGGTTGCATCACTCCAATCTCTATCTCCATCTTCACATCTCTTTGTCCTATTCTCTACGTCTATGTCTTCTCCTCTTCTGTCTCTTACAAGGGCCCTTGGCACTGGATGTAAGGCCCACCTGGATAATCCAGGATGATTATATCTCAAGATCCTTAACTTAATTGCATCTTCAAAGACCCTTTTTCCAAATAAGGTCATGTTCACAGGTTCCAGGGGGTTAGGTACGGACTTATCTTTTGGGGGGCCACCATTCAACCCACTATAATAAATAATTATTGAATGAAGGAATTCTCTCTCAAAGCCAATCTTCATCTTTAATTTTCTACCCTCTCCTCCTTCATGTTTGTCCATTCCAGTTTACATATACATGCCTAACCTGGCATCAATTTTGCTAAGGCTTGACCTCAGTGTCTCAGGGTACAGGTTTTGTCTCCTGCAAAGCAAAAAACACAAAAGAGTGAAGAGAGTTATACTGAAGCAGAAGTGTAGTAAGGAAAAAAGAAAAGAATTTAGATCGGAAAGTGAAGAAAACTGAATGAGGAAAACAAACCGTAGTAAAGGGGTGAAAAAGAGCAGGGAAGCCCAGACAGTGTGGTAAAGGATCAGGCAATATTCTAGAGCTGGGGAATTCTAACCCTGGGCAAATCTTCTGTCACAAAGGGAGAAATGGGGTCAAGGCAAAGGAGTAGAAACAGGGAATGAGGTCAGGAAACCCTTGAGAACTAAAGTTGGGTTTGAAAATGGGGAAGCAGACCTCTGGATAATCTGCCGCTTGAATATGTCGGCTTTGTGCTGAACCTCCAGATGCGTCATCTCCTCATTCAGCTCATTCCTGATGTTCTGAAAGTTAGTAACTGCCCCAAAGGGCCATTAGGAGTTGGGAGATGATGGTGACTAGACCTGGGGAGAGGGCTTGGGGGAGATACCAAGTGAAATATCCATCCCGGGCCCCAATCCTCCCTACTACATCAGGTTTTCTCTGTCCATAATCCACCAATTCTAGCTTTCATTCTAATTTCTTTCCAAACACCCCTCCCACAAGGTTTCACCTCTTCTATGCTTACCCATCATGGCCACTATGATATTTCGAAAGATAATGGAACCAAGTAACAACCAAAGAATGACATAGATGCTGCTGAAGGTACGGCTGACTTCAGGCACCTTCCAGGTATCCTGAAGCAGTGCATACCAATGATCCATGGTGAAGAGAATGAATACTGTCACTAGGGAATTCAGCAGGTCTCTAAAGGAAAAGGAGGTGTGTGTATAGATAGAAGAGAGATCTAAACCTCTCAGAAACAGTATCATTCTTACTCTTAAAGCAACATAAGAGCATTTCTTTGTAGTTTCCTCTGACTTTGGTTCCTTTTCTACCATAACCATAGCCAACTTTTCAGCTAATCATTCTTCAGTTTGAGGTTGTTTTATTAGGTTTTCCTTTATCATGAATATCTCTCACTATTTCATTGGTACCTGGGGCATAGTAGGTACTCAATAAATAGGTACCAACTGAATTTTTAAAAATTGAATCAATCAACTATGTATCATTTTTTATAAGTTCATTCTCCACTGTTCTATGGACTTCACCTAACAGAAGATCACTCAAAAATTTAGAAAACATCATTCCTATTTAGTTTGCTGGTATGAACTGATAGTCAAGTAAATGGATGGATGTGTGACATAAACATGTGATCCCAAACAATGAATGATAATGAATATATCACAAAAGTTCTCAGGAAGGTATCTAAATTTTCCTTCTTTCATTCTTAGCCCTCCATACACAATTTATTGAAAACATTAGGACCTGAATAGGATGAATTCTGGGACTTTCCTAACTCAATATTCTCATAAAACTACCTGTTAGTCTAAGAGAGACCTGACAGGTGCTGACAAGATTGGATTCCAACTCACAAATAACATTATCTCCTCTAAATCCAAAATCACTTTCTATTAGTAATCAGTTCTCTAGAAAGAGCTTAACAGGATTTTACTTTTGAATGAGTACAGGTGTATGCATGTGTAATCCCCACACTGAGAGATGGGAGTAAAACCAGTGACCATGTCTGAGAGTCATAGTAACATTTATCGATCACTTACAACGTGTTAAGTACTGTGCTAAGTGCTTAAATGCATTACCTCATTCATCTCTATATTCTAATGAGGTTGTACTACTATTATTCTCATTTTTCAAAAGAGGTAACTAAGGCACAGAAATGAGGGCTTAACCACTGGCATATACTGTTATTTAAAGATGGCTGATGAAGGTGTGCTTGAATTTGCGAAAGCCAGAGCAAACTTGGAACTAGCTGCCCTATCCTCAAAATTAGATGTAATACCTCTCACTACCCCTTTGCTGTCTCCTTCTCTCTCCTTACTGTGTTCCATTCCTGTATCTCACAATAGACTACACTTTTTGCATTACTATACATTAGACCAGCTCCCCAGTCTTTTGCCCCAGTACTCTCCCCCCACCCAGGCTTCCCCCAGTCCTGCCTACGAGAAGAACATGCGGTACTCCAGGTCCTGGCGAGTTGAACGGGTATAATGCTCGAAGAAGTAGACACCAGTCACAGCAAAAATGTAGAAGAAGATGAGCAGCAACATCAAGAGGAAGGTCATGCTCTAGAGGCCATGACCTTGAGTCAGAGCTGGGCCAGACTAGGCAGATTTCCACCTACAGCCCAGTCAAGCCCACCCTGGCAATTCCCCCCCAAACCCTCACTTCCACTCCTGAGCCCAGGCATCTCCAGGCCACAGCTGCTTGTCCCCAGCCCTTTCTCACCCAATAACATTTCACAGTCTTTCATTCCCTTCTTTGACCCACCTAAACTTGTTTTGTGTTAAATCCCCATGTTTATCCACCTTGCCCACCTGGTTTAGCTACAACAGTCAAATCACCTTGAGGGCCCTGACCAGGGCCAAAATAATGACTCGAATTTGACGGAATCGTGCAAAGAGTTTGAGAGACCTTAGCACGCGGCAGATCCTCAGCAACTGGAGCCATACAGACTGGCCTGTAACCCCTACCAGCACCACAACCTCAGGAAGCAGGGACTGTGGGAAACACACAGATTATGAGTAAAATATACCCCTAAGCACCCACACACAGTTGCTCTTTCTTGATCTCATCTTCTTCAGAGTTCCTTGGGCATTATCCCCGGAATAGCATTCTCTGGGGATTGTTTCCTATTCTACCTTTCTACGCTAAATTAGTTAAACTCTCTATTTCAACTTGCTCAGACATAAAAAAAAGGGGGGGGGGGAAATACCTTGCTTATCTCATTGGGTTATTGTATACCTCAAATAAGAAAATACATGTAAAACACTTAGAACAGTACCTGGCACTTAGTAATGCTTAGTAACTGATAGATGTTATTGTTGGGGTTAACGTTGTGCTTAGATTCTGCCTTGCTCCTAATACCAATAACTCCTGCAATGACTGACTTTTAGCTTTACGAAAAAAATCAAAATAAGGAAGTTAGGTACATTTTTATTTTTGGTTCTTCCTGTGATATAATTATCTTAACTTTTCTTGTCATTTTGATTCACGTAGGCACATTCTTCAGCCCACTAAACTAATCCTCAGGCTATCTATCCTTACCAATATGGTGACAACAAAGTCAAAGACATTCCAGGCATTCTTCCAAAAGAGGAAAAAGCTGGATAGCCACATCAGAAGGATCTCCAAGATGAAAACAAGCAAGATGAACCAAGCTGCCACCTCCAGAGTCAGCTTCAGTGGCCACAGTTTGGTATTTGAGGATTCAAGCAATTCTGTGAGAGTAAAACAAAGGCTGAATAAAGGTTAGGAAGTGGGAAGACGAATGATAGAGAATGATCAGAAACTTATAAACCACAGTTGTGCCCACTGTTATTCCATTTTTCGAGTTTCTCTTCTTATCACTGTTGTTGCTTCAGCCTGTGAAATACAGAGGAGGACAGAATCAAACGTGAAAAATAGCTGTGACTCATCTCCTGCTGGTATTGGTATGTCTAACAGCTGCAAGTCACCACCTTCCCACTCTGGAGTCACATAGCCACCAAGGGATTGCTTTCTTAACTACCACCAACCCTGTCTGCTGTACTGTTACCCATGACCCAAACTTCACAACGAAGCAACGGGCCTTGAGAATAGAATGAAAATGTAGGGCCATAGTATCTAAAGTGCTTTATAAGAAATGTAGAAACAAGAAGCCAGATCCATGGGGCATATTGAGTTACCAACCAAGAAATTATTTGGTTGTTTATTTGTTAGTTTTTAAAACTTTCCCTTTCTTCTCTGCCTAAAACTGATTTTGTTCTGCAAAGCAAATTGAATCCTATACTACCCTCTAGAATCCTATTATTTGCTAATTGCTATTTCTTAATTTATTGCCTTCATCTTTCAACCCTCTTCATTTCTTTTACACATTTAATAGATATATACTATGCTGTAGAAAAAAATATTGAGATCAAGATAGGCTTAAAAACTAAATAATAATTTAATATGTTTCTCTTTGAAATAGAACAATCCAAGAGTCTCCAAATGTACTATGACTGATATGTTTGGCAGTTAATAAGATCACAAGAGCATACTCAATCACCCTGAAAAATACAAACTGCTATTTAGGTTTTGACACTTACACAGTTGTGTTTTGTTTTTGTTTTCGTTTTTTTTTTTGAGGAAGATTAGCCCTGAGCTAACTACTGCCAGTCCTCCTCTTTTTGCTGAGGAAGCCTGGCCCTGAGCTGACATCCATGCCCATCTTCCTTTACTTTATATGTGGGACGCCTACCACAGCATGGCGTGCCAAGCAGTGCCATGTGCGGCCCCCGGATCTGAACTGGCGAACCCCAGGGCCCCCGAAGTTGAACGTATGCACTTAACCGCTCCGCCACCAGGCCGGCCCGACACTTACGCAGTTTTAAATTGTTATTGTTTTTAGTAATATTTTGGCTTATTATATTCCTAATGAAGTAAGGAACACTGATGTTGAAATACAACTTCATGAAGAGCATAGGAAGAATTCTGCAAGTTTATCTCAAGATGATCTTCATCAGATTCTATAAAGTGCATGCATCTGATCAAAAGTTTGATATAGCATATCAAGATAGCTCTAGAACCTCAAAAATATAATAGATAATGTTATACTCAGCTTTTGTTGGAAATAAGGACTATTCGCACTTGCAATGTGTTATTTTCAGAGAAAGGCTTACAAATAAGCCAAATTTTCTTTCTTTTCTCTCTCTTGTCATTTAGAAACAAAATATGAAAATTATAAAAATAAGCCAATTGATGTTTAAAGTGCAAAGTAGAATTACCAACATCATTGTGATAATAGATTTTTCTATTTTTTATGCCCCAACACATAATTAAATTTCCAACTACACTTTAACATATAATATATAACATGTATTTAACATATAATACATAATGTTGTAAACTGGAAACTAATATAATGTTATATGTCAATTATATCTGAATTTTTTAAAAGGAACAAAAAAACTAAATTAAAAAAACATATAATACATAAATATATTTGACCCCAAAACCAAACTTAATATATAATGTCATTTAAAAATTCATTTGTAGACAAATCATATATTTTCTTTAAAAACAGCACGAACCACTTATAAATGGCAAAAGTGAAAATTTGCTCACATAGTATGATTATTAAAATTATATAATAATAAACATTACAATACAATTTTTTTTTCTTTGGAGGAAGATTAGCCCTGAGCTAACTACTGCCAATCCTCCTCTTTTTGCTGAGAATGACTGGCCCTGAGCTAACAGCCATACCCCCAAAATACAATATTTAATAATATGCTAGTCTCAAATATTATTTTTACTTTAACTTGCTTCTTTATATCACATAATAATAATGAAATGATTAAAACTCCTAAGGAGGTTTTCAAGAATATATATGTATTACTGGGAAACAAAATCACAATTAAAAAGACTGGGGAGCTTTGATCTAGAGAAGTTTGTTAATTACTATTTTTTTCCCTATCTATAACAACATTCTTTGTGATCTGGAAAAATTGTTTTAAAAGCCTAAATAAAGTCTTAATGCTTAGCATATGAATTATTCTGTTCAAAGAAATCTGTTAGTCACAAATTATTTCGCTTTGCAAAATCCCTCCTGCCTTTCTACCTGGAGAACGTACTTAGTAAGATACAACTTCCATGAACTTGCCACATAATTCCTACTTGGGCAATCTACCTGTCCTCTGACAGTGATCATGTTTCACACTTGACTGTTTTACCAAACAGAATGGTTAATGCTATTCTATTTTGATTTGTCCATTACAGCCAGGAAATCCTGTATATTTACTGCTATTTACTTTATTCCAAAGCTTAAGACTATATCCCTAACCTCATAAGGCAAATATGTGCTGGTTATTATACAAGAAATAGGAAACGTGGGTGCCGGAGTTCAAAATCCTCACCTCTACGGGGAGGAAATAAAACACTTCAAAGAATATAGTATACTGTAGTGGGTCAATTACATGAATTACTGTTTATTTAAATATCTTTGACCTGATTACATTAAAAGACTATTTTAAAGTGAGAAAATTCCCTAAAACAGTGAGGATGAAATAAGGGAGTGAGTACCTCTACTACCCTTTCATCATTTCTGAGCAGTTTGTTTGAGATGATAATCAAGTGAGCTCACTGATTCTCCAGGTGTTCTTTTGGTTTTTTGTTTTGTTTTGTTTTTTAAAGATTGGCACCTGCGCTAACAACTGTTGCCAATCTTTTTTTTTTTTTTGCTTTTTTCCCCCCAAATTCCCCCAGTACGTACTTGTATATTTTAGTTGTGGGTCCTTCTAGTTGCGGCATGTGGGACGCCGCCTCAGCATGGCCTGACAAGCGGTGCCATGTCCCCGCCCAGGATCCGAACCGGGGAAACCCTGGGCCACCGAATCGGAGGGCGAGAACTTAACCACTCGGCCACAGAGCTGATCCCCAAGAATCATTTACCCTTTAAGTCATTTTCTGGCTGATCTAATATCTTAGTTGTACCTAACTTTACATACTTTGTGAGCTTTCTTATTCCTAAATACTCTTTCTAAACATTCTTGTAAAAATGCAAATGTTGGATCACTCACTGATAGGCACCAATATCTTGAATAAGAAAGGTTAATTCAAACAAATATTAGACTAAACTGACACAAGAAATTATAACTGGTCTTCCCATCTCCAGTTCCCTGTGAGACTATTACACCCTACCTCTAAGTGTCTAGACTACCTTATATCTACTACCCTCTCCAGAACCCTCCAAATATTTCTAGGTCTTAGCAGTTGCAAAAATCCTACTCCAGGAGACAATATAATTGTCCCTATTATAATTCAAATAACGTTCAAAAACGTAAAATGATCAATTTAAAGGAAAAATGAGTCCCATCCGCCTCCTCTTTCATTCAATGTCAGTTCTCACCTATTTCAACCATCAGGACAATCGTATTCAAAAAGATAAGGAAGATGATGAAGTTTGTGAAGAGAGGACCTATTTTCTCTTAAGGAAACATACAGAGTGGAGTTCTTTCTGATTTATGTAGGTGAAATAATAAGGGCAAGAACAGAACCAGTGAGAATGAGAAGAAAATGGAGTTTGGAAAGGGAAAAAAAGTCACTAGGCAGATGATGATGCAAGAGAGACAGTAAAGCCACAAATGAGTGGCATGAAAGGATACGCTCAATGACCCATCCAGCCCACAAAGAAAGAGGTGGCCTCTCACTGTAGCGCACGCAAAGGCTGCTCATCAGCCTCTGGCTGTGTGTAATCCGTTCTACATGACGAGGCTTTATGGAGAAGCGCACAAGCTGGTGTTGATCTCCCAACATAAGTTTCTTCTGACGAGAAGGATCTACACCAAAACCAAAAAAAGGGACAGTGGATAAATATAAAGAGAAGTCTTTGGGGGAGATGAAGAGCAGGTAGGATTGGGGACAGGGCTATTGGTTACATAATGGACCCCTTGGTGCAGGGACTTGCCTGCTGTTCCTTCTCACAGCAATTAATAATAGTTTGGAGTAAGAGCCAGTGTATTGCTTATGACCAACACTGTCCATGCCCAAGAATAAAGGCAACAGGTTCAACCCTCAAGTTTTAGTGTCTTTGGTAGAAACTTCCAAGTCAGCCAGGGCTAGTAGTTATCCCAGGCCTAAAAGTGAGTCAAACGGGTTCTATCTCCTGGATTCAAAGTGTTTTATTAACAAAGCCTCCGATTTACCAAGTTTGGTGTAACCTCCAAATTAGCAACCAAACCAATCTCCCCTGGATTTTCCATCCTTAAAACTGTCTGCTTCCCACTCTTTGGAGGGTGTGGATAGGAGTCTTAAATTTATCTTAGTGAAGAAACAGGCTGCCGACCAAGTATTTCTCGGATAGTGTGCCGTGGCACAGCCTGGCTCAAGCCTTGCAGATGCTCGATGAGAGAGAAAGTATCAATGAGACGTGAACGAATAGCATCAGCTCGGGGCAGTTGCATGTGTCCCGCTTGGTGATAAGTGGCCATGTCTGTTAAAAAAAAATGGAAGAATCAAGTGTCATTTCTTTCTTGGAATTGCCCAAGGATTAGAGGTTTTCTTTCCCTCCTCCTACCCTTTTTGCCCTTAAGAAGACAAACACATTGTACTAAGACTCAAAGTTTTTTTAAACAAAAGGAGATACGAGTCGTAAGAGGGATACTGCACAGTGGACTAAGTGGCCAGGCACCTTCACTTGCGTGACAGCATTTCTATTTAAAAGCAGTAGCCACAAGGGCAGGAGCCCTGGGGCTGGACAAAGAGGAATTCGGGCACCATCTGGACCTGAGCGAATCAGGCAACGCAGTGAAGTGGTACTGGGAGGGCTCAGGGCTGCTCCCGAAAGAAAAAACAAGATAAGAGGAATTGGACAAAACGCAACAGTCTGACAGTTTGAAAAAAAAATGTGTCCCTTCCCGAGCGTCGACCTCAACACTCCCTCGGGTTCCAGCTCCTTCTCTCAATTCCCGCCCCTGCCTCACCTCAGCCCAGGCTCGCTTCCGCCCACTCAGCCCTGACTTCACTCCTCCGCCCCCGGCTCTGGCGCCCCCTGTTTCCGGCTCTCCTCTCGCAGGGCGAGCTCAGGGTCGGCTCCCGGCCGCGCTGCGGCCCATTTCCAGCTCCGCCCCGCCGCCCCCCAGGTTCCGCTCACGGCGGCCCAGGTCCCCTCCCGGCCCCGCTCGGCGCCTCGGCCCCGCCCCGCACTCCGGCCACTCGGCGGTTACCAGCTGGTCCCGCCCGCCCGACGCAGGCGCCGCGCAGCCAATCGGCGGCTGCCACACTGCGGCCCGAGCCGGGCTGGGGGTTGGGACCTCCGGGTGCAGGTCCGCCTGGGCCAGACGCGCAGGCAGAGCGTGCGTGGTCGCCGGCCCGGCTTCCGCAGTCCCCGCCGAGCCCCGACCCTCCTGGCCGCCCCCGCCTCACCTCGCCGCCATGCACCTCCGCCGCCTAGCGCTGCTCCCGGGCGTGGCGCTGCTCCTCGCCGCCGCCCGCCTCGCCGCTGCCTCCGACGTGCTGGAACTCACGGACGACAACTTCGAGAGTCGCATCTCTGACACGGGCTCTGCGGGCCTCATGCTCGTCGAGTTCTTCGCCCCCTGGTGAGGCCACTAAGCCCGGGCGGGGGAGGAAGGGCCAGGCTGGGCCGGGGGCGAAGGCGCGGGAACTGTTGGGCCTACGCAGCGCGGGTGCCTTCCACCATTCCTGCGGGCCCGGCTGCGGCCGGCAGATTCCCATCCCGGGGGAGCCAGGCCACCGCGCCGAGAGCGGGGAAGTCGGTGCTGATCGCCCAGGAGCGAGACTCGGGAAGGAAATCCCGAAGGCCCGTCTCACGCAGGGCCACATCCTTACCTTGGTGCTCTTGCGGCACTTCCTTTTCGCAGAGGGCTTAACCACCTCTCTACCCCCCTTCGATTAGGTATCTTCACAGATTCTGGGTGAGTCAGTGTTAATGTTCTCTATTCTCCAGGCGAGGAGGCATCCCAAGGCTTTATATTGGAAGCGAACGTTTCACCAAATGCAGAGGCCCTGGGTCCCCAGGGTACTTCCTTTCTTCTTGCCCCACGCCCCGCAGCCATTGGTTCCTAGCCAAGGTCATTCAGTGGCTGCAGAATGGGCATAAGTGCTTTCTTGAGGCAGGCAATTATTTTGTCCATCGCAGGGTGCACGCTTTCTCCGTTAAGCTGATCACTTCTCAGCCCAGCAGAATCCCATCAGAAAGAGTAGGTGAAGAGGAGTAATTCCGTCAGAATCTGTCTAAATTGTCAGTTTTAATTAGGATTTCTGAAAAAATGCCAAGAAAGACTCCAATGAGAAAGTAACCAGTGTTGGAGAAGTACTCAGGTTAATTTAACTGAACAAGGGTGTAAATTCCTTAGGATAGAACTAACTTGAAATGAAAAGCTGGGGGTGGGGGCCTATAGAGCGAATAGGACTTCTGGCTCAGTAAACCTGAGTGTTGTTATTTTAAACCCCCAAATCTCTACCACAGTAAACATTATCTTAACGCGTGGGATAGCTCACTATACCCATGCTAATTACAGTACTTAATTTTTCTCCTGCCACAATGATCCTTAGTTAGAAACTATTTGTATTCAAAAGTATCAGTAAAACAAAGTTAGTGTATAATTTTTACTTGCTTCTAATTCTCCTATTCACTCTGCAGGGGCTCAGCTGACATGTTGAGGGTTACACTAGCAGTCCTATAGTGAAGAACTCCTGAACCGGAAGGATGTGCTAGAGGCAACAAGTTTTGTTTTCAGCTTGTGCCAGATTTTGCGCCCAGGGCATTCCTGTGGCTAATTCTATTACTGATTACACATCACAGGTGGTCTTTATGCATCTCTAGAACTCACATTCTGTCTTAGAAACAGATCTTCACAATCATATAACCATGCTGTTACTTTTGAAGGGATATCAATGTAGTTAGAATGGCTGTGTGGAATTGAATCAAAACTAGGTGGTGCATCTGTGACTACAGAGGTCAACGTGAAGTGAATTGCTGGAGAATTGTGGGCTATTAGACTATCAGTTTAAAGCAGATTTTATTATTTTTAAATTGAAGGTGTTCTTTCCTACCTTAATTTGTTGTATGTGCTTCCCTAAAAGCTATATAGCCCATCATGCACTGAACCATCCCCCAAATTGGGTGGGTCTCTGCTGTCGTGTCTGCTTTTAATTGGTCTGGAAGGTAAGGTCATCCTCCACAATGCCAGCAAGAAGGATCAGTTTTCTGAATGAGTGATTCGGAATTAAGGAAGTCTCCTGGTGATGGTGTCCTTATTTGTTCACATTCAGCTACTTTTATTTATGAATACTTCAGCTGGAAATGTTTTCTGACTGCTGTATTCTTTTATACAGATCAGGAGTGCTATCTCACAAGTTAGATAGGCATAGTTAAAGAATCCTTATTAAGAGTAAAATGGACCTATTTTGAGCAAGTTCTTTTTCTCATTTGTTTTAGGCTATCTTTTCCACTTTCATTTTACAAGTGAAAGTGAAAGATTTCTTTGCAGTTGACTTTGTAGCCTAGTATTTTCATTATGGAGTTTTAATTTATGTAATGTGTGAGAGTGAGAGTATCTGAATTTCTCTGGGGAAATAAGTAGCACTATTTTAATGTTTCTGATAACTTCTGAAAACTTATTGATAATTTCTGAAAATTTATTGATCAGTGCTAAGTAAGTTTTAAGCCCTCAACATCTACTTAAGTTCTAGATTTGTGCCCTATCCTCTGGGACAGTAATATTAAATAATAATATTTGATATCCAATGTTTCTAGAGTATAGAAAAAACTGTATGGATAGTATAAAATGGAATATTTAACATTTCTTTTTATACGTATTGATTCCTTTACTTGGAAACCCCTTCCCCTCGTCTTTTCAACAAGGTTTGGCTCAAAAGTTACTTCTTCCTTCCCTGGAGAACTAACTGGTTGCTCTCTCATCTCTATTGGGATTTCATAATGCTGTTGGTCATACCTGGCAGACTAGTATTACTATAGGGAAAGGACTATACCAGTTTTTCTGTCAGAGGCTAAAATAGCATTTGACATATCACAGGGATGAAGTAATGATTGTTGAGTGAGTATGTTAGGATTCATTGTTAACTGCCAGATACCATCCCTGGAAGGTGGATGGGATTATTTGTGTTTTAATTTTGTCTAGGAGTGGGTGAAAGAAGTAGTGATTAATCTTGATGTCCACCTTCAAACTTGACCTGAGTTCCATTCCTGGTGAATTTGAAGAGGGCAGTCTCATCCAGCTTCATTGGAACTCCTTAAACAGGTCCTCCCTTTGGGCCTTTGATGACCTTATGGATATTGCCAGTGTTTAGGGCAATGGTTTTCTCTCCCAGACTTGCGACTTACATCCCCTACACTCCCCCTTCATCCCGGCCCCCGCCCCCCATCCACCCTGCCTCCTGCCCTGTTCCCTCCTGGATTCCCAGAGGAGTCATTCAGTAAGTCCCAGGGTAGGGACCAGGCATGCAATTCTTCTTCTTTTTTTTTTTAAAGTCCTCCATGGATATTTTTTATATGCATTTGGGTTGAGACCCACTGGTCTGGCCTAATATTTCATACTAGTTCCTAGTTTTCCTCTTCAGATGTTGTAAGATAGTTGAGGTAAAACTGTTCTTAAATCTGTTGCATCAGCCTTCTTGACAATTACTACATATTCAACAGAAATCTCTCTTTTCTTTCTTTTTTTTTTTTTTGAGGAAGTTTAGCCCTGAGCTAACTACTGCCAGTCCTCCTTTTTTTGCTGAGGAAGACTGGCCCTGTGCTAACATCCATGCCCATCTTCCTCTACTTTATATGTGGGATACCTACCACAGCGTGGTGTGCCAAGCGGTGCCATATCCACACCCAGGATCCGAACTGGTGAACCCTGGGCTGCCGAGAAGCGGAACGTGCAAACTTAACCGCTGTTTCTTCTTTATTCTCATGGCTGCCACTCTGGCTCAAGCTTTCATTATCCGCCACGTGAAATATTTTGTCTTCTAGGTGGCTTTATTCTTATGCCTGCTTTCTTCCTTCCTGTCAGCCCTAATTGCTGACTGATGTAGTCTTAATACACATAACATGTTTATTATCTTTTAACAACAACAACAAGCCCTTCACAGTTCTCTGATTGCATCGTTCTCACTAGTAATTTTACCTTGCTATACTGTTTCCCTTATCTGAAATACCCTACCTTGTCCTGTCTGAAGCCTTAAATTCGTAAAGGCCCAGCTCCGATTCTTACACCCCTTTTTAAAATATTTATTTATTTATTTATTTTATTTTTCCTTCTTCTCCCCAAAGCCCCCAGTACATACTTGTGTATTCTAGTTGTGGGTCCTAGTTGTGGCATGTGGGACACTGCTTCAGCATGGCCTGATGAGTGGTGCCAGATCCACCTCCAGGATCTGAACCAGCAAAACACTGGGCTGCCGAAGTAGAGTACGTGAACCCAACCACTCAGCCCCAGGGCCAGCCCCCTTACTCCCCTTTACCATACATTCTCTTTTAACTTTTGAACCCTTCTTTTCTTTTTTTCTTTTTTTGAGGAAGATTAGCCCTGAGCCAACATCTGCTGCCGATCCTCCTCTTTTTGCTGAGGAAGACTGGCCCTGAGCTAACATCCATGCCCATCTTCCTCTACTTTATATGTGGGACGCCTACCACAGCATGGCTTGCCAAGCGTGCCATGTCTGCACCAGGGATCCGAACTGGTGAACCATGGGCCGCTGAAGTGGAACATGCGCACTTAACCGCTGTGCCACCAGGCTGGCCCCTGAACCCTTCTTATGTTCCCAAAAGCCTGGATCTTTCAGATAAATTGGTTATTTTGTTAAATTAATTGTAATTTCTGTATTTTTGTTACAACCCAAGTACACAGATTTTTAGTTTACTATGCAGTATTAAAGGAATACAGACGATATAATGAGTAATACCACATTTTAAACACATCTAAGATGCCACTGATTATAAGAGGAACCATTATTTTCTGTCTCACAAAGAGGGAAGTGCTACCATTGAACTGTGACACGATTGCAAGACACATCACAATTTCAGATATAGTAAACTCTACATCTGTGAACTATGGTATAAGGAATAGCATTTATTTCCTTACCCAGCCTAAGAAATAAAGACAGTACAGTTGAGGCCACCTGTTTTCCCCTTCCCTATCTTATGCACTCTGCCATCCTGAATTTGGTGTTTATCATTTGGTCATTTTATACTTTTAGTAAATATGTATATGACCCTAAGCAACATCTAATATTACAGTCTTTTTTATATCACTGTTCCTTCATTTAAGCTTTCTAATGATTCTCTTTGAATAGGACTCCTAAAGACCTTGAAGAATATAAGCCTTTATAGTCCTCTATTTTAAACAAGTTTTAGGGGCAAAATATTTCCAAGTTAGTTATCCATCTATCACTTAATAAAATAAATTTTGAGGCTCTTGGCTATGAAATATATCAGCTCAAATTTCTTATGTTTCTTTCCTTCTGTTTTCTAATTCTCTTTTTGCTGTCTGTAGGGAGGTTACAGAACTACTCACCTTTTCAGAGTAATCCCTCTGCAACCTGTTGGCTTTTGAAGAGATGATATACAGCTGGTGCTTAGCTGTACACTGATAAGGAAGAGTATCTCGCCCTCCCCCCACTGCATATACAGTGTGCATGTGGGACTGTTAGGACTTTCTGGGCAGAGGAGCAGGTGTTTCTGATGGCCCTCTGGGAAAATATTCTAATTGACATAATATTTTATCCTCATCGGTTCTTACAGCCAGATGAGCTGTATAGCTGTAAAAATTAGGCATGCTGTCTTAAATATGTCATTCTATTACTGTGTTGAGACTCAGTTGAGAAGAAAAACGCCTCCAAAGAGCTGCTAGAGTATCTTTTTATATCAAATGAGTGGCTTCTAGGCCTCATTCCACTACCCCCTCAAACTGGGTTTCTGGTCAGAGAGTCATATTGAGGGAATGGTGGAAAAGTACTTGATGATGATTCTTAAAGAGTTAATATCATACTTAGGACCTTTTGAGGTTTCAGTCACTATTTTAAAGAACCACAGTGCTGGTTTCTTAAGGGGAAAATGTGCATTCCTTTGGGAAACGCTACCAGGAATGGGATTATTGCTGTCTTATCCTTCATTTTATCCTCAAAAGGGCTTGAACCCTTTCCATCTATAATGTGGAATGTGCTTCCGACTTCAGCTTTCAGGACTCAATTGCACTTTTAATTGAGAAAATAGATGCTGCTCTGGACTGAGCCTGTCCTACAGTTATCCTCAGGCTAGAGGTAGTACCTTTACCTTCTGAGAGCTCTGGTGTACCTTATCAATAATGGATGTTGTTCGGGTGATGTTTTTGCTTTTGGAAGCAGCTACTAGTTCAAAAGCAGTATTATAGTTTGAGATTCTTCCTAGAGAAACAAAGTTAACAAACGTGTAGGACTAAACTGAGAATCTGGCTTTTTAAAAATCTATCTGTATAGGTGTGGACACTGCAAGAGGCTTGCCCCTGAGTATGAAGCTGCAGCTACCAGATTAAAAGGAATAGTCCCATTAGCAAAGGTGAGTATAGATGGATTATGGTTATAATTATTGTTTCAAAAGATTAAAAGTAGTGAAACTAAAGGAATTATTGGCATAAGAAAGAAATAAAATGTATGGTATATAAGAATTAGGGGCAAATATGGAAAGTGAAAGTACAATAGTCAAGTTTAGAGGAAAATTATCATTGAGTTAACGAGTTCCCTAAACTACCCTATGATGTTCACAATGATGTGAATAGGAAAATGACATGAGGATGTTGATAAGTATGTAACTAACTGGTCACTATAAACATGGTATTTGCCTTTACAATCACAGTAATGCTTCCAGAATTTTTCCATTATTCTGTAGTAAACCCATAGTTGCTTCAGTCTAAAAGCTCACATCTTGGCCAACCTCAAATAATTCATACATATATAGGACTGTTTCTGGAAATTGCCTTTAATCATGATGTTTCTGTGGCAGCTTGCCATAGAAAAAAAAGAGTCCAGTTATGATTTAATTCCTGCCTTGTGTGGCTATAGCCTCTGTTGTTATAGACACATTCCTTTTCTGAACCTCAGTTTATGTTAAATCATTGGAATCATACCTCAGAATCCTGTGACGATTAAATGAGATAATATATTCAAAATGCCTATAGCATTGCTTAGTTTGGAGTAAGTGACTAAATAGATGAAAATTGTTTTCCTTCTTCCTGATAGGTATCACTATAGGTCTTACTACATCTGTCATGTTACAGTTTAGCCCAGATTCAAAGTAGCTCAAGGAGCATCTTCAAGTATTGGTACCTTTGCTAATAACTCTAGATGATTTTCCAAATCAAATTATACCCCATCCCATCTAAAGGGGGTGATACACCCATCCATACATCCCCTTGATGATAATCATTATCAAAGTAAGCCACCGTTATTTATTTAAGAGATTTATCCATCACATATTCTGAGGCACAAAAAAGGTGGAGACCCCTGCTTTAGGCAATAGAGACTCCAACGGCAGAATTTAAATAGTCATTTGTACATTTTATATGAGGCCCAGGAATCTAATTTTAAAGAATTCCTTAAGTAGTTCTGATGTAGCTAGCCCAGCACCAATTTGCCTTTAAAATCTAATATTCTGTGGAATGTGTGTCAAGAACTACTTGATCCTTTTATGATTTGACCAATCTTAGTATTTTGGAAACATAGGAAGACCCTGCAAGAAGCATTTGGATAACAAATGGTTCGTGTATTTTAATCTTTAGGTTGATTGTACTGCCAACACAAACACCTGTAATAAGTATGGAGTTAGTGGATATCCAACCCTGAAGATATTTAGAGATGGTGAAGAAGCAGGTGCTTATGATGGGCCCAGGACTGCCGGTAAGGATCCTGGATTACATTCTGGAAACTGAATTTGTTAAGTATACTGTTCTTTGTAGTGGGAACGTGACATTTTTCTACAGAATATACTTTGAATCTTAAAAATTCCTCATCTAAGAGGTCAGTTTGGTAGCTAACAAAGACTTTTCTAAATGAGGAGATTATGTAAGTAATGTAGAAAATACTTCCACTTGAGTTGTAAGGTCAACTAGACAGTTTTTCATTTGACAAATATTTATTGAGTACTCTGTGCCAGATATTCTGAATATACTAAGTGCTTGGTATTTATTGATAAACGAAACAGACAAGGTTCCTACTCTTGTGGTGCTTACATTCTGGGTTATGAAGAGAAAAAGGCAACAAACAAGTTTAAAAATATAGAGAGATAACCACCTCACATTTATTAGAATGGCTACTATCAAAAAAGAAGAAAGCAGAAAATAACAAGTGTTGACAAGGATGCAGAGAAATTAGAACCCTTTTGCACTGTTGACGTGAGTGTAAAATGGTGCAGCTGCTATGGAAAACAGTATAGTGGTTCCTGAAAAAATTAAAAATAGAATTACTATATATGATCCACCAATTCCGCTTCTGAGTAAACCCAGAAGAATTAAAAGGAGGATCCTGAAGAGATATTTGTACACCCATGTTTATAGCTGCATTATTCACAATAGCAAAAAGTGGAAGCAACCCACTTGGATTGATATAAGCTCCATCTATCAATGGATGAATGGATATACAAAATGTGGTATATTAATAATAATTAGTAATTATATATAAATGTGTATATAATACAATGGAATATCATTTAGCCTTTAAAAGGAAGTTCTGACACGTGCTACAACATGGATAAACCTTGAAGACATTGTGCTAAGTGAGATAAGCCAGTTATAAAAAGAGAAATACTGTTTCATTCCACTTATATGAGGTTCCTACAGTAGTCACATTCTTGGAGACAGAAAGTAGAATGGTGGTTCCCAGGGGTTGTGGGGTGGTGAGAATGGAGAGTTGTTTAATAGGTAGAGTTTCAGTTTTACAAGATGAAAATGGTACTGGAGATCGGTCATACAACAATGTGAATGTACTTAATGCCCCAGAACTGTACACTTAAAATTGGTTAAAAATGTAAATTTTGTTATGTATATTTTACCACAATTAAAAATTTTTAAATGTTAGTAATATCTATGGATAAGATAAATTCGGTTAGTGATAAGAGCCTTAAAGGAGGAAAATAAAACTGTATAGTATGATAGTGTTTAGGATTGGGGGCACACATAATGAGAGTGATCAGGGAGGTAACCTTTAAGCTGAGACCTGAATGATAGGAAGGAGCTAGCCATGAGAAGATCTGGGCCAGAGCCTTCTATGCAGAGGGAAAGCGGGTACAAGAAGGCCCTAAGGTGTAACTGAGCTTGATATGTTCAAGGGACAGGAAGGCTGTGTGGCTGGAATATAATTAACAAGGACGACAGGTAAAGTGTGAGAAGTAGTGGGGACTGGATCCTGTAGGGCCCATAATTGATGAGAAAAAGTGTTTTTATAGGATCAAAGACAGTTTTATCTTGAGTCTATCAAATAATCAAGCATATTTTACCTTTTTATGATGGAAAGCTAAAAGGAAAGGTGCTCAGTTTGGCCATTTTAGATGATGTGGTATTTTTTCAGTATGTATGATTGTAATTCATATACACAGCTCTACCTATCATGTCCCCTGCCTGACTCTGATGTCATCTAAAGACTGTTTCATCTTAGGCCCCTTGCCCTGGCTGTATTCACAGCCTGAAATGATCTTCTCCCATGTTTGCATGCCTTGCTCCTTTTTGTCATTCAGTTCATGGCTTAAATGTCACCTCCCAGAGGCTTTCCCAGGCCATCAGACCTAAGGTAGCCACCCAATCATTTTCTTATATCATCCTCTTAATTCTCTGCACAGCACTAGTTACTATCTGATTTTTGTTCGATTGCTTTCTTATTTGGAGATTTATTATTTATTTGGGAATTTATTTGGAGATTTACTTATATTGTATGCTCCAAGAGAGCAGAGACCTTTATTTATTGCTCTATCCCCAGCACCTAGACTCTCCACATATAATAGATACTCAGTAACTCTTTGTTGAGTGCATGAATAAATATTTTGGCCCAACTGAGATCACTTAGTCAACATTCAAAATTTGATATGTCTAAGCACAAAAGGAAAAAATCTTCATTTTCTTTTTTCTGAGCTTAAAAGCTTTGATGAATAACCCACGTTTATCATTCAGATTTTATCAGTTTAAATTAGGGTAGAGTTAGCGGTTAGAATTATTGATCTGTTTTCCTCTGAACTTGGACAGTTCTTAACTAAATTGCAGGTGAACCCAACCAGACTGCTACTAGGCAAATATTCTCACTTAGGCTGTCACATAGATTTCTTAAACTCGAGAGTTTCCCAGCATCTGACTAGGAGCTTTGGCTGCTCAGGATGGATTATTTTGTTCATGTACTCTAAGAACTATGCTGTTTGCCTTCCTGCTTAGACTGGTTACTCAGCATGCCCATTATATGTTCTAGAGAATTTTAAATACTCAGGGAGAAAAGTAACACTTTTCATCATAGCCCTGAGGTAAAGTTCTTTATAATAATTTATATTGTGATATAGTAATGACAGTCCCCTTGAAGACTGAACAATTCATATCTAATTTCAGTTAATCTATTGTTACAACCCTTTCTCTGTGAGGAGTTGAGGAAAACATTTAAAAGAAAAAAGAAATCATGAATGGAGACAAAGAAAAAATCCCTTAGGAAAAATGCAAAATAGGTTCTATGATGTTGAAAGTTTAACAGTGCTCTGTCTCAGCAACTGAGTAGAGCCCTTAGAGAAAGGACGGAAGAGGTAGAATATCGTGGAGGAGGAGTGCTGCCTCTGTCTGGCCTGTGAGCGTTTTGAGCCTATGAATGGTTTCAGTGGATCCCAGAAGAAAGTAGAATAATGGCATAAGGGATAAAAAGATTTTTTGTGTTTTTGTGTGGTTATCATTTGAAACTGTTTTACTTATCTAGCCCATTTCACCTCCGTAGAAAAGGGTGATCTGGGAGATTCCTGTACATGGCATGGTTTGACCTATAGATAGTTAAACCGCCATACAAGCAAGCCGAGTCACCACATTTTCTGCTTTTAAAATGTAAGGCTACAAGTGATTCTTTGTGCTACTTGAGAATAAGGGATTTCTTATTCATTTAATTTATTTGCAAAATGGGTGTTTCTTGTACTTGTTATGTGCTGGGTACTATTATTAGAGCTAGGTATAAATCAATAAGACTAAAATTGCTACCCATTTGAAATTGACTTTGTAGTGGGGACAGAGAGAGACAAATAATGTTAGAGTATATCAATTAGGTGGGTGAAAAGTGCTGGAGAGAAAGATAAAGCGAGAAAAGGAGATAAGGGAGAGTTGGAGATTGAATAGGTTTTAGTTTACAATGGGGTGGTCAGGGAAGTCTTCATTAAGAAGATGATATTTGAATCAAGACCTAAAGGAGGTGAGGAAGGGAGACAAGTGGATATCTGGGGAAAGTGTTCTAGGCAGAGAGAATAACATGCACAAAGGCATGATTTAATTTGGACTGTTATAAACACTTTAATACG
Organism: Equus quagga; assembly: GCF_021613505.1. NCBI lineage: Eukaryota > Metazoa > Chordata > Mammalia > Perissodactyla > Equidae > Equus > Equus quagga. The sequence continues at coordinate 40,692,556 of NC_060268.1, forward strand.
TTGCTGGTAGGGATATAAATAAGTATGATTTCTTTAGGGGTCAGTTTAACAATTATAAACTGTATAATTGTTTATATTCTTTAACCCAGTGAATTCACTTCTAGGAATTTACCCTACAGATGCACTCAATCATGTGCAAAATGACATGAGTACAAAGTTGTTTATTGCAGAATAATTTATAACAGGAAGAAATTGGAAACACATTCCATCAATTGCATCTGGTTAAGTAAATTATAGTACATCCACACAATGAAACACTATGCAGTTCTAAAAAAGATTGAGGTAGCTCTTTACGTATATTGTCATAAATTATCTCTAAACTATGTTAAATGACAAAAACAAAATACAGAACAGTATATGTATATACTACCATTTGAGGAGAAAAGAAAGAAAAGAATAAATATGTAATTGCTTTTTTACACATAATATGTCTGGAAGAATATTTAAAAAACTGAAGTGTTATCCTGTAGGAAGGAAACTGGGTAACTAGGGACAAGGATATGAAGAAAACTTTTCATAGTATACCCTTTTGAACTTTGAATCATGTGAATGGTTACCTTCTCAAAAATTATAAATTTGTGTTGCTATAATCTTTTGTCTTATCTTTTAAGATGGAATTGTCAGCCACCTGAAAAAGCAGGCAGGACCAGCTTCAGTTCCTCTCAAGACTGAGGAAGAATTTGAGAAGTTCATTAGTGATAAAGATGCTTCTGTAGTGGGTAAGCAGCAAATATTTGATTATGCCACAAAATCGTCAACTTGGTTTCAGAAACCCTCTGTGTCTGACTAAACAACAAAATTAAAAGAGTTAAGGAAAACCTCATGGGCAGTTGAAAAGACAACTCACAGAATTAGTACAGTATTACTTTAATGTGGAAAAAATTTTTTTATTTCAGTGACTTGGTGTTCTTACAGATGTAAAGATTTAATTTCAATTAAAGGACTAAAATGGAATATCTTGAGCTTTTTCTATCATTTCTTAAACTCTGAGATTTAACTCAAATAATAGGGTAGTCAAGACTGGAAACAGCATTTTAAGGTGGGAGGATAGAAGTAAATAATAAACCTCTCTGCTGTTTTCACAGTCATGGGGGAATTTAGAATTTAAGATCAATTGCTACGATTTGTGTATATTTTTAGAGGAATCTTTGCTTTGTCAGGTGTTGCAGTATCTCATTTTATCCATAAAATAACTTGAGCCAATTAAACACATTCTACATCTTGGGTGTCCTTTGTTTTGTTTTGTTTTGTTTTAAGTGCAATATATAATACATTTAACTAAAAAGTAAATGTAAATATGTAAGCTGTGTTTGTGCTTCTCTTAATCTCCTAATTATGTACCATAATAAAACTAACTTCCTGGCAGTAGAAGATGGTTTATCATTTAAATTTAACTAAAAATCACTTCTTATCATCTGGATTTTACTGATTCTGTATATTTTACAAGGAGTTAACCATAAGCAGACATTTAATAAACACTTATGTTTCAGTCACTTTTCTAGACTTGAAGTTCTAAAGACGAGTGAGACAGAGAAAAAATAAATAATTTTCAGTTTATTTTGACATATTGCCTTATTTAATCCTCCTGACGCCTGAAATAGTCCCTGAAACTCTAAGAAGTTAAGCAGTTTGCCCAAATTTATTCAATTGTAAAAACTAGAATTGAGACTCGAATCTTGACAGATCCTCTCCCTTGGCTCCCTCAGAGATTTTTTTTAAATAGTAGAGGAAGAATTCTCATCCTAAGTAATCTGTCAAATATCCTAGGTAGTCATGGCAAAGCAGACCCAGTCTTCCTACCTGTCTTGCTTTGCATAATTGTCTATAATAGAGGTTTTGAAAAACAGAATTTTCAAGTTTTAAGTATGTCTCAGCACTTACTGTTTGTTCTTTGTGTTTGACATTTTCTATATAGGTTTTTTCAAGGATTTATTCAGTGAAGCTCACTCTGAGTTTCTAAAAGCAGCCAGCAATTTGAGAGATAACTACCGATTTGCACACACCAATGTTGAGTCTCTGGTGAACAAGTATGATGATAATGGAGAGTAAGTGACTGAGTTGAATGCCCTTGTAAATCTCTGGACGAAGTGCTGTTGTGTGAACTGGTGATTTTTATGCTTAGTTTTTCCAAAGGGTTTATTGAGCATTTGGTAGGCATTAAGCTAAGTGCTGGAAACTGTTGCTGCTTTTGAGGGGCATCTAGTAGGGAGAGAGAGAGAATATATTTAAAAATGTAAGTGTGAATAAGCATTATAGGTGTTATGATAGAAATAGATGCAGGGTGTGCTGGAAGTACAGAGGAGAAGTGATTTTTTTCTTTTGGGGTGGCGAGTAGTATCAGAAAAAACTTCATAGAGGAAGTGACTCTTGAGTTGTGTTGTGAAAGATAAGTTTTTCCAGGCAGGCTATGGTAATTGGGATAAAAATTATTCTAGATAGAGCAGCAGGAGTGAAGGCCCCAAGATGTGAAACATCCTAGGCATGTTGGGACCTGTGGTACTGCTGGAGTATTGCTTGTAAATGAGGTCATAGTGAAAGGTAAGGTTGGAGAGGTAAGCAGAGACCAAATTATAGAAGACCTTCTGAGCCGTACAAAAGAGTTTAGAGTTTATCTTTTAGACATTTGAGAGCCATTGAAAGACTTTGAGCTGGAGAGTAATGTGATTAGTTTTGTTTCAGAAGAAGTCCCTGGCACCCATATGGTGGTAGTTTGAAAGGGGAGGGATGGCAAGGCAGTCAGAGTCTAAATTAAGGCAGTATTAGGGGCACTGGAGAAGAAGGAGTGAGTATAAAAAATGTAAACAGTAGGATTTGGTCCCTAGCCGTGTGTGAAAAGGGGAAGACCTAGAGTGAATCTAGGTTTCTAAAGACTTGGATGACTGGACCAGTGATGATCATCATCAAGCTGGGAAAAGACAGTGAGAAACAAATTTGCAGTGAAGGATGATGAGTTCTATTTGGGCGCAGTGAGTTTGAGAAATTTCTGAGACATCCAGGTGGTGAAGATCCAGGGGACAATTAGGTAAATGAGACTAGAATTCAGGAAAAGTTCTAAACTAGAGATAAAGATTTATAGGTCAACCACATGTAAATAATTATTGAAACCATGGGACTAGATGAGATCACTCGGGGTAAGCATATAAAGTAAAAAGGAAAGTGTGCCAAGGGCTAGTGTTCTTTTTTTTATATTTACAAAACATGTAGGGCTTATTGTGTGCCATTTACTGTTAACTCATTTAATCCTCTTAATAACCGGTGAGATCGATCTATTATTATCCCCATTCTACAGAAGAGAAAGCCCACAAAGAGGTTAATTTGCCTAGCTTCACACAGCCAGTAAGTGGCAGAACTAGGATTTGAACCCAGAAAGTCTGGCTGCAGCATTGGTAGGCTTGACCCTGAGGCTCTACTGCCTTTTAGATTGAGAGAGACCAAGTCTGTAAATGGCTGTGGAGCTGCTTGTGGCTCATTAAGCACGCCACGTCTCAGCCTATTAACCTTAGATTTGTTCATTGTGGCTGCCTCTCTTGCCACTTGCCATTTAAAGTGGTCTGTCAGCCCCTGATCGGAAGTCTTATTGAGAAGACCTTATGTGAAGGATGTCTTAATGTGTACACCAAGGCCATATCGTCATTAAAGATTAACTGATTTCTGTTTTTTGAGAATAACTGCTCTGAAATTGGTAACTTTACCTAAAAAAATTAAAGAATAAAAAATTTTAACCTTGTTCACATTCTTGCTTGCCCAGCATGTTTGTATTAGGTTCCCTTTTGCTATGTAGTCTCTGTGTGTTCTATGAAAATGCCTGTGTTTTAACTGATGTAAAGTTAATGGTTAATATTGGAAGAGTGAGAGAGGGATATGAGGACTTAAAGGTGCTGAAGCATAGGCAAAGACAAGTGATAAAATTGTGTGGGGGTGTATATGTGTGTGGTGTGGGCAGGAGGAATGAATGAAGGAGAAGCTAGGGGCAAGATATTGGTAGTTAGAATAGTGGTATTTTGTGGGGAACCTGGTGCTAGATATAAACCTGTAACTCAGAACCAAATTAGGTTGCAGTTTTAGCTGAACAAAAGGCTAGAAGTTGAAGGAATTTGCTTCAAGTGTTGCAGTGGATTGAGGAGAACTTGGCTTAGGTGAGAAGCGAAGTACTACCAGCGAGGGAAAAATTTGTAAACTTGGTTTATTGGGATAGAGAAATCTAGAAGAAAGGAATTTCTAATGAACTCAAGCTCAGTGTTATCCATAATTGTATACCTGCCTATAGAATTTTACAGCTGGAAGGAATCTTACATATTTTCTCTAATGAAGTAATTTTCTGTCTGTCTGGGAGAGTTGAATTTTCTAGGAGAGTGGCGGGACAAGGTGCCTTCCAATAGGAGCAAGTTCTCCTTTATTTTACTGTGTATATTGGGGCTTTGGGGGTAATAAGTTGGGTTGTATTTGTTATTGTCTTTAACGATTTGGCACTTAATCATCTACTCTAACCCACTTTTGTGCTACTGAAAAAGCTGAAACCCAAAGGATTAAATTGATGCCTGTCCCAAGATCTTTGAAATTTGTTGTGGAGCTGGGATTAGAAAGAAGTTCTCTTAACTTTGCAACCCAGGGTTTGTTAAACCCTCATACCCAATTACTGCACTTGAGATTAAGGTGGTTAGCACCTTAGTATTAATGAGAAGATCATGTTGCCAAGTCTGTGCTCCCAGAAAAGAGTCCTTACGTGCTTAAATGGTGATAGTGAAAGTTGCAGCAAGAGGAGATAGTCTTTAAATAAAAGATGGAAGACAGGTCTTCTGCTGTCTACCTACTAAGATTTTTTTTTTAAGGGGTATCACTTTGTTTCGTCCTTCACATCTGACGAACAAGTTTGAAGACAAGACTGTGGCATATACAGAACAGAAAATGACCAGTGGCAAGATTAAAAAATTTATCCAGGAAAACATGTGAGTACCACTTTATACCTTGTTTGGGATTTCTTGGCTCCATTTTAGTTTGTTTACCTCAGTTATTAAGCAGAGCCATGTTTGGGATTAAATAGCCTCATTTAAGGGATTGTAACGCTAATAGTTGAAGTTTATATTAAAGCAGTAACGTGTAAGCCCTGGAATTCCTGTTGTGGTCGTGCAAGGTATATAACTCAATACTTATCCTATTTGTTGAAAATTTCTGTCCTTTGTAACTGATATCAGTTACTTTGTGATAATTCTATAATATAGCTATAAACCTGCCAAATTTGATGTTTATTTCATTTCAGTTTTGGTATCTGCCCTCATATGACAGAAGACAATAAAGATTTGATACAGGGCAAGGATTTACTTATAGCTTACTATGATGTGGACTATGAAAAGAATGCTAAAGGTTCCAACTACTGGAGAAACAGGTAATAAGAATCATTTTTCCCCTTTGTAAACAATTTTACCCAGTGTGTAATTAATGATGTGAGAGCAGATAAGAATAGAAACATTTGGCTCCGAAAAACTACATTTGAAGCCATAACGACAGGTAACATAAACTATTTGCAAAGTCTCTTGGGCATATCTTCCGTAGGTGCCTTGTGACGCAACTGATCCTAACCTCCCAGTAAAAGATGCAAATGTGATCTAAAATATACTTTGAAATATTGTGCCTACTTGCGCATTGAGACTCTCAGTGCATTTTATCCTTATAAATTTTCTTTTCAGATCAGTAATTATGCCTGCGGTATTTTACAGTTATGTAATATAGAAAGATTCAGTAGGAATGGACGATTTGATTGGGTACCACCAGTTTGGCAGTGACGTTCAGTAAGACATTGGAGTATACCATAATCCTGTGTCAGTGGCCAAGAACACAAGTTCAGACTGATGCCAGAGGACTACATGGACTATAAAACGTAGTCTTTGCTTTCTAGCCTCTTGCTTCCTGGTTTCATTGCTTTACCACCCTGGTATAGTCTTGGCATAAATATCTCATTTCCTACAGAGTGATGATGGTGGCAAAGAAGTTCCTGGATGCTGGAAACAAACTGAACTTTGCTGTAGCTAGCCGCAAAACCTTTAGTCACGAACTTTCTGATTTTGGCTTGGAAAGCACCGCTGGAGAGATTCCTGTTGTTGCCATCAGAACTGCAAAAGGAGAGAAGTTTGTCATGCAGGAGGAGTTCTCGTGAGTTACAAGTTAGCGTGGATTTGGGGTTTCATTCTGCAAGGAAACTATTAAAGCCTTTTACACTACTGAGGATTTCTAGAGAACATTGGAATGCAAAAATAGGTCTTCTAGTCAAGACCTATGACTGTCATTTTTCTCAGTTAATTTAATTATAAGTACTTTAAAGGTCATAATCCTTAATAAATTCTGAAAACTAAAAAAAGGATGGCAGCTTGGAATTCTTACATGATTGTTTCCACCCTGCCTTAGAAATAGTAGACAGAGAATATTGAACAGTCTCTAAGATAGACGTAATTTTAGACCAACCCAACCCCTTCCCATCCCTACAGAATGTCTTTTCTGCTTGGAATACCACATTGATCTAAAGTAAACTCAGGGAATTGGAAAGATCTTAAGACCACAGACAATTTTGACCTTTACCTTCTGAGACTTTGGGAGATCAAGACGAGAGAAAATCTTCCTTGTAAGCAAATCATTAAAGCAAAGTACCATGAATAGGCAGTGTTCTCCAGAGTAACAGAGTAAGACCTGATTCTTTTGCAGAAGTGAGTTTCCAGAAGACCAATGTTTCTTCCTTCTCTGACCATTCTAATCCACAAAGTACACACTAGAAATACAAGGAAGTGGTTGGTTTCTTGTTCAGCCAGTAGTTCTGCATATTGAGATATAAGAGCTCCCCTCCCTTTTTTTTTAGCTTCTGATTTCTTTCTAGCCTTGAAATTGAAGCTAAAATAGGTAGAAACTATCCTAAGAAACTGCTTTTATTCCTCTCGATGGTGAGAGTACATTAACAAGACTCTTTCTGATTGCAGGCGTGATGGTAAGGCTCTTGAGAGATTCCTGCAGGATTATTTTGATGGCAACCTGAAGAGATATCTGAAGTCTGAGCCCATCCCAGAGAGCAATGACGGGCCCGTAAAGGTGAGGTGCTCACAGCCTCATCAAGCCTCTATGCAGCTGCCCCCCCTCATTCTGTACCCCTCCCCACCGTTTTATTGGGATATAATTGACTCTCCTCATTTCTTTATTATAAAAGTGCTGGGTCTAAGTGATTACCTTGTTGGCTGTCATGTTTTTGTTTGTCCTCACCTCCCTGAGTCATAAAATAAATATTGGCAGAGCTCATGATGCTCAATAGGAGCAGGAGTATAAAACCTTCATAGAATTTTCTGATGGTGTTTCTGTTAGGGCTAGGTTACTTCTCAGCACAGAGCAAGCTAACCACTAACAAGAGTTTTAAGATGGTTGCTCTGAGATTATTTTAAGAAAGGGTTGGGTTGCACTTGTTTCTTGTGACTTCCTGAACATAGTTTGACAGGTGACAGACATGGTAATGATTTGGTGTCTGGAGAATGGCAACATCTTTAATACAGAGTGTAAATGCAGTTTGGGTTTCAATGACATTTTCAGTGGCAACACATCAAATTTGAGAGGGAAGGGGTCCAGAAACAAATACAGCTCATGAATTTATTCTTCAAATCACCTTACCAACTAGAGAATCTTCTGTGTTTTCCAGGTAGTGGTGGCAGAGAATTTTGATGAAATAGTAAATGATGAAAAGAAAGATGTGCTGATTGAATTTTATGCTCCTTGGTGTGGTCACTGTAAGAATCTGGAGCCTAAATATAAAGAACTGGGAGAGAAGGTAAGTCTGAACCATATTCTGAAGATAAAATTTGAGTTGGGAAGTTTATATACGTATTCAGCATTGGCTAATTAGTTACCCTAATTAGTTCAGTACCTAAATACTGGTAGATTTTTTTTTCTAACTATCTATTGTTTACTCAGTTTCTCCTGACTGCCCCCTGGTATCTCTAGCTATGCAGTGCCTCACCTTTCCACTCCTCAGACTCAATTTAGATTGTGGGTAAAAGTATCCAGGCTTCTGAATTTTAGTAATGGCTTATATGAATCTACTATGTTCCTTTATCTTAAAACTCTTGGTTTAGGGGCTGACCCTGGTGGCACAGCGGTTAAGTTTGCAGGTTCTGCTTCTCGGCGGCCCGGGTTTCGCTGGTTCAGATCCTGGGTGCGGACATGGCACCGCTTGGTAAAAACCATACTGTGGTAGGAGTCCCACATATAAAGTAGAGGAAGATGGGCATGGATGTTAGCTCAGGGCCAGGCTTTCTCAGCAAAAAGAGGAGGATTGGCAGTAGTTACCTCAGGGCTAATCTTCCTCAAAAAAAAAAAAGTTAAATAAAAAAATAAAAATCTTGGTTTAGCTATTATAGTGTCTTATGTAGGTCAAGCAATTTTGAAGATGGCTGTGTTTAGAGTCTTAATATACAGGAACCAAGAGAGAAAAGGGAAGCTTGTGGAAGGTTAGAGACTAAGTGCAAGTGTCACTACTCTTCCCATCTGAGCAGCAAAATTTCTCCAGGTGTTTAAAAATGGTATTGTTTTAAGTTCTGAATTGACTAAATGTCCGTCAGTCACCAAAAACTTGAAATTTAAAGATCTTGCCTTTTTATTAACAGCTTAGAAAAGACCCAAATATTGTCATAGCCAAGATGGATGCCACAGCCAATGATGTGCCTTCTCCATATGAAGTCAGAGGGTAAGTAGATTAAAAACCAATAAAAGTTTCGAGGCAATTGATAGGAAAAAATAAGCTTGTAAACCATTTCTTTATTGGGCGTGGTTTGGGGAGTCCCCATGTTCCAGTTGAACACAGACCCAGTGATACCTTCCTGGCGTAGAGTTCTGCAGCCTGGGCCTACATGACTGCCACAGATTTTGTGAGCTCTCATATTCCTGAGTTTTGATAGGATGTAACCTAGCCACTGATGGAGAATAGTATCTGATCAGATGAGAAATCATGAAGAGCAGAAACACTTATTGGGGAAGTACATGTCAGAGTTACTCTGGAACCTGGAATTAGTCAACTTTTTTTTCTTCCCCCAGTTTTCCTACCATCTACTTCTCTCCAGCCAACAAGAAGCTAAATCCAAAGAAATATGAAGTAAGTGCTTTGTTTCATCTCCCCACAAATACACATACACACTTGTACATATCCAGTTCTTTAATTGAGTTTATTTAACTAGAAACTCTTTGAACTCTCGTGGTCAGTATATGTGGTCGCTAATATGCTTTTACAAACTGAAAAGTCTTCTTATTGGGGGAAAGAATCCAGGGTTCTTTAAAATGTTAAATTTTCAGAGTAATCTTTCTGTTTTCAGGGTGGCCGTGAATTAAGTGATTTTATTAGCTACTTACAGCGAGAGGCTACAAATCCCCCTATAATTCAAGAAGAAAAACCCAAGAAGAAGAAGAAGGCACAGGAGGATCTCTAAAGCAGCCAAACATACCACTTTGTAAAAGGACTCTTCCAACAGAGATGGGAACACCATTGGGGAGGACTGGGACCCATATGGGATTGTTACCTCTGAGGGCTGAGAGGACGGAATGGATATAATCTGAATCCTGTTAAATTTTCTCTAAGCTGTTTCTTAGCTGCACTGTTTATGGAAATACCAGGACCGGTTTATGTTTGTGGTTTTGGGAAAAATTATTTGTGTTGGGGGAATGTTGTGAGGGTGGGGGGAATTAAGTTGGGGGGTTATTTTCTAATTTTTTTTGTACATTTGGAACAGTGACAATAAATGAGCCCCCTTTAAGCTGTCTTTTTTCTGTGAGATGGAGAACCAAAGGTTCTCTAGACCAGTAGAACTTTCTGCAATGAAGGAAATGTTATGTAATCTTCATTGTCTGATACATGTAGCTATTGAGCATTTGAAATGTGGCTAGGAGCTACATTTTAAATTTTCATTAATTTAAATAGTCACAGCGCTACTGGCTACTATAGTGGTCAATACATCTGTAGACTTCAACTAACTGGGTCCACAGTTATCACCTGTAAATCCTTTCCAAATTTCATCTCTTTCCATCCTTGCATGTTTGTTGCCTAAGTGCCTAGCCTGATGATTAGAACAGGTGAGGGACCTTTCTTGTTGAGCTGTTTCTGGCCCTGCCCATGCCCTAACGATGGGTTGCTGTTTATCCTTGCCATGCAGTTGAGCATATTTTTGCCTCCCAAGGGCTATTCTTTGCCCAGAAATGCCCTGTGTGGGGTGTGGCATCAGGTTGGTGTTCCATCCAAGTTGTTTCAGGAGTTGCTCACACTGCTGGGTGCAGCCCTCTCCCCCAAAGAACAGGGTGTGGCCCATTAACTTCCCTCTCCAGTGGAACTGGGAAAGGCAGGATCATTCCTGGTTGTGAATGAAGTATCTACTTTGTTCTGCAACAGTGAGGAACGAAAAGGATAGGACTGGTGTGATGTTTTGTTCAAATGAATTAAACCACTTCCCTCTTCCTTTTTGGGAGTAAATCCAAATACTGTTCAAAGTTATATTTTTCAGTCACTGGATAATTGCAGACAGGAACCCTAATTGTGGGTGATTCCCAACCTGTATGTTTGGAAAATGAGAACTTTATTCCTACTGTAATCTCTAGTGGTCAATTATAAGATGGATTTGGTAGAGGCTTACAGCAAAATATATATCAGAATCATCCATAGTGCTTTCAAAAAGTAAAGATACCTAACTATAATCTTGGAGATTCTAATTCATAAGACCTCGGCTGGGGGCTGGGGATCTAGTTTTTGAGAGAGCCCCAGAAGTGGTTCAGATATACAGCCAGGGGTAAGAACCACTGCCTTGGAGGATTTAAGGAAAGCATATAAACTTGTACAAAGGACACAGAGGCAATCAGTTTTATTTTCTTGGCCATGTTTATAAAAAGATTCACTTTCAGTACATGGGTAACACCCAAGCCCTTTCCCATTATATCCAGGTGTATTACAAGTTCCTTTAGTCATGTTACCAAAAGTTTTCATTATTGTTTCTTTAGGGAGGCTACCATGCTAAATTCTAATGTCCTCAAGGTATCTTGTCCTAGAAATGGTGTAATTTCTCAGGATTTGAAAATGACATGGCTGAACTAAAAGTGAAGAAGCCAAATCTGTGCTACTTTTCCTAGTCTCCTGGGCATAGCTCTGAAGTCTTGGCACTGTGCCCAAACCCTAAAAAAATATAGCAACAATGAAAATCAAACCTTAAGAACCTAGAGCAGCTTTCCTACTTGCCACCATGGACTCAGCAATGAGAAGAGCAGACAGTTGCACTCTATTTAGTTTATAGCTGCTTTGTTCCTTCATGTCTCACTGGGCAGAGGGATCAAGAGCCCTCTGACAGCTTCAGCTGCCCCTGTTCTTTTCCTCAAACTCCAGGATGAGACCTTTAATGTGGGACAATTTCTGATGCAGGTACTCACAGCGACGCTTTTCTTCCCTGTAACCTGGGTACCGCTGCAGAGAAAAAATGTGTCAAAAAAAAAAAAAAATCCACCATTTCTACCTTTTTGCTACCATTCCCAGATCTTTCTTACCTTCCTGAACTTTTTATATTCCTGGACTATCTTTTCTTCCAGCACCTGAAATAAAGAAAATGCTAGCACCAAGTTTAACTGAGAAAAAAGCTCCAGTTCTCTTAAGGGAAGGAACTAACTTCCCTTCTCATTCTACCAAAAGATACAGACTAATTTTCCTCTCAAAACAGGCTTGCTTGTCACTTTGTTTAGTAGCTGAACAAACAGGCTTATGGGAAGTTAGCAGGGAGTTTATGGCTAGTAGAGTTAGAAAGCCAGCATGGGTTCAGTGCTTACCTTGTGTTCTGGAGTTCCTCGCTGAACTCTCTTGATCTCTGCTCCCAGCTCTACGAACCTTTGGCTTGCAGCCCCAACACGGGCATGCAGGATGCGATATTCAGCATAATCTGTCTCAAAGTCTTGCTCATAAGCATGTTGCTGCTCTGCACTGTGGATAGCCCTGTATTGCCTGCCAGGAGCAGAGAGTTGTCACCTTCAGTTTCACTGCCCCCAAAAGCTCCCGGCTCCCAGGAAGTTTATCTTAATATCTCATATGGACAAGGCTTGATAAAATGAAATGGCAGGGGACTCACAGGAGGTAATCTGGTACCTCTTCAGGGCTTGGGGATTCAGAGTCTAGGAAGAAAGCAAGAAGACACAAAGGTGATTTAGGCCCTTTTTCCCCACTATGGTGGTTTTACCCTCCTCTCATTAACTCACCTGCTTGAACTGAGGGACTGTGCTCCAGCCTGGGGCCCATGTCTTCATCTTTATCTTGCTCCCAGGCTTCTCCCTCTTGTAGGTCCTGACTGGGCAGTGCTTGTAGGGGACTTGGAGCTAGAGGCAGAGTTCTGAGCCTCTTTTCTTTTAGTTCTATAATGCCTGCAGGTGCCGGACGCTTCTGTTGGGGAAGTCTTTGTCACATAAATAGTAAGCCAGGAGCCTCCTATTTGGCCCTTCTCTTGAAAAGTCCTATATAATGAGCTTTGGGAGCCTCAAAATGAAGGCTTTCAATTTTTAAATTTTAGCCTGATTGGACAAAGCTCTCTCTGAAAAACTCTTGCTATTACAACTTACCTTGCCCAGATGTTTTTGGCTAGCAGAGGAAGTCAGTGCCTGATGAGGATCTCTGTTTGGTAGATGGGTCTGGTTCCTAGGATATTTGAAGAAAGGATGGGAGAGATGAAGACCGGAGTAGGAAATGGGCTAGATCTCTTATTACAACACTTAGGGTGGAGATTAGACAGGAAGACAATACCAGGGCTTCTTAGGTTAGTCCCACCCTACCTCAAGTACCTCACTTCCCACTGTGCCATGTGTTCCCTTGAGGATCCTGGGAGTGACTGTCCTTGGCTGCTTGCCAGTGGATCTGGCACCTGGTGGGGAAAGTGGCAGGGGCACTTGGCTCCCTGGGCTTCAGGCTTTGCCCCAGCTTATCCCAACTCCCTGCAGTTTCTGGCCTCACCTCGTCTAGTGCCATTTTTGGCTGTGAACCTGTGTCTCCTTCAGAATAGTCTCCCATGTTCTGCCAACTCTCAGGATCTGTGGCATCTTCAGTCAAGTTGTGTCCCTGAACTGAAGATGGGGCTGGGATAGAATCCATGGCTGCCCAAATAGTGAGGCGCTCCCTGAGTGGGCCCAGGCAGTGGAGGCGGTTAAGCCCAGATCTGGAAAGGGGTGGTGGAAAAAACCCAGGAAAGTGGAGAACTTTTAAGCACCTCTGGACATCCCCCTCCTGGACTTTCCACAAACTCTTACCTGCTACCTGGTTCCCCTTACCTGCCTAGGCGTTGGCACACAAGGTCCAAGCCACCAGGGCCCTCCTGGCCACACTGGGACACTATGAAGGAGAAGAGGCAGGACCAGCCAGGGCCTGGGAGCCTCAAATACTGGGAGTGAAAAGAGACCATAAGCCCATGAAGTCAGCCCCTCCCCCTCCTGCCAATGCCATCCCTTCCTGAGCCAGCCTATGACCGAAGATGGGTCCCATGGGGCTCGTTAGCACACCAGGTGCAGCTGGGCCTGAGTTCCCCAGCAGGCTGAGACGGCACAGTCTCCTCAACCGCAGCCTCCTGTGGGACCACAACCCCAGCAGCACCTTCACCCGACTCGGAGTGCAGTTCTCAGAACTTCCTCTCACCGTGACTGCTCTCAGCCTCCCGCCTTGACCATACCTTCCCGGAGCCCACGTCTGTCCTCCCGGCACCCCACCTCCTTCACACACCGCAGGCCCGCACTTACCCCTCGATTGCCTTGAAAAGCGATCACTGGCCGAACCTGAGGGGAGAGCACAGACGCGAGCTGAGCGCAGGTGAAGCGGCGGCCCCAGGATCCAGCGTCGGGTGCCCGGAGGACCTGCCTCATGGGCTTCACTTGTAAAGGTGGGGAGGCCGGAGCCCACGGATGCCGTTCTCCATCCCCAGGTTCCTTAGCCAGGGTCGCCGGCTGAGGCCCGAGGTCCCAAGGGGTGGGGGCTAGGGAAGATGGGGCCCGGGGCCGGTCGCACCTGTTGGCGCTGACACTCTTGCAGCGCCCGCATCGCCGCGTCGTTGAGCCTGAGCAGCAGGAGGCTGGTCCGGGCAGCGGGGGTGAAGCAGAGCCGGAGCTTCCCACTCAGAAGCTCCTGGGATCCCTCCATGGCCACGAGGTCGAGCGCAAGCAGAACCGGAGCCACAGGCGCGGGCCACCACCTCTACCTCCGCTGTGCCGGGCTAGGCTGGCACGCCCTGTAGCCCAGGTAGGCCCCGCCCTCCGCCAGGACCCCACCCACAGCCCCACCCACAGCCAGCCACCCCTGAGGTTTCCCAGCCGCCTAGGAGGCGCTTCGCTCTCCCCCAGACGTCCGTGCGGACCCCAGCGGTTTCTTCTTGGCGTGGCATGCACCGCTTGGGCTTTTGGAAGGGGCTATCCCAGTTCCGGGGCGAAAGTCTGCGGCCAGCTTCAGAACCCTCACCCAGAATCTCCAGTCCTGCCTCAGTTTCTCCAGCCAACCTTAACTCAGAGTTGCCGTTTCTAAGCGTAGCTGAACCTGCAACCTTAGAGGGTTTTAGACGCAGAGGGGCGGGAGAGAGGGCCTGGTTGCTGGGCGGGCTCAGCCGGTCTCGCCTCGGAGGGCAAGAGGCCCCAGGGACCGGAGGATGGCACACCCGAATGGGGATTCCTAACGCCTACACCTGGCGCAGCGCTTTTGCTTTTTCCCGCCCACGGCACTGCTGCGGACCCGAAGCTGGTTTCTAACGAAAGCTGGAGAGAAAATCGGGCCCCGTGGACGTCGTGGCAGCGGTGACGTTTGGCTGGAGCGCCCCCCACCGGTGGGCGTGGATGGGGGGCATGGGTGATGGCAGGAGAATTGCAGGGCAGAGTAAAGGGAGGACTCAGTCCCAGGTGTCCCTTCCTGGCCTAAACACGTGAGATTGTTGTGAAACGGAGCTGGCTCACTCCCTGTGGAGGGCCAAGAGGTGCCACAAAGTTGCCAGACATTCCAGAGGTCCAGATCCTGGTGCAGTGAGACCACAGGACCAATCTCAGTTGACCTTTGGTGTCTCCACTTGTCCCTATTTGGGTTTGTTTCCCAAGAGCCCTGGTGATGTTCTCTTTCCTAGCCAGGATCCCTCTGCTAAATCCCTGGACCTATATAATCCCAGGTGACCTTAATGCCCTCCACCCGAAATCAAGTCACCTATACATTTGTCACAACTCATCACATTGTACAATCAAAATGTGTACATTTTACTGTATGTAAATTTTACCTCAATAAAGTTGACTTTAAAACTCACTGCAGGGGCTGGCCCAGTGGCCGAGTGGTTCAGTTTGCGGGCTCTGCTTGGGCGGCCCAGGGTTTCCGGTTCGGATCCTGGGCGCGGACATAGCACCGCTCGCTCATCATGGCATGTTGAGGCGGCATCCCACATGCCACAACTAGGAGGACCCACAACTAAAAATATGCAACTATGTACCGCGGGGCTTTGGGGAGAAAAAGGAAAAACAAAATCTTAAAAAAAAAAAAATCACTGCAATAAACCTCCAACTCCAACAACAAAAACATTTACCTGTCCATCTCCTCAGGGCTCTCTGCTTCTCTGGGTGACAATTTGCTAATTTGATAAACAGTTATGGTAATTGGTAAAGCTGGTCTCCCAGGGTTCCTTTTCTTCTCAGATGACATCTGTGGCCTTTTGTTGGATTTTCCTGGATTTAAATTCAAAGGAGAGACTAGAATGGTGAAAATTTCTGGAGAGGAGGGAAGGAGCAGTGCCATAAGGGGAGGCAACTGAGGAAGATACTTGGGGAAGGGAGAAGGGAGGTAGGAATCTAACTTTTGTTAGGTGTCCATTACGTGTCAGGATCTTTGCATGTTATTTAATCCCTACAATACCCTTTTTTAGAGTAGGTATTATTATCCACATTTTTCATTCATTCATTCAACAAATATTTATTGAGCACTCACTCTGTACCGGACATTTTACTAGATCCTTGGGATACGTCAATGAGCAGATTCTTGCCTTGGGAGAACTTACATTCTAGAGAGGAAGGAGACATTATAAACACACCCAAGAAATAACTGTAAGAAATATAGTGTGGGCCGGCCCATGGCCAAGTGGTTAAGTTCGCGTGCTCGGCTTCGGCGGCCCAGGGTTTCCCTGGTTGGGATCCTGGGCCTGGACATGGCACTGCTTGTCAGGCCACGTTGAGGTGGCGTCCCACATGCCACAACTAGAGGGACCCACAATGAAGAATATACAACTATGTACTGGGGGGATTTGGGAAGGAAAAAAAAAAGATTGGCAACAGTTATTAGCTCAGGTGCCAATCTTTAAAAAAAAAAAGAAATATAGTGTATGTTTAAAGGTGACAAGTGCTATAGGAAAAAATAGAGCAAGGTAACAGACTTTGGAAATAGCAGAGGAGGAAGTAGAGGAGGGTGGAGCTAGAGAGGGTTGACTGTACATTAAGTAAGACGCCAGAGAAGGCCTTCTGGAGGAGATTAAATTTAAGCAATGCCTAAAGGAGGTGAGGCCAAGCTATACAGTTGGAGAAAATGCTTTCCAGACAGAGGGACTAGCCAGCACAAACTCTATAAGTCAGAAGTGTGCCTGGAGTTTTTGAGGAAAAGTTGAGGCCAGTGCAACTGGAACAAAGTGAGTGAAGGGGAGAGTAGTAAGAAATGAAGTCCAGGAGGTTAGGGAGCAGGAGCAGATCAAGTCATGAAGAGCCTTCTGGGCCATTGTAAGGACTTTGGCTTTTACTTTGAATGAAATGGGGAGTCACTGCAGGGTTTTGAGCAGAGAAGTAACATGAAGTCACTTCTATTTTAACAGGATCACTCTGGTTGCTGTGTTAAGAATAGACTGTAGGGGAACAAGGATAAAAGCAGCATGACCTGTTAGGAGGCCATTGCAGTAATCCAAGCTGGAGATGGTGGTGGCGGCTTGTACCACGGGGTAGCAGAGGTGACAGAAAGACAGAGTTCTGGATCTATTGAGGACAAGATTTCCTGATGGACTGAATGTGGTATGTGAGAGAGAAATAGCATCAAGGATGACTCTAGGATTTTTGACCAGAACACCTAGAATGATGAAATTGTCATCAACGGAGGTAGGGAAGACTGCAGGTGGAACAGGGTTAGTTCTGAACACCTTGAGTTGTCTAGTAGACTCCACATGGGGATGTGGAGCAGGCAGTTGTATGCACGAGTTTGGAAATGGTGAAAGATGTCTGGGCTGGAGATGTAAACTTGGTGGTACTAACGTAGATGGTACTTAAAGCCACAAAACTGGATGAGATCACCCAGAAGATAGAGAAGAGCCTGAAAGATTACACCCCAAGGCCCTCCAATCTCTATAAAGAGGTCAGGGAGAAAGAAAGCAAAGCCAATTGAAAGGGGCTGGCTAGTGAGGAAGGAAGAGCACCAAAAGAGTGTGATATCCTGAAAGCTAAGTGAAGAAAATGTTTCAAGGAGAAGGGATCGATCGACTGTCAAATGCTGTTGATAGGCCGAGTAAAAGGAAGATTAAGAATTGACATTGTGATGAAAATGTTCTAAAATTGACAGTGGTGATGGTTGCACATTTCTGTGCATATACTAAAACCCATTAAATTGGACACTACACTTCAAATGGGTGAATTGTATGGTATATGAATTATAGCTCAATAAAACTGTTATTAAAAAAAAAAAGAATTGACCACTGGATTTAACAATGTGGGTTCATTGGTAAACTTACCAAGAGCAGTTCTGGTGATATGAGATGAAAGCCTGATGGGATTAGGTGTAAAGAAAATGGTAGAAAAGGAATATACAGAGAATATAAGAAACTTGAGTTTTGCCAAATATGGGGGCAAAGAAATAGTGAGTTAATTGTTGGGGGAAACAGGATCAAGAGAAGGTTTTTACTGTGGGAGAAATAGCATGTTTATATGCTGCTGGGAATTATTTGCGAAATATTCCTAAAACTTTGATGATGTAGGAGAGAGGAGAGGATTGCTGGAGTGGTGTAGGTTAGAGAGGGTGGGATCTATTCAAGATTTGCTTTCCATAGGAGTATGGGCAGTTCATCCATGGGAACAGGCTACACAGGCAGCGAAGGTGTAGATGTGGTGGGAATCTGTGGAAGTTCTCTTCTGATTGCTTCAATTTTCTCAGTGAAGTAGGGAGCAACTGAGAGAGAGGATAAGGGAGGAGCGATGGGGGTTGAGGTATGAAAATGGTGTGACATAATTGCCTAGAAGTGCGAGAGTGAATGAGTTAGGCACGTGTCCAACACTATGGCCTGATGAGAAAACTGAGACTTGGAGCAGCGAAGTGGTTATCCAAGGTCACAGGCAGAGGTTCTGAACCTGGCTCTGAAGATCATAGAATTCAGAGATTCTGTGAACTTTGGAGGGAAAAGATTACACCTTTATTTTCACCAACCTCTAACCGAAATTTAACATCTCCTTTGATTATGAATGTAGGCAACAAACCACTGGTACTGGCAATACCTGTGATGTTCCCACCAACAGAAACAATGGATATTTTCATTTCACATTACAATTGTTGGAGAGATATCCAAATATGATTTGCATTCATCACCACTTTATAATTATAATCGTTATTAGACTTTCCTCTAGATCTTTTTATTTAATGCATTGACAAAAACACCCTATTACTATATGACAAACATTTTAATATTTTTATAACTGTATTTGAATATAATTGTTTTCCTTTATCTTATTTATTTATTTATTATTCTTTTTTTGCTGAGGAATATTAGCCCTGAGCTAACATCTGTTGTCAGTTTTCCTCTTTTTTGGCTTGAGGAACATTAGCCCTGAGATAACATCTGTGCCAATCTTCCCCTATTTTGTATGTGGGTTGCCACCACAGCATGGCTGACAAGTGGTGTAGTTCCATGCCTGGGATCAGAACTCATGAACCTGGGCCACCAAACCAGAGTGCACCGAATTTAACCACTATGCCACAGGGCTGTCCCCTATCCCATATATTTTTAAAAATTTTTGTTTCAGTTTTTAAGTGTGGTAAAATACATATTTACTATCTTCATCATTTTTAAGTGTACAATTCAGTAGTAAGTACATTCACATTGTTGTGCAACCAATTTCCAGAACTCTTTTCATCTTGCAAAACTGAAACTCTATACCCATTAAGCAATAATTCCCCATTTCTCCCTCCTCCCAGCCCCTGGCAACCATCCTTCTGCTTTCTGTTTCTAAGAATTTGACTACTCTAGATACGTCATAAGTGGAATCATACAGTATTTGTCTTTTTGTGACTGGCTTATTTCACGTAGCATAATGTCCTCAAGGTCCATCCGTGTTGTAGCACGTGTCAAGATTTCCTTCCTTTTTATTTTTTTAATGTTTAAAAATGTTTCTCTTATAACTTCATTTTTTTCTTTTAATTCTTTTTATTGTGGTAACATTGGTTTATAACATTATATAAATTTCAGGTGTACTTCATTACATTTCGATTCCTGTGTAGATTACATCATGTTCACCACCCAAAGACTAATTACAATCCATCACCACACACATGTGCCTAATTACCCCATTCACCTACCTTCCTCCCCCTTCTCCTCTGGTAAACACCAATACAATCCATGTTTCTATGTGTTTGTCATCATTTTTACCTTTTACTTATAAGTGAGATCATCAGTGTCTGACTTTCTCCCTCTGGTTTATTTCACTTAGCATAATAGCCTCAAGGTCCATCCATGTTGTCACAAATGGCCGGATTTCATCATTTCTTATGGCTGAGTAGTATTCCATTGTGCATATATACCAAATCTTATTTATCCTTTTGTCCCTTGATGGGTACCTACGTTGCTTCCAAGTCTTGGCTATTGTGAATAATGCTGTGATGAACATAGGGGTGCATGTAATTTTATGCATTCGTGTTTTCATGTTCTTTGGATAAATACCCAGCAGTGGAATAGCTGGATCATATGATGGTTCTGTTCTTAATTTTTTTTTTTTTTGAGGAAGATTAGCCCTGAGCTAACATCCACTGCCAATCCTCCTCTTTTTGCTGAGGAAGATTGGCCCTGAGCTAATATCTGTGACCATCTCCCTCCATTTTACATGTGAGACGCCTGCCACAGCATGGCTTCATAAGTGGTGCACAGGTCTGTGCCCAGGATCCAACCCAGTGAACCCTGGGCTGCCGAAGTGGAGTGTGTGAACTTAACCACTATGCCACGGGGCTGGCCCCCTATTTGTAACTTTTTTGGGAATCTCCATACCCTTTTCCATAGTGGCTGCACCAGTTTACACTCCCACCAGCAGTGTATGAGAGTTCCCTTCTCTCCACATCCTCTCCAATACTTGTTTCCTGTCTTGTTATTATAGCCATTCTGATGGGAGTGAGGTTGAACATCTTTTCATGTGCCTGTTGGCTATCTGTGTATGTTCTTTGGATAAATGTCTGTTCAGATCTTTTGTCCATTTTTTAATTGGGTTAGTTTTTTGTTGTTGAGATGTATGAGTTCTTTATATATTTTGGATATTAACTCCTTATCAGATATATGGTTTGCAAAGATCTCCCAATTGTTAGATTGCCTTTTTATATTGTTGATGGTTTCCTTTGCTGTGCAGAAGCTTTTTAGTTTGATGTAGTCCCATTTGTTTATTTTTTCTATTGTTTCCCTTGCCTGGTAGTATCAGACATGGTACTATCCTACATTTTTAAAACTGAATAAAATTCCATTGTATATATATATCACATTTTCCTTGTCCATTCACCTGTCAATGGACATTTGTGTTGCTTCCACCTATTGGCTATTTTGAATAATGCTGCTACAAACATGAGTGTACAAATACCATGGGTGTATTTTTGAAAATATATTTAGGAGCTGGCCCCATAGCTGAGTGGTTAAGTTCGCACACTCTGCTTTGGCAGCTGAGGGTTTCGCTGGTTCGGATCCTGGGTGCAGACATGGCACTGCTCATCAGGCCACACTGAGGCGGCGTCCCACATGCCACAACTAGAAGGACCCACAACTAAAATATACAACTATGTACTGGGAGGACTTGGGGAGAAAAAGCAGAAAGAAAAAAAAGATTGGCAGCAGTTGTTAGCTCAGGTGCCAATCTTTAAAAATATATTTAAAAACATTATTCTGAGAAGGGGTCCATAGGCCTTATTAGACTTCCAAAGGGGTCCATGGCACATAAGAATCCCAGCGAGTGGTCTGGCCAGGATTTGAACTCAGGCCACCTGGCTCTAGAGCCCGTGTTCTTTCCACACTCGTGAGGTCATGCCACGTTAGCAGCCCATACTCTTCTACATCAGGACAGCTAGTGACACGTAACGAACAGTTCTTAAGAGATCAGTACCTAGACTCCTTCTCATTCCACTCTCTCCTAGGCTATTTCATTCATTACCATGGTTGGGTTTTTAACTTACTATTTATTTGTTTTTATGGAAGTTATACATGTTCATACAAGTTCTATACAAAACATAATGAAAAACAGTAATCCTTACCCCTTATCTCTGCTTCCCACTGCTTAAAGGACATTACAACTCTTTTACTGTTTCTTCTGGCACTTATTGCTTTTTCTAAATATCATGCCATTTCTGGATTTCTTTTCTCCTTTTCTGAGGAAGATTAGCCCTTAGCTAACATCTGCCGCCAATCCTCCTCTTTTTTGCTGAGTAAGACTGGCCCTGAGCTAACATCCGTGCCCATCTTCCTCTTCTTTATACATGGGACGCCTGCCATAGCATGGCTTGACAAGCAGTGCTTAGGTCTACACCTGGGATCTGAACCGGTGAACCCCAGGCCGCCAAAGCTCAACATGTGAACTTACTCACTGTGCCATCAGGCTGGACTCTTCTTCTTCTTCTTCTTCTTCTTCTTTTTGGTGAGGAAAATTGGCCCTGAGCTAACATCTGCTGCCAATCTTCCTCTTATTGCTTGAGGAAGATTGTCCCTGAGCTAACATCTGCGCCAGTCTTTCTCTATTTTGTATGTGGGATGCCACCACAGCATGGCTTGAGGCACAGTGTGTAGGTCTGTGCTCAGGATCTGAACCCAAGAACGCTAGGCCACTTAAGCGGAGTGTGAACTTGATCGATATGCCACTGGGCTGGCCCCCACTTCTGGATTTTTCAGTTTCAGATATTAGCCACTGATTTCTATTTTAAAAATAAGGACTTAACTCTCTCATCCTCCCCATAAATATGCATGTACTTTCTATTTTCCTAATGTAGTAATGTTATTTTTGTCAGATCAGCATTGAATGTTTACATTTTATGAGTGTGTAAATGTTATTTGCAAGTTGTGACGCTTAGTTTACTGTTTACATTTCCTTTCTTTTATGTTTTCCCCCTGAAATTAATAATTATCTCTTTTTTAGTTTGTTTACTTAATTATTTATGTGTTTATTATCAATTAAGTCTTATACTCTCTTCTAGAAGTGGAACTCTCCATCTTAATATATTCAAATGCAATCAGCTAACTTATCAGTTTTATGTTCCCATTTTTTCTTAGACATATGCCTCCAGAGCCTTTCATCCTCCTGCTCCAGTCTGAAATGGTTGCTCTCTAAGCCTGCTGCAAAGCTGACTCCCTGGGATTGCCCTTCACTAGCAGCCTGGGTATTTCCTTCACTTATCTTCTATGTCGGGCACACTTTTTCCTGGATCCTATGACTTTTTTTCTTGGTTTACTCTCTCATTTTGGTGAGGTACATCTCCAATAGCTTCCTGAAAGGGATGCATGGTAGATAAGTCCTTTGAGACTTTGTATGTCTTTATTCTATTTTCATTCTTAATTGATCATGTGGCTGGGTGAAAAAGTCTAGGTTGTTAATTAATTTAGATCTTCAGATCTGTATTTGATGACATTGTTCCATTGTCTTCTGGCTTCCAGTGTTGCTGCTGAAGTCATTCTGATTCTTCATCCTTTGTATGTGACCTATTTTGTGTCTCGTAAGCCTTTAAGATCTTCTCTTGGACTCTAGTGTTCTGATATGTGGTGGCGTAGATCTTTGCTCATTCCTTGTGCTGAGCACTCCATGGGCCCCCTCTATTTTTTTTTACTTTCCTCTCATTCAAAACTCATATAATTCAGATATTGCACCTCCTGAACTGATTCTCTAACCTTTTTATTTTGTCCTCTCCTATTATCTAACATTATCTTTTGTTCAATTTTCTGGAATATTTCTTCAGCTTTTATCTTCCAACCCTTCTATTGAACTTTATTTTTTTTTTTTTTGAGCGAGGAAGATTGGCCTTGAGCTAACATCTGTTGCCAATCTTCCTCTATTTTGTATGTGGGACACTGTCACACCATGGCTTGACGAGCGGCGTGTAGGTCCATGCCTGGGATCTGAATCTGCAAACCCTGGGCTGCCAAAGTGCAGCACACGAACTTAACCACTGTGCCACCAGGCTGGCCCCTGAATGTTTTTTATAGTTTCCCTATTTTTGTTCAAAATCCTCTTCATCTCTAAGGCTACTAATTATATTGCCCCTCTCATTTTCTTTTGTTCCTGGAATTGTTTCTGTATCCTCTGAGAGCTTATTTTCTGTTTCTGTTTTGTTTGGTCTATTTATATGTTAACAGTGTTTTCTCCAATGCTCAGTGATCCTTGGCTGTCCACTCATCTCTTCAAGCAAGGTGCTAGAAAGCTGACTGGAAGCTTGGTATACACGGACAGAGCTGGTTGCACTTTAAGATAATATGTGTCTGGCCCAGTGGTGCAGTGGCTAAGTTCGCATGTTCCGCTTCAGCGGTCCAGGGTTCACTGGTTCAGATCCAGGGTGCGGACATGCTTCCACTTGGCAAGCCATGCTGTGGCAGGTGTCCCACATACAAAGTAGAGGAAGATGGGCACGAATGTTAGCTCAGGGCCAGTCTTCCTCAGCAAAAAGAGGAAGATTGGCAGCAGATTAGCTCAGGGCTAATCTTCGCCCCCGCCCCCCAAAAGATAATATGACTAGATGTTTTCATTATGTGACTCCTACAATTCATCTAATTATCCAAGCTTTTTCCCACCTCAGGGCCTTAGCATATGCTGTTTCTATTGTCTGTGTATTGATTAAAATGTATTTTGCTGAAGTAACAGAAATATGACTCAAGGTACCTTAAACAAAAAAGAAATATGGTAGTTCCCATAGCGGGAAGCTCAGAGGTAGAACAAATGTTACAGTTGATGTATCCAGTGGCCCAAGAGCATCATCAAGGACCAAGATGCCTTCTGCCACCCACTTTGCTTCAACCTAAGGCTGGCCCTTCAAGTTCATAGGAGCCAGGAGAAGTCAGAGCTTTGAGTTTCCTTGTTCAAGTCAGTGGGAGAGAGCACTGTCCCTCCCCTCACAATGGAAGAGAAGTCCTTCCCTTTGGTCTAATCAGGCTAATTTAGGTCACAATGCTAACTCCTGAACCAACAACTTTCACCAGGTGAATACCACACAATAATTAGCTTAGGTCTAGGTTCCTGAGACAATCAGTACTAAGAGGGTTGAGTTTACTTTGATTGACTTAGCCATTCAGGACCATTCTTGGAATATAGTGAGGAGGGGGAGAATATCCTAAAACTGCTTTGCTCTTCCTTCATAAAGGAGGGATGTTAGGAATGTTAGGGATTCAACTGAACTGCTGAAATGCTCATCTACTTCTCCTACAAGTGGCTTCAGGTCTCAGTTTAAATGTTACCTCAGAAGTGGGTCTCTCTCATTATTTTTCACCCTCACATCTTTGTTTCTCTTTTAAGTTGTAATTTTATATTATTTGGTTTGTTTACCTGTAAATTGTTGATCTCCTCTGCTAAAGTGTTAATTTCATGAGGTCAGAGACCATGTCTGCTTTATTCACCACTATATAACCAATGCCTAGAAGTATCTGACATATAATAGGTGTTTACTTAATAGTTGGTGAAGAAATGAATGAACCCAGGAATCAAGAGTACCTTCCTCTCTCACTGAGTCTCCAAAAGATATACTGAAGCTGAACACTTTTGCCATTTCTGCTGCCATGGCCATCTCAGTCCAAGTGGCTATATTCTCTTCCTTCATGTAATGGACATCTTTTGTTTTATTTGTCTAGCATTCTCCTTCTTTTGTGAACAAACTCTCTTTCCTCGATAAACCTGTTCCTTCCCCCTACTAATCATGTGATTCTGGTGGGGGCTGCTCTCATTATATCCTGCCTGATATTCACCTTCCCACCACAAGGGTAGGCACCTGACCCATCAGAGTCCTGTCCTGGGATTTTAAACACTGAAACTAAAGGAAGAGACTCAGATGGTCTCTCTTGGACAAGCTGTGACATTTGAGGGAAGGTACCATTGGTGGCCATTTCCTATCATGTCAAGGGATCTGGGTCTGAGAAAATAGAGTAAAGAAAACAGACTTGGAGGAATCCCCCTGGCACTGGTTTTAGTTTTCCCTACAGCCAGCCACATCCCAGCCCATCCCCCAGTTTGGTTATGTAAACCAACAAATTCCCTTTTTTGCCCAAATAGGTCTGAACTGCATTTCAGTTATCTGTTACCAAATGAGGCCCAGCATCCCACATGTCTGTGATAGCCTTTTGACTGGTCTCTTCATTTCCATTTATCTGCTCTAATCTATTTTCCTCCCACAGAGCGATCTCTTCAAAATTTATATCCTGCCGATGAAGAGCACAGGCTGGGTTAGACTCTCAGCTCCACCCTTTATTATCTGAGTTTCCTTGAGAAAGTTACTTAACCTGCCTGCACCAAGGTTTCTAAATCGGTAGAAAGACGATGATGACATCTCAAAAGGTCATTGTGAGACTCGAAGAAGAAAAGTACACTTAGTGTACTTAATAAGCACTCATTTGATGTTAGCTAGTAGTGGTATCAGCAGTGGTAACTCAGATCATGTCACTGCCCTACCTACCTCACTGACCTAGTTTCACACCACCCTGCTCACTAGGCATTAGTGACTTGCCTATTACCTATCCACTAACTTTGTGGCTCCTGATGGGATGGCCTGAGGGAGGAGGGCCTTAGGGCCTTCATACAGGCAATTCCCTCTCTTGAAATGTTCTCCCTGACCCTCCTTACTTGGCCTTGCTAACTCTTCATCCTTTTGCTTCAGCTCAAATGTCACTTGCTTCACTTCACTAATCAGTTAGGATCTATGAGATCCACAGGTATACTCCCTTCATAGAACCAGCAGTACTATGATTTCGTACCAAGTTGGGTAGAAGAATCGTTCACAGATAGTCTTCACGCAGATTACACTGACATCTGTTTTGATGGGTAGGTGCTTATGCTGTGCACCCTGTTAAATATTTTGAATATCATCCTTGTGTAGAATCTGTTATTTCCTTCAAAGCAATTATCACAATCAATTTGCATATACTATATATAGTATATACACAGAAATACATATATATGTACTATATATATATTAGAGAGAGCTGTTTCTTCTCTACACTATACTCCATGCATGTAGAGATATATATGTTTTGTTCATCCTGTATACCTAATGCCTAATAAAACAGTTGGCACATAATTGGTGTACAATGTAATGAATATTTGTTGAAAGAATGAATTTTTTTGGCAACTCCTGGAAAAATTAAACTGGGGATGTGGCAACTAGTCTAGGTCCTGATAGAACTGGAAACAGACTCTTGGGCATGGGGGTAGGGTAGGTAAGTTGCTAAGAAAAGACTGGTTACAGGGTTGTTCCAATCTCTCACCCACCTGAGCTGCTTGAGTTGATAAGGAGGTAGCAGGTGCCAAAGAGAACTTGCTTCCTCATCCTACACTATTTCACTCATCTCTGGCTGGTTTGGCTTTCCCTATGGGATCAGTTCTGTGGTCTCTCTACATGCAAGGGGACCCACGTGGCTTGGCTCCACTGGGAACCCAGGGCTGGGAAGCCAAATAGCCCAAATTCTTCTCACGAATTGTGGTCAGACTGTTGCTGTCGGTCTGCAGGTGATGTCCCCATCCTTCAAGTCCAGTTTCCTCATCTTTCTCACTTTATATCTAGGGTCCCTAAACCCTGCCTCATGGCCTTCTCTGTTTCAGATCCCTGGGTTCTTATTCTCTCTAATTTGTTCCCTAACTCTCAACTCTGTGCTGTGTTTAAATGGAAGTATTTTCTTTCCCCCCTGGCTTTTGGCCAGCAGCTTCAGTTCTTCACCATGTAGGCCTCTCCTCATGACATGGCAGCTGGCTCCTCCCAGAGTCAGTGATCCAAGAGAGAGAGGAAAGCAGAAGCCACAATGTCTTTTATGATTCAGCATCAGAAGTGACATACCATCACTTCTGCCATATTCTTTTTTTTTTGGGGGGGGAGGAGGATTAGCCCTGAGCTAACTGCTGCCAATTCTCCTCTTTTTGCTGAGGAAGATTGGCCCTGAGTTAACATCCGTGCCCATCTTCCTGTACTTTATATGTGGGATGCCTGCCACAGCATGGCTTGCCATGTGGCACCATGTCTGCAACCAGGATCCGAAATGGCGAACCCAGGGCCACCGAAGCAGAACGTGTGCACTTAACCGCTGTGCCACCTGGCAAGCACCACTTCTGCCATATTTGATTGGTCACACAGACCAACCCTGATTCAGTGTGAGAGAGGACTACACAGGATGTGAACACCAGGAGGGAGGAATCATTAGGAGGAATCATTTCAGAGACTGGGTACCAGAGAAGGGTTAGAGGAATTTGGGGAAGGAAGAAGAAGCTTTAGGACTTGAAGAAGGGAGATGCAGGAGACATTAGCTGAATGCCTGTTATGGGCCAAGCCCTTTATATCAAGTAATCTATATGAATCTTTTCCACAACACTAAGGGGTAGATATTATTCCCATTTTTCATATAAAGGAATTGAAGCACAGAGAAAATTAAGTGTCCAAAATCAAATCCAGTAAGAGTCAGGACTTGTACACCACACATGGGTCTATTACATTTTGTATGTACCAAAGGGTGGGGTATGTGCTACTGGTGGTATGAAAAGTAATTGTAGTTAGTATAGAGACATAGCATTAAATAATATTGAAAGTACAAAAATTAAATGTTTTTCAATCTTCTGATTATGTCAAGAGAAAGCTTCGATTTGGAAGACATGCCTTATTACCTAACACTTGTTAATTTCTCTTTTTAAGAAAGAGAGGGCAGGCCACAGGCTCAGCACTTTTGACAATGATATTATTTTGGTAGAATTTAATATATTTCATTTTAATTGTATTTATTTTTTATAGTTACTTTGTGTTTCTGGGCTGGTAATACTGATTTTAAATTTACTAAAGGAATATAAAGTTAAATTCTCTATTTAAGACATACAAAAATTTTAAGTAATAGACAATAGTTCAAGTGATACTTGGGCGTGACAAAAATTGTAAGGAGAGTACTGACTGAGGTTTACTGCCGTCCCATTAGTTCTAGATTGAGGGGGAAGAACGTTTGAAGTTCCAGCCTCAGCCAGATTAGCTACGGGCACTAGCTGGATAGAATCACAAGTTAAAATTGACAACCAATCCTTTCCTGTGATGTTTCCTAAGCATTTCTCTTTTATCCAATGAATTACTCAGGACTGGTGGGCAGTCTTATAGACGGAAGATTAACGGAGCTGAGAATGAGGAGTTTGGTGTGAAACCTAAACGTTTTGCCCTATTCACCCGCCTCTTGCAAGTCAGGTGTGTCTGGTGGAGACAATACAGTGGGGGAACGTCCAGAGGCAGAAAGGGACATAGTATATGCGATTCCCAATCTCTTAGGTCCGTGATCCAATTGTTTTGGGGTCCTCCAATACTTCCATGCTACTGCATCTTCACAAAGTTTCTGTGGGTAAACGAGCAGGACCAAAGTTTTAGGACATAAGGGCTGTGGTTCCGATTTTCTATATTGGAGGGGTTTGGGGTAGCGGGACAATGTGGCTGGAAGGGGGTTTCTAAAGTTGCGTTTTGTACATGATTTTACATGATTACGGGAACAACTCAAGGGTCCAAATAGGTGGTGGTCGGGGTATCCTAAGTATCAGGGCCAAGCTTAGTCCCAGAAACCTGCTAACAGTTTCGGCCCCCGCGAAGCGCCCCTCCTTTCCACAACGTTCCTTCTGGGCGTTTGTCAGCGTCCCAAACCGTCCACGTATGAGGTCACTCTCCCAGGTCACGTGCTCGAGCCCGCGGGAGCGCCACATCGCCAGCCGCGCCCCTCCACCCCCACCCTACCCACGTGACCCGGCCTACTTTCTCCCCGCCCGACCCAACGCCTCGCCCGGGAAGCCCCGCCCCACGCAGCGCGCTCGGCCTGCGAACCTACCCCCCGCATCCTCCTGGGCTCGAGCGTGGCCCACGGCCCCACGTGTTTCTTCGTGTCCAATGGGAGCCGGCGCCCGGGCGCGAAGGGGCGGGGAGAAAAGGACGACTTCGTTACGCTGCGAGAAAGGGGCGGGGCCTGCAACGTCGGACTGAACGAGGGGACGCAACGGAGGCAGGCCGGAGCCGCTGCCGTCGCCATGACCCGTGAGCACCGAGACCCCCTCCCCTTGCCCTTTTCTCCCCGTCCGCCCCGAACACCACTGCCGAGTCCTGCCATTGACCTCCTCTTGGCCTCCCCAGCGAGGCCTTTCTCAGGGAGCGCTCTTTAGCACCTTTCACACTCGGCGCCCGGAAATCGGCCCTCTGCCCACCGCCACTTCTTGAGAACCCCCCCTCAAGTCAGGCAGAGGCCCTCCCTGACCTTCTGCGGTGTGGTGAGAAGCCCTGTGCGCTGTGATAGGCGCAGAGCCCCTGCCCCGCGTCCCAGCCCATCCCCCACAGAGACCCTAAACCGTCCACACACACCACCTCCACCTGTCTAGGCTCCCGGGCCGCCCCGAAACTCGGAACACGCCTGTAGCAGGCTCCTCGGGACTGTCCGCCCTCCACCCCGCAGTGTGACCTGCCCCGTGGCAGCTCGCCGGCCCCCTCCCCCCCGGTCAGCAGCCTAGGACCCGAAATGGGCCGGAGTCGGGGCCCGGGCAATGAAGTGTTGGACCCTACCAGTGTCCGGGTGAGGGAGCAGGGTCGCCAGTGTGTGGCCGGAAAGGCCTCCGGACTCACCTTTTACCTTCTTTCTTTAGGCGGTAACCAGCGCGAGCTCGCCCGCCAGAAGAATATGAAAAAGCAGAGCGACTCGGTTAAGGGAAAGCGCCGAGATGACGGGCTTTCTGCTGCCGCCCGCAAGCAGAGGTAGCCCCAGGGAGGGGCGGGCTGGGGAGGGGTGCGACCTGGGTTAGACCGAGGGTTGTACCAGGAAAGAGAGCTACCTCAGGGCTTACATGTGGACTAGTCGTGAGGGGCAGAGTACATTGCTTCCTCTAGGGTTTTATTTCCTCCCCACCCTCCAAATTGTTAGCTCACAGCCTTACAGGAAGGGTCTGGGGCGGGTGCCTGCCCTCGGTCTGATTTCTGAGTGCCCCTGGGTCTGACCTTAAGGGCAAGGGCAGGGAGCTTCACATTTCAAATGCAGTAGTGGTTATGACAGCCTGGTACTTTTGGCCCTCCTTGCTGTTTGTTTCTCCTCCCATCTCCCAGCCTTCTCACTGGTGTTGCTGGGTGTGGTACCCAGCACAGAATAGACTTGGGCCTCTGTGGCCAGACTTCTGACCCGTTGGGCGACAGCCAGATAGAGACTGATTGCCTTTTGAGCCTCAGCTCTCTTCCTCTTGTTCTCCTAGGGTGGGAATACAGCAGCCACACGCTGAATTTTGTCCCATCCACTTCCATCTTATCCTTGTGCCCTTCATCCCCCTGCATCTTGTCCTTTTTGCCCTCTGGTACCTCCCAGTGCCCCATCATCTCTACCCCCAGGGACTCGGAGATCATGCAGCAGAAGCAGAAAAAGGCAAACGAGAAGAAGGAGGAACCCAAGTAGCTTTGTGGCTTCGTGTCCAACCCTCTTGCCCTTCGCCTGTGTGCCTGGAGCCAGTCCCACCACGCTCGCGTTTTCTCCTGTAGTGCTCACAGGTCCCAGCACCGATGGCATTCCCTTTGCCCTGAGTCTGCAGCGGGTCCCTTTTGTGCTTCCTTCCCCTCAGGTAGCCTCTCTCCCCCTGGGCCACTCCTGGGGGTGAGGGGGTTACCCTTTCCCAGTGTTTTTTATTCCTGTGGGGCTCACCCCAAAGTATTAAAAGTAGCTTTGTAATTCCTTGAGCGCCTGGTTTGACTGGGGATTTGGGGGGATGGGGATGGAGGAATGGCTGCCCTTTCCCACCAAAAAGGGAGAGAACTTTAGACTCTAAAAGGTTGTGGGTATGTAGACTAAGTGACACATCACAGAAAAATCCTTTATTATACTACAACAAACAGACAAGTATTCTGGGTATATGGTAGAGGAATCCTCTAAGAACCATGGGGACTTCTTTTCTCTGATTTTTGTCCCTGACCCGGACCTTGAACACCATCCCAAGGATGGAGTTGAGGGCGTAAGAAGGAAGGCTCCAAGACCTAAGTTTATGCCCCTCTTCCTCATTCTTCCTCAGTTTGTTTGCCTGCTTGAAAGTTGGCCCCAAAATCCTGCTGCTCACTGACTTTCCACGGTCAGCTGCTCTCAAGTGTTCACATTCTCTTCTGTCATTCCTCATGGTATGAGGGTGGTTTTTGTCTTCCCACTTCCTTTGACCTTAAGACCAGGATTAAAACCTAGGGTAGTTTCTGTGCTCCTTTCTTCTTACATCCCTGTGCCCAGGGCTGAACTGCTTATTTTCCTTTCTGTCTCTCAGGACAGAGCCAAGTAAGTCTTTAGTCCCTGTTCTTTCCCTGCCCCCATCTCCACCATGACAGCCAGGAAAGGGCTGGTGCCACACTGTCTGCTGGGATCAGCAGTGGTTCCTGAGCCGCTGACTTGGGAGTTAGGCTTTTCAGCTGGCTGAAGATGTAATGGTAGCTCCAGTGAGTCAGATAGTCTGCCCACGGCATTGGGGTATGTATGGCTACTTTTTCCAATTAAGACATAGTATTGACTTCAGCCTAAAGGGAGATGACTGCCCATTGTGTCTTTGAGGTATCTGCTGGGCTGAACAGCTCCTCTGAGCCAAGACTAGGGTACACCTCAGGGGAGCCCCAATTTGTTATCTGGCGATACTGATGCGATGGCACTGTCTCTTGAAGATAGGAGGAGGCTGGGGATCCTGGGTGGGGGACTGACAGAGTGGTGCCAGGAGCAGCCCCAGATAGAGGAGTACACAGGCCCAGCAGGAGGCAACCTTGACCCAGAAGGTAGCCCAGCTACCTGTGGTGAACGTCTTTTCCAGTTCTGCTCCCTCATAGCTGTAGAACCAAAGTCTCTGGTTAGAAAATATGCAGGGCCTTAGCTTTTAGACCTGTCTTACCTCTCCACCAAAGAATGTGGCAGACCCATGTGTGTCTCCTGAGAACCATTAGGACTGGCCTTGAATTGCTCTTTTGCTAAAATAGCGAGATTTTCAGGAGAGTATCCCAGGCCCACCTCCATCTTACCTGAACCAGCTGGTAAGGGTAACCATGACATAGAGTGATGCAAGGAACAAGACGAAGTGGAAGGCAGAATAGCTGTAGGAAAGATGCTGGGCTTGCACAGGAGGAGCTGTAGAGGTCTCTTGGTCAGCTGGCTTGGCGGCCCCACCCCTTTGCCCTGGAGACAGAAGGGCTGCTGGAAGCAGTGCTGCTGAAACACCTCTTCCCTCCCGACCCCAGCTTTTGTGAAGGTGCTTGAGGGCTCTTTGGCATTCTCCAGAAATCTACACTTTATTATGTGGATCCTCACTTGACACTCACCTTCCTCTGGCACCACTATTTTGGGGCAGCAGAAACAGAGTGAGGGCTTCTGTAAAACAAAAGGCAGCATGTTTGGAGTGACTTTAAGAAGAATGTGAGGGTATTAACATAGGAAACTCCCCTTCTTTGAAAAGATTAGTCTGGTGTAAAAGTGGAGGCACACCTGGGTGCAAAATAGCTCCAGCATATAACTGGCTGTGGGAACTTTGGTAAGATGTTTAACCTTCTGTGCCTCGATTTCTCCATTTGTAAAGTGGAGCAAATACCTACCTCACAGGGTTGTTGTGAGGATTAAATTAAATGAGATTATGTATAAAGTATCTAGCACAGTGCCTAGCACATTGTGGGTACTCAATAAAAGGTAATAGCAGCTAGAATCTGAGCATTCTGGGTAGAGGTTGGTGGGATGTGTGTGTGTGTCTGTTGTGAGTGGGGAGGGGCACTGGGGATATTGAGCTCTCCGTCCTCACCTGGAACTCATAGCTGTAAACCTTGACAATCCACAAGGGCCCAAATACCTCAGCCAGGTAGGAAGCCTCAACACTGAGAAAGAAGAGAGAGTTCTCAAACGGCTCAGTCAAATAGCAAGAGGGATTGCCTGAGGGCATTTACTGCCAACTCTGCCATATTGGTAACTCTCAGGGGGGTACTGTGCCCCCGGAGCCCCTTTCCCTGAAAGATTTAGAGATCTTTTCATTTGAGGGCCCTAAAATCTTTGCACATATCTTTAATTCTCAAGTCATTACCCGTACCCCCTTCATCTCATACAGATCATCTGACAGTGCTATTCTTAGAAATCATTTCTGTTCATGGGGAGCATTCCTCACTCGTCTTGCTCTAAAGTTTAAATAAACCATAGTCCCAGTCTGCTGACTATCCTTCCCTGTCCTGGGCATCCTCCCTTCTGGCACACCTCTCCCCTTGACACCTTTACGCACCAGGCAAGAAGCACACAAGTATACATGATGCCAGCACTCAGTACTGCTACAGAAGTATCTGGTGTTTGGGGTTCCATTTTACTCAGGCCAGGCAGGCACAGGGTGTGATTCTGTCCTTGAAGGATTACTGAGGGGGGGGGGCAACAGAAGAGAGGTGGTAAGAACAGAGAGCTAAGTATTTGGCAGGAGCAAAGAAAGGTTTTAGCATGAGGGGTCCAGGTCCTGTCCTTACCACTCTCTGGAGGACGGCTGGATAGCGCAGAGAAGGTCAGGTACATGATATAGCAGCTGATGACAGAGGCTTGTAGAAGGCCAGAGCGGGGTTGCTCTGGGGAGAATGGGGATCACTGCTTAGTCTACAGGGTAGTAATTTCCTCCACTTCTACCCCCACTTGCACTTCTGTCTCCCCACTCTTTGCGGGAAGCAGAGAATTGACTGAGATTAGGGAGGCTGATGAAATTTGCTATATATGCTAAAGGCCCCCAAAATCTGGAATGTTGCAAGGCATGTACCCACTGAGGCGGATGCAGGGAGCGATGGAGAGGAAGGAGAGGAGGCCACAGAAACAAAGGTGCAGACTAAGTAGCATCTTGTTGAGCAGGCAGCCAGCTGGGTGTGTGTAGTGGCGGAACAGGAGCACAGCTGTCACACCTGCCATGCTGTAGAATCCTAGGGTGGCCAGCAGCACAGCTAGGAACCATCGGCAGTCTTGGGCTGCACCCATCTGCCTAAGGGTAGGAGGTAGGCAATGGCTTGCGGCTCCAACTCTTTACCCATTACCAACTGTTCCTCCTCTCTCAGAAGACTGATGTGACTACCCATCCCACTAGGCCCACAGAGTCATCACATTCTTGAGCTTTTTGTACTGCTCAGAGGGAAGCTATGGGACCATTGACCTGTCACAGCCCAGCTCCACTGGGTCTGGTAATGTCAGACAACCTTCCCAGGAAGAGCCTTTAGGATTATGTGCTCGTTACCAGTTCTTGTTCCAGGAATGGGCAAAGGCTGTGATAAGCACCAACTGCAGCAGGATGAATGTGAAGCCTCCACAGATGCCAATGTAATGCCAGGCTGCACATGGGGCATCAATGGCAAAAAGCAGATTATTTCATTACTCCTGGTCCTTTTCCTACACTCTCTTTTTCTTAGAAAATCTTTTAGCTTACTCCTGATCAGGATGTGAGATGAAACGTACCTGGGAAGAGATGCTCATCAGGGATGCAGAAGGCAACAGCACAGAGAGCTAGCAGGAACAGCAGCTTGAGGACCCAGAAGCTGGTTAGGAGGGAAAGAGAAAACCAGACTAAGAAGAAAAGGCAAAGAAGAGTGAACAGCGCCTAGAGAGGAAGGCAAAGGAGAAAGCAAAACTATAGGAAAGGGGAGAGAAGAGAACTAAGCATAGGGAAGGAGAAACCAGTCCTGTCAGATGGGCTGGAAACAGGCCTGTGGCAGCCTTCCCCAAATTCTCTCAGATGCCTAAATAATCATATCCGGACAATGTTTTACAGTTGAAAAAGGGTTTGCATATAATAACCCCACTGTTAGCTCCATTTTAGAAACTAGAAGCTCAAAGGATAAGAGTGTAGCTCGTGGTCACACAGCAAGTACGGTGGAAGGAGGGACTTAAACCTGTTTTCTGTTTTTTTACAGTGCTATTACTTCATCTTGGGATTTCCTTTACTCAGTCTACTTCCCTCCCTATCCTCTCCCCACCCAAAGAATACACACAAACCTATTATGCAGCTGTGCCCGCGGGCTGGTGGGGGATTCGAGGTGGACCAGCAGCACAGCCTGCAGCAGGTGGAAGGTGGCAGTTCCTGCACATACTCGGTACACAGCCCCAGAGCCACTGAGCACTGGGCAGTGAGAGTGGCCAAACAGATGGGCACACAACTCTGAGGGCATCTGGATCTGGAAGGGAGGATGCATGTGAGAAATGGCAGGGCAAGTCATGCATAGAGAGGTACCTACTTCTCATGGGCATGTCCACTCATTTGCCCCCGCCCCCAATCTGAATCTCTTGTCTATCTCAGGGTTTCTCCTTTTATCCTTTCCCAGTTGCAGCCCAACCCTCTCCCACTTACCCCATGTGCCTTGCCCCAGACCCTTTCTACTACTGTCCTTGACAGCAGGAGGCAGCAGACTGCTGAGGCCCCTACATGGAGGAGGATGTAGAACAGGCGGCTAGAAGTAGACTCTGTGAGAAGGGGCCACCTAGAATGGCAGCAGCAGGTACAGGGAACAGGCCCACAGCGGGTCACCTGGTGATAAAACATGCAGGGCAGCAAGGTGGAGATTTGCTGAGGAGAGGCTTACATTAATGTATGTGTGAGGTTAACCCATGAGGCTGAATTCCAAAGTTTCCCCTTCCCTTTTCTTCTCCCTTTTACTTAGGAATTCTCAGAATGTCTGGTTCCAAGCTATTTAGGATTGCCTTCCACTGACATCGGGTAGAGCTTTTATCAAAAGAGCTTACTTTCCTGCAGGCTTGAGCAGACCTTCCTAAAAGCCGAAGTCACACCTGGCCTCTAACCTTTCCCTAGACCTAAACATCTGGTACTGGGAACGTAGGAGTCTTGGAGGCATCGGTAGTCTTGGAGGCAAAGAAGCAGAAGGGCCTCAGAGGGGAAAGGAAGGCCTATCATCTTGATTAGCTCCCGTGGGTTTTCCTCCTCAGCTTCGGCCACCATTCCCTTCCACTTTTTCAGATAACTCTTGCTCTAGGGAGCTTTCAAGCCTCTCTGCCCAAGTACTGTCTCACCTGATAGAAGGGAGGATTTACCATGACACTGCTGACTCCACTGCGTTGCTGTGTCAGGCGGAGGGAGGTGCTGGGGCCCGTGACGGCTTTTGCACCCATCACCCTTGTCCCAGGGATTAGGCCCAGGTCCACCAGATGGAAGGTAGATGAGAAAGTAGCAGCTTTCTTTTGTCCTCAGTTCATTGGACTGCGGCTGTGCTGGGCTGTGTTGGGGCCGGTGCTGGGGCCGGTCGCCTAGCCCAAGGCAGGATGGGGAGGGACTTCAGGAGAAGAACACCGACCTCCAGGATGTGGTAAATGCAAATGTCCCTGTGACTTTTCCCCAGGGCCTGTGGGTCACTCCGCCTCTTCTCCCCAGATTAGAGAGCAGTTTGCATATCTGACTTCCTGTGGATTAGTTTCATAATTGGTTTAGGATTAGACGTTAACCATCCTGGTGGAACAGAATTCTTGGGGGTTTGTTTGTGGAGGGGGGATCTAGGTGAAGAGGAGGGAAGGATATAGGGTGGGAAGGTCTGGAGTGGTGACGGGCAAGGTCTGGGCAGGGCCTTGCAGAAAACACCGTAGAAGCCCGAAAGAAGTCTGAGAGGCCAACTGCTTTCCTCGCTGAAGCTTCTAGAACCAGAGCATTAATGAAGGTGTGGCCCAGGGCCAGCCCCGCCTCCTTTTCTCCCGGCGGAAGGTGCGGGGCAGCTACCGGAAGTCCTAGAGGCGCGGGGCGGGGCTTGTGCGGCGGCGCCGGGGGATCGATATGGCGACTGAGGGGGACGTGGAGCTGGAGTTGGAGACTGAGACCAGCGGTCCGGAGCGGCCTCCTGAGAAGCCAAGGAAGCATGACAGTGGTGCGGCGGACCTGGAGCGAGTCACCGACTATGCGGAGGAGAAGGAGATCCAGAGTTCGAATTTGGAGACGGTGAGGTGGGCCTGGAGCGTGTCTGGGCGGGCCGAGAGCAGAGGGGGCTCTGCGGCCGTAACTGAAAGCCCCGCTCCAGGACGGGGCCCCATCCCGATGGTGGGAGGAGGCAAGAGGGAAGCTGAACGTCACTGGAGCCCGCCTTTTGCGAAAGTAGCTTGATGGAGATTCGGTTTAAAGTGGATCTGAGGTGCACAGAATCGAATTAAATATAGGCCTTGGTTTCTGATACACTCGTCATCGTGAACACACACGTTTTTAGATTATTGCGAGTTGTGGGTAGCACAGCAGTAATTGGATCTGTTTTTCCCATAGGCCATGTCCGTGATTGGAGACAGACGGTCACGGGAGCAGAAAGCCAAACAGGAGCGGTAAGTCTTCCAAACGCAACCAGCCCACCAGCCCCTTTCCCCCAGACAAAAATAAAAGTCATCGTTAAGCCCTTGTACCTTTCTCCCACTCTATCATCAGTTCCTGCAGATGTAAGGTTTACAACTTTACTCTTCTGTTGGTTGAAGGAAAGGCCTCTTGGCAACGCCTGCTGCCTGCTGTAGACTCCAGGGGAAGGGATAGGGATGTTAGGTGAGGGGGTGGGAGTCATTTTGTCTTTCTTTTCACTCAGTATTGTTTATCAAGAGTCCTTTATTTGTAAGGCAATGATCCTTCCTGGGAGTTTACGGTAGAGGTAGAGAATGAGAACTAATGTACGTGAATATTTGCAGGGAGAAGGAACTGGCAAAAGTCACTATCAAGAAAGAAGATCTGGAGCTGATAGTGAGTAGTAATGCCTAACTAGTGTATGGGCAGGGGAAGTTACTTTGCTTAATTTAGGTTGTTTCCTGAAACAAGTAGAGTCAGCATGGTTTGGTGGCCTATGTTAATGCCTGGGAGGAGACTTAGGTAACATCACGATCCTTTTCCTGCAGATGACAGAGATGGAGATCTCACGAGCAGCAGCAGAACGGAGCTTGAGGGAACACATGGGCAACGTGGTAGAGGCTCTTATTGCCTTAACCAACTGATTTGTACTTTTCTCAGACCTACCCACTGGATTAACTTATTTCAATAAAGATTTGTCCTTTTTTTGTTGTTTTATCATCTTGGATCAGGTGTATTGTATATTGTATTTCATTGAGAAAATTTACATGCTAGAGTATAACTGAATTTAAGTGACACTCCTACCCTATCCCTTAATGAACCTAGGTGGAGGGGAAGTGTAGAAGAGCACCTCACTTTCAGATGCAGATGCTAGGTGGCAGGCCAGGCTTATTCATCTGCCTAGCTTTCATTTAACAGTATTCAAGGTACATCTGGAGTCTCAGCACAGTTACTGTACCCCATGGAATGTGTCTCCAGGGCAGCTTATGAACAGCTGAAAGGCCAGTACCTTCCTAAGAGCCACTGTACATAGATATAAATCACCAAACCAGTTTATAAGCCACTTTGAGTTAGAATTTAGATACTGAGGTGGGAACATGGTAAGTACATACAATAGAAGATATCAAAGGTTAGCTCCTAAGTAGAGTTAATCTATAAAAGATTTTGATTTAATACTTGAATTTTGAACCATAACACTTATACCTTACATTCCATTTCCTATCCTGGAGAGAAGACAATTTTACTTTAAAAGATGATCAACTTAGGCCAAATCACCTTTGCTGAGCTTGTTTCCTCAACTGTAAAATGATACATACCTGATAGATTATTCTAAGAATTGAGCTGGTGAATGCAAAATGCTTGGCCTAGTACCTGCCTCAGAGCAGACACTCAAATGTCAGCTACAAACACTTTCCCGAAAGAATTTCAAGGTCTTACTCATTTTGGCTCTAGGATAATTCTTAGATTGTATCCCCTCTCTGAAACACAACAGTGATTTATATTCGTTTTTATGTGTATTACCTCATGGTATATTTGCATTTGTATTTTTACTCTAGGACATTTAAGGATTTATGAGCGGTATTCTAGTCAGACATTTAAAGGATGTGAAAAGACCTTGGCATTCTCATTTTTTTAATGCAATCAAAAAAATAGCCTTCCCACTGGTTAAATGTCATTCCTTATAATCCCTAGGACTCATAGTGCTCTGCCACGTGCATGGTGGTTATGTAGCACAAATTAAACGGAAAAATCATTGAATTTAACTCTAGCATGATGTGACTACATTTCAACTTAAGGGCACTGTGCCCTCCTTTGGTACATGAGCTGGGCAAGGAAAAGATACTGGTAGGTACCTGGATTCCCCATTTCACGGGTCAACTTTTGTTCTATATAACAGCTACTGTTTAGAGAGCAAGGACAACCACATATGTATTTGCTTATGGAATGTCTGGGTGCCACTTAGAATACAGCCTGTCTAGCATCTGTGTTTTGGAGATGAAAGAGGATGATCAAAATGTGCCAGACAAGGCCCGGCTATCTTTTATTTTCGTTAATAGGTCTATACTTGTCAGCCTGCACATTTTATTTCCATTATCATGCTAAAAAACTTCTTGGTGTATGATTCCTTTATTCCTCGACACACATACATAAATGGATCAAAAAGTTTGTTCACTTAGAAAAATTGATGCCAACCGAAAATGCAAAACGGGTTTCAGTGAGCTTAGATTTCTTGTAAGGTAAAAGTAATACGCTGTCCACTTAACATGCCCATGTTTCTAACCCAAGCTAAGGAGCTGGAAAAAGAAACTTGGAATAGTCCCAAGTGAATTTGGGAAGGGATAGAAGTAATGAAATCTACGATTTCTCAGAAATAGTTTTCAGTGGGAGTCTTCTAATCCTACCCTGGATAGTCTTTTCTGTGGGTTTCTCAGCATGAGTCCAAACCACACAAAGCACCTTCAGATAGGTTGCCCAGTGTCACATGTACGGCAGTATGTCCAACAGGCTGGATACTGGGGCCATGTAAATAATGGTAAAAGCAAATCAAGGACCAGATGCTGAGACTTCCCCTTGTGTCCCATAGCTGGAAGGATAAGTAGTTAAACTCTAAGTAGTTTTCCGCTTCTTGGCAGATGGCCGTTCAAATACATCTCGTACCCCAGCTGCCTTTTGTTTAAAGAACTTTGTGTTCTGAGCACTCTCTTGACCCCATGCTGAGTCGAATGAGGTGGTGTCTTGATCCACAAGGTGCGTGTATTTGGTACGACCAGACCGCCCAAAGTTCTTGACCTGAAGGAAGGATAGACAATAAGTTACACGACCAAACATTTCATGTCCCAGCCCTCAATACATTACTTTTTTCTCTCGTGCTATTAAGGTACCCCATACCTGCATGACTTTGGGAAGAATAGTTTTGTTGAAATGATCCTCCAGGGTAGGTGCGCTGAAATCTCTCTTGTATACCTCTTCATCCTCATCCTGTGGAAAAGACTCTGTCAGTCTTGTGATTTTATTTCTGTATAGTCAAACCCCAAATTTATTAAACTCTACGACACGGGATACAAAGAAAGCAGCGTAGGTATCGAACTTTTTCTTCAAGAGCTTATATCTAGTGGAGATGATACTCCTTTTTTCCTTTGTGTTGTCTTCTTAAGTGTAGACATTTCCTGAAGGTTGGCTATATTCTCTCTGCACTCAATATGTTCATTCACTCATATGACTTCAACTTGGTACAGGCCTCTCAAATCTCCGATCCTGAATTTTCTACTGCCCATTATATATCTTAGCTTGGATATTCTGTTGGGACTTCAAACTCACATCTAAGGTGAAAATCATTTCCCCAACCTTTTCAAACCAGCCTTTCCTGATTTAACTTTTTCTGCTAATAGGACCAACATTCTCTCAATTACCTAGATTCAAAATCTGTGCAGAATCAATTGACACTTCTTATAAACTCTCAACACCTGGGTTATTAAAGGTTCTCTCTGCAATCAATCTTACTCACTGCCACTGGATTAATGTTTCTAAAACAACTCTCATTATACCTATTCCTTGCTCAAAACCCTCAGTGGGTCTCTATTTTATTAAATAAGCACGACTCTGCGTAGTAGTCAAAGACAAATACTTTACAGCCTTAATTTACCTCTCCTTGTACTTTCCTTTACAGCTGTTACTTTCTGCCTCCACTCCTGGTCCCTTCACCTGGAATGTCTTCCTACCACTGAATGTCAGAAAGTCTACATCTTAAAAGTCACCTCTTTTATGTCACCCTTTTCAATCTTCTACCAAATATAACATCTCTCTCTTCAAAAATCCCATAGTACTTTCACTCTTCCTCTTGTTCCAGTATGTATTTGCCTTAGCTCCATTTTTAGATTGTAAGCCTTCTGAGGGCAAGGATTATCCTCTAGCAGTGCTCAACAGTAGTGCCCTTTATACAGTACATGCTCAAAAGGTTATTTACTTAATAAACTATATAAAATAACTACAGAAAACAGTTTCAAATCAACATTAGGTAAGACTATGATACAGGTTATACATGTGCTGAAGGAATTAAAATAGCACCATCTTGATTAAGGAAAGTTTCATGGAAGAGCTGAGTCCTTTAACCCAACATAGTTTTGAAGTATTCTTTTCCCTTTAGCTATAGAAAGGCCCAGTTTAAGGGTAGAACAATTAAACAGTTTTTATGAGATCTACTTTTCTCCTTGTTAAAAGTCTGAGATGTCATTTTTTTTTTTTTTTAAACATTGGCACCTGAGCTGATAACTGTTGCCAACCTTTTTTGCTTTTTCCTTCTTCCTCTCCCCAAAGCACCCCCAGTACACAGTTGTATATTCTAGTTGTGAGTGCCTCTGTGGTTGTGCCATGTGGGATGCTGCCTCAGCATGGCCTGATGAGCGGTGCCATGTCTGTGCCCAGAATCTGAGCTGGCGAAACCCTGGGCCACTAAAGCAGAGCCCACGAACCTGCCCAGGAACCTACCCACTTAGCCACGGGGCCGGCCTGAGATCTGTCATTTAACCTCAGAAGCCATTTCAACTTCACTCTCCTTGTCCAGAAGAGAAGAGTCAATATTTGAGTATGTGCACCAAAAGGCTTTCACATAAACCTTTCCTTATGTTTCTTAGCCAGCAATCCACTGCTTCTCTAAGAAGTTTGATTATTAAAGCTGCTGAAATGCTTAAGAAGTGATGCTTTATGACTCTGCAGCAGTATAAGAAGTAATTCATAATCTTCACTGACTCCAATCTAGAAAACTACATACACTGGAAAACTACATAATAAGAAAACATTTCCTGCTGAGCAGATATACTGAAACTGATTTTGGAGGGGAGTAAGGAACCCTCCACTGAAGTTTTTACATTTTACTGGTATCTACAGTGAAAGGCAGGAATTTA
Organism: Equus quagga; assembly: GCF_021613505.1. Lineage (NCBI taxonomy): Eukaryota > Metazoa > Chordata > Mammalia > Perissodactyla > Equidae > Equus > Equus quagga. The sequence goes on from NC_060268.1 coordinate 40,735,182, forward strand.
GCTGCAGTGGGGATACTTAGGGTTTGAGATACAGCATGTGAAAAAGTCAGTCTAGTTTCTGATACAAATTTAACATGAAATAATTTAACAAACCACAAGAGTAATAAATGCAATCAATTTTCCCATTCCCTTTCCTTCTCTCTATTAAGGAATTATCACTGGTGCTAATTCAAATAGTTTGGAAGAAGTCTTCATCACTTTACACAGAGCTAAGAGACTGGTAATTTGACTTTGGTCTTGATGTGCAGGACAACTGAGATGATGGCATTATACATAATGGTTAGATAACCATTTTTCTGGCTAGTTAGGCTTAGTCACTTTCAGTCAGCTCAGAGTGAGTTAAACTTTCACCACGCAAATATGAATTAATGTAAAGCTATTTACAGAGCTTGGTTTCACATAACTCAAATTTCTCACTTGGCTGTGAATAATATCTAAGTGATTTTGGGGACCTTAGTAGTTTACTATCTATATAGATCACTCTTTCTCTATTTCAGTTCCTCAATTCTTCTATTATATCATTTCCTCCTGAGAACTAGGGCCAAAAGAGAAGAGGTGCTGCTATTTCTAAAATCTGCATGTTGCCAATGCTTTCTCTATTGGGTTTATATTCTTCAGAGGCAAAAAAGCAGATGAGAAAGTTGACCACTGGCAAGTGGAAGTAACACTCCAGGACCAGTTTATTGTTGGAGGGAAAAAAGAATTCAAAGCTTCTGAGTTATTCCTACTACCCAATTTTCCCATTCTCTTTTCACTTCTTACCATGAAGAAGGCACCCCGGTGATAATACTTCTGTAAGAACTTATATTTGCCCTTAACAGCTTTGTTGGTAATGACTTTGCCATTTGCCCGAAGCTCAGCTCGCCTCTCTTCCTCAGTCAGGTTTCGCATGCGTTCAATTTCTGCTTTCTCCTTCTCAAGCCTGTCCAGAGAACAAAAGAATTTATTAGTATCATTCCAGCTTCAGAAAGACCTAATTATCTGAATATAACATAGTTCCATCACCTTTCAAGCATTATTCACCTTCTTTAATTCTAGTCATTGGAGGCGGCCCCGTGGCCAAGTGGTTAAGTTCACGCACTCTGCTTCAGCGGCCCGGGGTTTCACCAGTTCGAATCCTGGGTGCGGACATGGCACCACTCATCAGGCCATGTTGAGGCAGCATCCAACATACCACAACTAGAAGGACCCACAACTAAAAATATACAACTGTGTACCAAGGGGCTTTGGGGAGAAAAAGCAGAAAATAAAAAAAAGGATTGGCAACAGTTGTTAGCTCAGGTGCCAATCTTTAAAAAAAAAAAACATTCTAGTCATTGCCTATGAAGAATCAAGATCAGGAACTCAATAAATAAAAAGGTGAGGTGGTCTTCATTATGCTTGCCACTCTGGCTACTGCACACTTCCAAAAGTTGATTTTAGCCTTTTGAGGTTCAGACATACTATTATTGCTTGATTTTGCAACCTTACTAATTCTCCTTCCCTAAAAAGCCTTCTTAGCTTTAAAAAAAAAAAAATCAGAATTTAAAATAACTCTGTGTAAGACTTCACTAGTATTCCTTTAGTAATCATGTATGTGCTTACATATCACAAACCAAGGATTACCATCATTAATTAGATTGCAGTGCCTTTAACCTTTTCTTTTGAGGGGATGAGTCAAAGATTTCGTTTCTCCAGGAAAATGCAAATAAACACACAATTTTACAGATAATTTTTTTTAAAGTTTTTTTTTTTTTTAAAGATTGGCACCTGGGCTAACAACTGTTGCCAATCTTTTTTTTTTTTTCTGCTTTATCTCCCCAAACACCCCCTGTACATAGTTGTATATCTTAGTTGCAGGTCTTTCTAGTTGTGGGATGTGGGACACCGCCTCAACGTGGCCTAACGAGTGGTGCCATGTCCGCGCCCTGGATCTGAACCCTGGGCCGCTGCAGCGGAGCGCTTGAACTTAACCACTCGGCCATGGAGCCGGCCCCACAGATAATTTTTTTTTTGTGAGGAAGATTTGCTCTGAGTGAACATCCGTTGCCAATCTTCCTCTTTTTTTTTGGTTGAGGAAGATTAGCCCTGAGCTAACATCTGTGCTAATCTTCCTCTACTTTGTATGTGGGATGCCTCCATAGCATGGCTGATGATGGAGTAGGTCTGCACCTGGGATGCAAACCTTCAAACCCAGGGCTGCCAAAGCAGATACACACAATTTTAAAGAGTACATGGACTCCTTGAAACCCAGGATAAAAACCTTAGAAACTGAAGGTTGAGGACAGTTTTCTGATGGTTTCTCTTTGTAATCTGGGATTACCCTCTCATTCCTAGCAATTTTCAGGAATTGGTGATGCAGCTCAGAAATGATTCTGCTCTAACATAGTGAGTGTGATAGATCATTTAAATGCCACAAATTCTTCCCCTCGTAGTATGCATGCCCTTTCGCAGAAATGATATGTGAGCCTCAAAAAACCTTGCCAGCTTTGGCCTTTGCCCTCTTGGAATGCTGCCCTGAGACTGTTATGTAAGGAAGCCAGTTTAGCCCACTGAAGAAGAAGTGTGGCATCCTAGCTGATAGTCAGCATCAACTCTCAGACATGTGAGAAAAGCCATTTTGGACTTTCCAGCCCAGCCAATCCTCCAGGCTGGATGCAACTGCGTAAGAGAGCCCAGGTGAAACCAGCAGAGGAACTGCTTAGTCAACTTCCAAAATCAAGAGAAATAATCAATTGTTTCAAGTCACTTAATTTTGGGTTGGGCTGCTATGTAACTATAGGTAACTGGTAACAGTGAATAACTTGTGTATGTCTACTAGGAAACTAAAAGGAGTATTAGCTGGGGCTCTGTCATGGAGGAACACAGACAAAATGTGTTTCTTTTCCCTGATCTTATTGTAACAAGCCACATTCTAGTTATGGGAAACTCACCCAGTTGCAGGAACCCTAAAGAAAACCAGAATGGAACTCACACTAGGTGTTGAGCCTCAGAGCTACCCTATAGGAACCTGTCCCATTAGCAGTATTAAACTCTAGGTCCATCCTATTACTCACGCTTCTCGATCTTCTCTGTCCCTCTTGATTCTCTTTAGCTCTCGAACTTTCCATGCCTCATATTCCTCCTCATCATTTTCATCATCAGTATTGAGTGCATCCAGTGCAGCCAGGGACCGCTTGTTCTCCTCCAGCTCTTTCTTGGTCTCCTCTTCTACAATCTGGATAGGGAGAGAAAGTCAACTGTTAGGCTTACTTACTCTCCTTTGGTAAACCTAAGTACACTACTCCTGCACTCAGTCCTTACAGCCACTCCCAGTACCTTGAGTGTGTACTTGCGCCTCTCCTCAGCCATGCGTTTTGCCTCCTGCTCCAGCTCCTTCTGTTTCAATGCTTCAGCCTCACGTTCTTGAACTGTTACTCGATCCTTCCTGCAGCACAGAGGTCCTGTTAATTGCCCAAAGCCCTTAGACTGGAGCTCTTTATTACCCTAAATTAACTCCTACCCAAATCAGACAAAGCCAAACAATCTCTGGCTCTATTATTTGCAAAGAACCAAAAATGGGAGTCATCCCAGGTCTTTAGAGCATCAAAATTCCATTCATCTTTGAGAACTGCCTAAATAGCAAGGAACCTGCTGGACTGTAAGTAGTAGCATTTCTAGCCATTTGCTCTTCAAGCTTAATTTTGTGCTTAATATGAGACCTTGGGCAGATATGTGCTCTTTAACTGGAAAGGGATATGGGAAAAAAAACTCAGGCTCTCTGTTAACAACAAGATATTCCTCAGCAAGTACTGTGCAGAGCTGGGGCACTGGGCAGAAGACTTTCACTTAGTACTTACATTTCAGAAGAGCATGAGATAGAAAGGAGACTTCTATCTTCAGACCTGGAAAACAGGAACTAGGCGGATTCGGGCCTGGTTTGTGAGATACTTACTTTCGAATGAAGACCGGCTTAAGGCGAGGCTCCATCTCATCCTCACTGTCCGTGTACTCTTCATACTCAGATTCTGATTCTGACTCCTCCCCAGAACGTCCCTCATCTTCTACCTCCATGACTTCCATCTCTTCATTTTTTCTCTCCTGTGCTCGTTGACGCATCATGCCACGGCGCCGCTCTATTTCCTATCAAGTCATAAGTCCAAGCTAGTCAGCCAAATGGCCTCTGCTCTAAGACAGCTTTTTACTTTTCCTTCATCAAGCTCAACAAATTCTGATACGAGTACATGCGATTTAGCACCATTCTATTTTCAATCCTATCCCCAACAAATGGGAAATACTGGGCCAGACTTCTGCCAAAAGCAGCAATCTTGTGCCTTTAGAGCCTCAACAAAGGAACACTGTCCCTAATGTTTTCTTGTACCCAGAAAGAACTCCCCATTTTCCTTTATTATACCTCATCATCAATTTCTTCCTCTTCTTCTTCACTGCTATCTTCTCGTTCCATGCGCCAGGCATCTCCTTCTACTTCTGAGTCACTTTCTCCTACCACTTCAGGTTCCACTATTTTCCGATGTCGAGCCAATCTGAAAAACAGTATCTCCAAGTGTAATACCACTGTCACAAAAATGAAGGGGCATTACCCACATTTCCTTAGTCATAGAGCACCTGGACATTATGTTTGTTTTTATTAATACTGAAGTCTTGAGATGGGGAAACTGAGGTGAAGATTAAGGAAACTAACTCAAAGTGTCAGAGCAAGTAGTCAAGTTGGACCTAAAACATTAAATGTTTGGACCTAAAACATTAAATGTATGCTAAGACATCCTGAGGCACTGCAACAGACTTGTATGGGTGCACTGGGATATATTTACAACTCAAGGTACCTGCAGTTTCATCATTTGTTCATGCTGTTTCCTTTCAATGACATGCTATCTTTGTGAAACTGGGTCTTTGGTGGCTGCTGTGATAAAAAGTACTGCAAGAAAATCAATACAGAACAGGAAATGAGAGTGACAGTGCCAATCTGATTCCAAGGTTTGAGAAGTTGTCAGTGTCCAAGAGGCACACAAACCACACTAATAAGCGGAGTGTTACATAACTGTGGTTATGTAAGAATGAAATAAAAGTGTTTTTTCTATTTTCTATTTCTATTATTCTACACATTCTATTATAAATGTGTATTATATTTTTCAAATGGCTAAGTTGTTAGGACATGAATGTTTATTAAATTATTTGGATCTAACTACTCAATAAAAATAAACAGAATTGTTTGAGCCTAGGGACTCTGTGAAAAAATTCCTGAGACAACATGAACTCTGAAAGTTTGGGACCTCTGGTGTACCATGTAAGGTAATGTCTCAATCAACACACAACATACAAAATTCTTCACTGGGAGGCTCCCTTTCCTACATAAGACCATTCATCAGGCCTTTTTTCATTTCCCCTCAATAGCCTTCAGAATAAGTAAATGGTTAAAATCCATTTCTCAAAATTTATAAGACATCTTTGTGCTAAAAAGACTTGCCCTAACAACAATCAATGGTCTGTGTTTTCTATTCCCTTAATGAGTTAATTAGGGCCTTTGGACCAGAGGTAACCTGCTGTTTACTGGCTGCCACTTACTGGCTGTATAACTTTGGTCATTATTCAGTTATTTTCCTAACCCATTTGTGCCTCAGTTTCCTCATTTGTAAAATGGGGATAATAGTATCTGCCTCATAATGTTATTGTGTGGATTATGAGAATTTTAGTAAATGTAATGTACTTGGAATAGTACCTGGCACCTAGTAAGTACTACTCAAATATCAGCTACTGTTGCTGTTCTTACTAATTAACCTGTAGGGGTTCAGGTCAGGGAAATATAACCCTAGTCATTACCTCTCTTCCACATCTTCACTAATTCGGTTCTGCAAACGCCGCAGCCGAGGGTCACTAGATGAATCCTCCTCCTGTTCCTCAGGCTCTGCTTCTTGTTCTTTGGCTTTCTTAATGAACTGAAATTCTTCATCCTCCTCATCTGAGGACTCCATAGGGGCATAGTCTGGCCTCTTTCCCGAAACATAACGTTTTACCTTCACTTTTTCCATCGAGATCTCACCTGAGTGGGAAAGATAACTTAGTATGTTTTCAGTAGCCTCTTTCCCAATGTCCTTCAACCCCTGGCCTTTGTAGTTAGAGTCCCATATTCCTGGTAAACAAGAGTCCAAGTAGGAGAAGAAGAGAGCCAATACCCAACCATCTATTCATCTAGTGGTGTTTTCCCACAAAGGCCAAGTTATGGGAAGACATTCTTGTGAATGCCAACACTAATGATAATGAGGCCTAGCTTGGGTACAGTGAAGCTGGAAGAAGGTGGGCAGTGAAACAATAGAAAAAAGTTCCCCTAAACAGGCAGACTATGTCCATCCCAAATTCACACTTTTCCACCTCAACTATACCCTTAAACAAAACATCTGCAACAGTGTCCAGCACACAGTAAGAGTGACTTAAGAGGGAACATAAAATGAAAATGCTGCTCATTCTTTTAGTTCCTTTGAAATTTTCCATGGCAGCCTTTATATTACCGCATAACTCAATCTTCTAATTTTATCTATTTCTACCTTCTTTTCTTTTAGTTTATGTGCTACCAAACCTGCAAGAGTAGACAGTCTCTCCTTTACAAATACCAACAATTATAGAGAATAGAAAAAGTGTGAAAACTAACCAATACATTTTATAAGATGAATATAACCTTGATAACCAAACTGGACAGTTCAAAGGAAAATTTTAGGTGGATTTCACTTATGAACATAGATACAAAAACACTAACAGCAAATTTATTCCAGCAATGTAAAAACTAACAAAAAAACTCTAAACCATCATGACCTAATAGGATTTAGCCCAGGACTACAAGGATGGTTTAACCTTAGAAAATTAACAGGGGAAAAAATAATGTATTATTTAAAGTTGATACATTTAAAGTCACAGTCTTAACAATAGATACAGCAAACATTATACTTAATGATAAAATATTAGAAGCATTCCTTTAAAAAACATTCGGCATGCTATAGTTCATAATAACCAAGACTTGGAAACAATCTAGGTGCCCACCAAGGGACTGATGGATAAAGAAGATGTGATATATACACAAAGGAATACTACTCAGCCAGCAAAAAGATGAAATCTTGCCATTTACAACAACATGGATGGACTTTGAGGGTATTACGCTAAGCGAAATAAGTCAGAGGGAGAAAGTCAAACAATGTATTATCTCACTCATAAATAGAAGATAAAAACAATAACCACCACCAAACACATAGACACAGAGATTAGATTGGTGGTTACTAGAGGGGAAGCGGGGAGGGAGGAGGGCAAAAGGGGTGACTGGGCACATGTGTATGGTGAAGGATGGTAATTAGTCTTTGGTTGGTGAACACGGTGTAATCTATACAGAAATTGAAATATAATGATGTACACCTGAAATTTATATAATGTTATAAACCAATGTTACCTCAATAAAAAAAACAACAACAAGAAAAAAGTGGGCATGCTTATGTTGTCCCTATCACACCGTTTAGTCAACATTTTATTATGGTTCTAATTAGGGCAATAAGAAAAGAAAAAGAGGGGCTGACCCACGCCTGAGTGGTTAAGTTCGTGTGCTCTGCTTTGGCGGCCCAGGGTTTCACCAGTTCGAATCCTGGGTGCAGACATGGCACCGCTCATCAGGCAGTGCTGAGGCGGCATCCCACATAGCATAACCAGAAGGATCTACAACTAGAATATACAACTATGTTCTGGGGGGGCTTTGGGGAGAAGAAGGGGAAAAGGAAAAGACTGGCAAGAGATGTTAGCTCAGGTGCCAATCTTTAAAAAAAAAAAAGAAAAAGATAAAAGGTAAAGATGGAAAAGGAAGAAATTGCTATAATTTGCAGACTATATGATTACCTATGTAGAAAATATAAGATCACCCACAGACAAACTGAAAAAAAGAATTTGGGAAGAATGCTGGATACAAATAAGTGTACCTGTACATTAGCTACATATCATTAGAAAATATAGTTTAAAAATAGCATTGACAACAGCAACTAACCTGTAAGATACCAAGGAATAAATTCAACAAATGACGTAAAGGGCCTTTAGGAGGAAAAATATATAATTTTATTGAAAGATATAAAAGAACTAAATAAATGGAGAAATATATCATGTTCAAGGATGAGAAGATGGCAACTGTACCCGAGTTAATCAATAAATGCATGATCTATAATTTTAATGTAATTCCACTAGAATTCGTCCCCAGGCTAATTCTAAAATCATATGGAAGGAGGTCAAAAAGCCAAGAGAATTCTGAAGAGCAAGGTGAGGCCAAAAACCTTAACAAACAGCTCACCAACAAAGATAAACAGATGGTAATTAAGCATATGAAAAGATGTTCCATATCCTATGTAATCAGGGAAATGCCAATTAAAACGAGATACCATGATACTCCTATTAGAATGGCACAAATCCAGAGCTCTGACAGCACAAAATGCTGATGAGGTTGTGAGGCAACAGGAACTGTCATTTATTGTTGGTGGGACTGCAAAATGGTACAGCCACTTTGGAACACAGTTTGGAGGTTTCTTACAACACTAAGCATACTCTTACCAAACAATCCAGCAATCATGCTCCTTGGTATTTACCTAAAGGAGTTGACAACCTACATCCATACAAAAACCTGCATACTGATATTTACTGCAGCTTTGCTCATAACTGCCAAAACTTGGAAGCAATGAAGATGTCCTTCACTAGGTGAATGGATAAATAAACCGTGGGATGTCCAGATGACGGAATATCATTCAGCGCTAAAAAAGAAATGAGCTATCAAGCCATGAAAAGACATGGAGGAACTGTAATGCATATTTCTAACTGAAAGAAGCCAATTTGAAAAGGATACATAATGTATGATTCCAAACGTGACATTCTGGAAAAGGCAAAATGATGAGACAGTAAAAAGATTAGTGGTTGCCAGGGGTTGGGTGTGGGGAGGGATAAATAGGTAGACCACAGATGATTTTTAGAGCAGTGAGAATACTATGTTTGATACCCTAATGACAGATATATGTTATTATACAGTTGTCCAAACCCATAGAATGTATACCACCTAGAATGAAGCTTAATGTAAACTATGGACTTTGGGTGATTATGATGTGTTAATGTAGGTTCATTAATTGTAACAAATGTATCACTCCAGTGGGGAATGTTGAAAATAGGGGAGGCTATGCATGTGCGGGGATAGAGAGTATGTGGGAAATCTCTGTAACTTTCCTTCAATTTTGCTGTGAATCTAAAACTGCTCTTAAAAAATAGACTCGTAATAAAAAAAAAGAAGAAGGTGAGGTGAGGGGGGTGGGGTTTTGTATCAGACTGCAAGACTTATTTAAATTTACAGTAATTAAAACAATATGTCGTTGACTCGGGATACATAGAGACCAATGGAATAGAGTAGAGAGGAGAGAAACAACCTATGTGAGAACGTGGTATATTACAGAAGCAACATTAAAAGACAGTGAAGAATGGATGGGCTAGTCAAACAGTGGAGTAGTAGGGACAACTGGCTAACCATAGGTAAATAGTAAAATCAGATCTCTGACACGATACACACAAAAAATTCCAGACAGATTAAAGACCCAAGTGTGAAAAACATATCCTAAACATATACATCCCTACTGGACTATAAGCTCCTTAACTTAGAGCCTGTCTTGCACAATTGTGTATTCAATCCTATTTAGTATATACAAACATTCAGATGAAAGAAACTCCTTGTAATTGAGTATCTATGATCTCAGGGTAGGGAAGGATTTCTTAAACAATATACAAAACAGCACAAACCCTAAAAGATAAAATTGATAAATCTGATAACACTAAAACTAAAAATGTCTATGTAACAGAAGACTCCATAATTAAAATTAAAAGACATGCCAAAAAACCTAGGGAAATAGATATTACAGATTTGAGATGTATAAAAACAAACCCAATAGAAAATGGGTAAATGACAGAAACAGGTAATTCCTATAAGAGAAAATATAAAGAGCTGATAAACCCATGAACAAGATGCCTAGTCTTCACTAGAAATCAGGGAAATACAAATTAAAATAATGAGATATTGTTACACACTCATTAGATTGGGCAGAAATCTAAAAATCTGATATAACCAAGAGTGTGGATAAATATGTGGGAAAATAAAAACTCCTAATGATCTTACAACCCACTGTGGAAAGCAACTGGCAATAAATAGTTGATGATGAACTTCTACGAGTTTACCTGAGAGAAGTTCTTACACAAGTGTACTAAAGAGACATGTTTAAGAATGACAGTTGCAGCATGTTTGTAATACAAGAAAAAGCAACACAACTGTACCTCAGTAGAGAATAAACGGTGGTTTAATTATACAATGGAATTTACAAGCAGTTAAAATGAATTAGATCCATATGTATCCAAAGGATATTTCTCAAAAATCATGTTAAGTTAAAAGGAAAAAAAAAAAGGAAGCTGCACAATGATAGATTCAGTACATTGAAAAAACACAAAAGAAAGAACCGTTATTATTTTCCAAAATCCTTAGTGAAAAAACCCTGACTCCTCAAACAAATACGGTGTTCCTTCTTCCATCTGCACTGATTGGAATCCTATCCATCCTTTAAGGATCAACTTAAATGCCATCTTCTTTCAAGCTTTCCTCGATAACCCAAATCTGAGGAGATTATTCCTCTTCTGCCCTCCCACATCACTCGGTTTACATCACTTAGTGACAGGTATTACAGGTGTGAAAGACCGTACACTGCTTAGAATGTGCTTCTTTTTGCATGTCTCACATCTACTAGAATGAGTTTCTCAAAGTTAGGGGGACTGTCCCGTACAACTTTGTATTCAATTTAATAAATACAATCACTGCCTTGGCTGAAAGGGATAGAAAGTTTAATAAGACATGGTTCCTGCCTCAAGAAGGTTATGAGCTTACGATGTAGTAGAGGGAGCTAGAGACATAAGTAATTATAATGATGAGTTATAAAAGCAGCATATACAGACTGCTATGGATAACAAAAGAGGGATTGTATCCTGCACAACGTCCTGCAAACTGCAGGCATTCCCTATATACATTAGTCTAACGAATGATGGAGGCCAAGGAAAGAGAGGAGTTTGCCTGTAGGTGAGGGCAGACAGGCTATAAGAATGAGATGAGATGGAAGTGGGTTTTTTCTCCCTAGGCAACGAGATCAGGTGCGAGTTTAATGAGGAAAGTCGAAGAAATAGGGAGCAGGGTCTTAAGGGTCGGTGGAGTTGGTGTAGTCGGCCCGGGATAGATTGGAGTACTCTGGGGAAGGAAGAGGTAAGACCCGACTGGAAAACGGCTCAGCACAGTACCTTTCTCATTGCGAACCGGGACGGCCCCAGCCGTAGACTGAATAGGCGGTTGTTTCATGAGTGCGCTTGGGACCGACATGTTGATGGCAGCGGAGCTGACTTCCGAAACTTTACTAATTCCAAACAGTGAACAGCGACAACGTCAACGAACAGACAAATCCTCTCCACCTGCGGCCACTAGACCCTACTGCGCGACTAATAGAAACGCCGGTCCAGTTTACGGCTGAGCGTTTTACGGCTTATCTAGAAAAACCGGAAATGTGCGACCAGAGGATTGTGGGATTGTGGAGGACGTCGGGAGTTGCCTAACACCAGGACGCCTAGTCTGTTCCTGCGCATGTTCGTAGGCTGCCTCAGTGTCGAAGCACGTACTTGGACGCCGCTTCTGGCGGGAAATTGCTTCCGTTGGGCTTTGCTTGTTGAGACCCTGCGGCGAGGAAAGTCCGAATTCAAGGTTTCGCTTCTTAGCTTGGTTTGAAGCCGAGGAAAATGGGATAGTGATGAATAAGAAACTGTGAAGATAGTGAAGGGCAGTTTGTCCAGACTATTGAAAGCTCAGAATTAGAGTTTAATCGGAATAGAAATCCTGCTAATAGTACCTGATTAGCTTAGTTGATGAGGCTGAGTGGGTTTTGGTGCGCTATTTTTGGTCACGCGAGGGCAGGTCGTGGTGATTTAGGCCAGTTGCGGAAAAAAAAAATCCTCCAGAGGGCTTGGGACAACGCCTGAAATCCGAACACTGTTTTTAGGCTTTCCAGTTCCTTCAGTTTCTGGAGACCACCTATTAAAACATATTCCAACTGGAAAGTGTATGTAAGTGTAAAAGTAATTATTAAGTACTTACTGTGTTAACTGCTTAGCTCTCTGTAAGGAGTAAGGAATATTGTTAAAAGGCTCATGTCCTCAAGAAGCTTGGGTTTTATTTAGGAAGTCTTCAAGGGCTTATAGAATCGTAATAGAAGCAATTGCAATTTACTCGGTGGGTTGAATAAGAAACACTGGCTAATTGGAAGTCAGAACACATTTCACCGTAGAAAGTTTTATAACTGCTGTGGTTAGGAGAGAAGGGACAGCATGAGCAGTCTTGAAGTCCAGAAATAGCGTATATATGAGACACTATGAGGTTTGATTTTGTCCGTAATTTTTCAGTTAAGTAGTGGTGAAAGTTTGGCAGGTACCAGATCAAGGAGGGCCTGGAAGGTGCTGTTAATAGGATTAGTTCTCAAGTTATTTCACCTGTGTTCTAAAATTGGGCCTAGGCCAGGAGAAGAAATAAAAGGAACAGTGGAGGACCCAAGTAACCAACCAAGGGAGCAGTTTTGGGCTAGAACGAAAAGGACCTTAAAAATAGAGTAGATAGAAATTTATATTATGAATTTATCAGCTGCAAAACTGTGCTGTCCAGAGGGAGTAAATGTGATGGGAAGGCAATTGTTTTGGCTCACAGCAACCCAGAGAATAGGAGGAAAAAAAAAAAAAAAGATTTAATATGGCTGTGACTATAAGAAATACAATGCACTAAAATCTTATTTATGTTACTTCGTGATACAAAATTATTTGATTCACAACTTTTTCCCAGCCTTTGGGCTTTGTAAGTTCATCATTAAGATCTTAGTTAACTGGTGGACAGATGATGAGGTGGAATTTTAACTAGCTTAAGTTATCAGCTCTTGAAAAAAATCAATAATGCTTCCCTTCTTCGGAAGAAGATAATATGGTAACCATAGGGCATAATTTTCTGGTGATGGGGTTATAAGGAACTAGGGGGCCAAGGCTGCATGTTGATTTCGATTTCCTTTCCTCTCTATACAGCGTCTAAGTGCGTCTGTATCTTTTCCAGCCTCACGTTGTAAGGCCAGGTGGTTTATCCTCAGCAGAAGCGCCAGTGTTTTTCAAAGTGAGATACTGGCATCAGCAACATCAAAATCACCGACATCCAAGGTAAACATGTCGATTTGGTCCCTTCGCATCCCTAAAGAATTGGAGTTTGGCATGGGGCTGGTAGGCTTGGCTCCTTAAGGAACGACCGTAACGCCCGTGTGCCCCTTCCCCCCCGTGACCAGCTGGGCTCTGAGCCGCCGGCGCCGGCCCGGGCTCAGCCCCTCCCGCTCCCTCCCGCCCCCGCCTCCCGCCGTAATCTTGGCGGGAAGACACCAGCCGCTAAGCGGGGGAAAGATGTCCGGGTCGTGCTCAGCGGCTGAGGAGACGGCGGGCTCCAGACAGCGACTCCAGGTGAAGGTGAGAAAGGGCTTGTCGCTTTCGGGTGTGCTCCTGCCTCAGTCTTTGAGAGGGATCTGCCGGGCACAGGCCCGGGAGGTCACCAAGACTTGGCACCCGGCACCTCCCAACTCCAAAAAGATTTTTCCCTCTTTGGGGCATCCCTCAGCTTAAAGAGTTTTTCGGGGTGTTGCTTAAAAAGATAAGCGGGGATCCCTGCCCTGGTTTTCCTCTATGAGACTAGAGACTATGAGGAAGGTTCTTCAGTAATCCCAGAAATGGCGGCAGGATGGGGTTAGGGAGGCTGTATTTGGTTTTGCATCACTGTCAGCTTCCACTCTTGAAACTATTCTGTTTACTCAGAATCTGACAGTTGGAGTTGTCTCCTTAGATGCAAATTGTAGTCGTTATTATTATTGATCTGGCCGACTCATATGGGCAAGAAATGTGCCCAGTATAATAAATAATTATGTTCAGGTTATGAATTAGGTATCTAGATTTTGGATGGAAAAAAGTTAACTTACAGGCTATCAGTTTGGATTTATGTTGTTATTATGAAATAGGAGTTAGACTTATTTACACAGATCTGTAAGAAAAGACATAGGATCTGGGATTCTAATACTTTCTATTTTCCTTTATTGACCTGAATAGGTGAATGAATATAAAGAAAACCAAAACATCGATTTTGTTTCGCCAAGACCAGTACACACTACAGTTTTAGGAAAAACAGCTAAGGTGTGTCTTGTCCCCTTTTCACTCAGCAATTACAAGTCAGACCAACTTAAGTGCCCCAAATCCCTGTTAGATAAGAATTCTAACAATGAAGTGCTGTGTAAGAAATCCAAGAAGACTGAAGTAAAGAAAAATTGCAGAAGAATTTTAACTCCAAAGATGGAAGCCACATCTTCTAAGGCGGAATCCACTTTGCAAAAATCATCCTTAGATGTTCATACTGAAAGTAACAAGCAAGGGCACAAGAGCACTTCAGATACAGTGCTTCTCAGTGTTGATATGGAAAGCACTCAGGATGGAGACAGTGATGAAGATACCACACCAGGCCTGGTAAGAAATCTAATTACTAGCTTATTCAAATTTTTCTTGTCTTAAAATTTGAAGTTCTGATAAGTGAAGGTTACCAGGGCTCTGTCTATCTCAAACAAATTGTTTTACCTCATTTATGTTTGATTGCAATTTTGTTTTTTAAATGTTTAACAGATAACTTCCTTGAGTTAATTTTGCTCTTGGTTTTGATTTGTCAAGGAGAGGACTGACTTAATCTTCACTCTGCTTCCCTTTTTCTTCCTCTCGGTTTTTGCATATATTTTTGAGTTTACTCATACTTTATGGTGTCTTGCTTACCTTACATATTATACACAATATACCAGAAGAAGTTGACCTGTGGGACGTAATGGCATTTGAGTGACTCTTGATGTCAGGGTAGGAAAATCATCATTAATTGATTGCTTTGATGTGCTGAATAATATTTCCGTTAAATACAAAAAGGAGACAAATGATGGCATAAAGAGGATACATGAGAAACACTTATTAGTTCTATTTAGAATAATAGTTTGAATCAGTTTAAGGAATTAGGCATCTAACTCTTTTGGTTTCTATTGCCTACCAGGAGTGTTGTACTTCATTTAAAGTGACACGTTTTATTTAAGACAAGATAAAACCATACCACATGACAAAAAGTTGATGGAACTAGGGGAACAGAAAATGATGGTAGGGAAAGGGAGATACGATAATTGAGGTGGTATTGTTATGAAATAGGAATTCAGTTTGTGCTTTATTGTCCCAGAGGTAAGAATTAGCACCTTTGGTGGACAGTGTGGGGTAGGTCATGACTGCATTGGACTGGGGGTTGGAAGCCTAGGTTTTAGGTATGGCCTCTTCTAAGAAACCTTGTGCCTTTAAGTAAATCATGTCTACGGTGAGGGGATTGGATTAGATCAGTTGTTCTCAAACTTTAGCCCGTATCAGAATTACCTGGAGGTCTTGTTAAAACTCCATCGCAGGGCTCCACCACCAGAGTGTCTGATCCAGAAGTTTGGGAGTTGGGTATAGAATTTGCATGTCTAACACACGTTTCCTAGAGACCTGACGCTGTTGGTCCAGAACTGCACTTTGAGAACCACTGGATATGACCTCTTAGACTGTAAATTTTAAGTATATGAGGCTAATGTAAAACAGATTTTAGTTTGCTGTAAGGAAATAGGGTCAGAAATTAGAACATGAGGCAGTGAGTACTGGAGATAGTCAAGAAGAGTCATAAATGCGCAGCATGTTGTCTTAGGACAAACTGAAAGATCTAACATCTTTTATAGAACATTTCATTCTTTTGTCTCTCCCCTTTAGTTAATTATCTTTTTGGAGTAAAATGATTAAGGCTTTGTGGTGCCATGCTTTAGGAACGGTATTTAGTTTCCAAAGTTTATTTCTTTCCACATGAAATAAGGTTTTTGTCACATCACAAACAAGTGTCTTGGCCTTTGAGTTTAGAATTTTATTCTATTTTCTGGGAAATTTACTAAATTTTATCTCTCAGCCCTTGTATTAAATATTTTAACTTCATAAGGCATTTCTTAACATTAATTTTTTTAAATTCTGAGAAAAATTTAGGCTTACAGAAGAGTTGCAAATATCGTAGAGAGAATTCCTGTATATCTTTCACCCAGCTTCCTCTTATGTTAATAGCAGATATAATCATAGAATGTTTATCAAACTAAGAAGTTTAGCTTGGTACAATACTGTTAACAAAAGTACAGATTTTATAAGGATTTTACCAGATTTTCTACTAATGTCCTTTTTCTATTCCAGTTTCCAGTCGAGGATTGCACAGTGCATTTAGTTGTCATGTCTCTGTAGTCTCCTCTAGTCTGTGACAGTTCCTCAGTTTTTCGTGACCTTGACACTTTTTTTTTTATTGAGTTAATGATAGGTTACAATCTTGTGAAATTTCAGTTGTACATTAATGTTTGTCAGTCATGTTGTAGGTGCACCACTTCACCCTTTGTGCCCACCCCCACCCCACCTTTCCCCTGGTATCCACTAAACTGTTCTTAGTCCATAATTTTAAATTCCTCATAGGAGTGGAGTCATACACAGATTATCCTTCTCTCGCTGGCTTATTTCACTTAACATAATTCTCTCAAGGTCCATCCATGTTATTGCAAATGGAATGATTTTGTTCTGTTTTACAGCTGAGTAGTATTCCATTGTATATATGTACCACATCTTCTTTATCATTCGTCTGTTGCTGGGCACTTAGGTTGCTTCCATGTCTTGGCTATTGTAAATAATGCTGCAATGAACATTGGGGTGCATAGGACTTTTGGGATTGCTGACTTCAGCCTCTTTGGATATATACCCAGTAGTGGGATAGCTGGATCGTATGGTAGTTCTTTTTTTAATTTTTTGAGGAATCTCCATACTGTTTTCCATAGTGGCTGCACCAGTTTGCAGTCCCACCAACAGTGTATGAGGGTTCCTTTTTCTCCACAACCTCTCCAACATTTGTTACTATTAGTTTTAGATATTTTTGTCATTCTAACGGGTGTAAGGTGATATCTTAGGGTAGTTTTGATTTGCATTTCCCTGATGATCAGCGATGATGAGCATCTTTTCATGTGCCTATTGGCCATCAGTATATCTTCTTTGGAGAAATGTCTGTTCATGTCTCCTGCCCATTTTTTGATTGGGTTGTTTGATGTTTTGTTGTTGAGTTGCAAGAGTTCTTTATATATTATGGATATTAAGCCTTTGTCAGATATATGACTTGCAAATATTTTTTCCTAGTTAGTGGGTTGTTTTTTTGTTTCAATCCTGTTTTCATTTGCCTTGAAGAAGCTCTTTAGTCTGATGAAGTCCCATTTGTTTATTCTTTCTATTGTTTCCCTTCTCTGAGAAGGCATGGTGTGCAAAAAGATCCTTTTAATACTGATGTCAAAGAGTGTACTGTCTATGTTTTCTTCCAGAAGCCTTATGGTTTCAGGTCTCACCTTTAGGTCTTTGATCCATTTTGAGTTTATTTTGGTGAATGGTGAAAAAGAATGGTCAATTTTCATTCTTTTACATGTGGCTTTCCAGTTTTCCCAGCACCATTTGTTGAAAAGACTTTCTTTTCTCCATTGTATGCCCTCAGCTCCTTTGTCAAAGATAAGCTGTCCATAGATGTGTGGTTTTATTTCTGGGCTTTCACTTCTGTTCCATTGATCTGTGCACCTGTTTTTGTACCAGTACCATGCTGTTTTGATTACTGTAGCTTTGTAGTATGTTTTGAAGTCAGGGATTGTGATGCCTCCCGTTTTGTTCTTTTTTCTCAGGCTTGCTTTGGAAATTCGGGGTCTTTTGTTGCCCCATATGAATTTTAGGATTCTTTGTTCTAATTCTATAAAGAATGTCATTGGGATTCTGATTGGGATAGCGTTGAATCTGTAGATTGCTTTAGGTAGAAAGGACATTTTAGCTATGTTTATTCTTCCAATCCATGTACATGGAATGTCTTTCCATCTCCTTATGTCGTCATCCAATTCTCTCAGAAAGGCCTTGTAATTTTCATTATATAGGTCCTTCACTTCCTTAGTTAAATTTACCCCAAGGTATTTTATTCTTTTTGTTGCGATTGTGAATGGTATTGTGTTCTTGAGTTCTTTTTCTGTTGGTTCATTACTGGAGTATAGAAATGCTACTGATTTATGCAAATTGATTTTATACCCTGCAACTTTGCTGTAGTTGTTGATTACTTCTAACAGTTTTCCAATGGATTCTTTGGGGTTTTCTATATATAAGATCATGTCGTCTGCAAACAGTGAGAGTTTCACTTCTTCCCTCCCTATTTGGATTCCTTTTATTCCTTTTTCTTGCCTGATTGCTCTGGCCAGGACCTCCAGTACTATGTTAAATAAGAGTGGTGATAGAGGGCATCCTTGTCTCGTTCCTGTTTTCAGGGGGATGGTGTTCAGTTTTTGCCCATTGAGTATGATGTTGGCTGTGGGTTTGTCATATATGGCCTTTATCATGTTGAGGTAGTTTCCTTCTATGCCCATTTTGTTCAGAGTTTTTATCATAAATGGCTGTTGGATCTTGTCAAATGCCTTCTCTGCATCTATTGAGATGATCATGTGGTTTTTATTCCTCAGTTTGTTGATGTGGTGTATCACGTTGATTGATTTGCGGATGTTGAACCATCCCTGTGTCCCTGGTATGAATCCCACCTGATCATGATGTATGATCCTTTTGTTGAATTGCTGAATTCTGGTTACCAAAATTTTGTTTAGAATTTTTGCATCTATGTTTATCAGTGATGTTGGCCTGTAGTTCTCTTTTTTCGTGCTGTCCTTGTCAGGTTTTGGTATCAGCGTGATGTTGGCCTCATAGAATGTGTTAGTGACCTTGACACTTTTTTTTTTTTTTTTTTTTTATTAATGTTATGATGGATTACAAGCTTGTGAAATTTCAGTTGTACATTTTTGTTAGTCATGTTGTGGGTACACCTCTTCCCCCTCCGTACCCTCCCCCCACCCCCCCTTTTCCCTGGTAACCCCCGATCGGATCTCCTTCTCAATATACTAATTTCCACCTATGAGTGGAGTCATATAGAGTTCGTCTTTCTCTGACTGACTTATTTCGCTTAACATAATGCCCTCGAGGTCCATCCACATTGTTGTGAATGGGCCAATTTCGTCTTTTTTTATGGCTGAGTAGTATTCCATTGTGTATATATACCACATCTTCTTTATCCAATCATCAGTTTCTGGGCATGTAGGCTGGTTCCACGTCTTGGCTATTGTAAATAATGCTGCGATGAACATAGGGGTGCAACGGACTCTTGAGATATCTGATATCAGGTTCTTAGGATAGATACCCAGTAATGGGATGGCTGGGTCATAGGGTATTTCTATTTTTAACTTTTTGAGAAATCTCCATACTGTTTTCCATAGTGGCTGTACCAGTTTGCATTCCCACCAACAGTGTATGAGGGTTCCTCTTTCTCCACAACCTCTCCAACATTTGTCGTTCTTGGTTTTGGATGTTTTTGCCAATCTAACGGGGGTAAGGTGATATCTTAGTGTAGTTTTGATTTGCATTTCCCTGATGATTAGCGATGATGAACATCTTTTCATGTGTCTATTGGCCATATTCATATCTTCTTTTGAGAAATGTCTGTTCATGTCCTCTGCCCATTTTTTGATCGGGTTGTTTGTTTTTTTGTTGTTAAGCAGTGTGAGTTCTTTGTATATTATGGAGATTAACCCTTTGTCGGATAAGTGGCTTGTAAATATTTTTTCCCAATTAGTGAGCTGTTTTTGTGACCTTGACACTTTTGAAGAGTACTGGACAGTTATTTTGTATAGTGTCCCTCAATTTGGGTTTGTCTGCTGTTTTCTCATGACTAGATTAAGGTTTTGGATTTTTGGGGAGGATACTGCAGAAGTGAATGTGCCCTCCTCAGTGCATCATATCAGGGTGTACATGATGTTGATATATTTTACTGGTGGTGTCAACTTTGATCACTTGGCTAAGGTAGTGTCTGCCAGGATTCTCTAATGTAAACTTACTATTGTTCTCTTTGTAGTTAGTAATATTATTTTTTGCTGAGGAAGATTTGCCCAGAGCTAACAGCTGTTGCCAATCTTCCTCTTTTTAAAAAAAATGTTTTATTCTTTTTTTTCTGAGGAAGATTGGCCCTAGAATAACATCTGTACCCATCTTCCTCCATTTTATGTGAGATGCCTGCCACAGTATCACTTGACAAGTGTGCATAGGTCTGTGCCCGGGATGTAAACCAGTGAACCGTGGGCTGCCGAAGTGGAGTGCACAAACTTAACAACTGTGCTGCCAGGCCAGCCCTAATCTTCTTTGTTTTGTATGTGAGCTGCCACAACAGCTTGGCCACTGACAGACAAGTGGTGTAGGTCTGTGCCCAGGAACTGAACCTGGGCTGCTGAGGCAGAGTACACTGAACTTAACCACTAGGCCACTGGGGCTAGCCCAGTAGTTACTAATATTTTAAGAGAGATGCTTTGAGATGAGGCAAATATTTAGTTTTCTCATCAGGCATTTATTTATTTATTTATGAGGAAGATTGGCCCTGAGCTAACATCTGTTGCCAATCTTCCTCTTTTTGCTTGAGGAAGATTGTTGCTGAGCTAATGTCTGTGCCAATCTTCCTCTGTTTTATGTGGGATGCTACCCCAGCACAGCTTGATGAGTGGTGCTAGGTCTGCATCCGGGACCTGAACCTGCAAACCCTGGGCCACTGAAGCAGAGGGTGCAAACTTAACTACTATGCCACTGGTCCGATTTATTTTTTATTGAGATATAATTCACCTAACAAAATTTACTATTTAAAAGTATGCAATTTTGTGGTTTTTACTATATATATACAAGGTTGTGTAACCATCACCACCAGCCATTTCCAGAACATTTCCAACAGTCTAAAAAGAAATCCCATACTCAGCAGTCACTGCCAACCCCTCCTACTTCCAGCCTTGGAAAACACTAATCTACTTTTTGTCTCTGTATTTACCTATTTTGGACATTTCAATTTTCTTTTCTTTTTTTTTTCTTTTTTCTTCCCAAAGCCCCCTGGTACATAGTTGTGTATTTTAGTTGTAGGTTCTTCCAGTTGTGGCATGTGGGACACCGCCTCAGCATGGCTTGATGAGCGGTGCCATGTCCGCACCCAGGATTCAAACCGGCGAAACCCTGGGCTGCTGCAGTGGCGCGCACGAACTCAACCACTCGGCTACGGGGCAGGCCCCTGGACATTTCATATAAATGGAATCATATAATATGTGGCTTTTTATGTCTGGCTTCTTTCACTTAACATAATGTTTTCAAGGTTCATTCATGTTGCAGCGTGTATTGGTAATTTATTCCTTTTATTTTATTTTTTCTTCTCCCCAAAGCCCCAGTGCATGGTTGTATATCCTAGCTGTAAGTCCTTCTGGTTCTTTTATGTGAGCCACTGCCACAGCATGGCAACTGACAAGCTGGTGGTATGGCTCTGCGACCGGAAACTGAACCCAGGCTGCCAGAGTGGTGAGTGTGCCGAACTTTAACCACTAGACCATCAGGGCTGGCTCTTCATTCCTTTTAATGGCTGAATAATAATTCGTTGTATGGATATACCACATTTTGTTTATCCTTTTGTCAACTGATGGACATTTGGGTTGTTTCCACTTTTTCACTATTATGAATAGTGCTGCCATGAGCATTTACTTATGAGATTTTGTGTGAACATAGGGTTTCCATTCTCTTGGGTATATACCTAGGAGTGAAATTGCTGGCTCATATGGTAACTCTGGGCTTAACTATTTAAAGAACTGTCAAATTGTTTTTCAAACTGGCTGCACCATTTTTCACGTACCACCAGCAATGTGTTAGGGGTCCAGTTTCTCTCTGCCGTTGCCAATACTTGTTATTGTTTGTCTTTTTAAAAAATTAAAACAATTTTAATTATGGTAAAATACACAATGTAAAATTTACCATCTTAAATATTTGTAAGTGTACAGTTCAGTGGTGTTAAGTACCTTTACATTGTTGTGAAACCAATCTCCAGAACTTTTCATCTTGCAGTACTGAAACCATTAAACAACCCATTGCTCCCTTCCTGCCAGCTCCTGGCAACTACCTTTGTCTATAAATTTGACTACTATAGGTACCTCGTATAAGCGGAATCATATGGTATTTGTCTTTTTTGTGACTAGTTTATTTCACTTCACATCATGTCCTTAATTGTTTGTGTTTTTTATTATAGCCATCCTAGTGGATGTGAAGTGGTATTTCCTTGTGATTTTTTTTTTTTTTGAGGAAGATTAGCCCTGAGCTAACATCTGCTACCAGTCCTCCTCTTTTTTTTGCTGAGGAAGATGGGCCCTGAGCTAACATCCGTGCCCATCTTCCTCTACGTTAAATGTGGGATGCCTGCCACAGCATGGTTTGCCAAGTGGTGCCATGTCTGCACCCGGGATCCGAACCAGCGAACCCCAGGCTGCTGAAGCAGAATGTGTGAACTTAACCATTGCGCCACTGGGCTGGTCCCCCTCCTTGTGATTTTTGTTGGCCTTTTTCTAATGACTAATATTGTTGAGCATCTTTACATGTGCTTATTGGCCATTTGTACTTTGGAGAAATGTCTATTCAGCTCCTTTGCACATTTAAAAACTTAAGTTGTCTTTTTATTATTGAATTGTAAGAGTTCTTTATATATTCTGGGCACTATGCCATTATTACTGTCTTTTCACTTTCTTGATAATGTCCTTTGTCATACAGAAGTTTTTAATTTTAACCTATTTTTAATTAAAAAATTTTAATTTTAAGTCCAGTTTATCAATTTTTTTTCTTTTTGCTGAGGAAGATTCTTCCTGAGCTAACATCTGTTACCAATTCTCCTCTTTTTGCTTGAGGAAGTTTCTCCCTGATCTAACATCTGTGCCAGTCTTCCTCTATTTAGTATGTGGATTGCTGCCATAGCATGGCTGTGGAAACGTGGTGTAGGACCTTGCCTGGGAACCAAACCTGGGCCGCTGAAGTGGAGTGTGCCAAACTTAACCACTAGACAACGTTGCCGGCCCCCTATCAATTTTTTCTTTTGTTGCTTTTGCTTTGGAGTCATATCTAAGAACCACTGCCTAACCCAGGGTTATGAAGATTTACACCTGTATTTCCTTCTAAGAATTTCCTAGTTTTAACTCTTACGTTTACATCTTTGATCCATTTTGAGTTAATTTTTGTATATGATGTGAGATAAGGGTCCAGATTCATACTTTAGCATGTGGATATCTGTTTTTCTCAGAACCAATGATTGGCAAGACTATTCTTTCCCATTGAATGGTCTTGGCTGCCTTGTTGAAAATAAACTCACCATAGGTGTATAGGTTTATTTTTAGACTCTCAGTTTTATTCCATTGATCTATATGCTATCCTTATGCCAGTTTTAATTGTTTTAATTACTGTAGCTTTGTAGTAAGTTTTGAAATCAGAAGTATGAGTCCTATAACTTGGTTCTTTTTCAAATTGTTTTGGCTACTCTGGGTCTCTTGTGTTTCCATATGAGTTTTAGCTTGTCCATTTCTGCAAAAATGGCATTTACGGTTTTGATAGAGATTGCATTGGATCTCTAGATCAATTTGGGGAGTATTGCCATTTTAGCAATATTAGGTCTTCCAACCTGTGAACATGGATGTCTTTTCATTTACTTCTAGGTCGTCTTTAATTTCCTTCATTATTTTGTAGTTTTCAGTGTACAAGCCTCGCACTTCTTTGATTAAATTTATTCCAAAGGATATTATTATTTTTTATACTATTATAATGGTATTGTTCTTTTAATTTCATTTTCTGATTGTTCATTGCTAGTGTACTACAAATAAAACTGATTTTTGTATATTGGTCTTATGTCTTGCAACTTTGCTGAGGTCACTTATTCTAATTTTTTTTGGTGTGGATTCTTTAAGACTTTCTATTTATAAGATCATGTCATTGGCAATTAAGATAGTTTTATTTCTTCTTTCTAATCTGGATATCTTTTATTTCATTTTTTGCCTAAATTGTGTTGGCTAGAACCTTCAGCTCTATGTTGAATAGAAGTGATGAGAGGAGACATATTTGTCTTGTTCTTGACCTTAGGGGAAAAGCTTTCAGTCTTTCACCATTAAGTATGATGTTAGCTGTGAGAAATGTATATATATATATATTTTTTTTTTTTTTTTGCTGAGGAGGATTCACCCTGAGCTAACATCTGTTGCCAATCTTCCTTTTTTTTTTTTTTGCTTGAGAAAGATTAGCCCTGAGCTAACATCTGTGCCAGTCTTCCTCTATTTTGTATGTGGGTTGCTGCCATAGCATGGCTGACAAGTGGTATATGTCTGCGCTGGGGATCTGAACCCATGAACCTGGGCTGCCGAAGTAGAGCACTCTGAACTTAACCACTACATCATGGGGCTGGCCCCGAGAAATGTCTATTTTTAAAAAACTTTTATTTCAAGGTGATTATAGGTTCATAGCAATTTGCAGAAATAGTACAGAGAGGTCTCATGTACCCTTCACCCACTTTTTCCCAATGGGTACATCTTATATAACTATATTACAATATCAAAACCAGGAAATTTACATTGGTACAAGGTATGTGTATAGTTCTTTATCATTTTATCACATGTGTAGATTCATGTAACCACCAGCACAATCAAGATACAGAACTATTCCATCTCCACAGAGATGTCCCTTAGGTTACCTTTTTATAGTTATGCCCACCACCCTCCCTCTCACCATCCTTAACCCCTGGCAACCACTAATTTGTTTTCTGTCTCTGCAAGTTTGTCATTTTGAGAATGTTATATAAATGGATTCATATAGCTTGTGAATTTTGGCATCAAGCACATTTTTAATTCCATTTATTTTTTTTCTTTGATTTATTTGTAAACATTGCATCCCTTTCTTGTTTTGTGGATGCAGTAACTTTTCAATTGTCTCTGAAGATAGTGTTTTTTTTTTTTAATTTCTATTTCCTATAATATGTTTGCTTTGAGAGCCCACTTTTTCTGATGTTGTTTGCTTGGTCTTGCTCATGTTGCAAGTTTTTGAGAGGTAGGTAATGGGTGAGAATAGTTTGGATTACATATACCTCTTAGAAAAACTATCTGATGATTTTTCTTAGTAAATTTTAATTTTTTCTGTGGTAAATAGAATCATTTAAATTTGTTCCTTTACTCTCAGAATGCAGCATTTTGAAATAGATTCTTAGGAAGTCTTTGATGATGGCGATAATGTTTTTCCCTGAGAAGCGGTTTTAAAGGCAGTGACAAAATAACCTTTCACTTTTGCCGTCACTATTATTTTGTGTGTGTGTGAGAAAAATCTTTATTTTGGTCAAAGTAATACATGTACATACATGTTTAATCATGTAATTCTACATGTGTATATGTACATATATACTCACACAGAGGTAATTCCATATGTGCACACGCATATACACAGAAACAAATCAAAACAGCCAGCAAATTTATGCCATATACCTCTCTTTGTGATTGCTGCTCAATAGGCAAATTGCACTTTCAGCCTTTTTAGCTTTTCCCCCCACTTTACCTGTTGATTTACTGTGGAAAATGAGGATTTGTTTCACTTACACCACACCTTTTACACACCTGTGTCTCCCTCCCACACACTTTCCCATTCCACATCCTTATGGGGTACAGCCCAAGCTTTAGCAGACTTGTTAAAATTTCTCAGTATAAATCAAAGAATTATAATGGCTTCATATACGTATTTTTTTCTTTGTGAAATACTTCCTGAGGCCCTCCATCTTTCTATGTCATTCTGGACTGTTTTACTCTTTTTTGGCCTTCTTTTTCCCATTTTCCTTTGAATTTCATTTCTCTTTTATCTCTCCTGTGCTGAAACTTCTGTAGCCTAGATCCTGTCTTTTTCTCTTTCTTGGTTTATTCTCTCATTTTGGTGAAGTGCAGCTTATAGTAACTTCCTGAGACACTTGCTTGTTTTATTTCCCTAATAATTTTCTCTCCTCCATTTTCTCTGCTTCTTTTTTTCCCCCTACAACTCTTAGTTGGATATTGGACCTCCAAGATTGATTTTCTAGTTTTATTGTCTTTTCTGCCCATATGTTTATCTCTCTCATTTTTTTTTCTTCTTTCTGAATTTCCTTAACTCTTTGAATGAGTTTAAAATATTTTGTTATTGAGTTCTTTTTTTTTGTTTAGTAAAAAGATAACTTTGAGTAAGAGTACAATTAATGGCCAATAGGAAATAATTCACTATTAGATTATACTACTTGACTTCTGATATCAGAGCACTTGTTATTTAATTGGGAAGCCTTACAGATATCTTGTGATCATGCCAAATTCAAACTCTTTCACTCAGTATCCAATGCAGCAAAGATTATGTGCTATTTGCTAAGATAGTGTGAAATGAATAGAGCAGATGCAATTTGAAGGAAAGTATACATGCAGAGAATTTGACACCTAGTTTTGTGAGGTGCTTTTGCTATGGATTATGTAAAGTAACAGAATCTTTTTGGTGTAATTTCATAGGATGATTTTTCAGGATTGTCGCCGTACGAAAGGAAGAGGCTGAAGAACATATCAGAAAATGCAAACTTCTTTGCTTCTCTTCAGTTGTCTGAGGTTTGTGTGGAGTTTCTAATTAAAACCAAGATGCCATTCCTCTCTCTAGTATGTCAATAAAATACTCATAGTATCAAGTTTCACAGTGTCAGAGGAGGGAGGGTAAAATTAGGAGAAGGTTTTGCACTTAATAGAAAGATGTTACCATATTTTATTGGTTCTGAGACATTTTTATTTCATTTTAATATTTTTGAAATTGGCATCCTAAAACTATAACTGGCAATTTTCCCCCCTTTTGGTAGTATATAAAATAATAGTATCTTATGAGTGGTTGTCTTGGACTCAAAGAAACAGGGTATGTTCCAAGCTGTTGCTTTAAACTAAAGGATAAAGGAGAAGTTGGGAGGGATGCTTTGAAGGAGATGTGGTAGAGGAGTGAGAGGACAAGCTTTTACGGTTTGTTTGTTTTTTTTAAATCTTAAACTTTAAGAATAGATGGGAATATGCTTTGTATGCAAAGCTTTAAGTATAAATAGCCAGAAGTATGCTAATGTTTTATAGTTAAAGGTATAATTTACATTGATGTCTTCACAATGAGGGTAGAACTTCTAGGTGTGGGAGGATAGCTGTTTAGAGGGTGTGTGATGTTTTCCCCAAAAGACATCAAACCCTTACCTTTGTTAAATAATTGATTTTTCTGAATACCAGATTCCCAAATACTCAGTGTGTGTTTGCATCTTGAGGGGAAGGAGGGTGAGTTAATGTAAGGAACTAAATTGTTGAGTCACTAACAGTTGAAAATTCATCAGAAATTTAGACAAAGGATCTCCCTATTTCATTTTAATTAACAATTTACGGAATATAACCTATAGGAGTTTTTCTGGAAAATGTCAAAGTAGGATTGCCTATAAAAGAAGTTAAACCTTTTAATTTGTAATAGTATATTTGATTAAATGTAGACTCATTAGCAACCTGCTCCAATGTATCAGAATGTCAGTACTTTAGGGAGTATTATATACTTGCCTTTATTATTTGTAGTATGTTTGTCTCCTGTCTACTACCAAGATCAGGTGTCATGTCTTAGGGATCTTTATTTCCTGAACAGATCTTAGTTTAGTGTGATTATAGTAGCAGATTCTTAATATTTTAAAAGGTAAGCTATGGAGTTATAAGATAATTTTTTATGTGTATATGTTTTGTGTATTTTGCAGTCAGCTGCAAGGCTCCGTGAAATGATAAAGAAGAGACAGCCTCCTGAATCAAAAAGGTAAAGGATTTGGTTTACAATCCCTGCTGTGTGATACATTGCTGAGCTGTTTTATAATTTGAAAAAATCGTTCGGCATAGTAAAATAAGTAACAGATCAGAAACTCTGTAATTTAACCTTAATCCTTATAGGATCTCTGAGGGAATGCTCCCTTTCAATGACTCTAAAGTTCTCATCTTCATCAAAGAAATATAGAGGAAATAGAATCTCGAGAGCTGAATTTTGTTTATATTTACTGTTGCTGCTCATGGAGGGAAATCTTTATTTCCACTAAATTATTCTTATTTTTGCCTAGAAAACTGTTATTCTTAAAGTTTCTTCTACTTTCTTTTTATTTTTCTGGCTTTTTGCTTCTCAATTTGTTTTTTCTTTCTCATTCCTACAATAAAGGAAGGAAATGAACGTTTATTGACCATCTGTGAAATACAGCGCAGTGACCTAAAAATTTTGTCCTGTATTATCTCAGTTAATTCTGACAACAAACAAATATGGGGGGTAACACATCCATTTTGTGAGATACAAAACAGGCTCAAAGAGATGAATTAATTTGCTCAGGGTCAAAATAGCTCATAAATGGCAGTTTCAGCATTTGAACTCCAGGATTCCTTAGCTTACGTTCTCTCCGCTGCATTTTAGCAGTGCTTACATATAAATGAAGAAACTGAAAATCTTGGTGTCAGTGGATCATTTGTTTAGTGCTAGATGCTAGTGAAATGTAGGGTTATTTAATTGGTTTGATTCTAATACAGGTCAGTTAGCTTGAGTAAAGCTAAACCTTTAATCATGGCCATGTATTTGCGAGTGTGAAAAGTTGTAAGAGGAACATCATTAACACTGGAAAACAATAGCACTGGTTCTGTTGCCAGTTGATCAGTAGCTTTACATTTGCGTATTTTTTTATTAGCAAAGATTGGTGATTTGTTCCTCAATCACCTAAGTCACAAAGTTCCAGTGCTAGTAGTAGTTGTATACATGGGTATTAGTGTCAAGTTGGTAGAGTGGAAGTTATATAATATGGAGGAAAGAGCATAGCTTTTGAAATTTGGCAAATTTGATTTCAGGTTTTGATTCAGCAACTTATAGCTGTGGTATTAACTTTGGACAATTTACATAATTTTTTTTCTTATCTGTAAAGTTGGCATTATGCCAATCCAGCAGGGTTTACATTTTTAAAAATTATTAAATATATTACACATACAAAAGAAGCACATATAAAACATTTGTATAAGCAAAAAAGTAATAGTAATACAAGCACCCGTCCATGTGCCTGGCCATCCAGGTTAATAGAAATTACAGTACCTTTGAAGGCCCACATATACCCCTCCATCTAGATACAACCATTATGCTGAATTTTTTGATAATCAGTCTTTGCATTTATAGTTTTACCACCTATGAATGTATCCTGGAGCAATATATTGTTAAGTTTTGTCTGTTACTGATATCCACATATATGATAATGTTTTTATATTCTTCTGAGATTTTATTTTGCTCATCTTTATATCTTTGTTTTAAAATTCACTCATGTAAATGTATACAGCTTTGTTTCATTCATTTTTTTTCTGCTGTCTGAATGCTCTATGGTTTATTCTACCGTTGACAGTTGAGTTGTTTCCAGATGTTCATTATTATGAAGAGTGCAGCTCTGAACATTCTTAAGTCTCTTGGTGCTTATGTATGAGAATTTCTCTAGGAGTGGGATTCTCTAGGAGGAGTATGTGAGAATCCAAATTATTCCAAATGTTGAGGGTTTTTTTGAAGATTAAACGAGGTATTGAAGGCTTAGTACAAGCATTCTAGCGCATAGTATACTTTAAGTGAATAATAGTTATTACTAATTCTTCTGAACTACTGTGGACTATAGTTGAGATTTTTGTATGTCGGTTTTTGGAAGTGTGTAATTTCAGAGGCTTCTCTTTCCCCAGTATTATTTTTTTTGAATGAGGAAGATTGGCCCTGAGCTAATGTCTGTTGCCAATCTTCCTGTTTTTGCTTGATATGAACCTGTAAACCCTGGGCTACTGAAGCAGAGTATGCGAACTTAACCACTACACCATTGGACTGACCCCTCCCCAACATTTTTTTTTTATTAAGGTTATGAAAGTTAACATCCTTGTGAAATTACAGTTGTACATCATTATTAGTCATGTTGTAGGTACACCACTTCACTGCTAGTGCCCTCCCCCCCCCTTTCCCCTGGCAACCACCGATCAGTTCTCTTTGTCCATATATTAACTACCACCTATGAGTGGAGTCATACAGAGTTCGTCTTTCTTTGTCTGGCTTATTTCACTCAACATAATACCCTCAAGGTTTATCCATGTTGTTGTGAATGGGACGACTTTGTCCTTTTTTTTTGGCTGAGTAGTATTCCATTGTATATATATACCACATCTTCTTTATCCAGTCATCAGTTGCTGGGCACCTAGGTTGGTTCCATGACTTTGCTATTGGGAATAATGCTGTGATGAACACAGGGGTGCATGGAACTTTTGGAATTGCTGATTTCAGGTTCTTAGGATAGACACCCAGTAGTGGGATGGCTGGGTCATAAGGTATTTCTATTCTTAACTTTTTGAGGAATCTCCACACTGTTTTCCATAGTGGCTGCACCAGTTTGCATTCCCACCAACAGTGTATGAGGGTTCCCTTTTCTCCACAGCCTCTCCAACATTTGTCACTCTTGGTTTTGGATATTTTTGCCATTCTAACTGGTGTAAGGTGATATCTTAGTGTAGTTTTGATTTGCATTTCCCTGATGATTAGTGATGATGAGCATCTTTTCATGTGTCTACTGGCCATCCATATATCTTCTTTGGAGAAATGTCTGTTCATGTCCCCTGCCCATTTTGTAATTGGGTTGTTTGATTTTTTATTGTTGAGTTGTGTGAGTTCTTTGTATATTATGGAGATTAACCCTTTGTCAGATAAATAACTTGTGAATATTTTTTCCCAATTAGTGGGCTGTTTTTTTGTTTCAATCCTGTTTTCCCTTGCCTTGAAGAAGCTCTTTAGTCTGATGAAGTCCCATTTGTTTATTCTTTCTATTGTTTCCCTCATGTGAGGGGTTATGGTGTCCGAAAAGATTCCTTTGAAGCTGATGTCAAAGAGTGTACTGCCGATATTGTCTTCTAGAAGACTTATTGTTTCAGGCCTAATCTTTAGGTCTTTGATCCATTTTGAGTTTATTTTAGTAAATGGTGGAAAAGAATGGTTGATTTTCATTCTTTTACATGTGGCTGTCCAGTTTTCCGAGCACCATTTGTTGAAGAGACTTTCTTTCCTCCGTTGTAGGCCCTCAGCTCCTTTGTCAAAGATTAGCTGTCCATAGATGTGTGGTTTTATTTCTGGGCTTTCAATTCTGTTCCATTGATCTGTGCACCTGTTTTTGTACCAGTACCATGCTGTTTTGATTACTGTAGCTTTGTAGTATGTTTTGAAGTCAGGGATTGTGATGCCTCCAGCTTTGTTCTTCTTTCTCAGGATTGCTTTAGCAATTTGGGGTCTTTTGTTGCCCCATATGAATTTTAGGATTCTTTGTTCAATTTCTGTAAAGAATGACATTGGAATTCTGATTGGGATAGCGTTGAATCTGTAGATTGCTTTAGGTAGAAAGGACATTTTAACTATGTTTATTCTTCCAATCCATGTGCATGGAATGTGTTTCCATCTCTTTATGTCATCGTCGATTTCTTTCAAGAAGGTCTTGTAGTTTTCGTTGTGTAGATCTTTCACTTCCTTGGTTAAATTTATCCCAAGGTATTTTATTCTTTTTGTTGTGATCGTGAATGGGATTGAGTTCTTGAGATCTTTTTCTGTTAGTTCATTGTTAGCATATAGAAATGCTACTGATTTATGTATGTTGATTTTATACCCTGCAACTTTGCTGTAGTTGTTGATTGTTTCTAATAGTTTTTCTATGGATTCTTTGGGGTTTTCTATGTATAAGATCATGTCATCTGCAAACAGCGAGAGTTTTACTTCTTTTTTGCCTATTTGGATTCCTTTTATTTCTTTTTCCTGCCAAATTGCTCTGGCCAAAACCTCCAGTACTATGTTGAATAAGAGTGATGAAAGTGGGCACGCTTGTCTTGTTCCTGTTCTGAGAGGGATGGGTTTCAGTTTTTGTCCGTTGAGTATGATGTTGGCTGTGGGTTTGTCATATATGGCCTTTATTATGTTGAGCTACTTTCCTTCTATACCTATTTTATTGAGGGTTTTTATCATAAGTGGATGTTGGATCTTGTCGAATGCTTTCTCTGCATCTATTGAGATGATCATGTGGTTTTTGTTTCTCATTTTGTTAATGTGGTGAATCACGTTGATTGACTTTCGGATGTTGAACCATCCCTGTGTCCCTGGTATAAATCCCATTTGATCATGGTGTATAATCTTTTTGATATATTGCTGTATTCGGTTTGCCAAAATTTTGTTGAGGATTTTTGCATCTATGTTCATCAGTGATATTGGCCTGTAGTTTTCCTTCTCTGTGTTGTCCTTTTCAGGTTTGGGGATCAGGGTGATGTTAGCTTCATAGAATGTATTAGGGAGTGCTCCATCTTCCTCTATTTTCTGGAACAGTTTGAGAAGGATAGGTATTAAATCTTCTTTGAATGTTTGGTAGAATTCTCCAGAGAAGCCGTCTGGTCCTGGACTCTTATTTTTGGAGAGGTTTTTGATTACTGTTTCTATTTCTTTGCTTGTGATTGGTCTATTCAGATTCTCTATTTCTTCCTGATTCAGTTTGGGTAGGTTGTATGAGGCTAGGAATTTATCCATTTCTTCTAGGTTGTTCAATTTGTTGGCATATAGTTTTTCGTAGTATTTTCTTATGATCCTTTGTATTTCTTCGCTATCTATTGTGATTTCTCCTCTCTTGTTTCTAATTTTATTTATCTGAGACTTCTCTCTTTATTTTTTAAGTGAGTCTGGCTAAGGGTTTGTCGATTTTGTTAATTTTTTCAAAGAACCAACTCTGTTTCATTGATCCTTTCTACTGTCTTTTGATTCAATATCATTTATTTCTGCTCTAATTTTTATTATTTCCCTCCTTCTACTGACTTTGGGCTTTGTTTATTCTTCTTTTTCTAATTCCGTTAGCTGTCGTTTGAGGTTGTTTATGTAAGATTTTTCTTGCTTATTGAGGTGAGCCTGTATTGTAATGAATTTCCCTCTTAGGACTGCCTTTGCTGCATCCCAAATCATTTGGTACGGTGTGTTTTCATTTTCATTTGTCTCCAGATAATGTTTGATTTCTTCAATAATCCATTGTTTGTTCAGTAGCATGTTGTTTAGTCTCCACATTTTTGGCCCTTTCCCAGCTTTATTCTTGTAGTTGATTTCTAGTTTCATAGCATTATGATCAGAAAAGATGCTTGATATTATTTCAACCCTCTTGAACTTATTGATGCTTGCTTTGTTTCCCAAGATATGGTCTATCCTTGAGAATGTTCCATGCGCACTTGAGAAGAATGTGTAACCTGCTGTTTTTGGATGAAGTGTCCTATATATATCTATTAGGTCCATCTGATCTAATTTTTCATTTAATTCTATAGTTTCCTTGTTGATTTTCTCTCTGGATGATCTGTCCATTGGTGTTGATGGGGTGTTGAGGTCCGCTACTATTATTGTATTGCTGTTGATGTCTCCTTTTAGTTTTGTTAATAGTTTCTTTACGAATTTTGGTGCTCTTGTGTTAGGTATGTATATATTTATAAGTGTTGTGTCATCTTGGTGGAGCGTCCCTTTTATCATTATATACTGCCCCTCTTTGTCTTGCTTTATCTGTTTTGCTTTGAAGTCTACTTTGTCTGATATAAGTATGGCAACACCTGCTTTCTTTTGTTCATTATTAGCTTGGGGTATTGTCTTCCATCCCTTCACTTTGAGTCTCTGTTTGTCTTTGGGGCTGAGGTGTGTTTCCTGGAGGCAGCATATTCTTGGATCTTGTTCTTTGATCCATCCTGCCACTCTGTGCCTTTTGATTGCAGAGTTCAATTCATTCACATTTAGAGTGATTATTGAAACGTGGGGGCCTACTGTTGCCATTTTATCATTTGTTTTCCGGTTCTTTTGCATTTTGTCCTGATGGAGAGCTGTTACTTTGTGTTATTGTCCTTCTGCTTATCTCCTTTGTTCTGGATTTTGTAACCCCTTTCCTTTTTCTGATTTTTCAGGAATGCCCCTTTCCTGAGCATTTCTTGAAGAGGAGATTTTGTGGTGATGAACTCCCTTAACTTTTGTTTATCTGGGAAAGTTTTTATTTCTCCATTGTATTTGAAGGATATTTTCGCTGGGTAGAGTATTCTTGGCTGCAGGTTTTTACCCTTCAGAGTTTTGAATATTTCATTCCAATCTCTTCTAGCCTGTAAGGTCTCTCCTGAGAAATCTGCTGATAGCCTTATGGGGTTTCCTTTGTAAGTTGTTTTCTTCTGCCTGGCTGCCCTTAGTATTTTCTCTTTGTCATTGACTTTTGCTAGTTTCACTACTATATGCCTTGGGGTTGGTCTTCTTGCGTTAATAAAGTTTGGAGATCTATTGGCTTCTGTGACGTGAAGTTCCATCTCTCTTCCCAAGTTTGGAAAGTTCTCAGCTATTATTTCTTTGAACAGGCCTTCTGCCCCCTTCTCCTTCTCTTCTCCCTCTGGTATACCTATAATCCTTATGTTGCATCTCCAAATTGAGTCGGATAATTCTCGGAGAGTTTCTTCATTTCTTTTTAGTCTTACTTCTCTCTCCTCCTCTGTCTGCAGCATTTCTATATTCCTATCCTCCAAATTGCTAATTCTGTCCTCCATATTATCGACCCTACTGTTCAGAGAGTCCAGATTTTTCTTAATCTCCTCCATTGTGTTCTTCATCTCCAGTATTTCTAATTGGTTCTTCTTTATAGCGTCAAGCTCCTTTGTGACATAGCTCCTGAACTCATTGAGTTTTCTATCTGAACTCTCTTTTAACTCGTTGAGCTTTTTAATAATGGCAGTTTTGAAATCATCGTCATTTAGGTTATAGATTTCATTGTCTTTGGGGTTGTTTTCTGGGTGCTTATCATTTTCCTTCTGTTCTGGAGACTTAATATATTTTTTTAATACTGCTTGATGGTGTGGATTTGTGCCTCTGCACAGAGATAGAGTTTAGACACTGCTTCCACTTGTTGCAACTGGTGTGGGGGGAGCAGCTGTTTAGACTGCACTAACCAGGAACCCTGTCAGCTGTTACTGACTGGACCTGGACCCCTCCTCGTAGTCACAGTGGTCCTGTGGGGTCCCTCGTCGGTTGTGGGGGCAGTCGCAAGGGGGCCTCAGGCTGCTGATGCCTACTGCTGCAGCCTGCTTAGACGCGCTCCCTCCTTGTGGTCTGCAGCGGTGTTGTGGGCTTTCCCAGCAGCCAGGAGCAGGATCACCTATAATCGCCACTTTGTCCCTAACAGAGCCCACAAGATCACACTTGTCCACTACAGGTCCCAGCAGAGCTATGGGTATCTTCTGCAGTCTGTCGTTAGCTCACCTAGCTGTGCTACTTTTGCCCCAGGGCCTTCCCGCCTTGCGATTGCCAGTCGGGACCTCTCCACTAGTGCTGTGCAGAGACTTTAGCTGAGGCTGCTATAGGAACCTGGAGTTCCCCTCTGGGCTACATAGCCGTTTCACCGGAGCTCCACTCTGCCCCACTCCACTCTCACGGGATCTCTGGGAGCCCCTTGCCTCGTCTGGGACACAGCCAGAGTCCGCGGGCCTGGCGGTGGCTTGTAAGCTGCTGCCTTGTGGGGAATTGTGCTCTAGGGAGCTTCCTGGTGTTCCGAATGCTGGGAGGGGCCTCCCTGCCAATGGCGAGCCCTCCCTGCTGGGTTGGTGCGGGACCCTGGAGCATCCCCCCGGGCTGTAGAGCCGGGTGTTGGAGCTCCACCCAGTCCCCAAGCACGTGCATGGGAAGTCCGGGCACCCCCTGCACTGACCCGTGCGCCGGAGACCATGGGCCCAGCAGCATCTGGTGGTCTGGTGCAGTGCCAGGGAATCCGCCCGCTGGGAGCTTCCCTTTGTTCTGGATTCTGGGAGAGGCCTCCCAGCTAATGGTAGCAGAGGCTTTCCCTGCCAGGGAGGTGCAGGACCCCAGAGCCTCCCCCCGAACCACAGAGCTGGGCGCTGGAGCTCCAACCCTGTCCCCAAGCACGTCCACGGGAAGTCCGGGCACCCCCTGCACTGACCCGTGTGCCAGAGACCGTGGGCCCAGCAGCAGCTTGCAGTCTGGTGCTGTGCCAGGGAATCCGCCTGGAGCTTCCCTTTGTTCTGGATTCTGGGAGGAGCCTCCCTGCTAATGGCGAGCGGAGGCCTTCCCTGCCGGTGGGTGCAGGACCCTGGGGATTCCCCCTGGGCTTAGCTGTAATCGCAGGGGGCTTGAGTAGGGCTCTTGTCACCTGTTTCCACCATCACTCCACTGGTGAGTGCACACTCCCACCCTTGGTGTGTGGCAATGCTATGGGGGAGTCCGCTGGAAGAGAGCCTCCTGCAGGAACTAGGCTGTCTGGGGGTCAGGGGTCGGAGAGTTTTCACCTATTTCCACCTCCTCCTGGGGGGAATTCCGTCTGCCTTCTGATGTATAGTAGTACGAGACTCTTAGGCGTCTTGAGATGCTATCTGGATATCCTTTGTTAATCGGTGAATGTCCAATTAGTTGTAGATTTGACGAGGGAGAGACAAAGAAGACCACTCACTCCTCCATCTTGGTCCCACCTGTTAGCACACTCTTATTGCAATTGACCTCTTAATTGGGTTGGTACCCAGTGTAGCTGGTTGCTAGGCTCAGGGGTGTACAGTTGTGATAGGCCTGAGGCCAACAAGGCTGATGTCAGTTCTCTTAGGAGTGCAGCTGAGTGGGGCTAGGCCTTGGCATGGAGGCACTCAGTTGTTTCAGGCTTTGGAAGGTGGGGATGATCCTTTTTATGGCTATTTGTGAAACACAAGTCTTCTGCCGCTGATAAGCCTCGCCCCTCCTCTGGACCACATACACTGTCAGCACAGTCCTGGTCTGTGCACACTTCTCAACCCCCTGGAGCGTACCCCACCGCCACACTGCAGAGGCCCCCACCTCTGCCCCAATGCCCCCCACAGTTCACCAGGTCCTCACACAAGCCCTGCCCCACAGAGGCAGACACCTTTGCCTGCCTGTAGAGGATCAAGGCATTCAGTCAATGCTGGCTGAAAAGTAGCCTGAGGG
Source organism: Equus quagga (assembly GCF_021613505.1). Taxonomy (NCBI): domain Eukaryota; kingdom Metazoa; phylum Chordata; class Mammalia; order Perissodactyla; family Equidae; genus Equus; species Equus quagga. The sequence goes on from NC_060268.1 coordinate 40,772,256, forward strand.
CTTGCTGTTAGGTGGGGCCAGTCCCTAGGGCGGGTTGCCTGCCCTGGCTGAACTGGATTAAATCTGTGCTCTAGTGGGTATGGCAGACCCCTGGGCTAACAGCCCAAGGGACGCACCTCAATGGCCCCCACCTGTGTCTGTATCAGCACGCCTGGACCAGCTCAGAACAACGGCCCCCACCAATGTCTCAGTCTCCGGAGAGAATCCTCCTCTAGCCAAGATGCCCCCAGAGCCTACCAGGTGAGTCTCGTTTCACCAAAGGACAGTCAGCCTTCTCTCTGGTGATTCTAGGTTGCTGCAGTGAGTGAGTTCATGCGTGGGCCCTTTAAGACCCTGATCTTTTCGGCTTTCGGCCCATAGCTTTTCTGGCATGTCCTCGCTGCAGTTAATAGCCAGCAAAGCCAGACAGTAAGACCCCCATCTCAGTTGGGCTGAGTCTGAAGGATGGCTATAGCAGTATTGCCCCTACTCCGGACCTCACTCCTCCAGGGAGGGCTGCGCACCTTAGGTTGGCTCCCGCCTGGCCAGCTGAGAAGCTCCACTGCTCCCAAAGGTGGCTTTTTTCCTCTCCGGCCGGAGTTGCTGCCTCTTCTGCTTTCGTCAGGACTGTCCCTTGTTGTGAGGGTTCTTTTTATCCAGTTTTCAGTTTTCAATCCAGGGTGATTCTTCCTAAAATTGTTGTAACCTGGTTGTGTTTGTGGGAGGAGGCGAGTTCAATGTCTGCTCACAGCGCCATCTTGACGAGAAGCTCCCCAACATTTTTTAATAAACTACTTTGTTTTAAGACAATTTTTGTAGAGCAGTTTCAGGTTCACAGCAAAATTGACAGGAAGGTCCAGAGATTTCTCAAATATTCCCTATCTCTACACATGCATAGCCTCCCCCATTATTAGCCTCACTCACCAGAGTTGTACATTTGTTACCCAGGGTGAACCTACATTGACACATATGATAATCACACACAGCTCATATTTGTCTCAGCGTTTACTGTTGGTGTTGGTGGTGTACTTTCTGTGGGTTTGTGTAAATGTGTAATGACATGTATTCATCATTATGGTATCTTATACAGTATTTTCACTGCCTTAAAACTCCTCTGTGCTCTGCCTTTTCATCCCTCCCCCCAACATCTGGCAATTCCTGATCTTTTTACTGTCTTTATAGTTTTCCTTTTTCTAGAATGTCATGTATTTGGGATCATACAGTATGTAGCCTTTTCAGATTGGCTTCTTTCACTTAATACTGTGCATTTAAGTTTCTCCATGTCTTTTCATGACTTGATAGCTCATTTCCTTTTAGCATTGAATAATAGCCTATTGTATGGATGTACCACATTTTATCCATTCACCTGGTGAAGGACACATTGGTTGCTTCCAAGTTTTGGCATTTATGAACAAAGCCGCTCTAAATATCCAAGTGCAAGTATTTGTGTGAACATAAGTTTTCAGCTCCTTTGGGTAAATACCAAGGAGTGTGATTGCTGGATCATATGGTAAAAGTATGCTTAGTTTTGTAAGAAACCTCCAAATTCTTCCAAAGTGGCTGTGCCATTTTGTATTTGCACCAGCAATGAATGACAGTTGCTGTTGCTCCACTAGTTGCTTCACTAGCATTTGGTGTTGTCAGAGCTCTGAATTTTGGCCATTCTAATAGATGTGTAATGGTATCTTGTTTTAATTTGCATTTGTCTGATGCTGTTTGATATAGAGCATCTTTTCGTGTGCTTATTTGCCATCTGTATATCTTCTTTGGTGAGGTGTCGAGTCTTTGGCTCATTTTTTAATTATTTCTTTTTTTATTGTTGAGTTTTAAGAGTTCTTTGTATATTTTGAAAAACAATCCTTTCTCAGATGTGTCTTTTGCAAATATTTTTCTCCCACTCTGTGACTTCTCTTCTCATTCTCTTGATACTGTCTTTTGTGGAGCAGAAGTTTTTAATTTTTAAAAATTTTTTTCCTTTTTCTCCCCAAAGCCCCTGGTACATAGTTGTATATTCTTAGTTGTGGGTCCTTCTAGTTGTGGCATATGGGACGTCACCTCAGCTTGGCCTGATGAGCGGTGCCATGTCTGCGACCAAGATCTGAACCTACGAAACCCTGGGCTCCCGCAGCGGAGCGCGATAGCTTAACCACTCAGCCACGGGGCTGGCTCCGGAAGTTTTTAATTTTAATCAATTTTTTCTTTCATTGGTAGTGTCTTTGTGTTGTATCTAAAAAGTTATTGCCAACTCAAGGTCATCTAGGTTTTCTCCTGTTATCTTCTAGGAGTTTTATAGTTTTACATTTTACATTTAGGTCTATGATCCATTTTGAGTTAATTTTGTGAAGGGTGTAAGGTCTGTACCTAGATTCATTTTTTTGCATGTGGATGTCCAGTTGTTTCAGCACCATTTGTTGAAGACTATTTTTGCTCCATTGTCTTGCCTTTGCTCCTTTGTCAAAGGTCAGTTGACTATATTTATTTTGGTTTATTTCTGGGCCCTCTGTTCTGTTCCATTGATCAGTTTGTCTATTCTTTCATCAATACCACACTGTCTTCATTATTATAGCTTTAAAGTAAGTCTTGGCATTGGTAGTCAGTCTTCCAACTCTGTTCTTCTCCTTCAATATCATATTGGCTATTCTCTGTCTTTTGCCTTTCTGTATAAACTGTAGAATCAGTTTGTTAATATCCACAAAATAACTTGCTGGGTTTTGATTGGAATTGCATTGAATTTATAGATCAAGTTGAAAAGAACTGACATCTTGACAGTATTGAGGCTTCCTATTCATGAACGTGGAATATCTCTCCACTTATTTAGTTCTTTGATTTTGTTTATCAGAGTTTTATAGTTTTCCTTATATAGATCTTATAAATGTTTTGTTAGGTTTATACCTAATTATTTCATTTTTTTCAGTGCTAATGTAAATGGTACAGGCACACCTCGTTTTATTGCACTTTGCAGATATTGTGATTTTTACAAGACTCTCTAGCAGCAAAAAGATTATGACTCGCTGAAAGCTCAGATGATGGTTAGCATTTTTTAGCCATAAAGTATTTTTTAATTAAGGTAGGTACATTGTTTTTTTAGACATAATGCTATTGCACACTTAATAGGCTACAGTATAGTGTAAACATAACTTTTTTTTTTTTTTTAAAGTTTTTCATTTATTTTTTTTTTAAGATTTTTTTTTTATTTTTTCCTTTTTCTCCCCAAAGCCCCCCGGTACATAGTTGTGTATTCTTCGTTGTGGGTTCTTCCAGTTGTGGCATGTGGGACGCTGCCTCAGCGTGGTCTGATGAGCAGTGCCATGTCTGCGCCCAGGATTCGAACTAACGAAACACTGGGCCGCCTGCAGTGGAGCGCGCGAACTTAACCACTCAGCCACGGGGCCAGCCCCAGTGTAAACATAACTTTTATGTGCACTGGGAAACCAAAAAATTTGTGTGACTTACTTTATTTTGATGTTCACTTTATTGCAGTGGTCTGGAATCGAACCCACAATATCTCTGAGGTTTGCCTGTATTGTGTTTTTAATTTCAAGTTTCACTTGTGTATTGCTGGTGTATGGGAAAGCAGTTGACTTTTGTACATTAACTTTGTATCCTACAACCTTGCTATGCTCATTTATTAGTTCTAGGAGTATTTTTGTCCATTATTTAGAATTTTCTACATAGACTATCGTGTCATTCATCTGTAAACAAATACAGTTTTATTTCTTACTTCCCAGTCTGCATACTGTTTATTTCCTTTTCTTGTCTTATTATATTAGCTAGAATGTCCAGTGCAGTGTTGAAAAGAAGTGGCGAGAGAGGACATCTTTGCCTTGTACCTGATCTTAGTGGGAAAGCTTGGCGTTGCTTACCATGGAGTATTGTTAGCTATAGGTCTTTTGTAGGTATTCTTTATCAAGTTGAGGAAGTTCCCCTTTTTTTATTGCAGTAACAGTGGTTTATAACATTATATAAATTTCAGATGTACATTGTAATATATTTCAAATAGGAAATTCCCTTTTATTCTCAGTTTACTGAGAGTTTTTTATCACGAATAAGTGTTGGATTTTGTCAGATGCTTTTTTTGCATTTGTTGATATGATCATGTGATTTTTCATTTTTAGCCTGTTAATGTGGTGGATAACATTAATGGATTTTCAAGTGTTGAAGTAGTCTTGCATACCTGGGACATATTTCACTTGGTTGTGGTATATAACAGTTTTTATAGATTGTTAGATTCAATTTACTAATATTTTATTGAGGGTTTTTGCGTCTGTACTCATGAGAGATTGGTCTGTAGTTTTCTGTTCTTGTAATGCCTGTCTGGTTTTGGTATTAGAGTAATGCTGCTTTATAGAATGCATTAGGTAGTATTCCCTTTTCTTCTATCCTCTGACAGAGATTGTGGAGAATTGGTATAATTTCTTCCTTAAATCTTTGGTAAAATTCACCAGTGAACCCATATCAGCCTGATGCTTTCTGTTTTGGAAGGTTATTAATTATTGATTCAGTTTCTTTAATAGGTATAGGCCTATTCCAACTGTCTATTTCTTATGTTGTTTTTGGCGAATTGTGTCTTTCAAGGAATTGTCCATTTCATCTAGGTTACGAAACATGTGGGCGTAGAATTGTTCATATTATTCCTTTATTACCTTTTTAATGTCCATAGGATTTGTAGTGAGTCCCCTCTTTTGTTTCTGATATTAGTAATTTGTTTTCTCTCTCTTTTTTTCTTAGTCAATCTGGCTAGAGGCTTTTTGATTTTATTGGTCTTTTCAGAGAACCACCTTCTGGTTTATTGATTTTTCCCTGTTGATTTCTTGTTTTCAGTTTCATTGATCTGCTCTAATTTTTATTATTTCTTTTCTTCTGCTTACTTCGGATTTAATTTGCTCTTTGTTTTCTAGTTTCTTAAGGTAGAAACTTAGATGATTGATTTTGGCCTTTCTTCTTTCCTAATATGTGCATTCAATGTTACAAATTTCCATCTAAACATTTCTTTCCCTGCATCCCATTAGTTTTGATAAGTTATGTTTTCATTTAGTTCAAAATATTTTTTGTTCTCTTGAGATTTCTTCTTTGACTCTTGTGTTATTTAGAAGTGTGTTGTTTAATCTTTATTTTGGGATTCTCCAGTTCTCTTTCTGTTATTGATTGCTAGTTTAATTTCATTATGGTCTGAGAGCAAACATTGTATGATTTCTATTCTTTTAAATTTGTTAAGGTATGTTTTATGGTGTGGAATGTGGTCTACTTTGGTGAATTTTCCATGTCAGCTTGAGAAGAATGTATATTCTGCTGTTGTTGGATGAAGTAGTCTGTAGATGTTATTTACATGCAGTTGATAGATGGTGTTCTTGAGTTCAACTGTGTCCTCCCTGATTTTCTGCCTACTGGATCTCTCCATTTTTGATAGAACAGTGTTGAAATCTCCAACTAAGACAATAGAGTTCTCTATTTCTCCTTGCACTTCTATTAGTTTTTGCCTCATGTAGTTAGACACTCCATCATTAGGTGCATACTTGTTAAGACTTAGTATCTCTTGGAGAATTGACCCCTTTATCATTACATAATGCCCTTCTTTATCCCTGATAACTTTCTTTGCTTTGAAGTCTGCTCTATCTGAAATTAATCTTGCTGCTCCTGCTTTCTTTTGATTCATGTTAGCGTGGTATATTTTTCTCCATTCAGTTGCTTTTAATCTAGATGTGTCTTTATATTTAAATTGGGTTTCTTGTAGACAGTATATTTGGGTGTTGTGTTTTGATCCACTCTGACAATCTCTTGTAATTGGTACATTTAGACAATTGATGTTCAAAGTGATTATTGATGTAGTTAGATTAATATCTACCATATTTGTTAGTTTTCTATTTATTTCCCTTGTTCTTTGTTTCTGTTTTTGTCTTCCACTCTTTTTCTGCCTTTTGTGTTTTTAATTGAATGTTTTATCTGATTCCATTTTCTCTCCTTTCTTAGGATATCAGTTATACTTCTTTTTTTGCTTTTTTTAGTGGTTATCTAGAATTTACAATATACAACTAATCCAAGTTCACTTTCAAATAACAGTATACCACTTCAAGGGTAGGGTGAGTACCTTATAATAACAAAATTATCCTAATTCTTCCCTCTTGTCCCTTGTATCATTGTTGTCATTCATTTCACTTATATATATGCATACTTACGCATTTTTGTTGTTGTTTAGTGCTGTCAAGTCAATTCTGACTGCTCGCGTCCCTGTGTATAGCTGAGCAGAACCCCACCTGGTCTTTTCGAGCCATCCTCTCACCTTCTGGAGTTATATCAGACAATGCTCCACTGCTATTCACAGGGTTTTCATGACCGATTTTTTCAGAGGTGGGTGGCCAGGTCCTTCTTTCTAGTTTGTCTTAGTCTGGAAGCTCTGCTGAAAGCTGTCCACCTTCGGTGACCCTTCTGGTATTTGAAATACCAGTGGCATTGCTTTGAGCATCACAGCAGCATGCAGCCACCACAATATAACAACCAACAGATGGGAGCATTGTAGTTCCCTGACTGGGAAATGAACCTGGGCCATGGTGGTCACAGTGCCAAATCTTAACCGCTAGACCACCAGGGCTGGCTATACACATAAGCGCTTATATACATAAGCATACATATGTATATATAAATGCACAGACATAAGATATATATGTTAAGCATACATAATCAAATACATTGTTGTTATTTTGAACAAACTGTTATCTTACATCAATTAAGAATAAGAAAAAAGTTATTTTACCTTTACTTATTCCTTCTGCAATGCTCTTCCTATCTTTATGTAAATCTAAGTTTCCGACATATGTTATTTTTCTTCTCTCTAAAGAACTTCTTTTAACATTTATTGCAAAGCAGGACTACTGGCTACATATTCCCATAATTTTTTTTTTTAAAGATTTTATTTTTCCTTTTTCTCCCCAAAGCGCCCCAGTACATAGTTGTATATTTTAGTTGTGGATCCTTCTAGTTGTGGCATGTGGGATGGTTTGATGAGCAGTGCCATGTCCGTGCCCAGGATCCGAACCGGCAAAACCCTCGGCCGCCGAAGTGGAGTGCGCAAACTTAACCACTCAGCCACAGGGCTGGTCCCTCCCATAATTTTTGTTTGAGAAAGTCTTATTTCCTTCACTTTTGATGGATAATTTCCCAGGATACAGAATCCTAGGTTGATTGGTTTTTTCTCTCAACACTTTCAATATTTCACTAGACTCTTTTCTTGCTTTCACGGTTTCTGAGAAGATGGATATAACTCTGATCTTTGTTCCTCCATAGATAAGGTGGTGTTTTTCCTTCTGGCTTCTTTCAGGATTTTTCATCTTTGTTTTTTTTGTAGTTTGGAAATGAATTGCCTTGGTGTAGGATTTTTTTTGGCATTTAAATTGCTTGATGCACTCTGACCTTCCTGGATCTGTGATTTGGTGCCTGACATTAATTTGGAGAAATTCTCAGTTGTTATCGTTTCAAATATTTCCTCCGTTCCCTTTCTTTTTCCTCTCCTTCTGCTATTCCCATTATGTGTATGTTACACCTTTTGTAGTTGTCCCACAGTCCTTGGATATTCTGGGGTTTTTTTTTCAGTCTTTTTTCTCCTTGCTTTCAGTTTTGGAGGTTCCTATTGAGATATCCTCAAGCTCAGAGATTCTTTCCTCAGCCATGTCTACTCTTTAAATAGGCCCATCAAAGGCATTCCTGTTAGAGTGTTTTTGATCTCTAGCATTTATTTTTGGTTCTTTCTTAGGATTTCCATCTCTCTGCTTATATTGCCCATCTGTTCTTGCATGATGTCTCTTATCCATTAGAGCCCTTCGCATATTAATTGTAGTTGTTTTAAATTCCTGGTCTGATAGTTCCAACATTCCTGTTACGTCGGTTCTAATGCTTGCTCTGTCTCTTCAAATTGTGTTTTTTGCCTCTCGGTGTGCCTTGTAATTTTTTTCTTGATAACTGGACATGATGTACTGGGGAAAAGGAACTGTTGTAAATAGGCCTTTAGTAATGTGGTACAGTGTAGGGGGAAGGGAAGCATCCTGTGATAAGGTCTCAGTCTTTAGTGAGCCTGTCTCTGCCTCTGGACTGAGAATTTCACAAATGTTTTAGGTTTTTTCCAAGCCGGTTAGGTGGGAGAGGATGACAAGAGTGGGCTGGAGTTGGGTATTTCCCTTCTCCTGGGTCAGTTAGGCTCTGATAATACCCTAGCAGGTTAGGCTCTGGTTAAGTAGTTCTCCTGAAGGCAGGTCTCATTGAGAAGAACAGAGTGCTCTGGTATATTTCAAAATGGTTTCTTTTTCCCACCCTCTGGGGGAAGTATGAAGGGATTTTTCTCTGATAGTTAACTATGAGGACTTAGTTGAGCTCCTGGACGTAAATCTCACAAAATTGTTGTGGTGAGTACCTTTTGAGGTTTTTTTTTTTTCCAAAGACTTTATTTATTTTTAAAGATTTTATTTTGTTCTTTTTTCTCCCCAAAGCCCCCACGGTACATAGTTGTATATTCTTTGTTGTGGGTCCTTCTAGTTGTGGCATGTGGGACAGTGCCTCAGCATGGTTTGATGAGCAGTGCCATGTCCGCGCCCAGGATTCGAACCAACGAAACACTGGCCACCTGCAGTGGAGCGCGTGAACTTAACCACTCGGCCACGGGGCCAGCCCCCCAAAAGACTTTATTTTTTTAGAGAAGTTTTAGTTTCACAAGGAAATTGAGAGGAAGTTAGAGAGATTTCTCAAATATCCCCTGCCCCTACGCCCTCATAGCCTCCCTCATTATCAACATTACTCACCAGAGTGGTACATTTGTTACCAAGAATGAACCTACACTGATACATCATAATCACTCTAAGTCCGTAGTTTACTTTAAGGTTCACTCTTGGTGTTGTACCCTATGGATTTGTACAAATGTATAATGACATATATCCATCATTATAATATACAGAGTATTTTCACTGTCCTAAAAATCCTCTATGTTCTGCCTATTCATCCCCTTCCTATCACCACTCCTGTGAGTCACTGATCTTTTTATTGTCTCCATAGTTTTACCTTTTCCATAATATCATGTATTTGGGATCATACAGTATGTAGCCTTTTCAGATTGGCTTCTTTCTCTTAGTAATATACGTTTAATGTTCCTCCATGTCTTTTCATGGCTTGATAGCTCATTTCTTTTTAGTGCTGAATAATATTCCATTAACTGGATTACCACAGTCTGTTTATCCATTCACCTGTTGAAGGACATCTTGGTTGCCTAGTTTTGCCAGTTACGAACAAAGCTGCTGCTAACATCCACGTGCAGATTTTTGTGTGAACCACCCAGGAGTTTTTAACTCTCAGACTTGTCCACCCTGAGTCTCCAGCAATTGGTCAGTTACCATTCAGGTTTTCCTACCCTGGCACTTGATCCTATGATGGTTTCTGTTCCTGAGTCTCTGCTCCAGTAAGCATAACTCCTTGTATTTGCTGTCTGTCTCTAGTATGGGGCTCAGCAGTTTGCACTGTGACCTCGCCTCTCTTAATTTTGATTGTTGATTTTTCAGTCTGGTTAGCTTTTTACTTGGCAAGGCAGAGTTGTGGCTTTCAAGCTCCTTACATATGGAACTGAAAACTTAAAATTAAAAAACTTATAGTAAAACAACTACTTTTTTTAAATGAAAAAATAGTACATAAAAAAGTAGGGTATGTATATGATTTTAAAAAGTAAACTATATGGAAGGGAAGGCAATGAAACATTTAAATATCTTTCTCATCCTAGACCTTAGTTCTTCAGGCCTTCTCCCTAGAGGAAACCACTGTTAATAGTTTTCATGTATATTCTTCCGTAGGTAATTTCAGCATGTGCAAATGTGTGACATTTTTGTAAATAAGCAAATGGAAGCATATTTAACATATACTGGACCTTGTTTTTGCTTCTTATATCTTAGGGTTCATGTCATATCAGCACACAAAGATCTATTTTATTCTTTTTTATGGCTGCATATTCTATTAGATACGTATGTCATAATTTAATACCTTTTACCTCCCTATGATGAACATTTATGTTTCCAGAGTTTTAATTAAAATTGGTGTAGCCATGTACATACATCTTTGCAATGTGTGAATATATCCATGAGATACATTCCTATAAGTTATTTCCTTAATATTAGTAGATACATATAATTGTTTTATGAGTGTAACGTGAGTTTTTTCCCACTCCTTTAGAAAGAAGCCTAAGAAGAGAGAAAATGAGATTGGATGTAGAAGGTCAATGCGATTACTAAAAGTAGATCCTTCAGGAGTTTCATTACCAACAACCCCAACCCAGCCAACAATATTAGTAGCAGATGAAAATGTAAGAAAGAGTGCCAATACATTATATTAACTCAACAAAATACTGAAAAATTTGAAGTGTTTGAAACTAGACAAAAAAGTCATTGAATTATGTTTAATTTGTACTTCATCAATTTAATACTTCACAGTCGTATGGTTTAATGAGTAAGATTTCAAAGTCATAAAGACTGGGTTGGATTCTGTATTTCTGCAGGCTTACCTGCTGTGGGATTGTGGGTAAATTACTTAACCTTTCTGAGCCTTGGTTTCCCCATTTTTAAAATGGCAACAATAATAGAAACCTCCAAGGGGTATTGTGAGGGTTAAATGAAATAGTATCTAAAGAGTTCCTTACGTTGTATTAAGGGCTTAGCAAGTAGTCAATAAATGGGAGTTATTAACATTATTAATAATAAATATGTAATAATAGTGATGGGGGTCCCTTTCTGTACTATAATTATATACTATCAGTGAGAGAGTTTTTATTTACCGAATTTATTATCTAAATAAGGTTGTAATTATATTTTTTATTCAAGAGCACTGACTGTTTTTAATACTTTATATCAAAGTGCTTAATTATAAATTGAAACATAGCACTAATTAGACTGATGCTTTGGGAGCTAATTGCAAATTAAGGTGCTGGGGAAGAGTAGCTTTCACATTTTATTGAAGCCTCCATCCATGATAAGAAATATAATTATGTTGAACCCATTCCACACACACACACACACACACACACACACACACAGACAACTGAGACAAAACTTTTGTGAATTGATGTTTATCCTTATTACATGTGATGCGTTTTTGTATTTTCTATTCTAGTCTTTTCTCATTTGCTAAAACACATTGCTGGTTGTGATGTATTAAAATGATTTCACGACCCATTGTTAGAACTTGTGATTTAAAAAACACTGGCATAGAATAATAACTTTGAATAATGAAATTGAATTGATCTGAATCAGTTCCCAGCAATTCCAATTATTGGCAGTGTAACTTGGACAAGTTAACTTCCCTAAGTTTCATTCCAATATCTTTAAAATGTGGTATCTCTGGGGCTGGCCCCATGGCCAAGTGATTAAGTTTTCACACTCCACTTTGGTGGCCCGGGGTTTGTCAGTTTGAATCCTGGGTGCGGACCTATACACCACTCATCAGGCCATGCTGTGGTGGCATCCCACATAGAGGAACTAGAATGACCTACAAGTAGGATATACAACTGTGTACTGGGGTTTTGGGAAGGGAAAAAAAAAGGAAGATTGGCCACAGATGTTAGTCAGGGCCAATTGTCCTCACCAAAAATAAAAAACATGAAAAAAAAACAGCTGTTAAAAAAATAAATAAAATAAAATGTGATATCTCATTCACTGGATTAGTGAGAGGATTAAATGAGATAATACATGTTATTACTTTACAGGATACTTGGCATTCATTGAACAACTATTTTTGAATGCTAACAATGTGGCACTCCTGTTGTTGGTGTTGAAAGTTTAAAGTAGTGAAAAACCTCAAGCTTACATTTTAGGGCAGGGTGACAATCAACTTTTTTTTTTCTTATTTTTCATAACAGCCTTTGTTACCTCCTGGGCCTTTAGAAATGACTCCTGAAAATCAAGATGATAACAGTGAGCTATTTAAAGGATTTCTACAGACTTGGGCAGAAGTGAGCAAGGTATCATTTGGGGGGGCTTATAGCTTTTAGAATCATCTATTAAGGAAATCTCAGTACATATATTAACTTAGTTCTTTGGTCTCATTGTTTCAGACAAGTAGTAAGAATGCTGAGAAGGGATTATCTAGCATTAAAAGGTGAGTTAAAATTCCTTGCTTTTGTTTTACACTTTCTGAGATTTTTAAGTTATAAAGACTATATACCGTTACAGGAAATTTTGAAAATGAAGTGAAAAAATTGCCCATAATATTTCTACCCTAACAACTGTTGTTTTTGTATGTTTCCTTTCAAGTATTGCCATATGCAATACCACTAGGATATAAGCTTGATGAATGCAGGATTTTGTCTCAATAACTAGAACAGTACCTAGCACATAATAGATATTCATTCAATGTTTACTAAGTGAATGAATTCACATAAATTTTAATTTTATGTTCTAATGTATATACAATTTTGCATTATACTTTTTCATTAACATTGTGGTTGCATGTTATTAGAGCCCTGAAATTTATTGAATAATTGCATAATACTCCATTGAGTAGGTGGAATTTACTTAACTTCCTTTCACTCCCTTGGTATTTGGAGTTGTTTTCTATTTAGTTTTGTGTGTTTGTATGTCTGCATGTGTTTCTTTCTTTTTTTTTTAGAGATTGGCACTTGAGCTAACAACTGTTGCCAATCTTCTTCTTCTTTTTTTTCTGCTTTTTCTCCCCAAATCCCCCCAGTACATAGTTGTATACTTTAGTTGTGGGTCCTTCTAGTTGTGGCATGTGGGATGCCACCTCAACGTGGCCTGATGAGTGGTTCCATGTCTGCGCCCAGGATCCGAACCAGTGAAACCCTGGGCCCCCAAAGTGGAGCACGTGAAGTTAACCACTTGGCCATGGGGCCAGCCCCTTGCATGTGTTTCTTGAAGTGTGTACTAGTGATAGTGGGTTATTGCCTTAGGATAGATTCCAGAAGTGAGATTAATGAGTCACATATTTTGGCCTTTTTTATGGCTCTTAGTAAACATTGCTGAATTGTTTTCCAAAATCTTTTTCTTCTGAAAATCTTATATGAACTTACTCTGCCACTAGCAATATATGTGAATGTGTATGTTTAACTGCAGTTTACTAGCTTTTATAAGTGAAAAATGGTATTCCATTGTTTAATTTGATTTCCTTGGTTTCCAGGAAGTTGAATATTTTCCTACATTTATTTACTAATTGTGATTTTTCTCTTTTGACTCATATTTCACTTATTTTGACTATTGAGATTGGTTTTACTTCTAAAATTTGAATTTTTAATGTTCTCAGCTACAAAGCCAGTTTAAGTGGCATGGTCATCAGTGAAGATACTGTTAATAAAGTTACCAAAGGCCCAATATTCGCTATAGCTATCCACCCATCAGAAACTAGAACTTTGCTGGCAGCTGGGGCCAAATCTGGGCAAGTCGGACTTTGGGATTTGGTAAGTTATTATTAATTTTTTGAAAATATTAAAGTTTGACTGAAGCAAATAGTCTGCAAGAGAATAGCCTAGAGCCATGTGTTTATAGATGTTACTTGAGGTTTATAGTTTTGTGCTTTTGTGATTCCAAATTTTAGAAATATAGAGGAATTTAAATTTGCTTTATAGAAGTTTAACATTTTTAGCTTGAATATCATTAGTCGTCTGAGCGTGAACTAACTGCCAGGAAACTTTATTACAGCTTTAAGTGTATGTGTGAAAAGCTCACACAAAGTTCTTAGTTTCCTGATTATGTTTAAAATACAGTTTCTAAGCTGGATCAAAATATCTTCTCAGGGATCTGCTTAGGATGATTCCAGTCATTTTTTCTGCATCTATTGAGATAATCATGTGGTTTTTATTCCTCATTTTGTTAATGTGGTGTATCACATTGATTGATTTGCGGATGTTGAACCATCCCTGCATCCCTGGTATAAATCCCACTTGATCATGGTGTATGTCTTTTTAATGTATTGCTGTATGCAGTTTGCCGATATTTTGTTGAGGAGTTTTGCATCTATGTTAGTCAGCGATATTGGCCTGTAATTTTCCTTCTTTAGGTTGTCCTTATCTGGCTTTGGGATCAGGGTGATGTTGGCCTTGTAAAATGTGTTAGGAAGTATTCCATCTTCTTCAACTATTTGGAATAGATTGAGAAAGATAAGTATTCAGTCTTTTTTGAGTGTTTGGTAGAATTCTCCAGAGAAGCCATTTGGTCCTGGACTTGTATTTTTTTGGAGTTTTTCTTTTTTTTATTGAGGTTATGATAGTTTACAATATTGTGAAATTTCAGTTGTACCTTATTATTAGTCAGTCATCTTATAGATGTGCCCCTTCACCCTTTGTGCTCACCCCGCCACCCTCCTTCCCCCTGATAACCTCTAAATAGTTCTCTTTGTCTATGTGTTTCTTTATCTTCCATATAAGAGTGGAATCATACAGTGTTTGTCTTTTTCTATCTGGCTTATTTCGCTTAACATAATACCCTCAAGGTCCATCCATGTGGTGAATGGGACAATTTTGTCATTTTTTATGGCCGAGTGGTATTCCATTGTATATATATGTACCATATCTTCTTTATCCAGTCATCAATCCATGGGCACTTGGGTTGATTCCACATCTTGGCTTTGTGAATAATGCTGCAATGAACATAGGGGTGCAGAGGTATCTTTGAATTGCTGATTTCAAGTTCTTTGGATAGATATCCAGTGTGGGATGGCTGGGTCATATGGTATTTCTATTTTTAGTTTTTTGAGAAATCTCCATACTGTTTTCCATAGTGGCTGAACCAGTTTGCATTCCCACCAGCAGTGTGTGAGGGTTCCCCTCTTCTCCGCAACCTCTCCAACATTTCCTATTTTTTGTCTTGGTTATTATAGCCGTTCTAATGGGTGTAAGGTGATATCTTAGTGTAGTTTTGATTTGCATTTCCCTGACGATCAGTGATGTTGAGCATCTTTTCATGTGCCTATTGGCCATCTGACACTTCTTTGGAGAAATGTCTGTTCATATCCTCTGCCCATTTTTCGATCAGGTTGTTTGGTTTTTTTGTTGTTGAGTTGTGTGAGTTCTTTATATATTTTGGAGATTAACCCATTGTTGCATATATGATTTGCAAATATTTTCTCCCAGTTGGTGGATTGTCTTTTCATTTTGTTTCTTGTTTCCTTTGCCTTGCAGAAGCTCTTTAATCTGAAGTCCCACTTGTTTATTTTTTCTTTTGTTTTCCTTGTTCCAGTAGACATGGTATTTGCAAAGAGCTTTTTAAGACCAATGTCAAAGAGTCTACTGCCTATATTTTCTCCTAGGAGTTTTAGGGTTTTGGATCTTACCTTCAAGTGTTTGATGCACTTGAGTTAATTTTTGTGTATGGTGAAAGATAATGGTCTACTTTCATTCTTTTGCATGTGGCTGTCCAGTTTTCCCAAGATTTATTGAAGAGACTTTCCTTTCTCCATTGTGTATTCTTAGCTCCTTTGTCGAAGATTAGCTATCCAAAGATGTGTGGTTTTGTTTCTGGGTTTTCAATTCTGTTCCATGAATCTATGTGCCTGTTTTTGTACCAGTACCATGCTGTTTTCTTGTTTTAAGATTGGCACCTGAGCTAACTTCTGTTGCCAATCTTCTTCTCCTCTCCAAAGCCCCCCAGTATGTAGGTGTATATTCTAGTTGCAGGTCCTTCTGGTTGTGCTATGTGGGACACCACCTCAGCATGGCTTAATGAGCAGTGCCACGTCTGTGCCCAGGATCCAAACTGGCAAAACACTGGGCTGCTGAAGCAGAGTGCACAGACTGAACCACTCAGCCATGGGGCTGGCCCTAACCATGCTGTTTTGATTACTATAGCTTTGTAGTATATTTTGAAGTCAGGGATTGTGATGCCTCCAGGTTTGTTGTTTTTTCTCAGGATTACTTTAGCTATTTGAGGTCTTTTGTTGCCCCATATGAATTTTAGGATTCTTTGTTCTATTTCTGTGAAGAATGTCATTGGGATTCTGATTGGGATTGCACTGAATCTATAGATTGCTTTAGGTAGTATGGACATTTTAACTATGTTTCTTCTTCCAATCCATGTGTGTGGAATATCTTTCCATTTCTTTATGTCATCATCGATTTCTTTCAATAATGTCTTATAGTTTTCATTGTATAGGTCTTTCACCTCCTTGGTTAAATTTATTCCTAGATATTTTGTTCTTTTTGTTGCAGTTGTAAATGGGATTGTATTCTTGAGTTCTCATTCTATTAGTTCGTTATCAGAGTATAGAAATGCAACTGATTTTTGTAAGCTGATTTAGTACCCTGCAACTGTGCTGTATTTGTTGATTATTTCTAATAGTTTTCTGATGGATTTTTTAGGGTTTTCTGTGTATAAAATCATGTCATCTTCAAACAGTGAGAGTTTCACTTTTTCATTGCCTATTTGGATTCCTTTTACTACTTTTTCTTCCCTATTGCTCTGGCCAGGACCTCCGGTACTGTGTTGAAAAAGAGTGGTGAGAGTGGGCACCCTTGTCTTGTTATTCTTCTCAGAGGGATGACTCAGTTTTTTCCTGTTGAGTATAGTGTTGGCTGTAGGTTTGTTATATATGGCCTTTATTATGTTGAAGTACTTTCCTTCTATACCCATTTCATTGAGAGTTTTATCATAAATGGCTGTTGGATCTTGTCACATGCTTTCTCTGCATCTATTCAGATGATGATGCATTTTTTATTCCTCATTTTGTAAATGTGGTGTATCACGTTGATTGGTTTGTGGTTATTGAACCATCCCTGTGTCCCTGGTATAAATCCCACTTGATCATAGTGTATGATCTTTTTAATTTATTGCTGTATTCGGTTTGCGACTATTTTGTTCAGGATTTTTGCATCTATGTTCATTAGTGATATCGGCTTGTAATTTTCCTTCTTTGTGTTGTCCTTGTCTGGCTTTGGGATCAGGGTGATGTTGGCCTTGTAAAATGTGTTAACAAGTGTCCCGTCTTCTTCAACTATTTGGAATAGATTGAGAAAGATTAGTATTAAATCTTCTTTGAAGGTTTGGTATAATTCTCCAGAGAAGCCATCTGGTCCTGAACTTTTGTTTTTATTTATTTATTTATTTATTTATTTATTTATTTATTTATTTATTTAATTTATTTATTTTTTTAAAGATTTTATTTTTTCCTTTTTCTCCCCAAAGCCCCCCGGTGCATAGTTGTATATATTCTTCACTGTGGGTCCTTCTAGTTGTGGCATGTGGGACGCTGCCTCAGCATGGTTTGATGAGCAGTGCCATGTCCGCGCATGGGATTCGAACCAACGAAACACTGGGCCACCTGCAGCGGAGCGCGAATTAACCACTCAGCCACGGGGCCAGCCCCTATTTTTTGGGAAGTTTTTGATTACTGTTTCACTCTCCTTAGTTGTGATTGGTCTATTCAGATTCTCTATTCTTCATTCAGTTTTGGGAGGTTGTATGAGTCTAAGAATTTATCCATTTCTTCTAGATTGTCCAATTTGTGGGCATATAGTTTTTCATAGCATTCTCTTATAATCCTTTGTATTTCTCTAGTATCTGTTGTGATTTCTCCTCTTTCATAATTTTATTTATTTGAGCCTTCTCTCTTTTTTTCTTAGTGAGTCTGGCTAAGGGTTTGTCAATGTTATTTATCCTCTCAAAGAATCAGCTCTTAGCTTCAGTGATCCTTTCTACTGTTGGTTTTTTTTTTTTTTGGTTTCAATTTCATTTATTTCTGCTCTGACTTTTATTGTTTCCCTCCTTCTGCTGACTTTGGGCTTTGTTTGTTCTTCTTTTTCTAATTCTGTTTGGTGTAGTTTAAGATTGCTTATTTGAGATTTTTCTTGTTTTTTAAGGTGGGCCTACACTGCTGTGAATTTCCCTTTTCAGACTGCTTTTGCTGCCACCCATATGAGTTTGTATGGTGTATTTTCATTTGTCTCCAGATATTTTTTTATTTCTTCTTTAATTTCTTCAATGATCCATTGGTTGTTCAGTAGCATGTTGTTTCGTCTCCACATATTTGTCACTTTCCTAGCTTTTTTCTTGTAGTTGAGTACTAGTTTTATAGTTTTATAGATTTTGGTCAGAAAAGATGCTTGATATGATTTCAGTCTTCTTAAATTTATTGAGGCTTGTCTTGTTTCTCAGCATATAGTCTATCCTTGAGAATGTTCCATGTGCACTTGAGAAGAGTATGTATTCTGCTGTTTTTGGATGGAGTGTTCTATATAGGTCTGTAAAGTCCATCTGCTCTAGCTTTTCATTTAATTCCACTGTTTCCTTGTTGACGTTCTGTCTGTCTGATCTATCCATTGATGTAAGTGTTAAGGTCCCCTGCTACTGTTATGTTGTTAATATTTCCTTTTAGGTCTGTTAATAGTTGCTTTATGTACTTTGGTGCTCCTGTGTTGGGTGCATATATATTTATCAGTGTTATGTCTTCTTGGTAGAGTGTCCTTTTTATCATTGTATACTGCCCCCTCTTTGTCTCTCATTGCCTGTTTTATCTTGAAGTCTACTTTGTCTGATATAAGTATGGCAACCCCCGCTTTCTTTTGTTTGCCATTAGCTTGGAGTATCATCTTCCATCCCTTCACTGTAAGCCTGTGTTTGTCTTTACAGCTGAGATGTGTTTCATGGAGGCAGCATATTGTTGGGTCTTGTTTTTTAATCCATCCCGCCACTGTGTCTTTTGATTGGAGAATACAATCCATTTATTTAGATTTACAGTGATTATTGATATATGAGGGCTTAATGCTGCCATTTTAGCACTCATTTTATGTTTGCTCTGTATGTCCCTTGTTTCTCTTCCCATGTGTTTCAGTCTACTGATTCAGAAATAAGAACTAACTTCTCTCTTATTTTGGGAACATAGGCTCTCCCTTATTTTGATAAGATATGAGTGGCAGGAGGAGGTGAAAGGATTTGGTAAAGAAAACAGAAGCAGAGAAATGAGAAGAGGACCAGAAATAGTATCAGGTTGTACAAGCTATGAGATGAGTTTCAAGGATGGGAGTTTGAGAGGGCTTCTTGCAGAGAAGTCAGAAGAATGGGAACAGGGAAAATGCCATTGGTTTTTTTAAAATAGGGTAGCATTAGTGAGTTGAGAGAATAGCTTCAATGATGAGGTAAGGAAGGTAACAGACTTTAGGAGAGTAAAAAAGAATGGGGTAGTGGAAGAAATGGAAGCAATCGGTAAAGACTATTTGTTGAAGAACTTTGAAAAGAAAAAATAGAGAATTAACATAGTCAAATGAAGATCTTTTCAGTTGCTTTGATCTGTACAGAGTTGAAGACATGTAGGAAAGTCTGTTTGTTATGTCTTTCCTTGTGACTCCAAAAATCTGTATTACTAAGTCTCTGTAGTCCAGTATCTCTCTCAGCCTTCTAATGTTCCAGGACACTTGGCTATCCCATTAACAGATTGAGCTAGTCTAAAACCAATATCTTGACCTTCCTGTGTGCTGTTTCAGCTGAAACCAACTATCCACCTCCCTCCTCCGGCCTCCATCTTTCTTCCTGGCTATGTAAAAGACTGTGCTTCTCTGAGGTAAAAACGAACTGGTTATAAGATACTAGGAGAAAGAGTCAGTATGTTATATTATGTCGGAGAAACTAACATGGACAGAGCAATTCAAGCATGATGAAAACAAAAATAATGACATGGCAACTAGACAAACGCTAGCACAAAAACAGCCAAAGAACCTAGCATGCAAAGACAGATGTAGAAGAAAAACATAACTCAAGGAAAGGAAGGAAATTTTCCATGGTTGCTCCAGGCTGTAGAACTGCACTGTTCAGTACAGTAGCTGCAAGTCATATGAGACTGTTTACATTTAAATAGAAAATTCAGTTGTCAGTTAAACTAGGCACATTTTTAGTGCTTAATAGCCACACATTGCTAGTGGATACCATAGTGGATACAGAACATCTCAGAAAGTCCTTTGGACAGTGCTGCCATGAAGTAAGTTAAAGACAACATTATTTTGGTAAAATATGACTCAAAGATAAGATGATAAAACAACAGAATGAGATGAAAAAGGAGATTGCAGAACTAAGGAAACAAATTGAAGATCAATGAAACTAATAAATTAGACAAAAACAAGGAACAGAATAGGCATTAATGAAAATTAAATTACAGACATTAAAGATCTGAGGTAATCTCAAACAGATGAGAAAGCTTTAAGAGACAAGCCAATAGAAAGGGAAAGACAGTCAAAGATGACACAACAAATGGAACAGAAAACATATTCAAAGAGAATTTTTCTGCAAAGACAGATTTGAATTGGCAGAT
This sequence comes from Equus quagga, assembly GCF_021613505.1. NCBI lineage: Eukaryota > Metazoa > Chordata > Mammalia > Perissodactyla > Equidae > Equus > Equus quagga. The sequence continues at coordinate 40,792,494 of NC_060268.1, forward strand.
TGAAATGTATACACCATGTCCTAGGAAAATTTGAAACTTAAAGGATAAAGAATTCTTCAGGCAGAAAAAACAAATTATATTCAAGGTGAAAAGACAGGCTTGCCATGGTTTTCTACAGCAACATTGCATGTAATGTCTACAAAGTTCTGAGGGAAGGAAGGGTAGCCCTGGAATATTTACCCAGCACAAGAGATTGTTCTAATATAAAGGCAGCAGGTGGGTGTTCTCAATTGTGAAAAAACTTAAGAAATTCAAGACCTGTGAGTTCATCTGGAAAAAACCTGCTTGACAGCAAATTTCAGCCAATTAAGAGTAAATCAAAATTAAGAATGGAGAAGCTAGAGAAAAGAATTAATCATGAGTGTTGAATCCATTTAAATGCAGAACGTAATATTAAACAGCTGTATGAATTATAGTTACAGAACTGGATGTGAATGTTATCAACCTGGACAAAATAAAAATAATAATATAACAAAATATAGAGATGGAGAAAGGGAAGATTGGAGGAGGAGTGAGAATAATGTTCTCAATCAATAGAAATCATCTAAAATTGAGACATAGTTAAATAAAAAAGCATAATGACTAAAACTGCTTTATGTTTTATACTTTTTTCTTAGGAGATATCTCTTATAAAGAAATACTCAAAGTTCAGAAATTCCTTTAGACTGATTTTATTTTATTATTTTGAAGTATAGTTAAACTTAATAATATTAAAAATGGCGTATATAGCATGGTCTGATTTTTTCCTAAATTTCTCCTCTGTCATTCTGTCTACAGAAGTACGTATAGAGATATCTGTAATGATAATTTTGGTTAATTTTAGATTTGAAGTGATTTTTAAAAACTTTTTGTATATTTGCATAGTTTTTGGGTTCTTTATAACAATGGAAACTTTTGTTTTTCTAAAAAATAAATGCTATAAACACGATGTTAACAGTGATTAACCCGGGGTAGGAGGAGGAGTGTGTGTAATTGGAATTTTTTTTCTTTCTTTCCTTTTTAAAAGTTCTTCTGTTTATTTTAAAGTTTAAATAAAAAAAGAAAACAATGTTTGAGTATTTCAGAGCAGACTAAGCCAGATTTGGAGATGATAGTTGATCTGGTTCATAATATAACATATGGCATAGGAATATAACTTATTCAAATCTGACAAGTGATGATTTAGGAATAGGTAATACAGTTGTGGAAAGGATAATCCTTAGAAGTAGTAACTCTAATGTGGAAATTCAAATACATGAATTTTCATGGTGTATTTAGGGGATAAAATATTTAAAAAATGATTATTTTGTGCCAGGACCAAATACCTTATGAACATTGTGCTGAGAATGATATACTCATATTATATAGAAGCACACGTAGCAAGTAAGGTGGTAGTGGTATTAATACTGTTTTTGATAGTCGGGGATTATGCTGTGTGTGAAATGAAGAGTAGATTTCTCATTTCCTGAAGATTTCATGAACTGAAGTCATAATAAGCAGTAATTTTTTCCCTCTGTATTATGAAAAGACTAGTTTGCTAGTTAAAATAAATGTGACTTAATATTGCTAGATTGAAAATTAGAAAAAAGTAATATAGTAACAGCATAAAGTTTCAAATTCTGACTTTCTGAATGGGAGAGTGGGTACAATTATAGACTAAGAAAAGACAATATAATACAGATGTAAATAGTTAATGACATAATGATGTAGAAAATATTACTACTTTTCACTAGTTTTTGTCTTTCTCCCTGCCCCCAACTCTCTTCTAGAGTCACCAACCTAAAGAAGATGGAATTTATGTTTTTCAACCCCATAGTCAGCCAGTTAGCTGTCTTTACTTCTCACCTGCCAATCCAGCTCATATACTGTCATTGAGCTATGATGGCACATTACGCTGTGGGGATTTTTCCAGAGCTGTTTTTGATGAGGTAAATATTAATGTGTTTATGTGTTGACTTCAGATGTTATTCTGGATTTTCTATGAGATGCTACATGAATGATTATTATACCAGATTGGGTGAGGTGGTATAGAATAGGAACTTTAGAACTATACTGCCCGAGTTAAAATCCCAGACCATGTGTTACTACTTGTGTGACCTTTGCAAGTTTCTTAACCTCTTTGTGCCTCAATTTCTTCAGTTGTGAAGTGGGATAGTAATAGTATCTGCTTTATGTGGTTGTCATAAGGATTAAATCAATTAATGCAAATATAGTACTTAGAGCCTGGCACAGAGTGTTTGCTCATGTTATTTTTATTTTTTCATTTTTGCAAAAAGCTTTTCAATAAATTAATTTACTCTTCTATTTTTAGGCTTAAGACTTGTACTTCTTTTTCACTCAGGGGAAAAAATTGAAATATTATTATACTTGTGTTCATTGTTCCTGGCTTTTGCAGATGTGAATTTTGTGGAGATGAGTCTTAAATGTGGCAAGAAAGACTATAGAGAAATTCATCACTTAACAGTATTACATTACATTATACTTAAAACTTTTTTTTTTTAAGATTTTATTTTTCCTTTTTCTCCCCAAAGCCCCCCGGTACATAGTTGTGTATTTTTAGTTGTGGGTCCTTCTAGTTGTGGTATATGGGGTGCCACCTCAGCATCACCTGATGAGCGGTGCCATGTCCACGCCTGGGATCCAAACCGGTGAAACCCTGGGCCACCGAAGCGGAGTGCTCTAACTTAACCACTTGGCCACGGGGCCGGCCCTTACTTAAAACTTTTGACCTGTAATATAACACAGACACTACAAAATTTGGTTTTCTCTAGTCTTCTAGCTAGGATATATAGTGTCTTATATGCCATATATATGTGATGGTAAAGAGATTAGCTCACCTGTTTTTATCTGGTGAAGTTAGAATGAAGAATTGCCATTGGATGTCGTATAATTGTACTCTAGCAAGAAATGGACACCTAGTTGGTTTTATTCAGCATCTTAGAACATCTTAGGCCAAGTTTATTTGTAACCACTTGTTGAGTATAAATAGAAAGTCTGTTCCTGGGCTGTTCTAACCCCCCTGCAAGGTCAAGTTAAGTTGAAGCCTGTTTAAGAATGGTTGAAAGACTGTGGGCTCATACTCACGACCACCCATCCTTCCAGAAACACTCTACCTAGATCACCAGACTATTCCTTGGACATTTTCTAATCAGTTGATCTCTGGCAGAGTAGGCCAGAAGCTTCCAAAAGGCCTGAGGAATCCTCACAATATTGGATCCCAGTGATTACGTTTTGGTCTACTACTTAAGGTGAACTTTCAAATTTGCTTAACTGTATCAGATTTTCTCAATAAGAGAATTCTTACAAATCAAACTTTTCTTTTTATTGTAGATTTTAATCTTATGAAACTTATGATGGTTTAGATCTGAGTTTTTATCCTTTATCTTATTTTGAATGAGACTTTTAAAGTTTTTAGAGGTCCTCAGTATAAGAGCATTTTATACGTGATAGACAATGAAGAGAACAGGGTACTCATCACTGAAGTTGCTTTGTAAATAATTTATGATCTAATTTTATGCCTTAATTTTTTATATAAGGCAGTACTCAAAATTAACAGATTCTGATGTCTTTGTAATTTTTTTAATATTCCTTGTACAGGTGATTCATAATTATTTTTAAAAGAGTTTTAAAATAATCATTTTAATAATTATAGTATGTACCTGCTTTTGTTTTGCTTTTCATTGTATTCCTAAAATGATCTTTCTTACAATTGAGGAAGCTTTTTCTCCCTGCTGAGGGCTAATAGTTCTTGGGTTTTCTTTTAAAAGTAAGGATGTTTAAGTGCCTTAAGGTCTGTTTATAACCATATGAAAAAAAAACTTCCAGACTATTAATGTTGTGTTGTTGGTCATGCTTGATTTCCTAACTACTGACAATTAGGAGAAACAGTTTCTTTTCTTATCAGTATCTTTGTGTCTTTTTTTCTTACAATTTTTATCTCTACCTTTTTAAAAATAGGTTTCTAAGAGCAACATTGATATTTCAAATCCTTATTAGAAATAAATAGGCTATCAGTCGTGGATTAAATGAGATAATATTTGTGTGAAGTCCTCTTTAAACTGTTTAATGGTAGCACTTTGGTTATTAATGCACAACAATGAAGTTGTCTATGCAAGTCATGTTCTCTTTTGTATTTGTTTATCTTCTTACAAGAAGGTTGGAGTTTGAAATTTAAAGGTATATCTATATTTTATCAGCCACTTAATAACTGATTATACTTATTTTTTTAAACAACTTTATCAAAATATAATTCACATACCACACAGTTCACCCATTTAAAGTGTAAAATCCAATGGTTTTTTGTATATTTACAGAATTGTGAAATCATTACCACAATCTAATTTTAGAATATTTTCATCACCCTAAAAAGAAACCCCTTGTCCATTAGCAGATACTCCCAGTTTTCCCCTCCTCCCAGCCCTAGGCAACCACTGATCTACTTTCTGTCCTTATAGATTTGCCTGTTCTGGACATTTCATATAAATGGAATCATACAATTTGTAGTCTTTTGTGACTGGCTTCTTTTGCTAGCAAAATGTTTTCAAGGTTCATCCATGTTGTAGAAGGTGTCAGTACGTCATCCTTTTTTTTATGGCTGAATAATGTTTCATTGTATGGATACACCACATTTTACTCATCCATTCATTAGTTGATGATCATTTTGGTTGTTTCCATTTTTTACTGTTGCAAATAATGCTGTTAGAAACATTCATGCACAAGTCTTGTGTGGACATATGCTTTCATTTCTGTTGGGTATATTCCCAAATATACCCAATATGAGAATTGTGGAGTCATATGGTAACTCTATGGTTAACATTTTGGGGAACTGCCAAACTGTTTTCCAAACCGGCTTCACCATTTTACATACTCATCGGCAATGCATGAGAGTTCCAATTTGACCATGTCCTTGCCAACACTTGTTATTGTTGGTGACTATAGCCGCCCTAATGGGTATGACGTGGTATTGCGTGTGGTTTTGATTTGCATTTCCCTAATGACTAATGATGCTGAGCATCTTTTCATCTGCTTATTGGCCATTTATATTTCTGTAGAGAAATGTCTATTTGGATCCTTTGCCTATTTTTCAATTGGGTTATCTTTTTAGTATAGAGTTTTAAGAGTTCTCTACTTATTTTTTTTAAGTCACATTTATTAGGGTAAAATTTACATTTTTAGGTGTACAGTTCTATGAGTTTGGGCAAATTGTATACACCTGTATGACAACGACCACAATCAAGGTATAGAAAATTTTCATCATCCAAAAAAGTTACCTCATGACGCTTTGTAGTCAGTCTCCCCTCCCTTCTTGAAGTCTCTGGAAACCATTGATGTGATTATTACATTATTACAGAAATGTAATTTACCCTGTTCCAGAATGTCGAGTAAATGGAATCATACAGTGTGTAGCTTTTTGTCTGACTTCTTTTACCTAGCACAATGCTTTTAAGATTCATCCATGATGTAGCATGTATCAGTAATTTGCTCCTGATACTACTGATTGAACAGTTACCTCGTGTTAGGCATTAACCTGAATGTGCTTTACATATATATATTATTAACCTTTATAACACCCTATGAAATAGATAATGTTATCTCCATTTAACAGCTGAAAAAACTGAGATAAAGAGATTTATTAGCTTGCTTAAGGACGTAAATGGCAGAACTAGAATTTGCACTTGGGTCTGTCTGACTCTAAAGCTCCTGTACTTCGTTTCATTTGTGTATATTGGGTTTTTTGGGGTGTGTGGGGGTTGGGATGCCTTTAGTTTATTAATTTGTTAATCTCAGTTCATAATTATACTTGTTATTAAAAATAAAATTCAGCAATTAGAATTGTGGTCACTCTCTCTTACTTGAATAGTGACACATTCTACGACTTGTTTTTTTTTTTACTGGGAAAGATTTACCCTGAGCTAACATCTGTTGCCAGTCTTCCTCTAGTTTTCCTGTGAGCTGCTGCCACAGCGTGACCACTGATAGATAAGTGATGTACATCTCTCCCTGGGAACTGAACCTGGGCCGCCGAAGCAGAGCATGGCAAACTTAACTACTCTTAACTACTAGGCCACCAAGGTTGGCCTTACCACATTTATTTATTTATTTATTTATTTATTTAAAGATTTTATTTTTTTTCTTTTTCTCCCCAAAGCCCCCCAGTACATAGTTGTGTAGCCTTCGTTGTGGGTCCTTCTAGTTGTGGCATGTGGGATGCTGCCTCAGCGTGGTTTGATGAGCAGTGCCATGTCCGCGCCCAGGATTCGAACCAACGAAACACTGGGCCGCCTGCAGCGGAGTGCGCGAACTTAACCATTCGGCCACGGGGCCAGCCCCCACCACATTTATTTTTTATTCCTTATATGTGTGAGCCCTGAACCCAAAGTGATAGTATTGTGGGTTATAAGTGATTAAAAAATTATATTAATACTTGCTGATGGTAAAATATTTACAGTAGATAGGGTATGCAAGGTAAAGCTACCTTGGGGGGGTAAAGCTTCCCCCATTCCCACTCTTTAGAAGTAACCCTTGTATTTTTTGTGTGTGCTTCCAGAAAGTGGACATATACTTACAAGCATATATATTTTTTTTTTCTTTGCGCTAATGTATTCATACTATATACATACTTTTTTGCAACTTGCTTTTTTCGCTTAAAAAGTACTTTGAACAGTTAGTAGTACAAATCTACCTCATTCTTTTTGGCATTACACAATATTTCAAAGTAGAGATGTACCATCATTTATTTAACCAGATCTCTTTTGGTGGACATTTAGGTTACTTCTTATTGCTATTATGAGCAGCCTTGCTGCAGGCATCCTTATATATATCTTAGTGAAATTATTTGGTATAAGCATTAAATATTTTGGTAGAATGTACCTGATTAGCTGTCAAAAATTTGTGTCTGTTTACATTTCCATCAAAAGTAGGTGAGCATTCAGGCATATATCTTGGACTTGGTTGGCAAAGTTACTTGCTATTTGAAGGTATTTCAGTTGGGTAGAATTCAGATCCAATCCATTTCCTAGTAAGTTTCACAGAGCAGATCTGTATCTGAGGTTTATTGGATTTAAGAGATTTGGAATGTAGCTTTGACATGAGTGGATGGGCCATTTGATAGCAGGCGAGTCTCAAGGCTGATTAGTACCTTAGTTTCATCTCTGTGAAAGGGGTTGATCATTTTGCCCTGTGCTTCCTGTGGGGATGATGGGAGGATAAATGAGGTTGTTTGGGTAAGGTGTTTTATAACTCTTTTACCAAAGAATTTATGCATTGGCTTTTTTTAAAAGAAGTGTTATATAAGTTGATTATTACTTATATCCTTAGGTATATAGAGACGAAAGAAGTAGCTTTTCTTCCTTTGACTTCTTGGCAGAAGATGCCTCCTCTTTAGTAGTAGGCCACTGGGATGGAAGTTTGTCATTGGTGGATAGACGGACACCTGGAACTTCTTATGAGAAACTTATCAGTTCTTCTTTGAGAAAAATAAGAACTGTTCATGTCCACCCAGTGCATAGACAATATTTCATCACTGCAGGATTGAGGTATGTTCTTCATAAAATTTTATGGTTTAGGGCTTTTAATGTTAGGAATAATGTTTTAGCTTGGTTGTCAAGGACATCTGCCTTGTGATACCCACAGGCCAAATAATTTTCCTTTCTATACCAACTAAAGTTCTTTTTAGTGTGATTTTTTTTAAATGAGAGATTCTTTGGGATTTAATAAATATTGAAAGCATTGAAACAAAAACACATTTTTGTTTTCCTTGGCATCAGATGCATTTACTTCTAGTCTTTTGAGAAAACTTGTAAAAAACAAAAAGTTATATGTGATCTATAACTTGTTGGTCTCTGTTAAATTTTTTCTTGGAGAGATTAGAAAACCAACTAGAATCTTGTCTCTCTGTACCCACTGGTTACATATATATGCTATAGTTTTGGAATTTTTCTACTGTTTTTTATCTATGCCAGTGTTTGTAAAATTAATAGAGAAGATTAGAGGATTCTGTCTTAACTGTTCTTCAACGTAATGAGCATTTGAGTGTCTAATTTATCTTTAGCGCTGTTCTAGAGACGAACTACATAGACTGTGGCAACACTGAGAATTATTCTTCCCATTACAGGGATGTTCATATTTATGATACAAGGCGCCTGACTCCCAAGGGAAACCAGCCTTTGATTTCTTTGACCGAACACACAAAGAGCCTCGCCTCTGCCTATTTTTCACCTCTTACTGGTAACAGAGTAGTGACCACATGTGCTGATTGTAAGCTGAGGTAAATTGGGAAGACAGAAATATGTTGTTAAGGAATCTCAGGAGTTGGTAGCTACTGCGTCAGTAAACCAGTAGCTTTGTTCACTGTGCTCCTTATTAAATTGTTAGCGTTATTGTTTTGTAGCCATATCTAGGTTCCTGAGATCTGTGGCCTGTACTTAATGGCTTTTCAGCAGTTTTGGGGTCTGGAAATTTCCTTGAGATTGACAGAGAAGGTCAGTAGCTGCCCTGGGGAGTCGATGTCAGGCTTCCCTTTCAGCTCTGAATAATTCCAGAAATCCCAACGAAACCAGGCTTGTGATATCTTGGAAAGGAGATAATTTTAACTTAGGGAGAAGCTCTGACTTGTGGATAGTAGGACATGCTCTACGAGAAAGGTGCTGAATGAAAGTTGTGGAGCCGCAGGCCCTGAGCAGGCAGAAAAGAGCAAAAACTGGGCTCCTATACAAACTGCTGGATATAGTTTTATGGTTTTAGCTTTGGTATCTTTCTTTTTTTTTTTAAAGATTTTATTTTTCCTTTTTCTCCCCAAAGCCCCTAGTACATAGTTGTATATTTTTTAGTTGTGGGTCCTTCTAGTTGTGGCGTGTGGGATGCTGCCTCAGCGTGGTTTGATGCGCGGTTCCACGTCTGCACCCAGGATCCCAACTGGTGAAACCCTGGGCGGCCGAAGCAGAGCCTGCGAACTTAACCACTCGGCCACGGGGCCGGCCCCAGCTTTGGTACCTTTCTGATGCTGCTTCTTAAAAATGGATTTAAAAATGTAATGTAAACCAGTTGGACCAAAAATAGAAAATAATGCCAATAAGAAAAGATGTGGAGAATTTCAAGTGCAACCATGAAGGAAAATGATTTTGTTCTCTTCTAGGATCCTGATTTTAACATTGCAAGCATTTCTCAGTTTAGGAGAGGTTTATCTTAAGTGATTTTGGAATTCATTCATTATTCATTCAACAAGTATCTGTTGAATGCATACTGTGGGCCAGGCTCTAGAAAGGCACCTAATTTCTGTTTAGACCCATCTTTTGGGAGGAGCATGGTCTGTATGTGTGACAGGTGCCCTCAATTAGTTTCTGGTAAAGTCTGTGAGCATTACCAGGTGGTGCATTAAGAGATTTAGTCACCAGGCAATGGGAGTGCAGTGTCCTCTTTCCACCCACACAGTTTCCTTTGTCTCAAGAGCTACCTGTTTGTCCCATTTCTGTTTATTTGTACTGCAAAGTTCACTCTTGTTACATTAGTTGTTAGTGATTTGACTTTCTATTAATCTAATTAGACAGTAAGGTCTAGTGTCAAGAAACTACACTGGAATAGCTAGGAACAAGGAGAAGGGGGAGGTGGTGGAGATGTGGTTAGTTTCTTTCTGCCTGGGTAGCTGGCAGAGGCTTCTGGATTCCTCCAGCTGCCCTACAAGAAGTCCTCCCTTTGCTGGCCAGTCTTAGTCTTGCCAGCACCTGGAAATGACACTATCAGACCCTCAACTGGTGAGTCTCATGGGGAAATTGCTATTGATACATGCATGGACTTTTAGGTTATTTTGTACATTTTCAGATCACATTCCTTATATATTACCTATATGACTGTGAATCTGAATATAGTTTTTGAGTCCAGGTTATCACCTTAGAATGTACATTTTAAGTTTGGATTAATAGTATTTAAATAAATTATTTCCACACTAAACTATATAAACACTAAATTTTATAATATTCCTTGTAACTTTTGTTAAATATACCAGCTAAGGTTTGTCACAGCCTAATCCTACATCTTTTAAAATAACAATCGTATTTTATATCATTAACCAATGAAAATCTTGTTAAATACACTGATGTTATTTCAGAAAAATTTCAAGAAACAATAAAAAGTGTGTTACCTTATTCTTGATTTTTATTTTGCAGAATCTTTGATAGCAGCTGTATATCCTCTCAGATTCCTCTCCTCACCACCATAAGGTAGGTTTCCATATGCCAAATAATGTAGACCCTGGATTACTATGAGTTATTTGTTGGAGTGCATGCATTAGACATCTGATTGTCAAAGAGATGTAGTAGGTATGATTTTTGTGTTATGTTGTTTAAGTGTCCCAGGTTGCTAGTTCCTATCCTATCCAGAAGGATTCTTGCCTTCAGGTTCCCTGTGTCTGTAATGAGTTTCAGTCTCTTTTAGGCAGTAGCTGTTCTCTGCAGCTGGGCAGTTATTTTTGGTTAAGGAGAATGACTTTATCTGCCCTGAGTTATTCACATTATCTTATTAAAGAAGACTGTAACTCCTCACCTGCTGACGAGGCTGAAGCTGTGTATTTGTGCCTGTTCATTCTGGGCTTAGAGGGCTTCCGCACCTGCTCACTTACTTTATTTCTTTGGTTATCCTCTTTTTGCATCTGCTACTTTTAGTGTATGTATTTTAATCAAACTTTACACAATGCCTTCTTCCGAGACATCCCTCTTTAGTAATATTTATGAAGTTGGCGACAGGGTATACAGTATACGTTGATTGTTGCTTCATGAGGTTTGTAGTCTGTAGAGGCTATATTTAAGTATGTTCATTTCCTTTTTCACAAATTTCCCCCCTTCATTTCCTTTTTCAGACTAGTATATTGGTTTCTAATGTGTATTTTAAAAAATTAGGGTGATGATTCTGGGGTCAGTAAGAATTTTCATTAAAGATAGGTTCATTGCGTGGCAGTGGGAAATGTGGTTCTCTGTAGTCCATACTTCTTTAATAAGAAAGGGTTGTAAATGATATTAAGGTATAGAGAAGAAAAGAACAGTACTTTTCTTTTTGCTTTGGAGAGCTGTAAAGAGCCCCAAATGTATTTTTTAAAATTATTTTATTTTTAGTTGTGGTTATAAATACATAACGAATTCACCATCTTAGCCATTTGTAAGTGTACTGTTCAGTAGTGTTAGGTGTATTCACGTTGTTGTGCAAGAGATTTCTAGAACTTTTTCATCTTGCACGACTGAAACTCTCTGCCCATTAAACATTAATTCCTCCTTCCCTCTTCTCCCAGACGTTGGCAACCATCTGTCTACTACTTTCCATTTTTATGATTTTGACTACTTCAGATACTTCATATGAGTGGTATCATACAGTATTTGTCATTTTGTAACTGGCTTATTTCACTTAGCATAATGTCCTTCATGTTCATCCATATTCTAGCATGTGACAGAATCTCCTCCCTTTTTTTAAGTCTGCATAATATTCCATTGTATGTATGGAATGTATATACCACGCTTTCTTTATCTATTCATCTGTTGATGGACATTTGGATTGTTTCTACCTCTTGGCTATTGTGAATAATGTTACAGTGAACATGGGTGTGCAAATATCTCTTTAAGATCTTGCTTTGAATTCTTTTGGTTATACACCCAGAAGGAAGATTTTGATGGATCATATGGTAATCCTATTTTTAATTTTTTGAGGAACCTCCATACTGTTTTTCCATAGCGGCTGCACAGTTTTACACTCCCACCAACACTGCACTAGGGTTCTAATTTTTATTTATATTCATCAACTCTTGTTTTCTCTTATTTTGTTAGTGATTATCCTAATGAGCGTGAGGTAATATCTCATTGTGGTTTTGATTTGCATTTCTTTAATCATTAGTGATGTTGAATATCTTTTCATATGCTTGTTGGCTATTTGTATATTTTCTTTGGAGAATTGTCTATTCAAGTCTTTTGCCCATTTTTGAATTGTCATTTTTGTTGTTAAGTTATAGGACTTCCTTACATATTCTGCATGTTAACCCTTATTAAATATATGATTACAAATATTTTCTACCATTCTGTAGGTTGCCTTTTCACTCTGTTGATTGTTTCCCTTGATGCACAGAGTTTTTCAGTTTGATGTGGTCCTATTTGTCTATTTTTACTTTTGTTGCCTGTGCTTTTGGTGTCATATCCAAGAAATCATTGAAAAATCCAATGTCCTAAAGCTTTTCCCCTATGTTTTCTTCTAGGAGTTTTATAGTTTTAGGTGTTATGTTTAGGTCTTTAACCCATTTTGAGTTAATTTTTGTATATTGTGTAAGGTTACTGTCCAACTTCATTCTTTTGGATGTGGATATCCAGTTTTCCCAGCACGAGGGAGATTTCTTCATTTGTTGAAGAGACTATCCCTTCCCCATTGTGTGGTGTTGGCACCCTTGTTGAAGATCATTTGATCACATACATGAGGGTTTATTTCTGGGCTTTCCGTTCTGTTCCATTGGTCTGTATGTCTGTCTTTATGCCAATACCACATTGCCTTGATTACTGTTGCTTTGTAGTATGTTTTGAAATCAAGAAGTGTGAGGTCCCGAATTGTGTTTTTCATTTTTTAGATTGTTTTGGCATTCATGGTCCCTTGAGCTTCTATTTCAGTTTTAGGCTTTTTCCCTATTTATGCAAAAAATACCGTTGGGATTTTGATAGGAATTGCATTGACTCTCTAGATCATTTTGGGTAGTATGGACATTTTAACAATATTAAGTCTTCCACTCCATGAACATGATGTCTTTCCATTTATTTGTATGTTCTTTGATTTGCTTTAGTAATGTTTTATAGTTTTTAGTGTACAAATCTTTCATCTCTTTGGTTAAATTTATTCTGAAGTATTTTATTCTTTTAGAGTCTATCATAAATGGGGTTGTTTTCTTAGTTTCCATTTTGAATTAGTCATTGTTAGTGTGTAGAAAATGTAACTGATTTTTGTGTGTTGATTTTTGTATCCTGCAACTTTGCTGAAATCATTTTCATTTTAACAGTTTTTTGTGTGTGTGTGAAATTTTTAGGATTTTCTACATGAAAGATCTTGTCAGGGGCTGGCCCTGTGGCCAAGTGGTTGGGTTCACACACTCCACTTTGGCATCCTGGGGTTTTGCCGTTTTGGATCCTGGGCATGGACCTAGTACCACTCATCAAGCCATGCTGAGGTGGCGTCCCACATAGCAGAACTAGAAGGACCTACAACTAGAATATACAACTATGTACTGGGGGGATTTGGGGAGAAGAATAAGAAGAAAAAAACAGATTGGCCACAGATGTTAGCTCAGGGCCAATCTTAAAAAAAGAAAAAGATCATGTCATACAAACAGATAGTTTTACTTCTTCCTTTCTAATTTGGATGCCTTTCATTTCTTTTTCTTGTCTAATTGACTAGTTGCCAGTGACTACTCAGAATGTGTGCCCTTTATCAAATGCTTGTTGGTTTAATGGTGACACCTCATGTGCAGGATCTGGTTACCTGTGCACTTGTGAACCTCTGGAAGTTAGGCAGATCAGTGTCTCTAGTCCTACACGGTTTTCTAGTCCTATCAGATTTCCAGTCCTATGTTGAATAGACATAGTGAGAGTGGGTATCCTTGCCTTTTTTCTGATCTTAGAGGGAAAGCTTTCAGTCTTGAGTTTAGTATGTTGCCTGTGGGCTTTTCGCATATGGCCTTTATTGTGTTGAGATAATTTTCTTCTATTCCTAGTTTGTTGAATGTTTTTTATCATGTAAAGGTATTGAATTTTGTCAAATGATTTGTTTACATCAGTTGAGATGATCATATTTTATTCTGTTAATGTGGTATACTACATTAATTGAGTTTTGTATGTTGAACCATCTTTGCATTACAGGTATAATTCCAACTTGGTTATGGTGTATAATTCTTTTAATGTGCTATTGAATTTGGTTTTGTAGTATTTTGTTGAGGATTTTTGCGTCAGTGTTCATCAGGGATTTTACTCTGTAGTTTTCCTTTCTTGTAGAGTCCTTGTCTGGTTTTGGGAACAGAGTAGCTTTGGCCTCATAGAATGAGTTTAAAAGTGTTCCTTCTTCATCAATTCTGTGGAAGAGTTTGAGGAGCATTGGTGTTAATTCTTCTTTAAATGTTTGGTAAAATTCTCCAGTGAAGCCCTCTGGTCTTGGGCTTTTCTTTGTTTGGGAGGTTTTTGATTACTGTTTTAATCCCTTTACTAGTTAGATGTCTATTTAGATTTTCTGTTTCTTCATGATTCAGTCTTTGTAAGTTGTATGTTTCTGGAAATTTATCCATTTCTTCTTAGGTTATCCAGTTTGTTGGCGTATAATTGTTCATGGTAATCTCTTATGATCCTTTTTATTTCTGTGACATCAGTTGTAATATGCCCTCTTTCGTTTCTGGGTTTTTACTTATTTATGTTTTCTCTTTTTAAAGATTTTATTTTTTTCCTTTGTCTCCCCAAAGCCCAGTACATAGTTGTATATTTTTATTTTTTATTTATTTTTTAAAAGATTTTATTTTTTCTTCTTCTCCCCAATGCTCCCTGGTACATAGTTGTATATTACACTTGTGGGTCCTTCTAGTTGTGGCCTGTGGGATGCCACCTCAGCATGGCCTGATGAGCGGTGCCGTGTCTGCGCCTTGGATTCAAACCGGCGAAATCCTGGGCCACCGAAGTGAAGCGCGTGACCTGAACCACTCGGCCATGGGGCCGGCCCCCATAGTTGTATATTTTTAGATGTGGGTTCTTCTAGTTGTGGCATGTGGGATGCCGCCTCAGCATGGCTTGATAAGCAGTGCCATATCTGTACCCAGGATCTGAACCAGTAAAACCCTGGGCTGTGGAAGCAAAGTGTGCAAGCTTAGCCACTGGGCCATGAGGCTGGCCCTATTTTTTATTTTTTTATTTTTTTCTTAATCTAGCTAAGGGCTTGCCAATTTTGTTTATCTTTTCAAAAAACTTTATTTTTTTCTATTGTTTTTCTATCCTCTGTTTCATTTATCTCTGCTCTAATCTTTATAATTTCCTTCTTCTGCTAACTTTTGATTTAGTTTTTTCTTCTTTTTCTAGTTCCTTGAGGTATAGTTAGGTTGTTGATTTTGAGATTTCTTCTTTTTTAATGTGTCTACTGTGATAAATTTCCCTCTTAGTATTGCTTTTATAGCATGCCATAAATTTTGGTATGTTTTGTTTTCATTTTCATTTGTTTGCAGATATTTTCTAATTTCCCTTGTGATTTCTTCTTTGTGCCTCAAATGTATTTTTTACTTTAAAGTTGTATGGAGTATAAAATGATTTCAGAGTTTGGTTATCAGGGGAATATAAATATGGGAAATAGATCCTATTAAAACAGCAATAGGTTATCTATTTCTTATTTCTAGGGCTTCTTCTATTTGTGCTAAAAAAAGGAGGGGAGTCCATTGAGCTAGGAAATAGTGAACAAAAAAAGGCGCCATTTCAGTAGACACTTAATGACCATCCGTTGAGCACAAACCACTGTACTCACTGGAGATTCAAAAATGCAGAAGACATTGTCTCTGTTCCTTTTTTTTTTTTAAGGATTTTATTTTTCCTTTTTCTCCCCAAAGCCCCCCAGTACATAGTTGTGTATTTTCAGTTGTGGGTCTTTCTATTTGTGGCATGTGGGATGCCACCTCAGCATGGCTTGACGAGAGGTACCATGTCCGCGCCCAGGATTTGAACTGGCAAAACTCTAGGCTGCCAAAGCAGAGCATGCGAACTTAACCCCCAATATTGCCTGTTCTGAGTTTCAGTTTTGTAGGAAGGATAAGATTAGGTTGATGGTAACTCAGTAACTCAATGAGAAGAAACTTGGCAGAGAAAACCAGCATTTAGGAGCAGTGCCATCTTTACCCTCTGTCCATTGCAACCTTGAGTTATTTCACACTTACTATACTTTAAAAAAATTTTTTTTTACAGTTATAATCTATACTTTATTGTATGTTATTTATGTATTTTTTTCCCATGTACATCATAATATGTTTCGAATTCTGTGTAGATTACGTGATGTTCACCACCCGAAGACTATAATCCATCACCACACACATGCGCCTAATCACCCCTTTCGCCTTCTTCCCTCCCCCGTTCCCCTCTGGTAACCACTAATCCAATCTCTGTTGCTATGTGTGTGTGTGTTTTTATCTTCTACTTATGAGTGAGATCATATGGTATTTGACTTTCTCCCTCTTGACTTATTTCACGTAGCATAATACCCTCAAGGTCCATCCATGTTGTCACAAATGGCCAGATTTCATCATTTCTTATGTCTGAGTAGTATTCCATTGTGTTTATATACCACATCATCTTTATTCATTTGTCCCTTGATGGGCACCTAGGTTGCTTCCAAGTCTTGGCTATTGTGAATAACGCAGAGATGAACATAGGGGTGCATGTATAGTGTTTAAAAAAAATTTTTTTTTCACTAGGCACAACACCATCACTGGGCGATGGCTGACCAGGTTCCAAGCTGTGTGGGACCCTAAACAGGAAGACTGTGTCATAGTTGGCAGCATGGCCCATCCACGACGGGTAGAAATCTTCCATGAGACAGGAAAGCAGGTGCATTCTTTTCTTGGTGGAGAATGCCTTGTCTCTGTGTGTTCCATCAATGCTATGCACCCAACTCGGTATATTTTGGCTGGAGGTAATTCCAGTGGGAGGATACATGTTTTTATGAATTAAGGAAGTTGCTGAGTTAAAAGTTTAGCAATGCCAATTTGTTCAAATTAATCAGTGTCTAAGGAGCCTAGTAATTCATGTGGCTTAGTCTGTTTACTTAGTAATATGTTCTATTTAGCAAATATAAGATTGCTTTATTAATAAGAACTATGAGCAGAATGTACTTTTAGTAAGGGAGAAGCCTTAGAGGTGTTTCCACAGGATGGGGACAGAATTTAAGGGGATGCTGTGATGCCTTCAGCACTTTTAATCTGGCACTATGTAGAAAAATTCTAATATTATAAATTATAAAGCTTTGAATGATCAGTATTAAAAGTTTTTGTGGTCTCATGATGTGGTTGTGATTCTATAGTAATATATAGATTTGTTGGTTTATTTTATAGTTCAGAATGAACATTTATTTCTAGACAGTCACTGGAAGGGGTCCTGAAAGGTCATCTAACTCAGTGATTTTGAAACTTAATTTTTTAAAATCAAGAACTCTTTTTGCCCTTGCCTCTAAGTTAAATCTTACGTGAAATCCCAAGATAATTGCTGAGAAGCTTTGGTTCACTTGGGCAGGGCCTGGGTCTGTGTGTACTGACCCTTTCCACCCCCCTCCTCTCTATAGCTCCTGAGACACAGCCCAGGAATCCCAGGCCTCCTAGGCACAGGGTTTGGATCTGTCAGATCCCTGTAATCCAGTGTGACATTACCTCAGACCAGTGTTGTCCAGACTATGGGTTGTAGCTATGCACACAAAATCAATTTAGTGGCCCTGGCCAGTGTTTAAAAAAATGAAAAGGAAAGAAATAGTAAAGAATGGAAAACATTAAGTATGGTTTTGTGAAACTTAGTTACATATGCATCTTTGTAGGTATATTTGAATATGTATATTCTGATGTAAAATGTGTTTATTTCTGTGGTACTGTGGGTCATGGTTAAAGAAGTGAAAGTTCCTGGGGCTGGCCCCGTGGCCGAGTGGTTAAGTTCACGCACTCCGCTGCAGGCGGCCCAGTGTTTCGTTGGTTCGAATCCTGGGCGCGGACATGGCACTGCTCATCAAACCACGCTGAGGCAGCGTCCCTCATGCCACAACTAGAAGCACCCACAACGAAGAATATGCAACTATGTATCGGAGGGCTTTGGGGAGAAAAAGGAAAAGATAAAATCTTAAAAAAGAAGTGAAAGTTCCTGCCTTTGAAGGCCCCAGATAGCCTTCTCTCTCCTTGTTTTTAAACTTTCCAGAGGAGATTCAACAGCCTGTTAAGTGAATACCTTCATTCCTGTTCATATTTTGGAGAAATGTTATGAAATACCACTTTTGGCATTTCTTCATAAAATTCTTTCAGAAGTTATAGCAAAATTTGAATGTATCTGTTGTTGGAAGGGGAATTCCTAAATCAATGATTAATATTACCATGCGACATTGCCTATCTTTTTGTTCTTCATTGCTAACTACTACAGAAGGACTATTGTAAACAGCTTCGGCAATATGTTTGAATTCTAAGAGGAAATATCATCTTCTTATAATTGTATATCACAGAAATAAAGTGACATTTATAATTTTCTCTATAATGAAAATCTAAGTGTCTTGAGGCTTAGTTTATTAATAGGTTGTGGATATTTATAAGGAATAGGAGTTCTCTGTTTTCTTGGTGATATGAGTACAGGAATTGATAAGCAAGATGGAAACACAGGCATACTCACTTTATTTTGCTTCACTTTATTGAGCTTTTTTACAAGACCCTTCACCAGCAAAAAGATTGCTACTCACTGAAGTCTCAGATGATGGTTAGCATTTTTTAGTAATGAAGTATTTTTAAATTAAGGCATGTACATTTTTTTTTAGACATAATGGTATTGCATTCTTAATAGACTACAGTATGGTACAAACATAACTTTTATTAGCACTGGAAAATCAAAAAATTCATGTCACTTGCTTTATTGTGATACTTGCTTTATTGTGGTGGTCTGGAACTGAACCCACAATATCTCTGAGATATGCCTGTATTAATTTATGAAATGAAAAGTAAAGCTCAGTGAGGTTGAGCTATATTTAAACTGTCCTGGAAATAGTAAATAAAGCCTTTAGGCTCCCTTTCTCTTCTACCCCACTTAATTTTACAGGTTCTGGCGTGGCTAGTTCTATGGCAATTGTTCTTTTTTTAAGATGTTGAAAACTACTCTCAATTAAATTAGTACCATCATTTAAGCTTTGACTACTTGGTGGTAATTGCCTAGCTTCTGCAATAAATGTTAGCAAATTCTTCATGTTTCTCACTTTTGTGATTTATTTTGCTATTGTAGCTTCATAAACCGTGCTATTTATATCCAATTCTACTTAATAGAGTTTTATCTTCTTGAGGCAGTGCAGGAAGCAAGGAGAGTGAGCAGGGACTTGTTTCTCAGTGATAAGCTCTATAATGGACTAATTGTTTAAATCTAGAAAGCACATAAAGGAAAACTGTCTCCCTTAGGACATCCTTAAACTGTAATCTGTTGTGAAAGGTACTTCTCCCAGAGACTCGCCTAAAGCTGTGTGGCTTCTGTAATTATAGGTGTATTATGATGGATCTCTCCCTTTGGGATAAACCTTTTTTTGTAAGTTGGCCTTTATGATATCTCTTAAACATGTCAGCTCTGAATTCCACTTGAGTTATTTTCTTTGAAATGCCCCCATTTTTTTTTACATGTCTTTAAGCAGAAAGGAGATGATTCTCATTTTGGGTGGACAGAGACTTGGTCAGACTAGGAGAGACTGCAAAGGATTAGGGGTTGATTGAATCTAAGTTGCTTATGTCATATTTTAGTATTCTATCCTTTGAGTGAGTTTCCCTTCCACAGAGAAAACTACGCAAAGGCAGTTCTTCAGAAAAGCAGGGAACTTTAGAGCTGTGGATACAAAGAAAGATTTAAATCCTTTCAGCCAGTGTACAGTACGTGGAAAGGGGAGGAGGGCAGACACATGGTGCCTTCCATTCAAACCTGAGGAAGAAATATGTGCCCTCTAAGATTCCCCAAACTTACTTAGATGTCCGGTTAGCCTGTCCCTTCTGACTTAGTATGTTTTTTTGGTTTTTCCTTTTTAGTATGGTATTGATGGCTAGTAATGAGTTTTAGTTCCAAGACAGCATAGACTCATATTCTAGTTTATTTTGCTGTAAATGTTTGGATTTTCAAAGGAAAAGGTGGACTTTTGTGAGGAAGATAACATTTGGCACAGTTACACAGAGTGAGGAGTAAAACATTTTAACATATATCTTTTCCTAAAATGGAAGCTGTGCAAGAGGAAGTGTTTTACAAGTATCTTTTGCCTGTTTTACTCCTCCATCAGCAAGTTGTAGGGGTTCATAGGGGAAGCCTATTCATGAGCTAAAAATCAGAAGTGTGTTCAGGTGCAAAGGGGCTTGGTTATGGCTGAGGAACCCTGAGCAGAGGCAGTGGGTACTAGAGCCCTGAAAGGATGTGTCTGTAGCTGAGTCCTTATTAGGTGTCCAAAGCATAGCTGCTGTGAATCTGTAGGATCATGGGAAACACTGACATCCAGTGGTTCTTATGCTTTTTACCCTTCAGATCACTTTAAGAAAAGACTTTTGTCATTAAAAAAACAGTGCTTTAGTAAGATGACCTGACAGCAGAATGGAGGATTGGAGGGCAGGTAGAATTGAAAACAGATTAGATAATAAGTAGCACAGCAGACCCTGGTTTCACCTTTTATCCTCATGGAATTTAGAAGACCATTACCAGTTCCATAGCCAGAGAGAGATGGTTACATAATTAGATAACGTAATAGGAATGTATTTTGTAAATTGTAAATATGAGGTTACTGTAGTGGTGATAGCATTCTATTCCCTCTATTGGAAGTGTTTTCTATTCTCCGTCTTGTTCCAGGCTTGAGTAAGAACACTGGTCTAGAAGCTGGAACATCTAGATTCTATTTTGGTCTCTAAGACTAACTGAAACCAAGAAGCGATTTTCCTAAGGTTAAACTCATCAGAAAAATGAGGTCAAATTCATCCCTAAAATTACTTCACAGTTGTAGCTTCTAAATTCCTAATAGAATTTATTTTGGGGGAAGGGACAAGGAAACAGATGGATATAAACAAAATGATTCCAGTTGTGAACAGCAGTCAGCTGTGTAAATCCCACTGGTGTCCTTTTATCTATGTGTTGGTAACTTTAAGGAGGAGAAAGTGAGACGGCTATAAGTTAAAAAATAAAGAGTCCACTCTTATATGATATTTAAATATTTATTTAAATTTAAAAATAATTTTCATGGCACCAATGATTTTATGCTAACTACATCCTGCATATGTAGAAAAAAGTACATTGCTTTGAAGGAAAATGTAACTTAGAATTTTTGGCACACAAAAAGTTAACAACTATTTTTTAATGAAACTAAGAAATTCACATTTGCAGGTAGTTTACCCTCTACTGCTTAAAGATGCAGTATACTATTCTTTAGTGAGAGTTTTATTTCCTCTGATAGATGAAGCTATGGAAACCATTGCTTTTTCTACAATGAGATCAAACTAATTTTGAGAGAAAATGGGAGAAATAGTAGAACACAGTAAAACCAGGTTAAAAACTTGAACAATATTTAATGATGGAGGAGATACCAAAAAAGACTAGTCATCAACAAAGGAGGTTTGTTATTCAAGCACTATTTGAAAAGCAAATTGAAGGAAACTTTTCTATCTGTATTTTCTGGGATAAGCTCTGGAAAAAAATAACCTGAAAGCTTCTGTTCAGAGAGCAAAATCCAGCTGTTGGAAGTGGTATGGACTGTTGTACTGTTAGAACTCTAGACACAAGTAATGTACCAGGAAATGGAGTACTACATCTTTCTTTAATGTAAATATGAAAGGTCAGTCAAGGCTACCACTCACTGCATAGAAACACCGTTTTCTACAGACTGAGGTAGGAACACTACGCTAAAGGTAAGCTGCTATGTTGCATAAGACAGTAGATATCCAGGTTAATACCAGCCCCCTATCTCCTGACAGCCTTTTCATCTGAGTCTACTTTTCACTTCACTCCTGTGCTAAATAAAGCCTTTCCTGTGTAGATGACAAGTGGCAGTGGCTAGTTGGTTCTAAGCGATCCCTAATCTTTATTAGGATCTCCCTCAGTTTGTCTTGTCACTTGGTAAATAGATGTTTGTAATTCTGCCCAAACTGTTGCTGGTATGGAAATGATCAGACAGGCCCTCTTCCATTCGTAGATTCTGGCCGCATTTTAGCATTCCAGTACTTGATCTTGCTCATCTTGGCATCGGACATCTCTTTGCTGGTTGGTTGTTCGAGCACCCTTTATACAAGCAATCCCAGAGCCTCCACTGTTCCAGAAATGGTCCTGGATCTATAACACATGTCAGGAATTGGAGCAGAGCTGACTCTTTCTGCTAACATACTGGTAAGGAGCAGTTTTATTGTCTAGATTGGGGTTGGCAAATTATGGCCTATGGGCCAAATTCAGCTCGTTGTCTGTTTTTATAAATAAAATTTTGTTGAAACACAGCCATGCTCCTTTGTTTAGAATCTGTATGGCTGTTTTTGTGCTAAAATGGCAGAGTTGAGTAGTTGCCACAGAGTATAGCCAACAAAAAATAAATTATTTACTATCTGGCACTTTATAGAAGTTGTTTGCCACCTGGTCTAGATGAAAGGGCATTTAAAACTATGCAACATTACCCCTTCTCCCCCCAAAAAGAAAAACGCCATTTATTCCATAGCTGTTAATTCTATACATGGACATGGTTCTGCCATCTCAGGACACAACTAGGGGAGAGCAAATCTACAAGCGACTCGTTCTGTTTTGTACTTGGGGCTGCCCAATATCATAGGGTGCCAGCAGCTGCTCCACGTTGTGTGGGTCCCAGGAATATGTCGACTAACTGTCCTTAAGTCCTCAGGCCCCAGATGACTTAGAATCTCTCCCTGAGATGAAAACAAGATCTTGTGAGTGGTTGTAAGAATTGCAGAGCTCAGGCCTCGGACCCCACACTCACCCTTCACCTGCTGTGCTTCTGCATGCTTTCCACACTTCCCTCAGCAAGGATGGCGAGTGCTTTCCTACAGCTTTTATTTTCCTGATGCACAGGATGACCCTAGGGGGCAGTATTTCTACATCTAAGTGTTGGTCTCTGCCACATTCACTTTCTTTCTTTTGTAGGCATCTCTTAGAACTCCTATTTAAAGAGATTCTTTTCCTGGTCCCTTGCAAGGCTGTTTGTTGATCTTGGAATTCTATTTTCTGAAGCTTTTCATTCTCAGGATCAGTTTCTTTCTTGCATCGTTTAGTTCATCAGGCTCTATTTTCTTAATCCATAAAGTAAAAACAAAATATGAATTGATACGAAAATAACATTTTGTTGTTAAAATATAAATTGAAATAGTCTTTTGGGTCGGGGGAAGGTGTACAAAATAAGTACTGTTCTCCGAATATCAGCAGTTTCTCAGGTACCTTAGTTCTGCTTTCTGTTAACTACACTCTGTCCAACATTTCTGACAGTCCTATCTCTGGCACCACTGAGTTCATCTAATGCCTCTGGAGCACAATAAAAGTCTTGAGGTTCTTCAGAAAAAAATCACAGAAGTCTAAGTTCATTATACAAAACTCATGGTGACGCCCACTAGGATCTAGTCTAAGGGGACAGACTTACCCCACCCCTGCTGCTGCAGCTTGCTGTAGCGGTGGTCCCTTCAGATGCCCACTCTGCTCAGATTTGAAAAAACAAAAGGAAAAGAAAATCCAACTCAGACCATCATAAGAAGCAAGTGTCCATTTAATCATTCTACATGGATGTTTACTTTTTTAAAAGCTCTGTCTGGCAAGAAAACCTAGATAGTCCCCATTGTCCAGACTCCTAGCATGTCTCATGAGGCTGCAGTGATGAGCCTGCTAGAACCCAGTAGGAAAGCTCCTGCAGAACACAGAAGACAACAGCTCTCTAGTCTTCAACTAGTGTCTTATCTGCTAGGTGACACTACTGTGATAATCAGTAATAGTAAAATAAATAATTATTTGATACTTTCAAAATAATACACATCTATGAAAAATCAAAATTCAAAAACCAAAAATTATCCTGCAAATTGGGAAGATGAGAAACAGAGTCGCCAAGCCTTTCTTGAAAGAACCTCTGAAGGAAATGAGTTTTCCCAGTTTGTTTAGAGAGGGCATGAGCCTATCCCTTTCTTCTTCTGGGAAACGACCCTCCTAGGCTGTGGACTTTGAGTCATGAGAGGAGGACTTGGTACATGTGCCGATGGTTCCGCGATGGGTCCCATTGCTGGGAATGGGTAGCCGGGCTCCTTGGTCCAGCTGGCTAGTTATTAGGAGTCATGCCTTCTCAGGTGTCAATGAGCAGGCTCACCACTGAGCGGATTTTGCAGGCAAACCATCGCCTGAGGGGACAAAAGTATTGATAGTGGAATTGTTCAAACTCGGGGGTCTGGCGGATATCGCGGAAAAAGGCAATGTCAAGGTCAGACTCAGTAAGGATGATCAGGAGGAGGAGCAAAACAAAGAGGAGTCCCATGGTCACAAGGAGCAAACGGAGGACACTTAAAACAAATTTATTCACCTGTTCCTCCTCTGGCCTGCTGTGCCCCTGACACAGGGCCCTCAGCTCTCCCCCAAGGGCCTCCACCTCTGCAGCAGTTGGGGTGCTGGCTTCAGACTCCTTCTCCTCCTCGATGCTGCAGGTGGCCCCATTGATCTGCCGGGAAAGCAGCATCAGCTCCAGGCTGTGCTCAGCCACGGGGGTGGGCAGCACGCTGTCTGCAGGGCTGTAGGCCTCGTCTGCAATCACGGCGACTCGCTCATTGCTGTCTGCCCGGCTGCTTCTCACGTGAGGCAGGAAGGTGTCCCCGTGGGAGGAGGAACGCACCGGGGTGGAATGCGCACTGTCCCGTAGTGACTCGAGGCCTGGAAAGGCAAAAGGAGCACGAGTAGGCTTTCTGTGTCCCAGTGCACACTCTGCTGTCAGGTGGAGGCAGCACCCATTCTGTTTTATTTCGTCACTAAAGTCTTAAGAGGAAGCCCCTCTGCACACTCCATGTGACCAGCAGTGGTGGCCTCTGCAGCAGTCTGTCTTAGTGTATCAAGAATAGGACAAGAGAAGCAGCAGAAATCAAGAGTGGCCATGGGGTTTGTTTTTACTTGTGGTTTTGGCCAGATTTGTTAAAGATTCTGCCTTTCCTACTTTTGGTGTCCTGGACCTGGTAAGCCCCAATTTGAAAGAGAATCTGAACCGCAGACTATCTCTGATCCAGAGCTAGGGCCCGGGTTCAGGGAGCTGAAGTCCTTGGGCTGAGGGCCTTGAGAGGCAAGAACGGGGAGCAGGAGACTGTTTTGCCTAACTGGACCCCATCAATACTGATTCTGGAGCTGAGTGTCCTTTTAACAGCCCAGCACACAGCTCCGTGAGGTCACGAGGTCATCTTTTGGATTTCTGCAGTTGCTGTCAGTCTCCTCAGCCTCCCAGTTCTAGCTGTCCTGAGCTTGTGGGATGTGAAAACCCTGTCTGCTCTTCCTAAGTGCCCTCTGATGGAGAAGGGGGGTAGCCCCTTGCCAGCTGCCTCTCTTTTCACCTTAGAATGAGCTGGGTCCAGAAAAGGCTGATGCCCTGTCTTTAGACACCCCAGAGTGCAGAGTGGTCTCTGAGAAGATCTTGTTGGGTGAGGGGGATTCTCTTAAATTTCTTAGGAGAAAGGCTCTTCTGGTCCCTAAAACTACCCATTATCTCTTTACTTTCTCAGATGGAACATTTCTCTCTTTCCAGGACTCAAGCTCTGGTAGGGAAAAACAGAAGCTGGCTACTCCCTCAACCAGACAGCAGCCACCCAGGCCAGAGGAGGTGGGCTCAGAGTCACTGAGCGTGGCCCACATCACAGTGCTCCCAAGAAAATGGCTTCTTGTTTCAGGTTCAATGTCTGCATTTTCCAGTCCCGCCCATCATAGTGGTCCCAGAGTGGCTCTCCCAGCCTTTGTGGCCTATGACAGAGAAGCCAGTCCCCTTCTGTTGTTCTGAAGTCCACCCTGACTGCCCCAGACTGAACCAGATTCCCAGCTAGGTAAAGGTTTGACCTAACCAGAGCTGAGGGAGTTTTCCAGTTCAGGGCTAGCTTCAGAAGCCCACAGGTCTATTTTAAAAGGTGTCAGTGACCTTTCGGAAATAGCGTGTTGCATCTTCCTTGGCTCCCCTGTGGCACAGCCATTTGTACCCAGGCAGCCTGCCTGCTCAGCCTGCTGGGGCCTGTCTCAGCATAGGCACAGTTAAGGATTCTCCGGAGGAACGAATCCTGGAATTTCGGTTATGAAGGAGTGGTGGGGGTAAGGGCAATGGCAGCCCCCTACTACTCAGCTGTGCTCCTCATCACCTCAGTATTAGTATACTTGCCACAGCTCTCAGCTTCTGCTTCCAGAAACTCCTCATGGTCCTAGTCGTATTTTGTTTGTCCCTATGCTAAAATCTTAAATTTGTATAAAGTGTTAAACTTTTTAAAGCACTTTCATTTTACCTTTCAACAACTCCATGAAGTAGTGAGGGCGAGAGGTTACAGAGGTTGGTTGGTAATGGCAAAGGCAAGGACAGAATTCAAGCCTCTTTCTATTTCATGATGCTAACGGTCATGTAGTTGGATTCTGGGGAGTGGAACAAGGGGCCAGGATGAATTAAGTCAACAGCCTGCACCTGCCTTAGATTTAGGTCCCAAATGCCCAAAAAACTGTTGTGAAATAACATGAAATTAAGAGCCTGTGCCTTGTTCCAGAGCTCTTGATGCTACTGATTTCTTTTTTACCCAGTGTTCCTCCCTTATTCCCCCATCTACACGTGCAGCTTGAGGCATACGTACGTGGAGGTGTGTAACAGGTCCCTGAGAAAGCAGGAACCTTCAGGCCCTGATCACACAGGTTGCTGGCTCAGCTCCTTTCCCAACCACTCCTCCAGTCCCCTTTTCTCTGGAACCTCAACCACCCCTGCAGAGGGCACCTCACACCCTTTCAAGAGGCTGTCCCCTCACAAGGAAGCTGATTGCCAGATCTTCCAAAGCATGACCAGCTTAGTTGCCAGAAGGCACTTCAATGCAAGCTTAGCTTCACCTGCAATTCAGCCCTAAGCTTGCTAGGGAAGGAGAGAGGCAAAGGCTGTGACATCAGAGAGAACAAATCAGAGGGACACCAGAAGCCATATTGTATTGAGTTGTTGGAGCTCTCAGTAAACAAGATAATGGATATGTATGCATTTCTAGTGGTGTGCCTGACAAACAAAATTATTCAGTAAATGTTAGTCTTTTGTTCCCTCAAGAGACCTCACCTAGAAGGTTATCATTCCTATGTCGGGTCAGTCCTGTACAGAACTTCAGGTTTTACTAGAAACCACCACCCACCTCACCCCTTCATCAAACCTGTTATTCTGGGATGGATGGGGTGGGTGCGGTGGTGGGATCAGGGTGAGGGGCATAGCAAAACACAAGAGTGTCTTTTTACCTTGGAGGTGCTCCAGTTGATTGCCTTGCCCAGAGGTGGCTCCCAGTGGGCTGGGGTGCACAGTGGTCAGGAGCCTACCCTGGAGCCGGGGCCCCATCCTCAGGATGCGCACACTTAGGGGCCGAAGGCAGTGATTAGTCAACCGTAGCTGAACGCGGACTCTGGTGTGAATCTTAATCAGGCTCTTCCCCATGGTGACCCAGGAAGGCAGATACTTCTTCAGTGGAAACCAGCTGATCTCCTCATGGAAACCAGCCAGGTAGGGGAGATACAGAGGGAAAGGACGGAAAACCAACTCAGGAGAAAGAGTTTTTGCTGATCCACACCATGGCAGCCCCTTTGCAGTGCCTCCTATGCTGGAGAGAAATGTCGGCTCTGCGAGCCTCAGAGCAGGCAGAGCTGCTGGGAAGGAGTGGCTCTGAGAGGCCAACGTTATCAGGGGACTGGATTCAGTCTGAAGCACTTAGAGCCATAAAAAGTAATGCTTCCCTAGCTGGTAGCTGTCTCCCAGAGGCCCGTATAAGGGCCCCAGACCTCTTAGGGGGTGAGGGAGAGGGCAGGGAACAATCCCGGAGAGTAGGGGGAATTGGGACTGTCCCAGAAAATCCAGGATGTGAAGTTAGAGACAGTGGGCTTTGGGCTGGGTGGCTCTGGGGCTGGAAATGGGCTGTAGCCCAGCCACCACTGGGCTCTACACTATTTGGCGCCCTGCTGCTGAGTGGTGCCCCATAGGGCACAGTGGGTGAAAGGAACCGACATTCCTGAGCTCATGCTCATGCCTGTGCCAATAACGTGTTATCTTGGCATCCCTGAGAGCAGGGGACAGGGCCAACCAGTGCACAGTCATCTTTTTAAGGGTCCCAGTTCATTGGGATTACATGGTTTCATTCAAACAGTAATGTTATGTTAATGTTTTTGCAGTTTTTCCCATTGCTTTTGGAGATAGCAAACAACGCTCTCCCCCTAGAAACGGCAAATGGTTTCTATGATGTTAATTTATGGGCCATATGGACTACAGGAAAGACAATCTCTGATGAGCATGAGCCAATTTCAAATGTCCATAACTTCCTGGGAGTTTTGGTGGTTTGTGCCTTTGTTCTGAGGCCACCATCACATCCCCCTCAGCCTGGCTGGGATGGACAGTGCGAGTCAGTTGTGTTAGGTGCTTTACAGGCAAAACTCCATCTCTCAAGATGGTGCAGCTGAACTTTCACCTCCTGAAATAATCCGTTTATTTCCCCAGGCTTGATAGTCCCTGCACTGATAGAGCTACTTAACTGCTAAGAAATCTTATCTTTTCCATAGCTGAACCAGATGTCCATCTGCCTCTCCTCACCCTGAGCCTGTCAGCTTCATTCCTGCTGGGGCAGTTCTTAGCTGCTTCTACCTGTGCCCTCCTGAGTCTAATGGGCCCTGGGCTGAGGGCCATGGCTGGGGATGAAGGCTGTGCTTGTCTGCAGGCAGCCTTGGGCATGGGGTATGAGGAGCAGGTTGGCTTGGGGAGTAGCAAGTGGGAGCCTGCTGTGCTATAATCTGCCAAGAGTGAAGTTCCGTGAGGCTGAGATTTTGAGGACGTGCCCTCGGCCTAAGAATCTGTGCTCTAATCTCTTCCGCAGTGGCCTCTCCCCACTGCACCCTCCCCTGACATTTTGCAAGCAAGGGTGACTATTTTGGATGTTGAGGAGCCTACTGCTGGTGCAACGGGAGAAGATAGGTTCTGGGAGGAGGAGGCTGGAGGCACAGCCAAGCTGGTTGGGAACTGAGGCAGCCTCACAGCTTGTCTTGGGGGAGCAGGAGGACAGTTCACTCCGCCTCTGAGTTGTTACGCTAACCCTGCTTGGCAGCAACTCCATATGAGTTGTATCCCGACACAGACAGCCTCAGTCTTCCCTCTTCTGGGAATGCTGGTTTTACTGGATATTCTTCCGTATGCCAGTGAGCAGAAATGCATGAGGTTCCTCTCCTATTTGATACCTGCCTTAGTGCCAGCTTCCCCCAAAGGGTGGCTGTTCTCTGGGAGGACAGCAGACTCGACTATCTGCAGGAGCCTTGGGATGAGCCTGGTGGCTTCAGCCTCAGGATGGATGGGAAGAAGGGCCACAGAGAGGGGAGAAAGTTACGTTTCCTCAAAAGAGGAGAAGAAATTCATTCCACTTTCCTGAGAGGAACACCCCAAAAGAAGAGGGACAGCGAGAGCTGTGCTCAATTCTCCCGCTCAGCCTAAGACAGGAGGAAAAACCAGGAGGCTGTCTCATGATGGTCAGACCTCAGTAATTCCATACCTTGCATAGCGATTATACTTGGTAGTTTATAAGCACCATCCCACACCTACATCCTACTCTACAGTGGGGGAAACAAACTGAGAGAGGTTAAGCAACCTGCCCAGAAAGTGCGTAGCAGAGCTCTGATCTGAACCTCACCTTTGACTTCCTGACCAGGGCTCTTTGCACTATGCTTGCTGCCTGCCCAGTAAATACTTTAATCTCTTTAAAATATTTCTGCATACATTAGGTTCCTCACAACCCATGGGGCAGGCAAGGAAGATGTCCCTGCTTTACAAATGGAGCAACTAAGATACTCAAATAATTAAGGCACTCGATGGTGGTTGCCTAGCCAGGATCCTCACCCCCTTGACTGTAGTTATATACCATACTCAGGTGGTGCAGAGTCAGTGACACATCCTAAAATCCTAAACGCACCCCAGAGATCCTCCCAGGGGAGCAGCAGAGCGATGTCCTTCCTAATCTGAGCTGTTCTTCATTTTCATTAACAAGCAGCATCCCCACAGAAAGGGCAAAGGGCCTTCCCTCCCCAGCCTCCAGGACAGAAACAGGTGTGAAGCAATCCTACTGCTGTTTCCTGCTGCTTGAGATCTTCGTGGTCCTACAAAAACATCATCTCTGGGAATGAAAGCATTCAGGTCACACCTGTATCCAGCCTGCAGGGCAAGCTGGGTCAGTGACAACAGCTGGAGGGCAATATTCCAAGAGTCTCCTGCCAGTATTAACTACCCAGAGACTGGAGAGGTATTGGCCTCTGCCGCTGGGCTGTCTAGTTCAGTGAAGATACCCAGACTTTGTCTCTCTTGCCATCTCCACCAATGGGAAGGAAGAGTAGAGAGACATGGGGCATGTTGGATTGCCTGAGACAATGTAAAGAATTCCTATAGCAAGAGGACAGATTTCTACAACTGAAGTAGAAGGTGGTGGCAGCTATTGAGATGCTTCAGAACCGAGAGTTTTCATTTCTCGGTTAACTGCCTCAGCCACCCTGATCCTTTAAGCTGTGGAGATTGGTCAGATCTGGAAAACAAGTGAAAAGCCTCTTGATGGAAAGCAATTTTAGAACTGCATGGAACCTGGTAGAGTCCTCATACACCGTCTCCCAAAGGTCTACCCCAATACTCAGATCTATAACCCCCTCCTGGACAACAGCTCTCGGCAAGGCTGGATGAGATTCCCCTTCACCTGACACTGGGTGAAACCTTCTCCCTACCATTGGAGAAACTTGCTGCCATCTCTAATGCAAATTCACTTCTTTTCAAGGTCCCTGAGAGGAACTGGTCCAAGTCACGACTTGGAGGAACTCCGTGGTCATCTCCAGAGCTCAGGCTCACCTTCCATGATGGAGATGTGAACAGCTCTTCTCCGAGTCCTGGGGACACTGCTCAGCCTTGGGCCATGGGTTATGGAGGGACAGCTGCGGCTGGGAACCATGCCTGCTCTGAGGTTAAAGAAAAAGAGAAATCTGTTAACTCATTGCATGTGACCACAGTCATGTGGTCAGGGCTCAGAGTTGAGGGGCGGCTACTGGAATGGCCTGGCTGTATTAAGTTTTGTTTTTTTAAATCTTTAATACCTGCTTTTTGTCTTTAGTCCCTGGATCCCAGTGAGAGGCACTGCTTCAAACTGGTACACCTCCTTACAGCCCAGACCCACTTGAACTTTTCTTTAGTGTGGCACTGGTGCCACTGGTCTCTGGGCAGGATTGTCAGGGAGTAGGGCCCAGGATAAGCAGTACTCCTGAACATATTTCTGAAGACCCATATGGAGCCTCCCCTGACTTCCAACAAAGGCTGCTGGTGGAAGGGGCTCTGTGTGAAGGGGCAGGCAGTAATGCTCCCATTCCCAGAGGTCAGACTGGTTGGCAAACCCTTGCCCTCTTGGCCAATCATATTCTTTCTGGGTCTTATCAGGTTCTAGGAGATGGGTTTCTGGAAATGCATAATTTACAGTTATATATGAAGCACGGATCCCAAAACTGTATTTGACCTAGTGTGACAGGGCTGTGAGGCTATCCCTGGCTTCCTGTAATGGACTAATTCAAGAACCAATGAAATCTTGCTGCTTGGACATGTCCTCCATGGTCTATGACCAATTTCAGGACTTGAGAGGACAGGAGAGAATTACCTAGGAAGGTGGCTCCTGGGTCTGATGTACTGTCTGCAGTTAGCCTGCCCTCCCTCGTTCTCCATCAAGGCTCAGGGATATCAGCATCAGACTTCCCCACACCTTGAGCCGAGATGGGTCTCTTCACCCACTTCCGTCTTCTCCTTCCCCTTTTGGGAGTCTTTGTGGCCAGAATTGACACGGTACTCAAACTGCTGGCTCTTTTGAGGTTCCGGGATCTGAGCTGGAGTTGGTTTTGGGGGAAGCCCCTGGCAGCCTACCTGTGTATTTCTGGTGGCTCTCGTTTGATCTTGGCACTCGATTCCATTACTTCCTTTGCAACTCGGCCACTATAAGTAGTATAATAAAACAAGCAGCAAGAAATGAGACAGTGTTCCAGGACTGGACTCCTCTCCAAGGTCTCAGATACTTTGGCTGAATCGGGAAATGGCCTCTTTGGCCTACCCCTTCCCAATGTTTAAGTCACTGAGAAGGGCTTGCTTGCTGGGCTAAGAGTTCTAAGATGTCCTGACAGCTTATCTTAGAGAGCTCTCTATCTCTGGAGTCTTTGAGATCTTCCATTCTCATTTAGGAATGATTCCTCATTGTCCAGCATGTTCCAAAAATATTGCAAAAGAAGAGAAATCTTTAGATAGACATGAAAAAAATGACTGTTACAGTTCTTATTTTGCTCTGTTGTAAGGGAAGTTGGAGGAGATACGCATTTTAAACCCTACAGACCAAA
Organism: Equus quagga; assembly: GCF_021613505.1. Classification (NCBI taxonomy): domain Eukaryota; kingdom Metazoa; phylum Chordata; class Mammalia; order Perissodactyla; family Equidae; genus Equus; species Equus quagga. Next base: position 40,824,776 of record NC_060268.1, read on the forward strand.
CAGCTGCAGAGAAGGAAAGAAATAGTCAAAGGCTTAGGAGAATTGGATGGAAACCTCAGGCTTTTCTGTAGGCTCCCAGTTTCTTTGTTCTCAAGGATAAGGACCACTGAGCCACTGTTCTCCAGAGAAGGGTCTGAAAATAGGTCCATAACGGTTACTTACTGTCACTATTTACCTGTATCGGAACCGGCTCCCTTTAAAGAATAAATTGCTGCTGGACACTGTGCGGACTTGGCTTGACTTCTCCAGCCTGCAGCAAGGCAAAGTCCAGTGTGACAGATGGCCTGCAACTGCCTCACAGGCCAAGGCAGCGCATTCCCAGCTCCTTCCGAAGGCTACTTGAGGAATCCCTTCAGGGAAAGGCCCCTCACAGCCCCGCTTGTCTCTGACTTTCCTTTAGGACCCAAGGGCTGTGCTCCCGGCCTCAGTGCTGGGGACAGTCATGTTGAAACCCACTTTCGTGTCAGGAGAGTGAGGCTCTCCAAGAGTGCTTCATGGGATTCACCAGGGGAACTGAGGGAATAAATGTTAGGGAAGATGCTCTGGGGGAATAAGAGAATGCCACCCACTGAGTCTCAGCCAGGCCACTTATTAGCAGTGTGACCTTCGGCAAATTTCCTTTCCTCTCCTAGCCTCAGTCTTCTTATCCATAAAATGATGGAGCTACGACTACTTGACCTCAGGAGTCCCTTCCAGTCCTAGTATTTGATGATTCACATCCACCTCTGGGTAATTGTGGGTGGATAAGAAAGGAGGGGCTGCTTTTCCTAGTCCATCTCCCTCTTGGAGAGTCCTACAGTATATTATCATATTAAAGGCTCTGAGAAGTCCTGAAATGAAGAAACTAGCTTAACTTTAATAAAAGTTCCATCATTTATTTGAATTTGGAACCATTCCCCCTACCCCAGAATGCCTATTAACATCACTTTCAAGGCTGTAGACAGCTGATGTGGAGACCCTGGAAGGCCATGGGCACTGTGAAATATCCTCTTGGGTGACCTCTCTGATCCCATAGCTCTCTCACACTTAGAAAAGGAAGCTGGGGCAGAACTGTCCAGAGTGAAGTCTCCCAAGACCCGACTCAGCCAACCATGCTCTGGGTGCCTCTACTGCTAACCCAGCTGGAACGGGTCTGGGTCTGAAGCCTTTGTCATGAGTGGGCACTGACTATGGAGGGAGCTGTCCCGCAATCCATGAATAACAGTTGCCAGGAGACACCATCCCCACCTGTCTCAGGGCTCTGTGAGGATCTGAGCCTACTTGCCCTCCTGCCCAAGCATATTCTTGAGTCTGACCCGCTCCCTTCAAAGCACTGGGCCAAAGGCAGGGCCAGGGACCTGCACGTGACAGATGCTCAGAGTGAGGCCAAAGTGGCCGCTGCTATAGACTTGGCAAAACTGGGGATCTGACCTAGGCTAGAAGCTTTTAACACTTAATTAGAACATTAAGTAATCAATGGAAAACAGTGAAAAATGACCTTGGTTTCCAGTGTAGGTGTTGACGGGGCTAGCTAAGTGTGGAGATCTGTTAATGGGAAGACTCAGAAACAGTTTGGTCACAGTTCAGTAGCACAGTTCTGTTCCCATGATACAGATGGAAAAACAAAGGCCTTCAGAAATGGTGCTGAAAGTTTTCTTGGCTTTCCTTGGAGAGCCAGGGACTGAACAGGAGGGAAATTTGATCATGCAAAAGTCTCTTCTGAGTGTCTTCTTCATAAGAAGAAAGAAGCCCACTCACATTAGAATTCAGGCTGCCCATTCAGTTCATCCCTGACGCTGGTATGAAATGCATAGAAATTATTAAGCAATTCGGGAAGCCTGCCCAAGAAACGGCTTGTGGGCTGTGGCCCTAGTAACGAGGAGGAGACCAATTCTGCTGGCTAGCATCCCATAGCAGCCAGCGGGTCGCAGAGTCTGCTCACTGGGGAGGAGCGTGGTGACCACCCCTCAGCCCAGAGCAATTCTGTTCTCTCCAGGATCCTTCAGGGGCGGAATATACCAGACACTCTGTCTTCTGTTGTCCCGATTAAGATACAGCTTATTAAAGCATAAGTCATTGCATTCTATTTTTAAAACAAGACCAAGGGTTTTACTGAAACATACTTTATCTGGCATCACCCCAGTTTCTTGATGGCTATTTCTTTACTCCCTAATGCTTTTATAACCACTTTCTTAATCAAAGAAAACTGAGCACAAAAGCTTCATGTACTTTACAAAACGTTTTGGTAAGCAAACTTCTTGCCTTTGGCTGAAAGCTGGCTTCTCAGTAACAGACAAGTTCTTGCCCCCTCCAACTACCCCACCCTAGGCTCCTGGGCAGTTGGCCTGTTATTGGCAACACCTCTGGCAGTGACACACCAGGAAGCACTGGTATCAACCCCAGCTCAGCACTAGGCCATCTGCTGGGGAGTGGGCCCCATGTCTCTCTAAGGCTTAGGGAGCTGCTCCAGGCTGTGCCTCCTCCTTCACGGAGCTGCTGTATTCTGGGCCTCCCAGGGCTCTGAATGGCTCCACAGAACCAACTTACTTCAAGTCAGGCACCCATGGGCTTTTTCTGGCCCAAGCCTTACCCTGAAAAGACCCAAAACTGCTTTGCCACATGGGGCTGTCCAAGAACGTCGAAAGGCAGACCACTTGGGCAATTCTGCTGAGACGCATTCCCAGACCTCAGCTCTGTCCCTCCAGGGGGTACAGACAGATGCCCGGAAAGGGGTCTGAGTTTCATAAGGAAGCCCAGCCTTGTCATCTCATTTCTCCTTTCTCAGTTTCCTGTCCATCATTCCTCTAAAAGTAGCTTTTATGACTCTGGCTCTGATAAAGGCAGTCCCCGTCACATATGTCCACTCACTTGTAGAAGGCTTGGTTCTCGATTCCACATTTCCAGAGGTGCTTGCAGGCTTCTGGAGTTGGAGCAAAATATGTGAGAATAATTTTCTTTTCCTACAAAAAATCCCACATAGAAATAGCTGAGTGTAAATGGACAAGTGAAGGGTGACGTAGGCCAGGACACTGACCTCTAAGCTGTCTGAGGGCTCCCCATGACTCCTGGGGGAGGCTTCAGATGGGGCAGGGGCTGCCTGGCAGCTGGCTAGTTGGAAGGGAAGACAAGGCCGACAGGACCCACTGGGGCCGAGCTCAGTTCAGCGTATAAGTTCACACACAGCAGGTCCAATCAAAGTAAGTCTCAGCTGGCACAAGTTGAACCAAGAGAGCCTTCACCAGAGAAAGTGGCACTCTCATCTGGAATTTTCTTCTTTATTTTTTTTGTATTTATCATCTTTTTGGAATTTTCAAATGGAAGCAAAAGAATCTTACTTTGACTGCAGCTCCTGGAGGTATGGAACTTCTGGGTGTCACCAGCCTCCCTGAGGAAGTCCTGTGCTCCAGAGCCTAGCCACTTCCCCATCCGTTACCTCCAGGTCTTGGCTTAGCATGCAGGTGGCTTAGCTCTACCTGGATGGACCACTTTGGTTCAGCCCTGGCCATCAGGAACCAACCCAGTGGCCCAGCCCTCCCTGAAGAGAAGGAAGTCAGCACTCACCTCTTTCTGACTTACGTATAAATAGAAAGTCTTTCCTTCAAATTTCAGCTTGGTCACCTCATTCCTAGAAGCACAAAGAGAGCACCTGTCACCTCGCTGTGGGCTGCTTGTTCAAAGCTAAGTCTTGTAGATGCACAGCCCACCCCGACTGGAAGGGGCTCCAGGCACAGACACAGTTTTAGCCAAAATTAGAACTGAAACAAGACAGCAGCGCAGTAGCCTTAGAGAACAGTTGTTGGAACAGTTCAATCCACAAGTTTTCTGGTCAATCACACTATAATAATAGGGTGATAGGATTTCGGGCTCATCAACAGTGGCTGTAAAGGGAAACATTTGCATGGAGAGTGAGTCTAGCTAGAGTGGTCCTGGCCATTTCACGATTTGGTTCATAACACAGGTGCATATCTGGATGGGACTGTCAAACGTAAGATGCCACAGGTAGCTGATGAGGCCAAAGTTCAAGATACAGCAAATAATGAAAACAATGCAACCAGGTTCTGAGGGAGTTGAGTCTTTCAAGTGACTGTGCCACTGGATGGAAAATGCAGTTTAATGCAGACAATGTCAAACGATCTCAAGGGGTGGGGTGGGGTGGGCGGGGCAACATACCAAAGAGAGAGAACAGATTACATGGAACAGTCATGCAGCGTACTGACCAGGAAAGGGGCTTAGGGGTTTTTGTAGAAAAATCCTTGAAGCCACCAGCCCAGTGAATGGCTGCAGTAAAAGAGGCAAACAGGATACTGGGGTACGTCACCCGCGGGACAGACACAAATCAGAAGAAGTGACATGGTTACTGTACATGGCACGGCTTAGACCTCACCTCCACATACTGCTCTCAGCCTTGGTTACACTTACAAAATGTAAAAGTGACTGGGGGTTTAGGTGGATGTCCCTGAGAGCCAGAGAACTAGGCTTCAGCATTGGTCACTCCTCACTTCCCTTCCAATTGCCTGACACAGCTGCCCTCTGGAGCCCAAAGGCCCTCCCACTTCACTGGCAGCAGAGTCTTTATTTTTCTACCCATGTGGGATCCCCAAAGAGGTCTGACCGTGCATATCGGCCTCTACTTGACTTCTTCCTCTTTGCAATTTCTAGGGAGATTTCCTTAATATCCTAGGAAGTAGCAGAAAGGTGGTGAGAACCACACACCTAATTTACTGCTGGACAGAAGAACATCCCTTGTTCCCTGGAAATCATGGCTGGGTCAGGATGAGAGTTCGCAACTGCTGACCACTAGTTTTGAGTTAATACAAGCCACGTGGTATTCCTTCCCTGTTTGATTCCCTCCCAATCCATCTCTCTCATACACAGCATT